>NC_044557.1:101570345-102181543 GCF_007565055.1 Rhinopithecus roxellana
AACTTTGTTTTGTACACAAAATTATGTAAAATATTGTATGGCCAGGTGCAGTGACTCACACCTGTAATCCCAGCACTTTGGGAGGCTGAGATGGGAGGATTGCTTGAGCCCAGGAATTCAAGACTAGCCTGGGCAACATAGTGAGACCCCATCACTACAAAAAATTTTTAAAAATATTAGCCAGGTGAAGTGGCAGGTACCTATGGACCTAGCTACTCAGGAGGCTGAGGCGTGAGGATTGCTTGAGCCTGGGAAGTCTAGGCTGCAGTGAGCCGTGATTGTGTCACTGCACTCCAGCCTGAGTGATAGGGTGAGACCCTGTCTCAAAATAAATAAATAACTAAATACAATATTGTACAAAATTACCTGCAGGCTATGCATATGAGGTGTATATGAAACACAGATAAATTTTGTATTTAGACTTGGGTCCCATACCCAAGGTATCTCATTATATATATGCAAATATTCTTAAAATCTTTTTAAAAATCTGAAATCTACAACACTTCTGATCCCGGACATCTCAAATAAGCTCAAATAAAGGATATTCAACTGTATAATAATGGAATAGTGGGAACTCTGAGGGAGATAGGAGCCCAACTCAAACTGGTTCAAGCACCATTGAGGAAATATATTGTCCCATGAAGCTACAAAGTCTAGAGGTAGACTTTAAGTATGGCTGGACCCAAGGACTCAGACAACTCCCTGAGAACCAGCCTCCCTTTAATTCTTTCCTTCCTTTTTCTTGGTGTTAGCTGATCTTAAGTAGGCTCACTTTCCTTCATGCTCAGGTCCTACCAGCCCCACATCCAGTAGAGAACCCCTTTGTCCCAATTGTTGCAACACAAAGTGCCTGTGTTGGTTTCCATTGGCTTGGCTTAGCTTGAATCAGTCACTATTTCCAGGTCTTAGAATGCTCCCACCGACCAGGCTGGGGTTCACCTGCCATTTCATGGGGTTGGGTTGGAGATTAGCCCTTTCCTGCACCAGGAAAATAGGTGCTTCTCAAGTAAAGTTGGGGTGCTATTACTGGAAGGAAACAGACAGTTGTGAGACTGAGCAAAATATACAGTGTTTATAAAACATACTAACCATTCTCCTTTATTAAGAATCCCAAATAGGCCAGGAGTGGTGGCTCACACCTATAATCCTAGCACTTTGGGAGACTGAGGAGGGTGGATCAGCTGAGGTTAGGAGTTCAAGACCAGCCTGGCCAACATGATGAAATCTCATCTCTACTAAAATATAAAAAGTAGCCAGGCATGATGGCAGGTGCCTGTAATCCCAGCTACTTGGGAGGCTGAGACGGGAGAACTGCTTGAACCCGGGAGATGGTAGTTGCAGTGAGCTGAGATTACACCACTGCACCCTAGCCTAGGCAGCTGAGCAAGACTCTGTCTCAAAAAAGAAAAAAAAAATCCCGAATAGATCTGGCACCATGCTCGTTACCTTGCAGTATCTCATATAATAATTGTCAAATAACCTTAGCAAGATTAAATCGTTTTCCCACAGTCACAGAGCCAGTCAATGGCAGGAGTCGTGGGAGAACCCAAGTTGTTTAACTCCAGAGTCAATACTTGCAAGTGTTATATGTTCCTGGATAGACCATGGTTTATTTGACCAGTCCCTATTGTTGGAAGCTGGTAATATAATGGGTTGAGGATCCTGATGGAGCTAGAGAATCTTTGACATTGAACACCAGAAGGAGTGAAAAAGGAGTTGGTGATCAGGGAGACAGAGATGAATAAAATTAAGATTATAGAAGATGGTGCAGATATTGAGAATAACAAGATCTAGGGTATGACCATGGTCGTGGGTAGCCGAGATATAACATCCTTGGAGGAGAGGAGATAAAGGAACTGAGAAGCAAGGGCACTGCAAAGTTCACCTATGTGGACATTGAAAAAATCAGGAACTAGTTCAGGAGTAGTGATGGAGAGAGTGGAAGTGGACCAGGAACTAGAATCTGTAGGACATAATAGGAAGTCACTCAGGGGTCTGGTAAAGACTGGAACCAGAAGAGGTAATGGGTGGTATCATCTGTCACATGATCTTCAATGCTGGTGGCCCTCAATAGGGTGCCATGTCTTGATTAGAGCAAGAGGGTGAAGGAAACTAGAGAAACTACAGAAAAGGTTTTGACATTATATAGGATTTTGCTGATATTGATCAATGGATTTTGGAAGACACACTGGCAAATGAGAATATGGGAGATGAGCCAAAACCAAGGAATTATGGAGCTTGGGAGTTGGGACCTTCTTGTAGGAGCTGTCAGAAAGACAGGGATAAAGAGCATGGCCTGATGATCCCAAGACAGAGAGTAGAGTTGGGGCTGTGAGTTTTGCCAGGGAAGGAGAGAATGGGTGTTCTGGGTCTCCTTTTCACACCTTCCAATGAAGGTGTCTGATTATTCTTGCTTATGGGTTACTCAATCAGTCCCCATTCCAGTTTTCTCCCCCAAAATAATTTCTCTAGGCCTCACACATCTCCACTTTGGCAAGGCTGCAGGAGAATATCTTGACCAAAAATAAAACACTGGAATCAAGCTCTGGTCAACACAGGAAATATAATCTGTCACAGGAGCAGAGTAAAAAAGTGAAAATTAAGATATAATAAAAATAGGAAATATGAGAATTTGTTCAGATATGAAATATAGAAAGTCTGGTTTTTTACCTTTAAGGATTTTTTTTAATAGAGGTATAATTCACATGCCATAAATGTCACCCTTTGAAAGTATATAATTCAGTAAGTGTTAGTATATTTACAAGGTTGTGCAATCATCACCACTATCCAATTGCAGAACATTTTCATACCCATTATCAGTCACTCCCCAACCTCTTCCTCTTAGTCCTTAGTAGCTACTAATCTGTATTCTGCCTCTATGAATTTGCCTATTCTGGACATTTTAGTAAAAGGCAAAAGATCTATTCATTCTGAAGGGAAACCAGAGATGGGCATTCTACAAAAACAGAATCACACAATATGTAGTCCCTCCTGACCAGTTTCTTTCACTTAGCATAATGTTTTCAAGGTTCATCCATGTTGTAGCATTTATCAAAACTTCATTCCTTTCTATGGCCAAATAATATTTCATGATATGGATACACCACATTTTATGTATCTATTCATCAGTTGATGGACGTTTTAGTTGCTTTACTTTGTACGTATTATGAATTGAAGTGCCATGAATATTTGTGTGCAAGTTTCTGTGTGGCCCTGTTTTCAACTCTCTTGGGCATATACCCACTCTTAAGAAGTTTGTGTCTAGTTGAGGAAGAAGGATTCTGAGGAACTAAACTGAAGCCTCAAAATAATGATATTGTCCCATCAGAAAGTACATCCAAAATAATGTCTGTCCATTATCATGGAAGTACAAAGTTCCAGGCCCTTAATAGAAAGAAAATCTTACCTTGAGCTGATTACTTGTCCGCAGAGTCCAGGGGAGGATGAGAGAGTTCTTTGTTTTCCCACTAAATTGCATTTCTCACCATGCAAAGTTCCACCTTGGACAGGCCTCCAGGAGCTCATCTGGGAGGTCTTAATACTCTTCTTCACTCCCTGCATAGATCTGCCTTGCAGTCAACCATAAACGTTTATTTAGGTGCTGGAGATCCAGCAGAGAACAAAATAAACATACTTTCTTCACTTGGGGAGCTTATGGTCTAGCTAAGAAGAGAGAGAGATAAACCAAATGCTTAGAGGTAACTAAGCCTCCTGGGATGGCGCTTGGAACAAACAGGAGAATTGAACAAACAAGCCTGGCATGGGTGTGGAAATCAGGGCCAGAGTGTCCAGGGTGATGTGAAGGACTTACTCTGGACGCCTTGTTTCTGCTTGTCTCCCTGAATTGATTGCCTTTATTTTCACAGGGTAGAACATGGGCAGCTCTGAATTCTCAACATTCAGCTCCAGAGTTAAAACAGAAAGGAAATCTTCTCACACATCCCCATTTAGAAAGTCTCAGGAAAGCGTCTGCTTGGACCATGTCCTGCAGAAGGAAATGAAGTATTCTTTTTGTTTGTTTGTTTTTGAGATGGAGTCCCGCTCTGTCTCCAGGCTGGAGTGCAGAGGCATGTCTTGGCTCACTGCAACCTCCGCCTCCCAGCCTCAAGTGATTCTCCTGCCTTAGCCTCCCAAGGTACCCACCACTGCACCAAGCTAATTTTTGTGTGTTTTTTTTTAGGTAGAAGTCTCGCTCTGTCACCCAGGCTGGAGTGCAGTGGCACAGTCTCGGCTCACTGCAAGCTCCGACTCCTGGGTTCACGCCATTCTCCTGCCTCAGCCTCCCCAGTAGCCAGGACTACAGGAGCCCGCCACCATGCCTGGCTAATTTTTTTGTATTTTTTAGTAGAGACGGGGTTTCACCATGTTGGCCAGGCTGGTCTTGAACTCCAGACCTCAGGTGATCTGCCTGCCTCAGCCTCCCAAAGTGTTGGGATTACAGGCGTAAGCCACCGTGCCCAACCAGAAATGAAGCATACTAACTGGTCAACTATGTTGTTAGAAGTGCGAGATTCTAGAAGAAGAGGAGGAATAAGCAGACAAAAACAATAAATGCCCAACACATGGCCAATCCTAATTTCCTTGGTTAGGGTTGGGAAGGAATGCATGACCAGAAAAAAAATGTCGATTCTGAGAGAGATTAAGACAGGAGAAATGAGCCAGGCTAGATTATGTAGAGCTTCTTATGCCATAAAAGAAACCGGGACTTCATTTCATTGCCCTTGATAAGCCATGGAAAAGTTTTTAAGCAGAGGAGAGATATGCATTTTACAGTCACCAGCTCTGAAGGCAGGAAGAGGGGTTAGGGGGATTTTGAAATTATCTATGTGAGAGATGATGGGGGTCTGAACCAAGGAAGTGGAAATCGTGAAGAGAAGATAGATTTAGAATATGTTAGGGGGACATGCTTAAAGAGCTCAAAGATGCGATGGATGAGGGAGGAGAGGGAGAGTCAGGCATACACGTGTTCCCATTTGATAGGTATTAAAGTTCACCTATAATGAAATTTAGGCTCAAGGCAATTCAAAATTATGCCAGAAAAAGCAGGGTGCTGCAAATACAAAGCAAAGTAAGGCATGATCCTTGCCCTCAAGGAGCTCCCTAAATGTTAGGAAGCTAAGAAAAGTATATGAGAAATGTATAGTGTAAAGTCAACTAAGTCAAATGAAATAAGTAAAATTGGAAGGAAACAATGCTCCTATTGGTTGACCAATGAGGCTGGGCATTATACAAGAAAACAGTTGAGATAGGTTTTCGCGAATGAGAAGGATTCTTCCAGGTAGAGAGTTCGTAGGGGATATTCCAGACAGAGAAAATAGCATGAGCAAAGTTATGGTAATGGGGAAGCACATGACATATTTGAAAAGCATGCAGTGACTCATTTGACTGGATGTTAGGAAATTGAGAAAGATTAAACCAATGAGATGTGGATGCAGGGAGGGGTGGAGGGTCTTTTTTTGCAATCTTCCTCACATGGCTAAGCTATTAGTGGAAAGAGGAGTTTAAGTAAAGAAGACCATTCAAGGGAAAGATAAGTTTTGTTTGGAACATATTGCATTTGAGGCAACTGTAGGACAACCCAGCGGAGATTCCCAGTGGGAAGTTACAAATTTTCACGTATATTTATTATGAAATTCAAGGACCAAATATATTGTATGGATGTTTGGTACATATATATATATGCATGCACTTATTTACATGATGCATTAAAAATAATTTGAGTGGCGTATACAAATATGCACAACAGAATTTTAAACACAGAGAAACTAGAGAAAGGAAAAATGAAGGAGAATTGAATTAAATTTAATCCGTAAGGTTAACACATAATCTTCATTCCACAGGTCCTATAAAATGCTAGAGGTGGGTAGCAAATTTGGCTTTGGGTTTCCTAGCAGCCAAGGCAAACAGGGAATCATGATCAGTTGTGAGATTTCTAATGGATGAGAAATACATTTTAGAAAGTTTTCCAGATGAGGCAAGAGATGAGGATGCTGGTGTGTATGAGACGGCTCCAAAGGGATGCCTGATGCTCTCCACATTCAAGAGCACATGCCCTCTTGAACTTAGGGGCAGGAATGTGATTTGTTCTGTCCAGTGAAAGGTCTTATTTCCAAATGAAGGATTAAAGAGCCAGTGTGCAATTCTTCATTCACCCTCCTGCCACATTGCCTAAGACTGCCAAAAAGAAGGGAATATAGAGAAATGAGGGAAGAAAAGAGGAAGGAGAACAGATGGTTTGGCAACATCTGATTTATGGCAGAAAGAGAAGCTGACAAAAAATAAAAAAAGAAAAGAAAAGAACAGGCCCTGGTGCGATGACTCACGCCTGTAATCCTAGCACTTTGGGAGGCTAACACAGGTGGATCGTGAGGTCAGGAGTTCGAGACCAGCCTGACCAACATGGTGAAACCCTGTCTCTACTAAAAATACAAAAATTAGCTGGGCAAGGCGGTGGGCACCCATAATCCCAGTTACTTAGGAGGCTGAGGCAGGAGAATTGCTTGAACCTGAGAGGTGGAGGATGCAGTGAGGTGAGATCATGCCATTGCACTCCAGCCTGAACAACAATCTGTCTCCAAAAAAAAAAAAAAGAAGAAGAAGGAGGAGGAGAGGGAGAGGGAGAGGGAGAGGGAGAGGAAGAAGAAGGAGAAGGAGAAGGAGGAGAAGGAACAGTTATATACTCAGAAGGGAGAATGTGGGACACAGTATCCCAAGAACTAAGACACACATTTTTCCCAGAGGGAGAACCCTTAGTAAGATTTGAGTCCGGTTCCTAATGGCACGGAGAGCTATGCTCTTAATTGATAGCTTATGCTTCCTCAGGAGAAAAAGGGAACTACAGGCTCTACCACTTTCTAGCTGTATAACCTAGGGCAAAATTAACCTACAGTTGACTCATCTGTAAGATGAGGATATAATAGTACCCTCTCATGCAATATTGTAAGTATGATAATATATTGCCCACAATGTACAAGGGTGTACAGTTCTGTGCTTTGAAGACCAAAATGTATAAATGTGACTTTTACTTTTTTTTTTTTTTTTTTACATTTTGAACCCTAAGGTGTTAGCAATAGGCATATTGCAGAGAAGGGAAATAAAGGCTTAGGCATCCATTCCCAGAAACTGCACATCTCCAGACTCCGCAGTCCGCAGAAGTTCTGAAATCCAGGCCTTGGGCAATACTTTCCCTTGCCTTCATAAGGGAGATGGAATGAGATCATGGTGCTTGCCCAGATCCACTCCTGCAAGTGCCCAAGGACAGTCTCTTGGTAAGAAAGGAAAATAATCTTATTCCTCAACGCCTTGGATACCAGTTTGAGCAAAAGCCCTGTTTTATAAAACACAGGCAGTGATTTGGCAAAAACGATTTCTTAAATTGGGTGCTTAATTACAAGAAACACTACCACCTATACACCAAGCACTGTGCTGGGGACTCACATGCATCTCTTTTGTCTGAGGCTGTGCTTTGAAAGTCATCTGATACCCAGGTGTGGTTCCAACTTTCCTAATGTCTGTCATGCTGCCTGGCTTATTTCAGTGACTGCCAGCTCACTTCATCTGACCTCGCTCTACTTAGATCCCCACTTAGGTAATGGCTTTGGAAACTGGTAAATTTCTGGAACTTGTTTGCAAGGACATTTTGTATTAGTTTAGTCTCAGGTCGGAAGATGTCTGAAAGATAATTTAGATCTATGACATTTTCAGGGCTGGCCAAAGTGGTCTTCCTGACTGTATTAAATATTTCGAATGACAAAGATATTTCACTGTCTATCAAAGGAGAGTTTCAAGCAGTGACCCCACTGAGGCCATGTGCATTTCCACATTCAGGCTTTGCCATGGAAGTTCCTTCTTCTCAAAACCTTACCTTTTCTATCCTTCCATACACAGTCTAGTCATCCTTCATCCCTACCTATAGTGGTTTTCTTCCCCCTCAGTACAATTTTATTATGCTCAATGTCTATACAACAGGGTTAATTGAACATCTACTACATGCTAGACACTGTTTTAGTCTTTTGTTTGTTTAATTATTCTTTTTTTGTTTTTTTTTTGTTTATTTATTTATTTTTTATTATACTTTAAGTTCTAGGGTACATGTGCATAACGTGCAGGTTTGTTACATATGTATACTTGCGCCATGTTGGTGTGCTGCACCCATCAACTCGTCAGCACCCATCAATTCATCATTTATATCATGTATAACTCCCAATGCAATCCCTCCCCCCTCCCCCCTCCCCATGATAGGCCCCAGTGTGTGATGTTCCCTTTCCCGAGTCCAAGTGATCTCATTGTTCAGTTCCCACCTATGAGTGAGAACATGCGGTGTTTGGTTTTCTGTTCTTGTGATAGTTTGCTAAGAATGATGGTTTCCAGCTGCATCCATGTCCCTACAAAGGATGCAAACTCATCCTTTTTTATGGCTGCATAGTATTCCATGGTGTATATGTGCCACATTTTCTTAATCCAGTCTGTCACAGATGGACATTTGGGTTGATTCCAAGTCTTTGCTATTGTGAATAGTGCCGCAATAAACATACGTGTGCATGTGTCTTTATAGCAGCATGATTTATAATCCTTTGGGTATATACCCAGTAGTGGGATGGCTGGATCATATGGTACATCTAGTTCTAGATCCTTGAGGAATTGCCATACTGTTTTCCATAATGGTTGAACTAGTTTACAATCCCACCAACAGTGTAAAAGTGTTCCTATTTCTCCACATCCTCTCCAACACCTGTTGTTTCCTGACTTTTTAATGATTGCCATTCTAACTGGTGTGAGATGGTATCTCATTGTGGTTTTGATTTGCATTTCTCTGATGGCGAGTGATGATGAGCATTTTTTCATGTGTCTGTTGGCTGTATGAATGTCTTCTTTTGAGAAATGTCTGTTCATATCCTTTGCCCACTTTTTGATGGGGTTGTTTGTTTTTTTCTTGTATATTTGTTTGAGTTCTTTGTAGATTCTGGATATTAGCCTTTTGTCAGATGAATAGATTGCAAAAATTTTCTCCCATTCTGTAGGTTGCCTGTTCACTCTGATGGTAGTTTCTTTTGCTGTGCAGAAGCTCTTTAGTTTAATTAGATCCCATTTGTCAATTTTGGCTTTTGCTGCCATTGCTTTTGGTGTTTTAGACATGAAGTCCTTGCCCATGCCTATGTCCTGAATGGTACTACCTAGGTTTTCTTCTAGGGTTTTTATGGTATTAGGTCTAACATCTAAGTCTCTAATCCATCTTGAATTAATCTTCGTATAAGGAGTAAGGAAAGGATCCAGTTTCAGCTTTCTACTTATGGCTAGCCAATTTTCCCAGCACCATTTATTAAATAGGGAATCCTTTCCCCATTTCTTGTTTTTGTCAGGTTTGTCAAAGATCAGATGGCTGTAGATGTGTGGTATCATTTCTGAGGACTCTGTTCTGTTCCATTGGTCTATATCTCTGTTTTGGTACCAGTACCATGCTGTTTTGGTTACTGTAGCCTTGTAGTATAGTTTGAAGTCAGGTAGCGTGACGCCTCCAGCTTTGTCCTTTTGACTTAGGATTGTCTTGGCAATGCGGGCTCTTTTTTGGTTCCATATGAACTTTAAAGCAGTTTTTTCCAATTCTGTGAAGAAACTCATTGGTAGCTTGATGGGGATGGCATTGAATCTATAAATAACCTTGGGCAGTGTTTTAGTCTTTAGTTAGAAAGACAAATATGACAGTTCTGCTCTCAGAGTTAAGAGCACAGTGTTGGAGTTAGACTGAGCCAAGATTGAACCTGTTTACAAGATGTGTGACCTTGTATCAATTATTGGCCACTCTGAGTCCCAATTCCTTATTTGTAAAATGGGCCATTTATTTCTACCTCAAAGGGTTGATGTGATGTTTAGATCAGGTAATGAATATAAAGTTCTCATAGGAGCATCTGATGCAAGGTAGGCACTTTGTAAATGGTGGTTGATAGGTGTTAGGACATTTGAATGCACTGTTGCTTTTGCTTGGAATTTTCCTAACTGCATAGTTAACTCACACGCATTTTAGATCCTGGTTTAAGCACCACTTGCTGAGAGAAGCCCCCATCTCAGACTTCAGGGCAACACGCTGAAATTAGAGTATTGCCTAATTTCTTAGTCTTAGTAGTGCTGCTTACCTTCATGACAGCACCACCAGAACTGTGATGTCACCATCATTCATGTGATTTTTAATTTATGTCTGTCTTATACCCACTTCCCACTGCCCCATTCCAATCAGTTTTCTCAGGACAAAGATTGGGTCTATTTTTATAGATGGTTCTATCCCTTGGATCTCAAACAGTTTCTAAAACAAAGTAGGCACCCAGTAAATATTTAAATTAATAAAGAAATAAATGAACAAATACAGAACTTGTCATATTAAACATATTCTAATGACACAAAATCAAAACTTTAGCCTCCAAGAAACCAATTAGTATAATAGTTACTAAGTGGCTGGCATGGGATCTGAATGGGAAATAACTTTGTCCTGACATTCTGAGCAAGAAAGTTTGAAGAAATGTGGAAGAGCAGAAGAGTCTTACAGCTCACTAAAGTAGCAGCTTTAAGATAATAACGACTAATATTCATGTAGCACTTACATTATGCCAGGCTGACTTTATAGATAAAGACTTTATGCATGTTAACACATTTAATGTTTCTACAACAAAACGAGGTTGGAACTATGCAGAGGGGTTAAATGATTTGCCCTAGGTTAGTGTGATGGGGTCATGTTCACTTTGGCATCTCATTACTAGTATTTGGGTCTTCTTCTTCATGACCTTCTAGATTCTGTTTAATTGAATACCTTAGCTCACCCCCTGGATCCCAAACCACCATGTCTCTAGCAATTGGTAGATACAGACTTTACCTCTTACTTTCCTCCATGTCGTTTGGTTACCAATGCCCATGAAGGCATTTGCACTCAAGCAGGTAACCTTGGAATATTTCTATTTATTTTATTGCTACTCACATCCTAATGGGGAAGACGCAAATACCCTCCTTTCACTCAAAGATTCTTTTCTAACTTGAACAGATTTGTCTCAATTGTTTACTTGCCATTCTCTGTAGAGGCTCATGAAATCATCTGGTGTCTCAAGGTCATTTAAGGTAATTCCCCCACTGAATTCAATAATCTACTGAATAACATTCAAGTAGAGTAGCTTTCCAGCCTCTATTTGAACACTGCCAGTGATGGATAATTCATCAACCTCAAGATAGTACATTCCATTATTTCCTGTTGGAAAGACCTTTCTTTACCAGAGCTGAAACTTAACTCCCTATAATTTTTCCTCATTGGCAGTGGTGTAACAAGCGGTGGAGGGGCAGTGGGAGCTGTCTGTTCCAGCAAGAGGGAACATTTTATCACAAAAGTTTTTCAGAATTTCCAGTATGTAATGCTAATAAAAGAACATAGACTTTTTGTGAGTTTTATCATTGTTTTCAAATTCTCCACTGACAATATGCTCTCATTGCCTGTGCTGGGAAGGAACTCTCCCAGCAGGACTCAGTCATCCTAATCCTTCTTTTGGGGCCACACAGTGCAAGTCCTTCCTCATGATAGCTCTTTCTGTGTTGAAAGCGGCCCATGTGGCCCACCTCTAAAGCTTTCTTTTATCTAGTTTTTCCTGATATGCCCTTATCATCCTGATTATCCTTCCCTGAAGAAATGTGTTTCAACTGACAACATCTGTATCACTTATAATGCTTTCAAGTTGCCTATCACAGGAAATTTGCTCAAAATGGCTTAACCAGTAAAAGACGTTTATTGATGTTGGTTGGCTTCAAGTAAGGCCTTTGATCCAGAGGTTCATGATGGTATTAGGGATGTGTTCCCATTTCTCTGTAATTTTCTCAGCCTTTTTCTTGGCTTCCTCTTCAGATAACTTTCCTTTGGGTAGCAAGATGGCAGTCAGAGCCTTTTGGTCTTCTTGTTTCTCATTCTCCTCTGAGGAGGAGAGGATATTTTTTCTTTAACCAAGGAACAAAACAATCCTGGGCTTCTCCCTGATTGGTATCTCTTAGGTTACATGCCCAAATTGTCCACTCTCTCCTACTACATGACCACAGCCAAGGGGTAGAAGGGACATTGGGAGGTGGATTCATTTGCTAGCACTGCTGAAATGAGGTACCACAGAATGGGTGGTTTAAAGACCAGACATTTGTTTTCTCCCAGTTTTGGAGGCCAAAAACCCAAGATCAAGGTGTCAGCAGGATTGGCTCCTCCTGAGGGCTAAAAGGAAAGGATCTGTTCCAGTCCTTCCTGCTTGGCTTACCAATGGCCATCTCCTCTTCTGCCTGTGTCTCTTCACATCATCCTCCCTCTGTGTGTATCTCTTCCTCTCATATGGCTTTATTTTATAAGGATATCAGTCACAGTGGATCAAGGGCCAACCCTTTTCCACCATGACCCCGTCTTAACTTATCACATTTGCAACAACCCTGTTTCCAAATAAAGGCACATTCTGAGCTACTAGGGGTTAGGACTCCAACACATCTTTTTCATGGAGGACACAATTCAACCCATAACAGAAGGTAACCACGATGTTGGTTAAATAGTCCATCTTAAAACTGGGGACCTAGAACTGAGAACAATCTGCAGGTTTGGCTTCACTTGTATAGAGAAGTGTAGAGTGGACTTAATCTCTGACTATGGAGGAATCAATGTCCTTGACTTGTCACCTAGTTAGTGACCCATCTGCAGACAAGATTATGCCAATGCCACATGATAGCATTGAGAGAACCCTGTAATGTTTTCAGCAACAGCTTGACGTAATGGCAGAAACTTACATCATGATTGCATCGATGAAGCGCCATATTGGAATCACTGAGGCAGTCAGCAAAGAGGGGAGACTCAGCATTAACGTCATTAACATCCTGCTCATGAGACTTGCATGTAGTTAGTCTTGATCTTTTGGGATAAGATCTGACAAATTTTTTCCTGCCATGGAGGTCATTCATTCATTCACAGATTCATTTAACACACATTTCCAAGTACTTGTTCTATTCAGTACTCTATGCTACATGATAGCAGCGTCACTTATTTACACACCTTCAATGGCTTCACACCTCCATATCTTTCCAGATCCTAACCCTGCCACTGTAATGCACTCTTGCTTCATCCGTCAAGGCCAAGATCAAATGTTTTTGCTAAGTCTTTCTGGGTCTTTCAGCTGGTTGAAATGATCTCTTCATTTTTCCATGGGGCTTTGTACTAATGATACAGCTCAGTTTTAGGACTTACTACATCCTAATGCAACCATTTACTTGAAAGAATGACTCTTTCTCATCGCTTCTTGACTGGAGTTTCTTCTAGTTTATGGATTTTTTTTTTTTTTTTCGAGACGAAGTTTCACCATTCCCTAGGCTAGCACACCGTGGAGCACTCTTGCCTCACCGCAGCCTCCGCCTCCTGGGTTCAAGTGATTCTCCTGCCTCAGCCTCCTGAGTAGCTGGGATTACAGGCACCACCCACCACCATACGTGGCTAATTTTTGTATTTTTAGTAGAGACAGGATTTTACCATTTGGCCAGGCTAGTCTCGAACTCCTGACCTCAGGTGCCCTGCCTGCCTCAGCTTCCCAAAGTGCTGGGATTACAGGCGTGAGCCACCACACCTGGCTCTAGTTTATGGATTTTATGGGTTTTTTTTCTTTTTAAATCATGGTAGGGTCTAGCACAGAGCCTGACAATGGTAGATATTGGTGAAGATTTGTTAAGGGAAAGGACATGCTGCCCTCGTGGAGCTCACAGTCTCAAGGAGGAGAGAAAGGAGAATCGGACAATTGCAATAGAGTATGGTAAGTGTTGTGATGGGGAAATACAGAATTCTGGGAGAAGAACAGCAAATCCAGACATAGAGGGTCAGAGAAGGCTTCTCAGAAGAGGTGACTCCTGATATATAAATGCCCCATCTCCTGTGTTAAAGAAAGTTTATAGGAGGCCATTGATTTGGACTGAGCTCCTACACTAGGCCCAACAGACCAAACCAAAATGAAGTCACACACACTAAAGTTCCATGTCACCCAACTGAAACTAAGCTGTTTATCTGACCTTATGAAAAATCGGGAGAGAAAGAATAGCCAAATCCCCAAACGGGCCAGTTTTAGCTACCATCGTAAGAAAGTCTTCTCTGCTTTAACCCTGTAAGAAAATTAACTTTGAAACGACCAATTTGCTTTTTGTTCCTGGTTTCTGCCTTCTTTAGCCCTTTTCTGCCTGTATGGCCTACCTCCTCTGCTTAGCTCATCAGAGTGCCTTTTCTAAATTTGTAGAAGAGACGTGTCCTGATTCATGAGTTGCAAATAAAAGCCAATTAGATCATTTAACTAAATGTGTGTAATTTTGTCTTTTGACACCTGTAATGTACTGTCTGATGGTGCCAAGTGCTGGAGAGGATGGGGATCAACTCCATCCGTTACACACTGCTGGTGGGAGTGTGAACTGGTACAACCACTAAGAAAAATCACCTGTTATTATCTTGTAAAATTGAATGTCCGGCCGGGCCCAGTGGCTCATGCCTGTAATCCCAGCACTTTGGGAGGCCAACGTGGGCGGATCACAAGGTCAGAAGATCGAGACCATCCTGGCTAACACAGTAAAAGCCCATCCCTACTAAAAATACAAAAAATTAGCTGGGCATGGTCGTGGGCACCTGTAGTCCCAGCTACTCAGGAGGCTGAGGCAGGAGAATGGCGTGAACCTGGGAGGCGGAGCTTGAAGTGAGCCGAGATCGCACCACTGCATTGCAGTCTAGGTAACAGCGAGACTCTGTCTCAAAAAATAAACAAATAAAAAATAATTGAATGTCCACATATCCTACCACTCTGACTCCTGGGGAAGCAGGCCAAACCAATAAATAAAGGCTCTGCACAAAACACCAAGGACAAATCACTCATTCATTCATCCATTTAACAAACACATATTTCGCATCTACCGCATGCCAGGCCCCATGACAGGGGCTGGGGACAGAGAGATGAGTAAGACACAGCCCCTGCATCCAGAGGCTCCTAGTCTAGTAGGAAAGACAAACAAGTAAACTCTGTGGCGGGGGAGACACTGTCACAAGGGCCGATCTGTGCAGAGGTGATGGAGAGGAAGTGGTGAATTGTGCTGTGGTCACAGGCCTGCGTCTCTAGTGGGGAGTGTGTGAGAGCACTGATTTTGGAGTCTATGGAGAGGTGGTAATAGGGGCTTCATTGCTTGGGAACAGAGTGAACTTGAGCAAGTTGCTCAGTTGCTTTGGGCCTCAATTTCCTCATTTATAAAGGAGACACAGATCAAGGTAGACATGTGCTGCATAGAAAACCAGACAGCTGTGCGCATGCTCATGATTATTCCCATGCTGAGCATCTGGGGCTCCAACAGGTAGTGATCTTGCAGTTCCAGGGACTAAAGGAGGACAAGGGTGGGAGCCCAGCCAGGGTTGGAGGGTGAAAGCAGCAAGGGCTGATCAGAAAATTATAAATCCAAGAATTGGGGGAGTAAACAAAGTGAGGATCTGACCCAGGATGGTTTTATACTGATGATCGCACCAGACAACAATCACTGAGCACTAGGTCCTGCCCGAAGCACTTTGCATACATTAATTCACTAACCTCACCACGGCTCTAAGAGGTAGGCACTTATTATCCCCATCAGGCAGATAAGGAAACTGAAGTACAGAAAGACCAAGCCCTTTGCCAAGGAAGTCACACAACTGTAAGAGTTAAGAGCAAGGATTCAAACCCAGATTGTCTGGCTCCAAAGCCTGGGCCCTTGGACACTCTGCTCTGTGACGCATCAGGAGAATAAGCCCAGGGTGAAGACACCATGGGGCAGGTGGGTGGCACGGAGCATGAGGTCCTGAGATTTCACCTGATGCCAAGGAGCAAGTGAGGCTGTTCGTCTGATAAGGGAAAGAAGAAAACTACCAGCAGAGAGAAAGAAACGTAAGGAACAGAGCAAGGCATTGGAGCTCAGCTTCACCATTGTCAGTATTCCCAAGGTTAAGTCCACTTGGAAGAGTACTTGCCAGACTCGACATCACAAATAATTCCCAATAGGTGGCAGGACCTAGACTAAGCACTTTGCTTATAGTCCCTTGTTTGCCTTGCAAAACAATTCTGTGAAAAGGGTGTCCCCACTTTATAGTTGAGACAACTTGGCAGTAAGATTAAATAATTTACCCTTGGTTGCAGAGGTAGAAACAGCTGGGACAGGAACATAGCTTTGTCTGATGCCACCTGTCCCAGATCCCCTTTGCTCCCTTTTACGATTTCTGAGCACCCATCTTTAGCTTTTACCTTTTTGTGCTAATGGCCTGTACCCCAGACTTTCTTCCAAGACCTGCCCTTGAGCAACTGGAGCTGCTGTGCCCACTCAGAGCAGGAAGTGTTTGAGAGCTTAGAGCCTGAGGCAGCCCTGACCCGGTGGGAGTGTGAGAGCCCTGCTTCTCCTGGTGAAGGCACAACTTCTGCTTAGAGCTCCCCTGCAGGGTCAGGCTGCTGCTGGGAGGTTGCAGGAATCACTCATCAGCCAAAGGATGAAGAGTCCTTTTTATGGTTCAAGGTCAGCCTGCGCCTTTGTTTAGCTTCTTCCTCTTCCCTGTCCCATGTCTCCCACTCCTATCTTGGGCTTTCCTGGGAGCACCTCCTTAATGAGTGATTCATCTGTCCTTTTCACCGTGTTTGCTTTGGGGATTCCAACATGGGACACTCCTTGGCCTCTTAACCACCATTCTGTGCCCCATCTTTTTGCTCACAGCCTCATGTTCTGTGAGCTGCTCCACACTCCCACAGGGAGCAGAGGCCAGTTTCCACCCCCAACCCTCTCCCACTGCCTGGATGCTCCACTGGACTTCCCTTCTACAAATTCCTGGGGCCATGCTCCCAGCCAGAGCCCAACATCTGAGGCTCGTGCCAACCTCCAAGCAGGGTACAGGCTGAACAGGCTTGGGCCAGACTTTGTTGTTCCCAGACATGAGCAAGCCCAGACACAGCCTACCTCCCAGGGTGTGGGACAGTGGGTTGTGGAGTCAGAGGTGGTTTTCAGGGCCCTGTTGAGACTTGCGGGTGATGTTGAGCCAGATGTGTGAGGGATCAGCCCTGGTGTGTCTGGGGCGAGAGAACCAGACAGACCACTCTTCAGGGAAGCAGGCCAAACCAATAAATAAAGGCTCTGCACAAAAGAATAGGTCTTGGACTAACAAGTTTCCTGAGAAATGAGTAATATGGAGCGAGACACAGCCACCTAAGATGCATTGAATCCAATTTCTCCCATCGTTTGGCTGCAGTTCACTGGAGAAAGATGCTAAACCCAGTGATCCCTTTTAGATGCTGACTCAATGATTCCCTTATCTGGGTCTACATGGACTCAAGACTCAGGACTCATTGTTTGCCACCTTCACTCTTTTTTTTTTTTAACTTTTATTTTAGGTTCAGAGGTACATGTGAAGGTTTGTTACACAGGTAAACTCGTTTCATGAGGGTTGATTGTACGGATTAATTCATCACCCAGATAGTAAACCCAGTAGCCCATAGTTATCTTTTCTGCTCCTCTGCCTTCTCCCACCCTCCACTCTCAAGTAGACCCCAGTGTCTATTGTTTCCTTCTTTGCGTTCATAAATTCTCAACATTTATCTCCCGCTTCTAAGTAAGAACATGTGGTATTTGGTTTTCTGTTCCTGCATTAGTTTGCTAAGAATAACAGCCTCCAGCTCCATCCATGTTCCCATAAAAAATATGATCTCATTCTTTTTATGGCTGTGTAGTATTCCATGGTGTATATGTACCACATTTTCTTTATTCAATCTATACTTGATGGGCAGTTAGGTTGATCCATGTCTTTGCTATTGTGAATAATGCTGCAATGAATATTTGTGTGCATGTCTTTATGGTAGAATGATTTCTATTCCTCTGGGTATAGACCCAGTAATGGGATTGCTAAGTCAAATGGTAGTTATTCTTTTAGCTCGTTGAGAAATTTCCATACAGCTTTTCACAATGGATGAACTAATTTACACTCCTATCAACAGTGTAAAAGTGTTCCCTTTTCTCCGCAACGGAAAAATAACAGATTGCCAGCATCTGTTATTTTTTCTTTTTAATCATAGCCATTCTGACTGGGGTGAGATGGTATCTCCTTGTGGTTTGATTTGCATTTCTCTAATGACCAGTGATATTGAGATTTTTTTCATATGCTTCTTGGCTGTGTGTATGTCTTCTTTTGAAAAGTGTTTGTTCATGTCTTTTGCCCACTTTTTAAGGGGATTGTTTTTCTCTTGAAAATTTGTTTAAGTTCCTTATAGATGCTGGATATTAGACCTTTGTCAGATGCACAGTTTGCAAAAATTTTCTCTCATACTGTAGGTTGTCTATTTACATCGACCTGACCTTCTTACAACACAAAAAGGAAGGGGAGGGGAGGGGCAATTTGACCTGAGATCTAAAGAGTGGTCAGGATCCATCTCTGTGAGCCTCAGTCTCCTCCTCTATGAAGTGGGCCTCTCTCTCTGTCCCTCAGCTTTTTGCCACCCTCCAAAGCTTCTCTCCATTTCCATTTATCTTTTCCTCTAGCACCTCCTTCATCTTTCCCAAGCCTCCTTCCCCTATCTCAAAGCGTGAGGAGTCCTTTTGATTGTCCAATCTCAACTCACTTACTCATTTTGCCTGGTCACTTCCTATTCAACTTCGAAGGCTCAATTCAGGCCACATCTTCCCTGGGAAGCCTTTTTGATCTTTGCCCCACTGCTTAGTTAAGTTAGCGTCCTTCTCTCTGCCCCCCTTCTTCACCTCAAATTTCTGTGTAGTTGCATTACAGGTTGAGCATCTCTGATCTGAAAATCTGAAATCTGAAATGCCCCCAAATCGAAGACTTTCTGAGTGCCAACATGATGCCATAAGGGAAAAATTCCACACCTGACCTCATGGGACAAGCTGTAGGCAAAAGGCAGTCAAAACTGTGTTTCATGCACAAAATTATAAAAATGTTGTGTAAAATTACCTGCAGACTATGTGTACAAGATATACATGAAACACAAGCAAATACTGTGTTTAAACTTAGGTCCCCTCCCCAAGATATCTCATTATGTATATGCAAATATTCAAAAATTTTAAATTATTCAAAATCTGAAACACCTCTGGTTCCAAGTATTTCAGATAAGACCTTTGTCAGATGCACAGTTTGCAAAAATTTTCTCTCATACTGTAGGTTGTCTATTTACATAGAACTGACCTTCTTACAACACAAAAAGGAAGGGGAGGGGAGGGGCAATTTGACCTGAGATCTAAAGAGTGGTCAGGATCCATCTCCGTGAGCCTCAGTCTGCTCCTCTATGAAGTGGGCCTCTCTCTCTGTCCCTCAGCTTTTTGCTGAGGGGTCCTTGGCCTGTATTGGTTTGTGTGTGGATCACTGTGACTAGATTAGACCTTGCACACCAAGGTCATGGCATTGCATCTCTGAAGCTCCAGGACCTGCCATAGTATCTTGGACATGTGAGCACTCACTAAATATTTGTTGAATAAACACCCACCTTGGAGGGGTGTTTAAAGATCAAACAAGATAATAGATGTGAAAACAAACTGCAAATTGCTATTACATTTATTACTATTTTCCATGTATATTTTTATGTTATACAAATGAACATTATCATATGTATTAATATTATAATAGTAATAGGTGCCATCGTCTGGGCAGAGAGATTTGTTCAAAGTTAAATGTTGAGATAATGATCAGAAATATACACTTCTCTATATAACTGTTTATTCATCTCTAAATTCATATCATGAATGAACTTATTAAAACTCCTAGGTCAAAGATGACAGTTCTGTAAATTACTTGTCCAGTAAGGTGGAGGGGTGCTGGCCTAGGGAATGAACATCACCATCTTCCCCTTGCACGTGTTGAGAACTTTGGACCATTGATTCTTACGTTTGCCATAATAAATTAACCTAAGAAATCAGCCAGTGGAAGGAAACAAATACCATAGGCCCTTCCCTTTATGTTATTCTCTTTTCTCAGGACGGGTAGTGTCAACAGGCTAAACCTGTGTACTCCCTGCCGGGAGGGTGGGGTGCCTGAGGAGGGGGTCGTGAGACTGGGGGCGGCTGCTGATCATGAGGGCAGTCCAAGCTCACTGTCACACCCCTGTCAAAAGTCAGCCTGCCAGGTAAAGCTGCCACTTCTCCTGGTGTGAAATTCTGTCTGGTAAGTAAGTGTCTCCTTCCTTATCATAATAAACACTCAAGGCCAGCCAGATCCAGTGCACAGTGATGCTTAACACGTCTCTCACCTCCTCAGCCAGGACAGGCCTGCTGTCCTTCAGACACATCAGATCACCCTTACTCTGTCCAGAAGGACTGCTAGAAACAGATCCCTCCTTCTGTCATTTTCTTCCCTCTCTCCCTCCCTCCTTCCTTTCCTTCCTTCCATTTTTCCTTCCTTCCTTCCTGCTTTCTTGCCTTTTTTAAAATTTCTTAATAAAACTTAACTTTATTTAATATTTTGAATAGGTAATACGTTCTCAAGGTTGCAAGAAATAATTATGAAAAGACAAAGTGGAAAGTCTCCCTCTTTTGACTGTCACTTAGAAACCTCGGTGCCCACTGTGTATCCTTGCAGAGATTTTTAAAACTATGCCTACAAACATATTGACATGCGGTAGGATTATATATCCCTGACTCCTGTAGTCCTTTTTAAACAAAGGTAAATATTTGTATAGTGATACGTAGTGTTCTGCTTCTTAATTTTCTCAGTAAATGATATATCTTAGAGATGTTTCTATAAGAGACTATGAAGAGCTTTCTCTATCATTTTTTATAACTGTATAATTTTCTTTTTGAGACAGAGTCTCACTCTGTCACCCAGGCTAGAGTGCAGTGGTGCGATCTCCGTTCACTGCAACCTCCACCGCCTGGGTTCAAGCGATTTTCCTGCCTCAGCCTCCTGTAGGAGCTGGGCTTATAGGCACATGCCACCACGCCTGGTTATTTTTTGTATTTTTAGTAGAGATGGGGTTTCACCATGTTGGCGAGGCTGGTCTCAAACTCCTGACCTCAAGTGATCCTCCTGCCTCAGCTCCCCAAAGTGCTGGGCTTACAGGTGTGAGACACTGCGCCTGGCCTATAACTGTATAATTTTATAATTCACAACTTGTTTAATCAGTCCTGAACTGCTGGACATGTACAATGAATGCTGCAATAAATAACTTTTCAACTGTGTATCTGTAATTAGAAGCGGAATTGTTGGGTCTAAGTGCAGATGTGCTTACAGTTTTGATAACTATTGCCTAACTGCCTGTCATAGAATTGCACCAACATGCACTTTCACCAATAATGTATAAGAAAAACAGATTTCTAAAACGTTAAAATAGAAATAATTTGGCTAGGTGCAGTGGCTCATGCCTATAACCCCAGCACTTAGGGAGCCCAAGGCACGAGAATCACTTGAGCCCAGGAGTTCCAGACCAGCCTGGGCAACCTAGCAAGACCCATGTCTATACAAAAAAATAAAAAAATTAGCGAGCATGTAGCACACACCTGTAGTGCCAGCTATTCGGGAGGCTGAGGTGGGAGGATTGCTTGAGCCTGGGAGGTTGAGGCTGCAGTGAGCTATGATTACTCTACTACACTCCAGCCTGGGTGACAGAGCAAGACCCCATCTCAAAAAACAAAACAGAAAAATTATTCTACTACCAGTTTTCATGTGTTAAGCCAGCACAGTGGTGACTTTTCATTTTTATCTTATTTAGGCTCCACCACAACTTTCAAGGTAGGTTATTTTTGTTATTATCAGAGGGGCAACCCAAGAATCATTGATAGTAAATAATATTTGGCTCTACTATCCCCTTTTGTACTACTCTTGGTCTCTTGTCTAGAAGTCAATAAGTCAACAAGTATTCACTATCATCATCACAAGAAGAATGCTAACAGCCAGCATTCACTGAGCTCTGAATTATGCCAGGCACATTATCTTGCTTAATCCCTACAGTAGCCCTGCTATGGTTTGAATGTCTCCTCCAAAACTCACATTGAAATTTAATTGCCATTATGATTGTACTGAGATGTGGAACCTTTAAGAAGTGATTAGGCCATGAGGGATGTGCCCTCATGAATAGGTTAATGTTGTTGTAGAAGGGGTGGGTTGCAATAGCAAGAGTGAGTTGTTATAAAGGTGAGGCCAGTCCTCTCTTGCTCACTCTTGTAATCCTCTGCCTTCCATCGTGGAATAATGCAGCATGAAAACCCTCACCAGATGCCAGCACCTTGATCTTGGACTTCCCAATTTCCAGAACTGTGAGAAATAAATTGATTTTCTTTATAAATTACCCAGCCTGTGGTGTTCTGTTACAGCAACACACAACAGACTAAGACAAGCCCCATAACACAAGCTCTGTTATTATCCTCCATTTTTGATAATGAAAAAACCAAAGGCTGCAGAGATAACAAGCAGTTGGCTAAAGGTTACACAGCAAGCAGGCCTCAGTCCCAGGGTTTGAGCCCAGGCAGTCTGACTGCACAACCCAAGCCTTGGGCAACACTAAATGGAGATCATAGCTTAGGAGTTTCCAGAACATGCAGATCTTGGCAATCAGCATCTGTAAAACCCTTGATCTATAGGTGAGGAAACTGAGGCCCAGAGGAGAGGAGAAGGGGCCTGTTAAGTGGCTACACTGGGTTAGGACGCCCTACTCTTGACTCCCTGACAGTGCTGTTTTCTTTACACCTTGCTGTCACACAATGCCTGTGACATTCTTAGCCCTAGGTTGGTACAGAAGGGTAGATGGCCGGTCCAGGCTTCAGACCTGCCTGTCCAATGAGATGCAAACAAAGGTGGCATAGGCACAGCTCACAATACAGCTGGTAAGAACCAGTGTCTGGCCAGGAGTCCTGCAGCCCACCTGGCAGGTTCCAGCCAAGGAATCAAAGACCCTGGCTTCTCAGGTCAGTTCTCCTACACACTTACTACCACTTATTATAATTATAACAAAGGCCAATACGTATTCAACACTTACTACGTGCCAGGCACTATAATTAAGCACATTGCTTCACTTAATTCTTACAACAGCCTTCAGCTCAGAGAGATTAAGTGATTTGCTTAGTGTCACGGTCAGTTAGTGGCAGAGCTGGAAACTTGAAGTCAGATATTTTTTATGTTAAAACCCATGGTTTTTAGTGGTAGGATAGTGCAATGGTTGGGAATCCTATTTTTGGAGTCACACACACTGGTTCTCCCATGAATTATTTGATAAACTGGGGAGAAATTAATATGTCTGAGCTTCGGTTTCCCTCTCTGCAAAAAGGAGATTAATAATACCTATTTATCAAAGAAATATCTGTATACTCATGCATACAGATTATTCACAATAGCAAAAATTATTCTCAATAGCTAAAATGTGGCAACAACCCACGTTTTCACTGACAGATGAACAGATAAGCAAAATTGGATATATACATACATGGAATATTGTTCAACCTTAAAAAGGAAGGATCCTTTATAGAGGTTCATACACACACACACAAGGAAATTCCAGTATATGCTACAACATAGATGAACCTTGAGGATATTATGCTAATTGAAATAAAGCAGTCACAAAAAGACAAATACTATGATATAGCTGGAGTGATCAACTTTAAAAAGACAGAAAACAACATGGTGGGTGCCAGAGGCTGGAGGGACGGGGGAAGAGGGCGTTATTGTTTAAAGTACGTAGAATTTCAGTTTGGAAAGAGGAAGAATTCTGTGGATGGTATAATGACAGTAGCACAACAATGTGACTGCACTTAATGCTCCTGAACTGGACATTTTGAAATAGTTAAAATAGTAAATTACATGTATTTATATAATATATATAAGGTATATTTATTTTTAACAAATAATTTTTTTAAAAGAAAATAATAATACCTGTTTTAAAGAGCTATGAGAATGAAAAGGGACTGTGTTCATCTGGTGCTTAGCACAGGCCTGGCACACAGGAAGTACTGAGTGGATGGAAGCGATACTTGTTATCCTTACCATTGGTCACCGCTGTGCGTTGCATCTGCCGTAAGCACCTGGGAGATCTCAGGCCCACATCTATCACAGGTGGGGAGTTTCTGTTGCCTGCTTCACTGGGTGGTTGTGAGGAGCAAAGGAGATCTTGTGTTGAGATGCTTCATAAACTTTTATTTTTTAAAAAAAAGTGAGGCTGGGCACAGCGGCTCACGTCTGTAATCGCAGCACTTTGGGAGGCAAATATGGGAGGATTGCTTAAGTCCAATAGTTTGAAACCAGTCTGGACAACATAGTGAGACCCCGTCTTTACAAAAAGAAGTAAAAAATAAGCCAGGCTTGGTGATGCAATACACGTGGCCCCAGCTACACAGGAGGCTGAGGTAGGAGGATCACTTGAGCTCAGAAGGTTGAAGTGGCAATGAGTTATGTTCCTGCCACTGCACTCTGGGTGGGGTGACAGAATGAGACTCTCAAAAAAAAAAAAAAAGGTGGGGGGAGGAATGATTGATCAATGTGTTATTAGCACATTTCTTAACTAGCTGAACTTCTTGTCTGTCTTCTCTTTGCACTTCGTATTTATCCTATCACTGCACTTGTCACCTTCCCGGGGGGTAACTTCTTCGGGCCTCTCTCCCCCACACCTGTCATGAAATCCTCAGGCAGGATCTTCCTCATTTCCACATTCCAGCACTCAGGGCAGCACCTGCACCCACACAGAAGAAGCTTCATTTATTTTTTGCTGATCTCAGCTGTTCGGGAGACTTGAAACAACTTTTTAGATGATTTTAACCAGAAGATCTTCTGAGGACTGAAGGCAAGAGGTTTGGTTCTGCTTTACAGACTGGTGTCCCCTCCTAGGTGCAATTCACCTAGTAAGTGTGTAATTGTCTATACCTGCGCATTTAAATGCAGGCTCCTTGATTAACAGGCATCGCCCTCTGGGGAAGAAAGGCAAGGGAAGGAAAGGGAGGGATAACTCAGGGAAAGTAGGAAAAACTCTCCTGAACCTCCTAGGAAAAGGTGACTTCAGGACATGGGCTGCCTGGTTGTTTTCGATGGTTTTCATTACTTGGTTTGAGCTCCTGGGGAGTAAATGTTTCTCAGGCATATTTGGGGATCTAATTCTGGAGTCCTTAAGCTCGAAATAATGCAATAAAATACCTGCTCCGTGGAAGTGAAGATGGCTGCTTCTCAGGCTACCGAAGCTCCCTGTGCACACTCTTCACAGACAGGAGCTTCCAAGAGGTTAGGTCAGGTGTCCAAGGACTCAGAGGGAAAGTGTCAGGACCGGGACAACAGCATACAGTTCCTGGACAGGAGGGATCCCACAACCTGACAGACAAGCTGAGTGTTGCGATAAACTAAGGAACAAAGGCTGCTTCTCTGGAGCAGGTAGGCAGTTTGCATATTAAAGTACCAAGTGTACTGTCATCCCAGCTACTTGAGAGGCCGAAGCAGGAGAATTGCTTGAACCTGGGAGGCGGAGGTTGCAGTGAGCCGAGAGTGCACCACTGTACTCCAGCCTGGGCGACAGCGTGAGACTCTGTCTAAAAAACTTAATAAATGAATAAATAATAAAAATACCAAGTGTATTCATCCTAGAGTTTCTGTACCTTTCATGATGGTTGAAGCAGCTAACTTTTGGACTGAACTTGCCCTCCAAACTCCAGACCAGAAATACCACCTCTTTGTCATTCTTCCTTTTGACTCATACTAATTCTTCAGCATGTCCTACAGAAGGGAGTGTTGATAAGCCATGAAGAAGAGGAAGAAAATATGATGAGGTAGCATGAGGGGGCTTCCTTACTCACCAAATGTAAAGGAACAAGCTTACTCAGCCAGTCTCAATGATTAGCAAGGGACTTTCTCAAGGAAGAAAAGAAAATGGCCGCCACAGTGCTTTCCCCTCACAGTGCAGTTTGCCAGTGAGTTCAAAGTGTCTCCATAACTTCATGCCATTTCTTCTAGTAAGGTTTGGGGGCAGTCAGGGAGGGGTGGTAATTAGTGTTAGATGGGCATACCGAAATAAGACATGGAGAGGATAACTGGTTTGTTCAGGGGCACACGACAAACCCATGAAGTCAAACTCAAGTGACGTCAAGGAGCACTCAGGCTTCTTCCTGCCTCTAGAAGATTTCACAAGGCCAGGAAGCCAGCAGCCCTAGGGTCAAGTGAAGGGGAGGCAGCTCTGGGACCCACCCAAGAGCAGTTTCTGGTCAGGCATTCCTGGCAACTTGTGGTACCTCGGTCCACCCACGCCTCCTCCACGATGAAAGCTGATAGGCAAGGCCAGCGGTCCTCTGGGGCCAGGCAGTGCCTCCAGCGTGGTTTAGGGGGCACTGAGAGGTCTCCCTTCTAAAAATATCTCCCTCCCTTTTCCTGCTGTGGAAGCTGAAGTGGTCACATGCAAGGCTTACTCCCATGGTTTGAAGCATTACAGTCCTAGTAGATCTGATTTAAAAAATAAATGCCATTATGAGTGGAATAAACAAGTATTACCACACCGTAACATGGGACTTGGCATTTACTTATACCCCTCTCTAAATCCAAAGAAGGATTTGAGAGTATCACACATTTATTTCTCAGATGAGCCAGCTGAGGGAAACAGACCCTGCCCTGGCAAATCCACAGGGCAGCTAGAGAAAACCTTAACTCTACCTAGGACATTTCACTCTTCTGCCCAATATACGCCAAAGCTTCCCATTGCACCTTGAGTGGAATCCTAACCCAGGATCTTACCAGGCCCTCCCCGACCCACTCAGGCGCTTGCCTGACTTGCCTCTCGCATTCCATGCTTGTTCTCCTATCTTGTTCTCCACACTCCCACTCCACGACACAAGTGCAGCTGTCCTTCCTCCCACTGGGACTATATGAGCTGCCCCTTCTGCTGGTAGACCTCTCCCCTGTGCTCCTGGTTCCTCTCTATCCCTTAAGCCTTGACTTGAAATGCCACCATTTTGGTGGCCTCCCTGACCGTACCACCTAAGGAAGGTATTCTCTCTTGTCTTTGAAAATATGCTGTTATTTTCTTCCACAGCATTTCATACAAACTGAACATGTGTGTGTGTGGGCACAGCCTATTCTCATTATTTGCAGGTTCTATATGTATGAATTTGTCTAATCCCTAAAATGTATTTATAACTCCAAAATCAACACTTAAACCACTGTTAAGGTCATTTGCAGACACATGCAGAGCTGCAAAAGATCTGAGTCACCCAATGCACCCATTCCCAGCTGAGATCCAACAAGGAGACACTTTGCCTTCCTGTTTCTGCTCGCATGATCTCATACTCAAACAAGCGTCCTTTTCATGGTCAGTTTAGTGCAAAACATTTAGAAAACAATTTGGTGAAAAACATTTAGGCCGGGCATGGTGGCTCACCCCTGTAATCTCAGCACTTTGGGAGGCCGAGACAGGTAGATCGCAAGGTCAGAGGTTTGAGACCAGCCTGACCAACGTGATGAAAACTCGTCTCTACTAAAAATACAAAAATTAGCCTGGGGTGGTGACACGCACCTGTAATCCCAACTACTGGGGAGGCTGAGGCAGGAGAATCATTTGAAACTGGGAGGCGGAGGTCACAGTGAGCCGAGATCACACCATTGCACTCCAGCCTGGGCAACAGAGAGAGACTCCAAAAAGAAAAAAAGAAAGAAAGCTAGGGAGGGAGGGAGGGAGGGAGGGAGGGAGGAAGGAAGGAAGGAAGGAAGGAAGGAAGGAAGGAAGGAAGGAAGGAAGGAAGGAAGGAAGGAAGGAAGGAAGGAAGGAAGGAAGGAAGGAGAAAGAAGAAAAGGAGAAAGAAAAGAAAGAAAAGAAAGAAAGAAAGAAAGAAAGAAAGAAAGAAAGAAAGAAAGAAAGAAAGAAAGAAAGAAAGAAAGAAAGAAAGAAAGAAAAACATTTAGAAAACGTTTTTTTTCCTCAGCTCACTGCAGCCTCAGCCTGCCGAATTCAAGAGATTCTCTCGTCTCAGCCTCCTGAGTAGTTGGGACCACAGGCACATGCCACCACATCTGGCTAGTTTTTGTATTTTTAGTAGAGATGGGGTTTCACCATGTTGGCCAGGTTGGTCTCAAACTCCTGACCTCAAGGGATCCACCCACCTCAGCCTCCCAAAGTGCTGGGGGATTACAGGCATGAGTCACCGTACCTGGCCCACATTTTCGTGATTTTTGTTGGTGGTGTCATTGATTGTCTCAGATGGCCCCAAGCGTGGTGCTTAAGTGCTGCCTAGTGTTCATAAGCATGAGAAGGCTGTGCTGCGCCTCACAGAGGAAACGTGAGTTTTAGGTCATATTCACTCAAGCATCTTATATTGCTATTGGTCCTGAATTCAATGTCAGTGAATCAACAATGTGTATTAAGTAAGGTGTCTTTAAACAGAAACACACATAAGACAAAGCTACGTATTGATTGACTGATGAAATCAGAGGCTCACAGGAACCTTACACTATATTTGTGCTAGTATCAATGGTTCAGTATTCACAAATTCAGTGCTTGTAGTGACTTTATAAAACATAGCTACTGTGAAAAATGAGAACCATCTGTGTTTTTATTTTTATTTATTTATTTTTTTGAGACAGAGTCTAGCTCTGTCTCCAGGCTGGAGTTCAGTGGTGTGATCTCGGCTCACTGCAACCTCCGCCTCCTGGGTTCAAGCCATTCTCCTGCCTCAGCCTCCTGGGTAGCTGGGATTACAGGCATACAGTGCACAGCTAATTTTTGTATTTTTAGTAGAGATGAGGTTTCACCTTGTTGGCCAGTATGGTCTCGATCTCCTGACCTTGTGATCTGCCCACCTCAGCATTCCAAAGTGCTGAGATTACAGGTGTGAGCCACCATGCCCAGACCATCTATATTTTTGTAAGTTTCTTAGGGCTGCTGTAGTAAATGCCACACACTTGGCTTAAAGCAACAGAAATGTCTTCTTTTATAGTTCTGGAGGCCAAAAGTCTGATATCGAGGTATTAGCAGCAGGACCAGGCTGCCTCCATAGGCTCTAGAGAAAATCCTTTCTTGCTTTGTCCTAGTTTTTAGTGGTTTGCTGACAATCCTTGGCTTTCCTTGGCTTGTAGCTACAGCTCTGCCTTGGCCATCACCTGTCATTCTCCCTGTGTGTGTGTCTGTCTTCATGTCTCTTCTCCCTTTCTTTTAAGGATACCGGCCATACTGGATTTAGGGCCCACCCTACTCTGGTATGGCCTCATCTTAACCAGTTACATCTGTGAAGACCCTATTCCAAATATGATCACATTCTGAAGTTCCTAGAAGGACATGAATTTGGGAGGATGACCGTATTCAATCCAGGAATACACATACGTGCGCACATAGTGTTTATTTAATTCATGTATTTTTTCCCCAACCAGAGAGCAAGCTCCATGAGACAAGAACAATGGCTTTCTTAGCATCCTTTTATCCACAATACCAAGGCCAACCTGATACGTGGTAGGAGCTCAGTAAATACTTGGTGAGGAAGAATGGATGAACCAAAGAGTGAATTTCAAAATTTATTAGAATGTTAGAGATCCTTGAGCCAGCAGTAATCCAAGTCTCTCAGAACCCTATAGATGAGGAAACTAAGATCCAAAGACCTGAAGACGCCTGCCCCTCATCACCAATGTGTCACCAGTCTGTCACGGTGGAAGCAGGGCTAAGACTCAGGTCTTCTGAGCCCTATTCCAGAAATGTTGCCTTTATGCGTGTTCTCCTGCCAAGATATTACAATGGGAGTACTTTGGTGTTTGCCCTCCCTGGGACCCTGTTTTTCTATCTGGAGCAACTTCTGAGAGAAGAGAATGGAGTCCTTGGCATGGGCCCCTTCCCCATAGCTCTGAAAGACCCTTTGTGCCAAGTTCCTTGGACATTCCACAGGCTAGTTCTAGGCAAATCCATCTGCCAGCAGGTCACAATCCTCGCCTTCAAATCTGAGCTGAGATATTTTGGCCTTTCTACTGTTAAATGCACCCTTTGCTTTCTTGGAAGCTAAAACCAAGTGAGGGAGGCCAGGCTCAGAGGACCTGGGGCAAAGCGTTTGAGCTGGGCTAGCCTGAGCTGGGCTGGACTGTCAGGGGAGATGGGTCTGTTTTGCAGACCTGGCTCGAGAAAAAAAAAAAAAAAAAAAGAAAAGAAAACTGCTGATTATCTCCCAGCCCCAGCTGCAGAAATGCCTTAGCTCGGCAGCAGCAGATTATAAATAGCCCAGAGTCCACTCCCAGCCGCCTGAAAACAAGGATTTTTTTTTTTTTTCATATTAGAAGAACGAGGCTTTAGAGCTATCCTGGGCCCCTTCTCAACCCCACCCCTAAAGAGCTGTGATTTATGTCTTAGCACCATTACTGGGACCAAGGATCACATAGCCCCGATAAACAATGATTAATTCATTGCCAAGTTCTATGAAAAATAAGGCATTCCTTTGGAAGTCATCTCTTTCACTTTGGCACAGACATACTGACCCATGAGACCAGAGGGGCAGTTTCACTGCAAATTCATCGCCCTGGTTTCATCAGGCCCTCTCTGCCCTTGAACATTAAGGGGCTTGGGAAGGGCGGGTGGCTCACTGACCTGGAGGGCAGGTCGGGGCAGACTACTGGAGAAGAACTGGTCTGAACTTGACTATTTGCTGAGATGCTCTGGAATGAAAAAACCAGGGATGCTGGACTGGTTCGTTCACATTTGACTTACTCTCACTGGAGGGAAATCAGCCTTTATCTTGAGGAAATCAGGAATTTGATCTCAGTGCAAATGTCCTAGAGATCTTTGGACCAATTGGCTCACTCACTGGGACCTTAAGTTTGAATGGCAAGTCCTAATGTACAAAACTCTTGTCATGTCCTGCTTTCATCTGACCTTTACAACAACTGTTTTGCTCGTTTTGTTTAGTCTTCTGAACTCAAAGATAATCCTTGCTTATTGTAGAAAAAGGTTAGGCATTTCAGAAAAAGCAAAAAGAAGAAGAAAGAAGAAGAAGAAGAAGAAGAAGGAGGAGGAGGAGGAGGAGGAGGAGGAGGAGGAGGAGGAGGAGGAGGAGAAGACCCACCCAAATCCCAACACAATGAAACAGTAATATTTTCACGAACATTCTTCCAGACCTCTCTTATTGGATATATGAACGGATATGAATTTACCTACATGGGACTTTTATTGTATTCGCTTGGGCTCTTGGCAGAAGGAGACGGAATACTCAACTGGGTAACTGAGGATAGTTTAATAAAGGAACTATTTACATAGATGTGGGCAGAGGTTAGGAAAACCAGCAAGGAATAGCGTAGTACATCAGCGCTAGCAATGGGGGAGAACCATTAACACCCTTAGGGCTGAAAGGCAGTTAGAAGGAGTGGTTACTGCAAATCAGAGCCTGTCAGAAAGTGTAGCCTTCAGTACAGTCACAGCCAGACCTAGAAAACCAGCAGAGATGGAGTCAGAGGAATAAACACTCTCGCCTCACTCTTCTCCCAATCTCTAACGAGCGGATGTCTCCCACTGGTCAACCCAACCAGAGTTAGAGGGCATGGAAGTCCACTGGCAACAGTACATAGAGTGGATAGGAGAGGCAAATAGAAAATGCCCATGACATCCATTGTAATGCTGCTTTTATCATTCAGTGGCAAGTCCAGGACAAGTTTCTAACTCAGTGAATATGGGTTCATATTATACTTTTTTTGTGGACCTTGTATGAGTGTGCCATAGTTTTTTGGTTTTGTTTTTCTTTTTCTTTTTGAGACGGAGTCTCACTCTGTCGCCCAGGCTGGAGTGCAATGGCGTGATCTCGGCTCACTGCAAGCTCCACCTCCCAGGCTCAAGACAGTCTCCTGCCTCAGTTTCCAGAGTAGCTGGGATTATAGGTGTCCACCACCACGCCCGGCTAATTTTTTTTTTTTTGTATATTTAGTAGAGATGGGGTTTCATCGTGTTGGCCAGGCTGGTTTTAAACTCCTGACCTCAAGTGATCCACCCACCTTGGCCTCCCAAAGTGCTGGGATTACAGGCATGAGCCCCAGTGCTCAGTCGAATGTGCCATAGTTTTTAACTGATCCCTTATTGATGGACCTGCAGCAGTTTCTAATTTCTCAAGGGTAGAGATGATACTGCAATGAGCAGATCTGTAAGTACAAAGCCTTTGTATGCTTAGGATACTTATTTTTGTTTCCTCCTAGACATTTTTTTTTAGAAACTAAGGCTCAGAACTGAAGAGATTCACCCTAGTCACAGCTTTTCCAAATCTCATTTTTTCAACAATGAACATGGAGTACTTCTGTAGTAGAAACAGGAGTAATAAAGTAAATTTTTAGCTTTAAAATGCACCCCATAAATATATGTACCTTACTGTGTACCCACAAAAATTAAAAATTAACCAAAAAGGATGCTTCTTCCCTTGGAAGCTGGATCACTCACATGGCTCTGAAAGGGAGGGGACTGGGTAGTCACTCCTCCCCAGGGGCAGCCTCCTCTTTTCATTCATTCATTCACAGCAGGGCCTCAGTGGGTTATGGGGGACATGGGGTGTACTGAGTCAGCGGGGAGGGACTGAGGAGAGTCAGGTCGGGCTTACGGCACTGTCCCAGACAGGGGAGACGCCACAGTGAATTTCAGGACGGGAAGAGAGGACGTGCACTGGGCAAAGAGGAAATGATGTCACAGGGCACCCTTTTGCTGTCTTTGCCGCTGTCACCTAAGAGGTGGACACAGCTCCAGAGGACTTATGGTGGAAAAAGGGGGAGGAAATGGCCTTGAAGGTCAGGGGGAGGGAAGTGAGCATGAGGGGCGGAGAGTGGCAGCCTCTGCCTCTCCCATGCACTTCTCGTTTGCACCTAAGCCTGCTTGCCTGAACAATGGAGGGGATGCTCCTTCCTGTGCAGGCCTGGCACTTCGCAGGTGCTCGACAAATACATATTTCTTCCTTTCTTGTCCAAAAGCTAGAAGCCAAGCCAGTCTCCTCACCTGCAAAATGGGAACAGCAAAATATCCTACCCTAGAGGGTTACTGTGAGAGCTGAAAGCGTCTATTCACGCGAAGCACGTGGGACAGAGCCTGGCACAAAGAAAACGCTTCCCAGTAAGCATTCACGTTGTTATTATTCATCATGGCCCACCTGGCACAGAGCATGGGCGCAGTGGACATTTGGCAGAAGAGTTAGTGATGTATATTCATTACCAAAATAGTAGGATAAAATGTGATTCCAAAATGGCCCAAAATCAACAGCACACAAAGGACAAGACACGCCGTGTAGCATGCTGCATGGGGAAGAAAGGTTTCTGTGACAAGCAGCCTAATGAGGAGGTGCAGGTGGGCCTGAGTCCAATACGCGGGAGGGGTTAGTGCGCGGGACATAAAGCAGAGACAGAGAAGGGGTCTATGGAGTCCCAGTCCCAGATCCAGCACTTCTTTTTTTTTTTTTTTTTTTTCTTTTGTCTTTTTTTTTTCTTTTTTTAAGACAGAATATCACTCTTTCGCCCTGGCTGGAGTGCAATGGCACGATCTTGGCTCCCTGCAGCCTCCACCTCCCAGATTCAAGCAATTCTCCTGCCTCAGCCTCCTGAATACCTGGGATTACAGGCATGAGCCACCACATCTGTCTAATTTTTGTATTTTTAGTAAAGACAGGGTTTCACCATGTTGGCCAGGCTGGTCTTGAACTCCTGATCTCTGGTGATCTGCCCACCTCCAAAGTGTTGGGATTACAGGCATGAGCCACTGTGCCCAGCCCCAGATCCAGTGCTTCTTGGTTGTGTGACTCTGAACAAGACCCTTACCCTGTCTGGCCTTCAGGTCACATTTCTGAAATGGGGATAAATAGCCCAGTTCCCATAGTTACTGTGAGGGTGCAGTGGGGGAAGGTGAGGCATGCTCCAGGTGCCCAGGGAGAGGTAGACCGGCTGCTAGGGTTGTAGTAATCTTACTGCACTAGGCAGCACCATGCTGGGGCTTTCATCTGCAGTCCTATTACAGAGTAGCTCCTTACCTGGTAAGGTTCCTTTGAGCTTCATGATCCAGAATTTCCTGGTCTGGGGAGCTCTGTCGGGCTCAAGAGTGGAGAGCTGTCCTGTGCCAGCAGAGCCCGGCTCGGCTGAGTTCCAGGGCCCTGCTGAGAGCCCATCTGCTGGGTCTGCCAAGGCCAGAGCAATGAGATGGATGCCAGGGAAGGGGTCTCGGGGTCTGAGCTGTGTGCCAGGCTAGGCACTGACTTGCTGCTTCCCATGGTGTCTCCACAGGCTCCATCAGCCCACTGCCCCCTCTGGCCTTCCCTCAAGAGCGGCCACTGGGCCTCGGTTGCCATGGAGACGGTTTCCCTCAGAGACTTTGCCTCCTATCTTCTTTTCTTTTCTTTTTTCTTTTTTTTTTAATTTGAGACAAGATCTCACTTTGTCACCCAGCCTGGAGTGCAGTAGTGCGATCCTGGCTCACTGCAGCCTTGACCTCCCAGGCTCAAACAATCCTCCCACCTCAGCCTCCCAAGTAGCTGGGACTACAGGCATGCACCACCATGCCCAGCACAGGTGGAAGTAGGGGCCTTAGAAGATTGTTGCAGTAATCCTGGTGAGATGAGGTGGTGTCTTGGAAACCAAGATGCTCGTGGCCAGTGATGACAAATGGGTGGACTCAAGACCTACTTTGAAGGTACAGTCAACATACTGCTCACCAGGAAGTGGAGCACAAGAAGATGTTGTCAAGAATGACTCCCAGGCCAGCCGCGGTGGCTCACGCCTGTAATCCCAGCACTTTGGGAGGCAGAGGCAGGCGGATCACCTAAGGTCAGGAGTTCGAGACCAGCCTGGCCAACATGGTGAAACCCTGTCTCTTCTAAAAATACAAAAATTAGCTGGGCGTGGTGGCGGGCACCTGTAATCCCAGCTACTTGGGAGGCTGAGGCAGGGGAACCCCTTGAACCCAAGGGGCAGAGGTTGCAGTAAGCCGAGATTGTGTCACTGCACTCAAGCCTGGGTGACAGAGCTAGACTCCTGTTTGTTTGTTTGTTTTGTTTGTTTGTTTGTTTTTGGTTTGTTTTTGACAGAGTTTCACTCTGTAGCCGGGCTAGAGTGCAGTGGTGCAATCTCGGCTCACTACAACCTCCACCCCTTGGGTTCAAGCGATTCTCCTGCCTCAGCCTCCTGAGTAGCTAGGATTACAGGCGCCTATTACCACGCCCGGCTGATTTTTGTATTTTTAGCAGAGACGGGGTTTCACCATGTTGGCCAGGATGATCTCAATCTCTTGACCTCGTTTGTGATCCACCCACCTCGGCCTCCCAAAGTGCTGGGATTATGAGACTCTTTTTTTAAAAAAAAAAAAAAAAAAAGAATGACCCCTAGACTTTTGGTCCCAGGCAGACGGTGGTGTTTTTCCTCAGGTGAGGAAGAGAAGGAGGAAGAAAATATTTGGAAACAATACAGAGTTCATCTTTGAACATGTTAAATTTGAGGTGTTAAATGAGAAAACGCACATTTTGAGGTGTCTCCTAAAGGAAATGTCAAGTAGATGTTTTGATAGTCTGAATCTGGAGCTAGGGGAGAGATTGAGACTGAAGATAAGGAGCTAAGAATATGTATAGGTCCAATGGCCTGAGAGCAGTTCCTACATGGTGAATAGAGAACCCTTCAGGACTGAGCTCTAAGGCCCTCTGGCATTTATAAATTACAATGGGAAGGAAGACCAGTAAAGAAGTCTAAAACCAGTTCAGCAGGAGGAAAGCAATGAAAGAATGGCATTCCAGAAACAAAGGAAAGAAAGTTTTTATAGAATCAGTGGAGTAGGCAGAGTAATGACCCCTGAAAGATGTCAGGTCCTAATTCCCTGACCCTGTGAATATGTGACCTTACATGGCAAACAGGCAATTGCAGACGTGGTTAAGGTTAGGGACCTTGGAATGGGGAGACTGTCCTGCATTATTTCAGTAGGACTTAAAAGTAGAGAATATTGCCTGGGTAAGGTCAGAGGGAGAGATGACTACTGAACAATGGACAGGGATATTTGGTGTTTCTGGCTTTGAAGATGGAAGAAGAGAGCTACAAACCAAGAAATATGAGCAGCCTCCAGAAGCCTCTAGAATCTGGAAAAGGCAAGGAAATGGATTCTTCTCTAGAGCCTCCGGAGGGGAATGCAGCCCTGCCTGCATTTTAGCCTAGATCGACCCATCTCCGACTTCACCCACGGAACTGTAAAATGATAAATGTGTATGGGTTTTGTTGTTGTTGTTGTTTTTGTTTTCATTGTTGTTGTTTTTGAGACAGAGTTTCACTCTTGTTGCCCAGGCTGGAGTGCAATGGCACGATCTTGGCTCACTGCAACCTCCACCTCCCCCGTGTTCAAGCGATTCTCCTGCCTCAGCCTCCCAAGTAGCTGGGATTACAGGCATGTGCCACTAAGCCTGGCTAATTTTGTATTTTTAATAGAGACGGGGTTTCTCCATGTTGGTCAAGCTGATCTCAAACTCCTGACCTCAGGTGATCTGCCTGACTCAGCCTCCCAAATTGCTGGGATTACCTCGGCCTCCTAAGGTGCTAGGCGTGAGCCACAGCACCCAGCCAAATGTGTGTTGTTTGAAGCCATTAACTTTGTGGCAATCTGCTGCTGCAGGAATGGAAAACCGATACAACGAGGCAAGGATGAGCTGATCAAATCACAACCAAATCCCAGCAAAAGGAGAATGAAAATTCTCCAGTGGTTTGGGCAGGAGGGAGATCCTTGGAGATCTTCGTGGTATTAAATAGTAGTTCAATGAGGATGAAAGCAGATTGGAGTAGAGTGAGGAGAACCTGAGAGGGTGGGGAATAAAGTCTGGGAATAGGCCCATCCTTAGAGGAAATTTGTTAGGAAAGAAAGCCAAGAAGTGTGTATGTGGAGGGGAGGAGCAGAGGTGGGTGTGGGCTCAAGGGAGTGTGCTGTTATTCCTGAAGAGGGGAGACAGTGCTGCATGCTTGTGTGCCGGTAGGGATGACCCAGGAGAGAGGCACAAAAGAGATGAGCAATAGAGTCTGCGATCCCTCTGGAAGTCCTCTACCCCACCCATGAGTGCTCTGCAGCCAGGAACACAGGTGGAAGAGAGGCAGAAGACCAATGCCTCAGCCCAACCTTACATGGAAGATGAGGATCTGTCCCAAACGACGGGCTCACAGGAATCCCACCTGGAGCCACTCCCCTCTCTGGGTTTGATTCTGTAGCCCCTCGACCCATCCTTTCCATAACCTGTATCCCAGGGGCTGTGAGGCCTCTTGGACTTCTGTTTGCATGCTTCCCTGAGCAGCAAGGATGCGTCCATCTTGTCCGTTGTGTTTTCCAGCCTTGTTGAGATACGACACACCAAGGGCATTTGATAAATGCTTTCTAAAATGATGACAACGCCACCTTTGTTGAGCCCTCACTCTGTGCCTGGGGCTTTACTAACCACAGGCATGATTTCACATAATCCTGACAAGCACCCAATCATCTCCCTCTTATAGGCAAACAAGTTGAAACCCAGGGTTACACGGTGGATAGATGGTAGGGTCAGGACTTGAACCCAGGCATTCTGGCTCAAGAGGCCCCTCCCATAACCAGCACACCACATGGCCCATGGCAGTAACAAATGAAGGTTCTAAGGGAGCCCAGTGGAGGGGAGCTGAGGCCTTGGAGATGAAACCTGAGCTTGGGTTTGAAGGATGAGGAAGACTTAGCCACTGAAGAAGGTGGGAAGAGGCACCTAAGTGAAGAGGAAAGCACAAGCAAATGTACCAAGGTGGGAGGTTCATGCAGAGTGACAGGAAGCTCCCGAAGCTGCTTCCATGTTGCTGTGTAATCGGAATGTGGAAACGAGAGGGAGTGCAGGGTGCAAGGCCCAGCGAAGGAAATCTGCTTTATTTTGTAGGCAATGGAAAGCCCTGATGGAGCCCGGTGTAAACTATGCAGGGCGCCAGAGCCCCCACTGACAGCGCTGGCGCCCATATGTGGTCAAAGGGATACAGCGGCAGCATCCCAAAGTCCCAGCCTGGCTAATCATCCTCAAAACTGCCTCTGGTTTGTCCAAGTCTACCAGGATTCAAGTTCATTTCAGAAGAGCAGTGGCCAGAAACCAAGGCCTGGAGGGGGCTGGGGAGGTGTCAGGGAAGGGATCAGAGGCCAAGCTCTGTGTTCCCTCAGACAAAGACAGAAAGCAGGCTGAGAGATGGCGGCAGCATGTGACACCTGGGCCACAGGCCTGGGCAGCAGCCGCGGCAGCCAAGGGGATAATGGCTCTCTTTGTCCTGCGTGTAAATTCTCTGGAAAAGAAAGGATTCCGGGGCCTGCTTCTCCGGCTTGCACAATGCTGGCCGCCTGGGGCCCCACTGCGAGGACCTGCCATGGCATTCGGGGAGCAGTGAGGCCCCTTCTCTGTCTTGTTCCTTCCAGGCGTGCAGAAGTGGGAAGTCAGGCTGCTGTGCCAGACATTCTGCAAGGGGTTGGGAGGCTGGGCCGAGGCACAGTCTGTGCCAGGAGCTTTGTTTCACAGCCTCGAGGAAACCAAAGCATCTTGAAGCTCTGAATTAGAAAGAGTCTTAGAAGGCATCCATGCCAGCTCATCCTAATATTTGTCCCACCCCCCTACCTTCTCTGCCCACCACTTGCCACTCGCCTGCCTTCGGCAGCCAAGAATGGTTACAAATACAGGCTTTGGAGTCAGAGAGGGCTGAGTTCAAATGCTGACAATGCCGCTCACAAGCTATTTCATCTCTATGGGCTTCAGTTTCTCCACCTGCAAAATGGACATAATAGCACCTACTCATAAGACTGTCAATAGGAATAAGTGAGAAAATGCATGTACCATGCTTAACATGGACACAGCCTCCAAAAGTGCTCAATAAAGGTAGACAGTCCAGTAGGTCACCCAGCCTGTACTTGATTTCCTCCAAGGGCAGGCAATCACTGCTTGCATTCCATTTTCAGAGCAAGTTCAAATCTGTCTCTTACACCTTCATGGGTGCTGAGGGTAAAGAGGAGAGGGCCTATATACATTAAACATTTCCTACATGCTACTGTTGCCATAAGTTACTCACAGAACTTAAGGGCCTGTCTTAGTCTATTTGTGTTGCTATAAAGGAATACCTGAGGCTGGGTAATTTATAAAGACAAGAGGTTTATTGGGCTCATGGTTCTGCAGGCTGTACAAGAAGCATGGTGCTGGCTTCCGGTCTGGTAAGGACCTCACGAAGCTTCCATTCATGGGAGGGAGAAGGGGAGCCAGTGTGCAGAGATCACATGCCAAGAGAGGAATAGGAAGGGGATAGTGTGGAGGTGCCAGGAGTTTTAGCAGCCAGCTCTCACAAAAACTAACAGAGTGAGAGCTCATTTGTTACAATGCAAGATTGGCACCAAGCAATTCATGAGGGATCAGCCACCATAACACAAACACCTCCCATTAGGCCCCACCTCCAGCATTGGGGATCACATTTCAAAATGGGGGTTGGAGGGGTCAAATATCCAAACCATAGCAGGGCCTGTCCAGGGCCACACAGAGGAAGTGACCAGGATTTGAGCCTGAGTCTTTCCAGCCTTCTGCACCATGATGCCGTAAGGGAACACCTCACATACGTGAAAACAGCTCCACGGCCCCCTCAGTGTCTTCTCTTCCCCACAGAAAACATCTCCTAGGCCTCAGGGTTTAGTTTTGTGTTCTGCCACCATCCTGGACCCCATCCTCTTGACAGGCTCTAATTTGTTACTGTCTCTCTTAAATAAATAGCCCGTAGACTTGACATTCCAGCTGTCTTCTGACCAGTGCAGAATAGGAATGCATTCCTATCGCCTCTTTTATTCCAGGTGCTCTGTTTTTGCGAATAACACCTAAGATGATGTGGCACTTGGACCGTTCACATTATGCTGATGGCTCTCTCATACTCATGGTGTTCGATCTGCAAGAATAATGAGAGCCTTTGTGCTCTGAACAGCTCGTAGCTGTCATTGCGGATCTTCATTGCAGGTAATAGAACCTTCTTCAACTGGTTTAAGCAGTCAAGCCTTTTATATATTTGGTGGCTAACAGAATCTCCAGCAGGGCTGAAGGGTCAGGCTTGGAAGAGACACAACCAGAAATAACTCACCAACCACTCCTAACCAGGCTTCTCCACTGGAGACACCACTGCCGTTAGACAAGAAGGCACCTGCTCACCTTGCTGATGCTGGTGTAGCACTGTCACTAGAACCTCTGCCTCTGCTCCTCTTAGTCTCCCACCCTCGGTACCTCCTTCTTCACCTTGGTCTCTTCTAAGCCTCCCTGGATGCATTTCAGGGATTAAATGAGTTAATAGATGTGTAGTCAGCCTCCAACATGGCTCCAGTAATTCTCACCTCCTGGTATTATGTCATTCTATAGGCCCCTCCCATACTGGATAGGGCTGACCTGTGTAACCAACAGGATATTGCAGAAATGACATAGTGTGACTTCAACACTAAGTCACATAAGACTTTGCAACTTCTGCCTTTCTCTCTTGGAGCACTTGCTGTAGGGAAAAACAGCTGCCATGTCATAGGGACACTTAAGCAATGCTCTGGAGAGATCTACTGGCAAAGAACTGAGGCCTCCTGCTAACCCCCAGCACAAATGAGCCAGGCGTGCAAGACATCATCTTGGAAAGGGATCCTGCAGCCTCAGTTGAGCCTTCAGATGAGGCAGCTCCAGCTGACATCTTGGCTGCAACCTCATGAGGGACCCTGGGCCAGCACCACCCAGCCAAGCTGCTCCCAGTCACCTGACCCACAAAAAAACAAAAACTGTGAGAAAATAAAATAAAATACATTTTAACATTTGTTGCTTACATTTGGGGAGAATTTGTTATGGAGCAATAGATAACAAATATGTAATACATGTAAAGACTTAAAACACTGCCTAGCTCAGCGTCAGCAGTCCTTAAATGCTGTTTGTTTTATTTTATTTTATTATTTAATTTAATTTAATTTTATTTTATTTTGGAGATGGAGTCTCGTTCTGTCACCCAGGCTGGAGTGCAGTGGCATGATCTCAGCTCACTGCGGCTTCTGCCTCCCGGGTTCAAGCAATTGTCTTGCCTCAGCCTCCTGAGTAGCTGGGACTACAGGCGTGTGCTGCCACACACAGCTAATTTTTTGTATTTTTAGTAGAGATGGGGTTTCACCATGTTGGCCAGGATGGTCTTGATCTCCTGACTTTGTGATTCACCCACCTTAGCCTCCCATAAATGCCGTCATTATTTTTATCTTCACTGGCCTCTGTATCAAACGTCAGAAGCTGTCACCTCTGCAACCTGGGGAGTCTGGAAAATGAAAAATAGTGATGATTACCCTTAATCTCCCCTGTAACTCTATGACTGGGCTCACTAGTGTCCTCTTACAAATCCTGAGAGGTTGAGTCACTTGCCTTGGGTTCCAGAGAGAAAGGTCCAGGATTTGAGCCCTAGCCTGACTCCAACCCACCATCCAATTCTGTCCCATGTACAACAGGCACCAAGCACAGGCTGGAATTCACTGTGGGAAGCTCCCAGCTTTGTGAATTGTCACTTCAAGTCTCCATGAGGGTGGTATGGAGAAGCTGGAGGATGAGCAGAAGCAGAAAAGGAGAGAAGCCCAGAATTGTAATGAATCCCAGGAACAGGGCTTTTGACATCAGCACTCAGCCCTTTGGGCAGAGGTGTCCCGAGAATCCCAGGCAATTTGGCTGATGGGAAGCGTGGGAAGCTGACAACTCCTTATCAAAGATTTTTCTGGATTAAGGTTGCAGGCTGTCTGGGAAACCACCAGTTTTTCTCCAAGGAAGCCCCCGGGATCCCTCTCAGGCTGAGCTGTTTCCTCCACCGCAGAGGCTCAGCTTGTTTCTTTACCACATTAAAGCTGCCACCACTGGCTCTCATCTTGGGGAGCTGTCCTGTCCCCATCCCAGAGCTACCTGTGAGTGGAATCTAGCCTCGCCTTCCCACTTCTTTTCTGTCTCCCAGAAAAGAAAGAGGCGTGTACCTAGGCCTCTTTCATTGTAGGGTTTTTCTTGGTGATTGTTACAGGGTGGGGAAGGAAAAATATAATAGACAATGGAAAGAGCTTTAAGAACTGATAGCCTGATGGAGTGGAGTAATGGAGAGAATAGAGGTTTGAAGATAGACCCACCTAGACTCAAACAGTGATAAAAATATATCATTGATATGGCCAAGGGCAAATGACACAGCTTCCCGGAGCCTCATTTTAGTCATCCGAATAATAAAGATAATCCTTTACAGACGGTGATTCAGCAAAAGCTCTCCAAATCTAAAATGCACACACTCAGCCAGGCACAGTGGCTCACTACTGTAATCCCAGCACTTTGGAAGGCCACGGCAGGCAGATCACCTGGTGTCAGGAGTTCGAGACCAGCCTGGCCAACATGGTGAAACCCATCTCTACTAAAAATACAAAAAATCAGCCAGGCGTGGTGGCACTCATCTGTAGTCCCAGCTACTCGGGAGGCTGAGGCAGGAGAATCGCTTGAACCTGGGAGGCGGAGGTTGCAGTGAGCCATGCCACTGCACTCCAGCCTAGGGAACAGAGCAAGACTCTGTCTCAAAAATAAATAAATAAAATGCATGCACTTTTCCACCACCAAGAAACTGCCCTACAGAAATAACTCTCACCTATGATCAAAATTCAGTGCACAAAGAGTTCCATGACAACAATATTTATAGCAAAAATTTGTCAATTTTCACCCATCGGGAAATTGGGAAATGAATTGTGGAGTATCCATAAGATGAATTTGTTTTGCAGTTGTCAAAAAAATGAAGTAGAAAAAGGGAATATGTCAACAGCCCTTTCTTCTCCTCCTCTGATGGTTTCATGTACAGTCCTGCCTTACCCCTGGTTGCCTTCCTTGTTGCCTGCGACCATGTCTTCTCTCTGTATTTGGCCCACACCTATAGCGGCACCTTGAAACCAGTGGAGGATCAACAGGAGCTGGTGAGTAGCAGAATGCCACAGAGCTGGGTTCCCTGCTATGTAACAGCTGATCTTCTGACCCTCCTGAAACCACCTCCCTTCACAGACAGGCAGTGGCAGCATGGCAATGGAACCCACTTCTTAGCCCAGGGCTCTCGCACTTCCCCAAGCCCTCAAGCCTTTCCCATCAGTGTTCAAACTCAGGGTCTCCTCATTACTGTCCTTGGCTATTGCCACAGTCTTAACTAAGGTATCTTTCTGCCAGTCTGTCCTCTACATTGTTGCCAGAATAATCTCTTAAAGCACAGCTCTGCCTTAGTCTAGTTTCTGGGTGGTTACAAAGGAAGTCCCACCGCACTAGCCAATCTCACATTATCTCCCATTAACCTCCTTTAAGAAGAGCCTTTGGCAGGGTGCGGTGGCTCATGCCTGTAATCCCAACACTTTGGGAGGCCGAGGTGGGCAGATCATCTGAGGTCAGGAGTTCAAGACCAGCCTGGCCAACATGGTGAAACCTCGTCTTTACTAAAAATACAAAAATTAGCTGGGTGTGGTGGCACAAGCCTATTAATTCCAGCTTCTTGGGAGGCTAAGGCATGAGAATCGCTTGAACCTAGGAGGTGGAGGTTGCAGTAAGCCAAGCTCACCCCACTGCACTCCAGCCTGGGCAACAGAGAGAGACTCCGTCTCCAAGAAAAAAGAGAAGAGCCTTTGCTACAGCCACCCCCATGCCTGGCAAACCCCCATGCCTGGCAAACCCATGCCACAGAGCTGGGTTCCCTGCTATGTAACAGCTCTCACCTTTGCCTGTGTTTATACTTTTTTCTCCTCCACCTGTAAAGGGGATTCTTCCCTGGATCTGCTTTTCTGCTGGGACCCTTTTCCATCTTTTTATACTGAAATCCTACCAAGCCTCTCACAGGTGACCTCCAGGAAGCCTTCCCTGGTCACAGTCTTTCCCTCCATTCCTCCTACCCAGTGGCTCGGAATTCCGCCGTTCATGGGACTGATCTCTACCTCTAGGCAGGGAGAGTAATCATCACAGAGGGTTTCCCTTCCAGTCTCCACCCTCGCCCCTGGGACCTGGCATTTCCTAAGCAGCAGATGCTCAATAATGACTTAAAAAATGATTAATGAGTAAACCAGAGCAATGGATTACTACAGGAATAATTTCCAAGTGAATGCAAGAGTAAATGAATGAATTGGCCAGAATTCGTGAAGGAATGATTAAAACTGACCTTGGAGTCTCAGGGTCACTGGTTCCTTTTTCCCCAGATAATTGAAAGCCAACCATGCACGGGTCCCTGTTGTGGTAAAGAGAGTCCAGATACACACTAAGGATGCAACTTTCTGGGGATTCCATGAGGACATCCCTGTCGAGAAACAACATAAACAGTAGCCACAGAAGAGGACATATAGATGTCCAAACAAATATAAATATACAGTCACTTTCACTTACAATTTTTAAAACAAAATTTACAATCAGACATGGTTTTGTTCTTCTGTTAAATGTGTAATGCTTAGTTGGCAGAGGAGGGAAAACAGGCAGTCCTCAATACTATTGGTGGGAATGTTACCATATCTAACATTTGTGGAAGTCAATCTGGAAATGAACATTCAGATTTTTAACTTGCAAGTAGGTGTGCCCTTTGACCTAGCAATTTCACTTTAACAATAAATCCTAAAGAAATAATTGGGTGGCCGGGCGCGGTGGCTCAAGCCTGTAATCCCAGCACTTTGGGAGGCTGAGACGGGCGGATCACGAGGTCAAGAGATCGAGACCATCCTGGCTAACACGGTGAAACCATGTCTCTACTAAAAAATACAAAAAAAAAAAACTAGCTGGGAGAGGTGGCGGGCACCTGTAGTCCCAGCTCCTCGGGAGGCTGAGGCAGGAGAATGGCATAAACCTGGGAGGCGGAGCTTGCAGTGAGCTGAGATCCGGCCACTGCACTCCAGCCTGGGTGACAGAGCGAGACTCCGTCTCAAAAAAAAAGAAAAAAAAGAAAAGAAAGAAATAATTGGGCAAGAAGACAAAGATTTATGTACAAAAATTTTGACTGAGTGTGGTGGCTCACATCTGTAATCCCCACACTTTGGGAGGCTGAGGAGGGTGGAGTCTTGAGGTCAGGAGTTTGAGACCAGCCTGGGCAACATAGTGAGACCCTGTCCTCCCCCGCATCTCTACAAAAACCAAAAAATCAACCAGACATGATGATGGCACATGCCTGTAATTCCAGCTACTTGGGAGGCTGGGGTGAGAGGATCCCTTGAGCCTGGAAGGTTGAGGTTGCAATGAGCTATGATTGCACCATTGCACTCCAGCCTGAGTGACAGAGTGAGACCCCGTCTCAAAAAAAAAAACCAAAAAACCAAAAAAAAGTATTTTAACCTTGTTTCTAAGAACAAAAAGTAGGAAATAATATGTCTGTCGTTAACAGCCTAAACAATTTGTGTTTTACCCACACAATGAAACAATCAAATCCTGTGCAACCATTCAGAAGAATGAGGGAGGGCCTTCTGCAGAGACAGGACATGATACTCCATATCATTAAGTGACCAAAGCAGATGAAAAATCATATCCTTTGAAAAATGATCTTTTTGATAAATTACTAATAATTTTTATATGTGAATGGAAGCAGTATGGAATTCTATGCACCAACATGGTTAAGATTGCGAAAAGAAGAAACACTTTTGTGTTTTTAAACAAATAATCAGTGATTACTTTTATAATCAGAGAAATACATGATAGAGACAGCAGAGGGTCTAGGTTTGAGTCTCAGCAGCCCTGTTTCTGTTTTCCCTGCTCCCGGCCTTTGCTCAGTCACTGCCCAAGGCCTCCCTCCCTGGGAAAGGTTGCCCCAGCCCACTTTTTTTCTTTTCTTTCTTTTTTTTTTTGTTTGAGACAGAGTTTCACTCTTTTTACTCAGGCTGGAGTGCAATGGCGCGACCTCAGCTCACCGCAACCTCCGCCTCCCAGGTTCAAGCGATTCTTCTGCCCCAGCCTCCTGAGTAGCTGAAACTACAGGCATGGGCCACCACACCCAGCTAATTTTGTATTTTCAGTAGAGACAGGGTACCTCCATGTTGGTCAGGTTGGTCTCGAACTCCCGATCTCAGGTGATCCACCTGCCTCGGCCTCCCAAAGTGCTAGGATTACAGGTGTGAGCCACTGTGCTGGCCCAGCCCACTTTCTAGAACAATGGAAACAATGGTATTTTCTACAACAATGTCAAGAATAACCTCAAGAATAAACCATGGGCTTACTTTAGTCCCCACACAAGGCAGTGATGGTGTGAAGGTACCACAGCTCAGGGAAAGCGGCACTGGAAGGACTCTTAGAGACAGGCATCCTCTTCTGGGCCTTGCCCATCTTTGTTCCAAGGTCACATTGCCTGTAGCTACTGCCCTAACCACTCTAAGAATTCACTGACTTCATCCACAGCTCCAGGTTATGAACTAATAAGGTTTGGAAAGAGTCTCAGATCAACCATACTGGCGGGGGGGGAAGGGTGTTATTTAACCCAAAAGCTCCATGGAAAGGAGGCAACGTAGTAAAGCAGTATTTGCTAATATCTGTTATTATTATTGTTGTTATTATTATTACCAATTATTTAGAAACAGGATCTCACTCTGTCACCCAGGTTGGAATACAGTGGTGTGATCATAGCTCACTGCAGCCTTGACCTCCTGGGCTCAAGCAATCTTCTTGCCTCAGCCTCCCACGTAGCTGGGACTACAGGCATGCACCATCATACTCAGTCAAAATGTTTTAAATTTTTTTGTAAAGATGGGATCTTGCTATTTTTGCCAGGCTGGTCTTGAACTCCTGGCCACAAATAGTCAGTGGCTTTGGACTTAATCTCTGTGAGCTTCATGTTTTTTTTCATCTGTGAAATGAGATAGTGATTCCTATCTTTTAGGATTGCTGTGTGGAATAAATAGATTGTGCATGAAAAATACTTAACTCAGTGCCTAGCAGATAATAACTGATCAATAAATAGTCTTTGCTATATTAATCTTATTGCTGTTACACTTTGGTTTGTAGAAGGTGAGGTGCCTTCTTTACCAGCCCTCTCATCATGCCAGCAGGCCTGTTTCAATGGGGAGAGTGCCTGGCACCACCAGGAACTTCATCAGCAAGCATAGGACCCCTGACGAGCAGTTGGCTGTCAGCTGATTAGAACGTCAAGGAGGAGATCCAACTCTAAGCTGCCTGAAGCTGTCTTAGGGAGGAAGTGAAAGAACTGCAGGTGAGAGACACCAAAGCCTCGAATGGGTTAAGTTGTGTCTCCCCACCACAAAATGTTCAAGTCCTAATCCTCGACACCTGCGCATGTGACCCTATTTGAAAATAGTGCCTTTGTAGTTGATCAAGTTAAGATGAGGCCATAAGGGTGACCTCTATACCAGTATGACTATGTCCATATAAAAAGGGGAAACTTGGACACAGAGACAGACATGCACACGGGGGAATGCCACATGAAGCTGAAAGCAGAGATCAGTGTGATGCATCTACAAGCCCAACCTCAAAGATTGCCAGCAAACCACCAGGGGCTGGGAGAGAAGCATGGGACAGATTCTCTTTTGCAGCCCTCAGAAGGAACCAACCCTACTGACACCTTGATCTGGACTTCTAGCCTCCAGAACTAGAAGGGACAACACATTTCTGTTAAGTTACCCAGTTTGTGGTGCTTTCTTATGGCAGCTCAAGTTAACTAATACGGTGGGGTATACTGAAGAGAGGACAACCCTCTCCTTGCCAACTGTGTGACCCTTGACAAGTTACCTACCCTCTCACAGGTGAATTCCTTTTTTCTGTGCAATGGAGTTTTTGCTTTTGTTTTCAAGACGGGATCTCACTCTGTCACCCAAGCTGGAGAGCAGTGACATGATCACAGCTCACTGCGCCTCAAGCTCCTGGGCTCAAGCAATCGTCCCACCTCAGCCTCCTGAGTAGCTGGGGCTACCGCATGCACCACCATGCCTGGCTAATTTTGTGGTGTTTGTTTGTTTTTTGTAGAGACAGGGTTTCGTCATGTTACCCAGGCTGCAATGGAGTTAATACTAGTGACTACTACAGGAGGTTCAGTGAGATGCTCATGACACATAGATGCTCAGCATATCACAAATGTCCAAACTAGTCACCACTGGAGATCATAAGAGAAGGCCATGAAATTCATGTTAAGTTACTTCATAAGTATGTGTTTGTTTCCCCTTCAAAATTCTAAAATCTTTGTGGAGGAAATGATTCATCATACCGAATCTCCAACAACAACAGTACAGTTCTCTGAACTCCATAAATGCTTAATAAATGTTTCTTAGTAAGGTGTGTTCCAAATTAGGTTTTATTAGAGTATTTATTAGAGTAAGTTCTATCATAAGAGCTTTTTTTTGAGACAGAGTCTTGCTCTGTCACCCAGGCTGGAGTGCAGTGGCTCCATCTCAGCTCACTGGAACCTCTGCCTCCTGGGTTCAAGCAATTCTCCTACCTCAGCCTTCCAAGTAGCTGGGATTACAGGCAGGCACCACCATGCCCAGCCAATTTTTTTTTTTTTTTTTTTTTTTTTTTTTTTTTTTTGTATTTTTAGCAGAGATGAGGTTTCTATGTCGGCCATATTGGCCAGGCTGGTCATGGCCAACAAGACCACGTTGGCCAGGCTGGTGTTGAACTCCTGACCTCAAGTGATCCGCCCGCCATAGCCTCCCAAAGTGCTGGGATTACAGGTATGAGCCACCGCGCCGGGCCCTATAATAAGATCTTGATGCCTTTGCATCCTCAGTCCTGTCACAGTGCCTGCCAGACTTACAGTGTTCAATACGTATTGGTTAATTAGTATTGAATAAATGAATTAACCTTATGGGCACATGATTTGGCCTGTAGGATAATTGAATCTATGGTAAGGGGCATTGTTTCCTCAAGAAGTAATTTTAGCCAGTTCCTGTTACAATCTTAAACTGGGGAAATACAAAAAAAATAAGCTAAGTCTTATTGAATATTTACTCTGTTGGATCCTGAAGCTTCATGCAGGTGATCACTTGCATCCCTTATAACAACAGCATCAACTACAGCTCTTATTCTCATTTTGCCAATGTAGAAACTGAGGCTCAGAAATATTAAAAACCTTGCTTCAGAAGTCACAGTAAGTAAAGGAGAGTCAGGAGTTGAACTCAGGAAATCTAATTCCAGCTTCCACACACTTAAACATTTCTTCATTATAGCTTACTCCTTTCCTCTTACCAAATAAGTGGAACCCAGCCAGGCTCTTACAATCTAGTTCTAGAATCACTGCGGGTTACTGGCAGGGATCTTTAAAGGTATCTAATCTAATGGTCTTTTAAAAAACAATGTAACTGAGAACCCAGAAAGGCATGTGACTAGCCTCGATGAGAAAGTGGCCCAACTGGGGCTTGAGCCCAGGTCTCCCGCCCTCCAGGCTGGTGTGCCTTGGTAGGAGTGTGGACCTGAGCTATAACAGGTCATTCACCCGGGCCCCCAGCTCTCCATCCCACAAATGGGCAAGGAAAGGCAGGGAAAGGCAAGGAGGTAGAAAACACCGGCTTCCTACCTTCTGCTTCGATCCACAGAGAGAGAAGACTTGGGCCAGAGTGGCCCTGCACATTCGCCTTTCCCCTCTCAGGGACTACCCTCTTTCTGAGTTTGAGTCTTGCCAGTTCGGACCAGGTGCAAATAGAATCCCAAAAGCACAGGGCCCAGGGTGTTTTCTGGGCGATGTTCTGTTGTTTATAACTCAGACCATGGCTGTTACCATCCACGGGCTCAACTAATGCAGAGAATTGTGGGACATCTAGCTCTGCTCCTAAAGGAGGCAAAATGATCCTTATCATGTCTGTTATGGCCAAAGAAGGCCGGAGCCAATTCCACAGAAGTCAAGATGGTGCTTTTCATTTCGAAGAAAATATTCTATGAGCCTTTCTCATATTTCACAACATGCTGTTTGTTGCACTTGACCTCTACTCTTGCCCTCAGCTTCCCCAGGTGGCCTCGCCTTCCTGCTGCAGCCCAAAGCGGTAAAGCTATAGCTCTGGGTCATGGGCTGTAGCTTCAGTCATCTAGGACCTGATTCTCCTAAAAACCACAAATGGATAGTTCTTTCAAAGACCTGGGGTCCTCACAGAACTCTCTAGAAACAGTAATGATCTCCTTGGAGCTCAAACAGTCCCTGAGCTATCAGACCCTGCCAACACTAGGGCTTAATGCTCAAGGACACATTTTATGAGAGCAACTGTCACTCCTGAGCTTCTGTGGGTCACTTAAAATCACTTATTTATTTATTTATTTATTTATTTATTTATTTACTTACTTATTTTGAGATGGAGTCTTGCTCTGTTGCCAGGCTGGAGTGCAGTGGCGATCTTGGCTCACTGCAACCTCCGACTCCCGAGTTCATGCAATTCTCCTGCCTCAAACTCCCGAGTAGCTGGGATTACAGGCGCGTGCCACCACGCCCAGCTAATTTTTGTATTTTTGGTAAAGACGGGGTTTCACCATGTTGGCCAGGGTGGTCTCGATCTCCTGACCTCGTGATCCATCCGCCTCAGCCTCCCAAAGTGCTGGGATTACCGGCGTGAGCCACTGCACCCAGCCCACCCCGTTATTTTTCACTCAGCTGGGAGGCAGTATAGCTCTGACGGGTGGCTTTGGGTTCACTGCCTTCAACTTCAGTCAGAAAATGTTAGTGCTAAAATGGATCCAGGGCACAAATGGTTGGGTTGTTGACATGCTTTCTTCTGTTTTATACATAAGGCTTCCACACACAAAAACCTATTTGCAAAGAGAGGTCAGATGTTTAAATGTGAATAATAAAAATGCTTATCCATCAGTACTCTAGTTTAATCTCCTTGTTACAAGAGGAATCTGAGGCCCAGAGAGAGAAAGTGACTTGTCCAAAATCATACAACTAATATCGCAGCCAACAATAGAACAAATGGAGCTCAGGAATTCTGGGTCCCAGTGACTATGGACAACAATTGTCTGAAATTTTACCATTAGAAATTGCTACTCCCTGCCCCATACTATCTGAGTCTTATTTAGGTAAACAGATAGTAAGCATAAACATCATCATTGTAAAAAAATTTTTAAAAGACCAAATGTATTTACAAAGTTTTTTAAAGTGATCTTTTGTACCCATTTGTACTCTACCCAATCCCATTCATTTCCCGAAGGATGTCTGATGTTAACAAAAGAGTGTCAAGTCCTTCTAGGCCTTTTCCTATGCACTTAGGAATATGTTTACAATATATGATTGGGTTTTAAAAATATATACTTATATATTATATGTATTGTAAATATAAGTATAAATTTATCAGCCCTATTTATATATTACCTCATTTATAAATATAAAATCAGATTGTTCTGTTTTGAGACTTCCTTTGTTCACCCAACCTTGTGTCTTGGCACTCTTTCTTTCTCTTTTTTTTTTTTTTGAGACAGAGTTTACTCTTGTTGCCAAGGCTGGAGTGCAGTGGCACAATCTCAGCTCACTGCAACCTCCACCTCCCAGATTCAAGCAATTCTCCTGCCTCAGCCTCCTGAGTAGCTGGGATTACAGGTGCCCGCCACCATGCCCAGCTAATTTTTGTATTTTTAAAAGAGACAGGGTTTCACCATGTTGGCCAGGCTAGTCTTGAACTCCTGACCTCAGGTGACATGCCCACCTCGGTCTCCCAAAGTGCTGGCATTATAGGTGTGAGCCAACATGCCCAGCTTTGACACTCTTTCCATGTTGGTCCGTGGAATCTTGATGTTTTGTCAATGGCGCCATGGTATTCCATTGTATGGATGTACCACAATTTCTACTTAGCCATTTGTCTATTTTTAGGCATTCAGACTATCTAAAGATAGACAAATGGCTAAATAGATACTGTGGTACATAATGGCTTTTCTGTTGCAGCCATGGTTGCAGTAAACTTCCTTGTATATAAATCTCTGGGACATGAGCCAATGTTTCTTCAGAAGAGATATCTAGAAGAAGTGAAAATATGAGATAATTTGTCTACAGAAGGTTTCACTTTAAGTTGTGACGACTCACCTTAATGTTGTCCAAAGCTTCCTTTTCTAAACCTTATTTGAGGGCCTACAATAGCCATAAACTTTTAGTTATGTTTCACCTAGAATCATCACAGCAACACTGTGAAAGCAAAGTATGATCCCTATTTTTCAAAAAAAACTCACTGAACTAGGAATAGAGGAAAAATGTCTCAACTTTGTGAAAAAGCATTTACCAAAAAACAAACAAACAAACAAACAAAAACTAGTATCATACGTAATGGTGCCAACTGAACATTTTCCCACTGAGATTGGGAATAAGACAAAGACGTCTGCTTTCAACATCTTCTTCAACAGGGTAGTAGAAGTTCTAGCCAGTGCAATACAGCAAGAAAAAGAAAGACAAGACATATAGATTGAAAAGAAAGAATTTATTATTTATTTATCTGCAAATAGAGATAAATTCTCTATCTCTATTTGCAGATGACATGATTGTCTATTTATACAGTCCCAAAGAATCTAAAAAACATAAACTAAAATAAACCTCCTAGCATTAATAAGTGAATCAAGTAAGGTCACAGAATACATGATCAACACAAAAAAATCAAATGCATTTGTATATTCTGACAATGAACATGGGGAAACTGAAATTAAAAACAATAACATTTACAATCACTTCAAAGAAAATAAAATACTTAGGTATAAATATATATACTATGTCTCTGATGAAAATTACAAAATGCTGATGAAAAGTTAAAGACTTACATAAATGAAGAGAAATACCATGTTCACGGACTGGAAGACTCATCATAGTGGAGATGTCATTTCTTCCCAAATTATCAATGGTTTAACACAATTCTTATTAAAATCCCAAAAGGATTTTGTAGACAAAGCCAAATTTATTCTAAAATTTATATGGGAGTCAAAAATATTGAAAATAAAATAGCCGTGACAACTTTTTTAAAAAGTAGGAGGAAGCACTCTACCTTGTGTTAAGTCTCACTATATAGCTACAGTAGCCAAAGTAGTATGATATTGGTGGAGAGATAAACCCACAAATCAATGAAACAGAATAGAGGACTCAGAAATAGACCCACACAAATATACTCAACTGGTTTTTTTTTTACCAAAAATACTAAAAGTGCAAAAGCAAGTCAATGAGGAAGGAAACTCTTTTCAACAAGGGGTGTTGGAGCAAAAAACAAAACAAAACGAAATCCCTTTTTTTTAACTTAAGTCTCATACTTTGTAACTTATACAAAAATTAACATAGATCACAGACTTACATGTAAACATAAAACTTCAACACTTTTAGAGAAAAATATGGGAGAAAATCTTTAGCACATATGGCTAAGTAAAAGAGGTCTTAGACTTAAAATCAAAAGCACAATTTATAAAAGAAAAAACTGAGGCATCTTGGTACTTCATCAAAATTTAAAATGTTTGCTCTGAAAAACACCCTATTAAGAGAATCAAAAGGCTGGGCACAGTGGCTCACGCCTGTAATCCCAGCACTTTGGGAGGATCACCTGAGGTCGGGAGTTCAAGACCAGCCTTATCAACATGGTGAAACCCCGTCTCTACTAAAAATACAAAAAAATTAGCCGGGTATGGTGGCAGATGCCTGTAATCCCAGCTACTCAGGAGGCTGAGGCAGGAGAATTGCCTGAACCCGGAAAGCGGAGGTTGTGGTGAGCTGAGATCGCACCATTGCACTCCAGCCTGGGCAACAAGAGCAAAACTCCATCTCAAAAAAAAAAAAAAAAAGAAAAAGAAAAGAAAAAAAGAGAGAGAGAATGAAAAAATAAACTAGAGACTGGGAGAAAATATTGGCAAACCACATATTCATCTAACAGACTTGTATCTAGACTATATAAAGAACTCTCAAAACATAACAATAGAAGACAAAACAATCCAATTATAAAATGGGCCAAAAACCACAAATAAACGGTTCATAGAAGAAAATGTACAGATGGCAAATAAGCATATGAAAGTATGTTCAACATCATTAGCCATTAGAAAAATTCAAATTAAAACTACAACGAGTTGTTATGATGTAACTATTAGAAATGGCTAACATAAAAAATAGCAATAACACCAAACGCTAGTGAGGATGTAAAGAAACTGGCTCACTTACACACTGCTGGTGGAAATGTCAAATGGTAGTGTCACCCTGGAAAATAGCTTGCCAATTTCTTATAAAACTAAGCATGCACTTACCATTTGCACATTTGTGCATTTATCTCAGAGAAATGAAAACTTAAGTTCACACAAAAACCCGTACATGAGTGTTCACAGAAGCTTTATTGGAAATATCTAAAACCTAGAAACAACCCAGATGTCCTTCAATGGGTGAATGGTTAAACATCCATACCATGAAATACTATGCAGCAATCAACAGGAATAAACTCTTAGTACAGCCAACATGGACAACAAGCACATAGTAGGTGTTCAATAACCACTGGTTGAATTAACTAGGAATGAATTTCCAGGCTATTTCACTACTGTAAAAAGCTCATTCTCTCATTTGATCCTTGGAAGTTTTGTGAAGCCTACCAAAATACATCATTATATTCATTTTACAGATAAAGAAACAGAATCTCAAAGAGACTAAGGGGGCCAGACCCAGTGGCTCATGCCTGTAATCCCAGCACTTTGAGAGGCCAAGGCAGGTGGATCACCTGAGCTCAGGAGTTCAAGACCAGCCTGGGCAGCATGATGAAACCTCATCTTCACAAAAAATACAAAAATTAGCCAGGTGCGGTAGCGCACGCCTGTAGTCCCAGATACTTGCGGGGCTGAGGTAGGAGGATCACTTGAGCCTGGGAGGTCGAGGCTGTAGTAAGCCTTGTTTGCACCACTGCACTCTAGCTTGGGCAACAGAGCAAGACCTCGTCTCAAAAAAAAAAAAAAAAAAGAAAAACAATCACAAAAACAAACAGAAAGAGAGGCTAAGGGTCCTCCTTTATTTATTTAAAATGCAATCCTTCATTTACTCAGCAAAAATGTATGGAGTGGCATCATGGTATAGCTAGGCTTCAAATAGAGATTTGTTCATGTCTATTCCTGGAGTCTTCTACTTTTAAACACCCAAGCTCCCTTTTGAGAAACATAAGCATTGCATGCATCCCCAGTTGAAAGGCGGTAGAGTGCAATGGCTGGGAGCAGGGGCTTTGGAGCCTGACTGTGTGGCAACCCCACCTCCCCGCTCCCTGGCTCTGTGGCCAGGCACTTTCTTCTTCAATTTCCTTTCTCATTCACTCATAAGATGGAAATGGCAATAACAATCACTTCATAGCGTTGTCAAAGAATGCATGTAAAGCATTGTGGTGTTATCAGTTGATGTGTTTTCTGCCTATTCTTACCAGTCAAGAGGATTTTATCTGATTTGCTTCCTATAATTTGCATGACAAAACCAACAAGCTTTATTTTCATTTCCAAATATAAAGATAATATTGGATAGGCTTTTTCAAATTCAAGAGTTTTACATGCTCTCTCTCCATTGCCCTGGTGCCTCTCAGCATTCAGATTGCCAAGTGTGACCCCAAGTCAAAAGAGGGCCCTGATTCGTGCCTTTTTCCTTTTGCATCTGTTCCCACAGAGGAAGAGCTACTGATTTCCAGCTGCAAGGTTGAAATGATAAACCAGCAAAAGTGCAAGCCAAGGGTTCAGTTTCCCAATAGCTGCAGCTGTCTAGCACCCGGAGCTATTTTTAAACTCCTTTTCAGAAACTCCAGTGCTTGCGATGGATCTATTTTCTTAACTGCCAAGAGATAATGCTTAAAAGGGATAGCTTGAAAATATTCCACGGCGCTCATAAAAATGACTGAAATAGATAGTGTACAAGACGGCCTTTGTCTGGAGCCGCAGAGGAAAGCAAGATGAAGTCTTTCAGACCCGAGGGCCGCAGTGCTGCTGGATCCGCTGTTGACAACCGTGGCTTTGTGTCTTGAATGTGCACTGTGACCAGAAAAGGCAAGAAAACCAAACAGTAATTGTAGAGAACATCAGAGACCTGGCATTTAAATTGGTCATCGATTCCAGGAAATAGGGCACACCAAAATAACTCCCAAAGAATCCCCCTTGACTTGAGTGCTGCCTTATCTGGTAAACCTGTCCAAACTGTCTAAACTGAACTTGTCTTTTGCCCCTTTCCTGAACTCTACCTGGATTTCACCTCATTTGACAGAACGACCAGTCATGCAGTCATTTGTGTTACAAATTTAAGAATCATCCCAACTCTGCTTTCTTTGCCTCCCACATCCAATAAAGTTTTACTAATATTGTCTCCTATTTCTCAAATCACACTCTTTTAATAGCCTCACAACCACTGCCCTGACTCAATGTTTCACCATCTCTCATGTGGATTTTTGCAAGAGCATCTAAACCAATCTCCCTGTGTCTATTTCGGACCCCCTTCACAAGGATTGACACAATCTTTTTTAAATTTTAAATCTTATTATGTAGCTCTTGCTTGGGCTCCTCTGGTGTTTCCTAATTGCCCTCAGCAGACGTTCCAGGCTCTTCAGTGTGACATCTCCATCACCTGCCCACTGACAGCTCTTCAGCCTTAGCCCTTCTATAACCCACTCCTAGTTTTATATTCCAGCAACATTGAGCTACTTGTCATTTTCCACATATCACATTATTTCCCCATCCATGTCTTTACTTACGCTAGCTCCCTGCCTGGAATACCATTCATCTCTATTTTGAAAAACAAACAAACATTTAGTGACATATAGCATGAACAGAGGAAAGTGTAGAAGTCCTACTTGTACAGCTTGATGTAATTTTACAAAAAATGACACATTCAAGTAACCACCATACAAATCAAAGATTAGAAAATTAGCAGCACTCCAGAACTTTTCCTTCTGCCTTCTCCTAGACACCACCCCCTAAAAAGTAGCCAATGTTCTGACTTCATTCCAAATTGATTAGATTTGCCTGATCTTGGACTTTATTTAAATTACATCATACAGTATATGCTTTTTTATCTGGCTTCTTTCACTAAATATTATTTTGTAGAATTCACCCATGCTGTGGCATATGGGTGAGTTTGTTTGTTTTTGTTGTCTTATAATATTCCATTGTATAAATATACCACAATTTGTTTATCTAATCTCGTGTTGATGAAAATATGAGTGGTTTCCAGGTTTTAGCTATCACGAAAGTGCTGCTATGAACATTCTTATGCAGTCTTTTTGTGAATGTATGTATGCATTTCTGTTGAGTAGAATTGCTACAGCATATATATATATATATACACACATACACAATTTTAATATGGATTGCCGAATAGTTTTCCAAAGTGATTATACCACTTTATGTTCCCACTAACAATATATGAGAGTTCTAGTTGCACCACATTTTTGCCAAAACTTGGGATTGTCAGTTTTTAAAACTGTAAGCATTTTGCTAGATTTTAAAAACTATGTCTGATAACATCTTTTAATTGGAGTGTGTAGACCATTTACATTTAATGTAATTATAGATATAGCTGGGTTTAAGTCAACCATCTTGTTATTTGTATTTAATTTATTCCACCTAATGTTGTTCCTTTTTTTTCCTTTTCTTGCATTCTTTTGGATTATTGAGTATATTTCAGTGATTGCACTAGGTTTATGTTATGCGTCTTTGAATCAATACGTTCCATCTTTCATCATCTTATAAAACTTCATGTATAATGTAAAGAGCTTATGAGTATATTTAATTTCTTTTCCTTCTGTTTTGGGTGATTTTATTGTTGTCATACTTGAACATATATTATAAAATCTACAGTACTTTTTTGCCTTAGTCAATTCTCTTTTTAAAAAATTAAAAATAAGAAAATTTGTCTATGTTTACTCACATGTATACCATCTGTAAAGCTCTTTATTGCTTTGTATAACCAGTTTCAACTTGTTATCATTTTATTTCAGCCCAAAGACTTCTTTAATATTCATTTTTCTGTAGGTAACCTGGTGATGAATTATCTCACCTTCTGTTTATCTAAAAATTGTTTATTTCACCTTTATTTTTGAAAAATATTTTACCTAGATACAGATTTTTGGTTGACTTTATTTTCTTCAAAAATACAGTTCACTGTTCAGCTAAGCGCAGCTGAACTTGTGGTCCCAGCTACTCAGGAGGCAGAGGCAAGAGGATTAAGCCCAGGAGTTCAAAGCTACAGTGTGCTTTAATCACACCTGTGAATAGCCACTGCACTCCATCCAGTGCAACACAGCGAGACTTCATCAAAAAAAAATCATTTCTTAAGCAAATCAACAAACAAAAAACAACTTCATTAAAAAGTGGGCAAAGGACATGAACACACATTTTTCAAAAGAAAACATATGCACAGCCAAGAAGCATATGAAAAAATGCACAGCATTGCTAGTCATTACGGAAGTGCAAATCAAAACCACAATGAGATACCATCCTATATCAGTCAGAATGGCTACTATTAAAAAGCCAAAAAGAAACATACTGGTGATCTTGTTGGAGAAAAGGGAATGCTTATACACTGCTGGTGGGAATGTAAATTAGTTCAGCCACTGTGGAAAGCAGTTTGATGATTTCTCAAAGAACTTAAAACAAAACTACCATTTGACCCAGCAATTCCATTATTGGGTATATACCCAAAGGAATATAAATCATTCTACCATAAAGACACAAGGACACACATGTTTATTGCAGCACCATTCACAACAGCAAAGACATGGAATCCATCTAAATGCCCATCAACAGTAGACTGGATAAGGAAAACGTACATATATGCCATGGAATACTATGCGGCTATAAAAGACAATAAAATCATGTCCTTTGTAGCAACATGTATGGAGCTGGAGGCCAGTATCCTAAGCAAACTAACACAAGAACAGAAAACCAAATACTGGATAAGTGGGAGCTAAACATTGAGTACACATGGACACAAAGAAGGGAACAATGGACACGGAGGCCAACTTGAGGCTGGAGAGTGGGAGGAGGGTGAGGATTGAAAAACTACCTATCAGGTACTATGCTTATTGCCTGCATGATGAAATACTCTGTACACGAAACCCCCATGACATGCAATTTACCTGTTTAACAGACCTGCACATATATCCCTGAAACGGAAAATTTTAAAAAAAACTTTCAGAAAATTTATATCTGTCATGCTTCCTTAGGGAGTTATTTGAAGATGTGCTCCAGCAAAATAAGAGGTAACCCAGGATCCGTGAAACAGTGTTTTCAACCCAAGAGTGTGACAAAGAGAATTTCCAGGATGACAGCCTTGGTTCAGGTCTGGAGATCAACTGCCGTATACGTACTAGAGAATAAGTATGAAAGTGTCTCTGAGGGAGGTATCCAGGGAACAAATAAAGGGGAGAGCATGGAAAAGTATTTCTGATATGATAACTGCCCAGGGGAGAAGAAGAAAATAAGAAGATGGCTTACTGCTGGAGCATTTAAACACTTCAAAGAACACTAATTATATAGCCGACAATAGTGCTTTAACAATATTAAGAGGATGATGTAGAGAGGTGCAGATGATGGTGTAAGAATTAAATCTCATAGGAAGAAAAAGTTTAGAAATCATTAGGTAATATATGAAGTAATAAATTAAAAATCAGCAGCATGTCTTGATTCTGTTACTTTGAATTACAATGATAGTAATAATAGGTTGAAAAATTAAAAAATATTTTTAAAAGTTCATTTTAAGCTATATATCACTTTGAATATACAGATCTATTGTCCTCTGGCTTGCATTATTTTCAAAAGAAGTTTGGAAAATTCTAACACTTATTCCTCTGTGTGTAATTTTTTTTTATTTTTCTCTTTATCATTAATTTTTAATAATTTAATTACGATATGTTTTGAGTAGTTTTCTTCATGTTAATCCTGCTTTGATTTTGTTTAAGTTCTTAGATTTTGGGGTTTAAGTTTTCATTAAACTTAGAACTTTTAAAATGTTAAGTCTTTTTTTTCTTCTCCTTCCTCTCTTTCCTCTCCTTTTAAAATTCCAATTAAGTTAATGTTAGGCCATTTAATATAGGTACACAAGTCATTGGGTCTTTGTTATTCTTTTTGTTACCTTTTTTGTTGTTATTTTGTTTTGTTTTTGCTTCCATTTGATTAATTTCTATTGGTGTGTCCTCAAGTTTACTAATATTTTCTTTTACAGTGTCTAATCTGCTGTTAATACCATTCAATGTGTTTTGTATTTCAGACGCATTTTTTTGTTTTAGAAGTTCCATTTTGCTCTATTTTATTAAAGCCATTACTTCTGTGCCCAGCTAAACAAACATATGCATTAATGTGAACCCAATTAGTTCTTAAAAGATGCTCAAAAAAGTATCAAAATGTCAGCCAAATCAATAAATGGGTTTTTTTTTTTCTAACCATAAAAATTACTACCAGGATTTCCAGACCTACTTTTATGATCCTCTTCTACCTCTTAGGTGTTCTCTTACTGGCCTTAAAAACATGACCACTTAAATCAAGTAATGTGCCCTATGTATCCCACCTCGTTTAAAAGTCGGCAGTGATCCTCCCATTTCACCTATTTCATCTTCATGTTTCCCATAAGTGAAATGGGGGTATGTGAATCAGTTGTATCTTTTCTTTTCTTTTTTTTTTTTGAGACGGAGTTTCACTCTTGTTGCCCAAGCTGGAGTGCAATGGCATAATCTCGGCTCACTGCAATCTCTGCCTCCCAGGTTCAAGCGATTCTCCTGCCTCAGCCTCCCAAGTAGCTTAGAATTACATGTGTCTGCCACTACACCCAGCTAATTTTTGTATTTTTAATAGAGATGGGGTTTCGCCATCTTGGCCAGGCTGGTCTTTAACTCCTGACCTTGTGATCCACCCGCCTCAGCCTTCCAAAGTGCTGGGATTACAGGTGTAAGCCACTGTTCCCGGCGATAACTTTATCTTACACACACATTTTGAAGCTAAACTGTCTGAGTACGGATCCTAGCTAAGCTTCTCACAGCTGTGTGACTGTGAGCAAGTTACTTAGCCTCTCTGTGAGAGTAAGAAATTAACATATATAAAAACCTCAGAGCAGTGCCTAATAGCAGAGTGACTATTGGCCATTAGCATTTTATGAGGATCAAATAAAATACAATATAAGAAATCTGTAAAATACCACATGAGTTAGTACCATGATGATTTAGTATCATTATAATTAAATCATTTCCCCTAGAGAAGAGTAGCTCAACCATGAGGCTTCTGTGGGTGCTACCAAATGACATATCTAACACCAAAATATGAACATCCATCCTTTTACTGCTGGCTTCTTTAACTTACTCTTTTAAAAAGGCGCTTCCAGCTCTAACATTTACTCTGAATGACTCATATATGAGAATTGAGGTTTTCCCTGTAGTTCCTAAAATCTATAAACCAGAAACTCAGAGCCTTCCATGTTTCCCCAACCACAGTCTGTGGGCAGACCTGAGCCAGACACAGAAAAGGAATCTACTAGGCAGGGAGCAGAGGCCTCCAGACAGGGCTGGGCCCTTCTGCCTTGTGTTAGGAACCTCTGCTCAGGACCACAGTGGTACCATGAGGTACTATGAGAATGAATCTCTGTGACCAGGACTTTGATCTGCTAGGCCAGAGGGGACTGGGGAGTGAAGTTGCAGAGGAGTTAGCAAGATCCGAGGGTTAGGCAAGCAAGTGCAAGCATTCAGAGCAGTCAGCGAAGGCCTGAGGTGCACAGGAATCAGAAAGTCCCCAGCATGAGGGGCCCGACCTGAAGCAGCAGAGTGGCAAAGGTGCCAGCTGCCTGGAGAGTCCAGAGGGAAAAGCAGATACTGGCAGATTGAACACCCACAGAGCGTGGTGGAGTGAAGAGGGTCACAGAAGGGTCAGTCACAGAGTCAAGAGTTTGTTTAGGATTGGACAGAGGTGGATTCAAAGCCAAAACAAAGAGGTCAGCAGAAACAGAGATTTGCTAAAACTTTAGAGGGCAAAAGAACTTGAACTTGATAAAATGCAGATTACCAGGACCAAACCCCAGAAAGCCCACATATGGCAATCTGAATGGAGTATAAAATTCAGAATTTTTAGCCACCACCCAGATTATTCTGATATGGTTCTTGGGCCACACACTTTAAGAAACCCTTAGTCTATTGGCCTAAGGATCAAGGGTGTGGCCTCTTTGTAGGAAGGTCCTGCTGGATGTTCGTGGTCCTGGGCATCCAAGTGTAGATAATAACCAGTAGGAAGACAAAGAAGGTGAAACGAAGAAACAGCCCTTATGTACCCTTGACAGATGCTTATCTATCCAGTGCCTCTGTATAAATTCAAAAAAAAGTGATCCTTGTGGGCAGATGAATTTGATAAAGGCACCCATTCCTCTGGGTGGAGAAGTCAGATCAAGGCTTAAGGAGCAGAGGACAGGATGGGTTTCAGTCTCCACTGTCCACTTGACTGGGTGGCCTCATAGAATCTGAGAGACAGGTGCTGGGATTACCCTTTGAGGTCCTCCTGGTCACTGAGGGTGCACACAGGAGCACTGGAGCCCGGTCGGGAATGCTGGTAGGAGTGCAGGAGCACAGAGGCAAGAATTCATGTTCTGGGGTCAGGCTGGACTGAGTTCAAGTTTTGGTTCTTCTATTTCCTGGTCGTGTGACCAGGAATAAACTTCCTAACCTTTCACCAAGCCTCTGGAACTTAATCTATAAAATACAGAATACTATGGCCTGCCAGTGAGGCATGATCAAAGCCAAGCAGCCATTCAGCACTTGTCAGGAACTCTGGCAAACGGTAGTAGCCTCTAACGACTACAGAAGATTTGTCTTTCCTCCCACAACCTCACCACTAGGAGGAATATCATAATGAAACCACATACGAGACGACATTCTCCCATATGCAAACATAATTAGCAGATAGGCACAAAACACAGCTGTTCCTCTACGCGTGGTGAAATCTCTGCTGTGGATCCTTAGGCATGCCACCAAGGGCCTTGTAAGAAAGTCCTTCCCAAAGCGCATAAAACCTGGTCTAGACGTGCAAAAGGCAATGAAAGAAAGAGAGCCAGAATCCTAGGAGGCTTCAAATGAGCGGCCTGGTTATATACAACTAGGTAAGAGAGAATCTATTGTTCTTGCTATAGCTTTTCATTTTTCTCTAGTAACGTTGGTATCCAGTAATTCAATGACCATTGTCTTAGTCCATTCAGGCGGCAGTCACAGAATACCATAGACTTGTGGCTTACAAACCACAGAATTTTATTTCTCATCCTTCTGTAGGCTGGAAGTCCAACATCAAGTGGTCAGCAGATTTGGTGTCTGGGGAGGGCCCGTTTCCTGGCTCGCAGATGGCCACCTTGTCACTGTGTCCTCACACGTGGAAGGGGTGAAGGGGCTCTCTGGAGTTTCTTTTATAAGGGCATTCATTCCGCTCATGAGGGCTTCACCTTCATAACCTGATCACCTCCCAAAGGCCCCACCTTTCAACGTGTAGCGACACATACATTCAGTCTCCAGCAATATGTTAGATGTATCACTGGTTGGGTCTAAAGTCTTCTCCAAAAAGATTTTGTTGTACACTGCTGCAGAAGACTTCATGACTCCTGAATAAAAGGCAACCCCAAAACCCCACCAGAAAAGTTTTGCTTAGAAAGAATGAGCATTGATGAGCAGTAGCTATCGATTCTTGACAGGGCCAGGCACATGAAGTATGGGACCTAGTGCTAAATGAAACATGAGGCCTCTTGTTCAAAAAGCAGAGAAAAAAAAAAACAAAAAAACCCTTTTTCTTTTCTTCCATCATCTCGCTCTCTCAACCCATCATAGTATTTTTTGTTCACTATTTAATATCATTCTCCCTCAGGCATAGGGATGCTTCTGGGGTGACGGCAGCCCCTCACAGGCACCTGGGGCCCATCCCGTGACTTGGTCCATGGGGTGCGCATACCGTACTCAACCCTCTCCAAACCTGCTCTCAAACCCGGCCAAGGGCAGAGGAAACAGCAGTCACTGGGTGTGAGTAGAGGAATGGGCAGCCGAGAACCCACTCCAGCCAGGCGGGGAGGCAGCAGGAAGTGGGACCCCATCTGAGTTGAGGCATCAAGTATGCTGCATACTTCACTGTCCCCTCAAACTTCACTATCAAAACACAAATTCAGGGACCAATTAACAACTTCAGAAGGGCCACTGCACAGCTTTAAACCCCAAGCCCAGGGCCTCCTTCTGAGTGCAGGACCCTGCATGACTGCCCTGGTAACCCACCCTGATGCTGGAACTCAGAAAACGCAGATGGAGGGAATGCACTGCTGAGTGAACCGTGAGGTTACTAATTTAGTCCCACCAGAGGGTTAATACTAGAGCACCTCCAACAGCATCTTACTCCAAATTGGTGCTCAGGAATATTTCGACACTGGGATTTTGAAAGTTCAAAACTGTTGAAAATAGGCCTTAATATAGAGAACCAGTGCAAATTTTACACCAAAATAAAACAGTCTAGATCAGGGTTTCTCAACTTCACCACTGTTGACATTTTGGGCCAGGTAATTCTCTGTTGTGCTAATTGTCCTATGCATTGTAGGATGTTTAGCAGTGCCCTTGGCCCCTACCCATTATATGCCGATAGCACATCCTTCTTCCCTCTTATGGCAACCAAAACCGTCTCCAGACGTTGCCAAATTGCCAAATGCCCCTGGGGCAGGGGCTGGAAAATTGTCCCTGGTTGACAACCATTGGTATATAATTTAGCACATTAATGTTTGGTTATTTTACTTACATTTGAAAAACAAATTACATATTATACTTTCATATTTAAAAGTTAAATTCCAATGGGCTGTGTATATGGCATTTTTAACTTTTTAACTTAAAAGGTGTCTGTGCCTCAACTGCTGTGCCTTGTTTATTATCCAGACATGAGCATCTTACATCAGCCACCAACAGTAAGTAGAGGGAAGCTATCTCTGTGAGGAGGAAACGAGGAGCCCCTTTCAGAATATGCCACAAGGACCCATCAAAGGCACTGCCATAGAATCAACACTGATTGCCAAGGTCTGGAGAGAAGCAGATGTGCTCATATCGAAGGGAAAAACTAAACAGACTCTGCAACATTCATTTCAATGTGGCTGTGTTTTTGTGTTGCTTTGTTTTTGCTGGAGATCAATCTAAGTGGGTCTTGTTTGGGCTGATACTGAAGTGGAAAAGGATGCCATCTGGGCTGGTGAGAAGCTGGAATTCAGAAGGAAGACAGGAGGTCAACAATTTGGATTTGACCACAGACACAGTAGTGAACTAAAGTCTCCCCTCGTCTACTTTTGGAAATCTTCTTGGTGATCACTTCTTGTAATAAAGAGAAGATTAACAGAGTAGAAACTCTGTGGGGGCCCCTGTTGGTCTCCCCACCCAGGACCACCTTTTGACCAGCTATCTGACTGTCCCTGTCCCCCACTTCTAAAGACAGTGCTGCTACCTGATCACTCCTGTGACCTTCTTCACAGTGTTGCCCTCTGAAATAGGCAGGTGTGGGGTACACACTGTGTGGGGTACAAACTGTGTGGGGTCACGGTTCCTTTGATTCCAGGTGGGACAAGCTTGGAGGTGCAATTTATACTCAGTGTCTCCATGGGAATCATGATGAGGTGTTGGCATCAGCTGGAATCACACCCTTGCCTCCCACCTTCCCCTCCCCTCTCCTGCTTCCTCCACTTTCTTACTCGCTTCTCCTGGGAGCACTTCCGGGAGGATACATTTGAATCCTCCGCTCAGGGCTGGCTTCTGAGAAAAACTGGCCTAAAACATTTCCTTTTCCCCACAGGATCATGAGTGAAATGTGGCCTGTACATGTCCACACACCAAACCCAGAAGACATGGCTTAATTTCAAGGGCATCAGTGAGACCCTAAGGTTTTAAAATGTACCGCCTACACCACCCATTTTTTGGATACTCGCTATTACGGCCAGAGTCAGAGAAGTTGCCTGTGCCGGATCCAAAATGGCTGCCCAGAGGAGGGGCCTGGGGTCAAACTGGAGAACCTCATCAACTGGAGTTCAGTCTACAATGTATGCTGAGAGAGGAAAACCATCCTGAGACCAGGGACCTGAGGCACAAGGGCAGGACCCAAGGAAAGCGTTAGGCTTCAACTCAAATTGAGAAGTCTGCTTAGTGGCAGAGCTGGCCTGGAAGTCCAAGTTCAATGTCCTTTTTCTTTTCTTTTTTTTTTTTTTTTTTTTGAGACAGTCTTGCTCTATCACCCCGGCTGCAGTGGAGTGATGCAACCTCAGTTCACTGCAACCTTCACTTCCTTGGTTCAAGCAATCCTCCCACCTTAGCCTCCCGAGTAGCTGGGACTAAAGGTGCCCACCCCCACGCCCAGATAATTTTTGTATTTTTAGTTGAGATGGGTTTTCACCATGTTGGCCAGGCTGGTCTTGAACCCCAGACCTCAAGTGATCTGCCCGCCTCGGCCTCCCAAAGTGGTGGGATTACAGGCGTGAGCCACCGTGCCCGGCCTCAGTGCCCTTTCTCACACGCCCATCTGCTCGCTTTTCTGTCCTGTCTTGTTTCATTAACTCTCTTTTCACATGATTCCCCTTATAAGTGAGATGCAAGCCTAACCCTCACCCTTACCTTAACCGTAACCCTAACCCCATAATGCCTAGGTCCAGACTCTCAAAACACACATTTTGGTGGATGAATGACTGACTAAGCAATGCTTTTCCTGCCTCAATGTTTCTGCAAAGCAGAGATATAGGGCTGCCCTTTTCAGTTACATGGATGCTGTTCACACACCCTACAAAATGGACAGTCCAGAGCTATGTAGTGGTCAATATACTCAATCCTGAATCTGGAGTGTCCTCTCTCTAAACGGTTCTACCTGATCCCCCAAGGAGTTCTGGAACATAAATTTGCAGCGCTAGATCTAACAGTCTTGAGGCAAAGGGGATGGACTTCTGTTCTCCTACACAATGCCTGGTATATAGTGGCTGTCTTAAAAGATAGTTGCTTGGATGAGTACATCTGCAGGCTGAATGGTACAGCATGATGCAGTGATGAAAAGGCACAGGCTTTAGGTTTTTTTTTTTTTTTTTTTTTTTTTTTTTTTCGAGACAGAGTTGCCCAGGCTGGAGTGCAATTGCACAATCTTGGCTCACTGTATCCTCCGCCTCCTGGATTCGAGCAATTCTCCCGCCTCAGCCTCCCGAGTAGCTGGGATTACAGGCATGCGCCACCATGCCTGGCTAATTTTGTATTTTCAGTAGAGACAGGGTTTTTCCGTGTTGGTCAGACTGGTCTCAAACTCCCGATCTCAGATGATCCGACTGCCTCGGCCTCCCAAAGTGCTGGGATTACAGGCATGAGCCACCGTGCTCAGCCAGGCTTTAGGTTCTTTACAATGAGCTCCACCCCGGGTTTAGCCTTGAGTCTTCATAGCTGTGTGACTGCAGGCAAGTTTCTTACTACCCACCTACATCCACTTCACACTGAATCCTCTCTACCACCACACACACATAAGAATTGCTGGTGGAAAAGAAGAAACAAACAGGTGGGAACCACTCTCCAATACACACTCTCTTGTAGAAAAAGAAGAATCATGTGGCATCGTGGTTAAAAATACTGGTTTGGTTTTGAATCTCAACTCTGCTTGTGCAAAAACAGACAAGATATTTAAGTAAGCTATACACCTAATCACTCATTTATGGCAATGGAGATAGTAATAGCACACACCTCATGGATGTTCAGAGAGCACGAGATCATACGTGCATAGTGCATGGCACAGGATAGGCACAAAATCGGTAAGTGCTGAATGAATAAATGAATGAATAAGCAAAAGGATGACCTGAATGGGTGATGACCAGGAGGGTCATGGGCTGTACATCACAAAATATGCAAATTCAACAAATGGTTGGCAGCTAACTTCCACTGCTCAGCCCAGCCAGGAGCTGGAGATGCTGTTTATAATCTAAGTCACCGTCCATTTCTCTCTTCATGTGTTGTGTGGTTCCAGAGGATGTGGAGAAGGGAAGAGGCCCTGGTGAGTAATCACAGGATGACAGAAAATGACACAACATGGAAATTTGCTTCCTGTGTCCCTGTTCGAGCCAACTCTTGGAAACACATGCTCTTTCAAGCCTGACAACCACATCAAACTTCCATCTGAAGCACCTGCCATGTCAGGAAAACCATCAAGGAGATAAGATAATAAATATTAACATTTGAAACCAGTGTAGTCAACGTGACAAACCCAAAGAGCCAATTAGTTTGATTGTTGGTGAATCAAAAAGAGGACCTGGCTAGGAGAAAAGTTGAGGCTTGAGACTTGGTGGGCAGGATGGGGAGGACAGCTTAGGAATTGATCTGGGCAGCCAACATGAGCAGGAAGTCATCCCAAAGAAAGGCTATGAGAGCTATTTTCAAATGGCTGAAATATTCTCATGGAAGAGGAATCCAAGTAATTTGGGGGCAGCTCTACTGAAGTGGAAGTTACAAGGAGGTTGATTTTGACTCAAAATAACAAGACTTGCTAGCAATTAAAATAATGATCACTTTTAAGAACCTATTAGGCACCAGGAACTGAACTGGATGTTCTGCAAGTATTACCTAATTTAACTCTTGTCAGAGCTATATAAGACATGCATTATTAGGCCTCAATTTTCAGATGAGGCAGCAGAAACTTGAAGACGTTAGGGTGAACGCTCAAGATGGCAAGTAGAGATGACATTTGAATTCGAGTCTGCCTGACTCCAAAGGCTGCCACTGTGGCTGTGCATTTTATGCATTGCACAAAGACACTTGGGCTGTTTTTGCCAGAAGGAAGCACAATTTATTCTTTTTAGAAAGATACTTTCCTTCAGCCAAACCATGCAGTGGGGTTACATCTACCTTGAAAAAGCACCTTTTATCATTATTATTATTATTTACCCAAAACTTCCACGTTACAGAACTGTCTCTGGGTTTACACTCCTTCTGATAGAAAGAATTCCAGCCGTGGAGGAACTGCCACATACGATGAGAAGAGTTCAACCCCAGGAAGATTTTGTAGACATGGGAAGATAACCGCCTCTTATCCTTATTATAATACAGTTATTTGTGTCATTCTCCAACCTAGTATTCTTTAATGCGTTGTGTCTTTCCAAGGTCCTGCAGGAGGGACCCTTACTTACCCCCCTCCATTCTTCTAGAGCACTTACTTTGCCATATAGGACTTCTCTGTTTCTGCTTCAGAGATTTTGTATTTATAAGTTCCTTTATTTCCTGTCTTCCAAACAGACAGAGTTATATCCCCTGAATAACTCTTACTGATCATTCAGGTCTGAGCTCTTAAATATATTTCTTCAGAGATGCCTTTGCTGACCTGCTGGTCCAGGTTGAATACCCCATGGATGGGTCAGGCTCCAGACAGGACTATAGAAACTACACTAGGTATTTCAGCCAGAAGGAATTTAATACAGGGGGGTGGTTACAGAGGTGTTGCAGGGTTGAAAGAGCAAAGAGATGTGCAGCTGAGCCACAGAAGTAAATTACCAGAACCTTCCAGTAATACACCTAGCTCCAATTTATTTTCTGTTTTTACTTTTTTAAACTTCTTTTCAGTTTTTATTTTAGATTTGGGGGTATAGGTGCAGGTTTGTTACAATGGTATATTGTGTGATACTGAGGTTTTGGGGTACGATTAATCCTTTCATTCAGGTAGTGAGCATGGTACCCATGGTACCCATCTATCTTAGAGATAGATTTCATTATTATCATCCTTATTCTACAGATGAGGCAACCAAGGCCCAGAGAAGTTAAATTACTTGCCTAAGTTCATATGGCCAGTTATGAAGTAGAGTACCCAGGATCTGGACACAGGCTGACTATGAGGCCAGAGGCTACACTCTTAGCCACCACACAACCCTGCCCTCCTCACTCATGCCTCTTTGAGCCCTAGCTTTTGCCTCTATCAAATGGAGGTGATGATACATTTTTTGGTAAGGGTGAGTTGCAGAGCTGTAACTAGGCCTCCGTTTGTGAGAATTCCCAGTCCTGCTTCTACTTCGTTACCTTTAGTGGAAGTCATCCTATAAAATGCAAATACTGGCCAGGCGCGGTGGCTCACACCTGTAATCCCAGCACTTTGGGAGGCCCAGGCAGTTGGATCACGAGGTCAGGAAATCGAGACCATCCTGGCTAACAAGGTGAAACCTCGTCTCTACTAAAAACACAAAAAAATTAGCTGGGCGAGGTGGCGGGCGCCTGTAGTCCCAGCTACTCGGGAGGCTGAGGCAGGAGAATGGCGTGAACCCGGGAGGTAGAGCTTGTAGTGAGCCGAGATTGCACCACTGCACTCCAGCCTGGGTGACAGAGCCAGACTTTGTCTCAATAAAAAAAAAAAAAAAAGAAAATGCAAATACTGAAGCTGTGGGCCCTCGATCCTAACGTGTTTGTGTAAATTCGTGTGTCTTAGGTGTCTATTCTTCCTCCACCAAGGGAGTGATGGAGGAGAGCACCAGATGAGAGGGCGCAGGTTTCCTGTGACTGTTGTAACAAAGCACCACTAACTGGAGGGCTTGAAACAACAGAAAGGTATTCTCTCACTGTTCTGGAGGTTGGGGTCTGGAATCAAGGTTTCGGCAGGCTCTAGAGAAGAATTTTCCAAAGGCTCTAGAGAAGAATTTTTCCTTGTCTCTTCTTAGCTTTTAATGGTTGATGTCAACCTTTGGCATTCCTTGGCTTGTGGCATAGAAATCTAATCTCTGCCTCTGTCTTCATGTGACCACCTTTCTGCTGTGTGCTTGTGTCTAAATTTCTCTCTTCTTATAAAGATGCCAGTTATTGGATTATGGCTCATCTTTTTTTTTTTTTTTTTTTTTTTTTTTTTTTTTTTGGCGACAGAGTTTTGCTCTTTATTGCCCAGGCTGGAGCACAATGGCAAGATCTCGGTTCACCACAACCTCCACCTCCCGAGTTCAAGTGATTCTCCTGCCTCAGACTCCCAAGTAACTGGGATTACAGGCATGTACCACCACGCCTGGCTAATTTTGTATTTTCAGTAGAGACTGGGTTTCTTCATGTTGGTCAGGCTGGTCTCGAACTCCCAACCTCAGGTGATCCTCCCATCTCAGCCTCCCAGTGCTGGGATTACAGACATAAGCCACCGCAACCGGCCTGGATTATCGTTCACCTTAATCCAATATGACCTCACGTTAACTGAGTTACATCTGCAGAGATCCTATTTCCAGATAAGGTCAAATTCTGAGGTTCCAGGTGAACATGAATTTTTGGGGCACACTGTTCAATCTAGTACAGAGGGAAAAGGTGACAACAGATGGAGAAGCAGGGAAGGAGGGTGCTGGGAAGGGAAGAGAAGGGAGTGCTCCAGGAAGGGGAAACGTCTCTCCATGGTTATGTTCAAACAGCTGCTTCTGGGCCTGGGTAACATTCTAGTTTTGTAGGCATTTCACCGCTCTGTATGTCCATCTTTTTAGCCATAAAACAACAGTGTTGATCTTTAAGGCCATGTCCACCATGAAGGCTCTCATTTCCTAGGGGAGGAAGCAACCAGAATTGGGCAGCATAAAGCAAAAGTGTCTTCGTAGCCACCTGTAAGACAACCTGCCAACAAAATCCCATCATGACAGGCTTCCCATTCTAGATACTCTGCAATCAGGAAACAGGTCCTCCAACACCACACCAGGACTTTCAGTGGCTCATATGATGGGTAGTGAGTGGGAGCTGTACTTTTGGGTCCACGTGAGATCACAGCTGATGGCCCTCCAGAAGCCAGCCATGCAGAGTTCCAGAAGGAACAGCTAGAATCACAAAGAGATCGAGACTTGGCCTGAGGAGGAAGGGTAAGAATGAACAGCATCAGTGAGCTTGAGTAAGGAGGGCATGTGGACACATCTGCAAGATTCCAAGCAGGTTAAATGTTGGCTCTCCCATCAAGGGGCTTTAGGCGTTCAAAGGAATAGGATGGTATTAGAAGACTGGTTTGCTGAAAAAGTGCCAGCCTTTGTACCAAGATTTTGTTATCTCATTTAATCCTCAAATCATGTAATTATAGAGTAAATACTATTCTCTCTATTTGAAAGTTGTGAAAACTGAGTTTCAGGGAATGACTGGTGTGGGGGTGCACTGCTAGTAAATAGCAGAGCCAGGAATTCAAACTCGAGTCCGTTTCATTCCTAGCCCTGATCAGAGTCGAGTTGGGTGTGAAGATTCGTTTGGGGATCAGGGCTTTGTGTTTTGTTTGTGGCACTGGGCTCCCTCCTTACAGCCCCCAGTGCACATGTGTCTGCAGGCCTCCCTGCCTCTGCTCTCGGGGCCATGGGGCCCTCTGTGTGAGGACAGTCAGCTATTTGTCCAGGAGCCAAGAGCAGAGATCAAGGGCTCAGAGTGGTTTTACTTCCTGAGTAGGGAGGCAGCCTTGTTCTGTGGAATCCATCCTTTCGAGGGGGATGAATTTAGCTGCCCTCCCTAGTTGGTGGTGGGGGAGGCGGGCAGGGTCCTGTCAGACAGAGGATGTAGGCTTAGCTCCAAAGGGCTTTTGTCTGAGGCCGGGCCTCAGGCCAGAGTGACATTCTTTGGTGGAGGCTGCCAGGCCACCGCTGAGAGAAGCACCTGCGGGACAGGGAGGGAAAGAGAGTGAGAGGTCCATCTTTCTTCCAGAGAAGAGGGAGCCTGGAGTGTGGAATCTGCTGTTTGGGGGCCCCCAGGGTGCTAAAAGCCACGCCAGCAGGCACTTCAGGCTTGAGAAGTCACGCCAAGGCCCAAACTACTCAGAGATGCGGGCTATTAACTTTCCAACTTCTGTGATGCCTAATAAAAATCCCACAAGATGAAAGAATTGTACTCCTTGGGCTTGTTTCCTATAGACATCCTAAGGTCACAGAACTTTCCAACGGAAGGGGCGTTGGCAGCGTCTGGTTATAACTCCCACACACCAAGTGTGTCTCTATTTGTCATGCATGCTGTTGGTGCCCCACCCAGATCTCCTGTGCAGGTGAGTGCACCCATGCCTGAATGCTGTGAGTGACGCTCACAGCTGCCCCTTTCTCTGGAGAATTGCTCTCAGTCATCAGGAGATATCCTCCTGGGAGGTTACACACTCCCATCCGTCCCAGCCACTTGCAGCCAATGAATAACAGAGGGGCCTCAAGGAGGCATCGAGCCTGCGGAGAATCCCCACCCCAGAGCCCTCTGGGGGGTCAGGCTGAGACTGGCCTCTGACTGAGACCACATCCTTCCTTGGGACTTGCTCTCACTCTCTTTCTTCTGAAAGCCCTTCTTTGGTAAGTTTCTTGTGCAAAGTTCCCCATATTAATTAGGCTCTACTTCCAGAAAACCTGACCTCAGACCCCCTTCTTTCAGTAGTTCACTCCAGTGAGCAATTACCGAGCATTTCCCATGTTCTAGATATGGTTATATGGGCAGAGAACATAACAGTGAACCAAATAAACTTACTTTTCCCTCAGTGAGCTTATGGGATGGTAGGAGAAGACAAATACTAAACAGTCACAAAAAAATACAATTAGGATTATAATTAGGATTATGTATTAAAAGCATGGAGCTAATTTCCAATAGCTAAGGCATGGAATCAACCCAGGTGCCCATCAGCAGTGGATTGGATAAAGAAAATGTGGTATATACACACCATGGGATACTATGCAGCCATGTAAAGAATGAGATCATGTTCTCTGCAGCAACATGGATGCAGATGGAGGCCGTTATCCTAGGTAAACTAATACAGGAACAAATACTGCATGTTCTCACTTGTAAGTGGGAGCTAAACATCGAGTACACATGGACACAAAGGTTGGAAAAATAGACACTGGAAATACAAGAGCCAGGGTGCGGTTGGGGAAAAAGAGGGGCAAGAGTTGAAAAACTGCATGGGTACCTGAAAAGTGGTGATAGTCTTGTCACCATTGCCCAAGATCATGTGGTTGTAAGGGACAGAGGCACCATTTGAATACAGGTCTGTCTGAAGGTTTTGGTTCCACGATTCTGTGCTAGAGAGAGGGCCATAAATTTCTAAATGCCAGCTTCATTCGGAGACTTCCTCTCAAGAAATGGCCCCAAGAGTGTTGTGCTAGGTGATTCTATGACTTGACAGGGAATACTCTCTGCCCAATCAAATGCTCCACACTGGACGGCCACCAAGCCCTCAATTGGGACATTACTTTGGGAAGCAGGACTTTTGGGTGCTTGTGGAGAAAAACAAAGGATGCTCAAGTTCAAGCTGTAGACCCAACAAGGCCAAGCCAGGTCTTAAACAATGATGTGTGTGTGTGTGTGTGTGTGTGTGTGTGTTTCTGTGCAGCCAGAGGACTCAGAATCACTATCCCCCTGAGAAGAGTCAGGCGAGAGACAGTGTTGCAACAACTGCGGTAACTGAGCATTGCCTGCAGATATCTGCTCCTTGCAGCCTCAAGGTGCTCAACCAGCCTCCCCCTGGGAGGTGGTATAGATGAGTGGTTAGGCATTCAGGCTTTGGCACACAAAGCCCTGAGCATAAATCCCTACTCTGCCATTTCCTGGCTGTAGGCACATGGGCAAGACATAACTGCTCTGAGACTTCATTTCTATTTTTTTGTAAAATGAGAATGATCCTTGACCCTGTGTCATTGGGATAGTGATGAAAAGTAAACCAGGTACTATCTGTAGAGCATCTAGCCCAAAGGAAGTACCTAGATTTGAGTACATTGATGCTGCTCTGATAATGATGATGATGAGCATGAAGGTGATGCCCGCTCAGAGAGTAAAAGCTACCAAATGTCTGTGCAGACCCCCACCGCCCACCTCTGACTGTGCAGCCTCCCCACAGGTAGGACTGGAAGAGGAAATCAGATTGACAGGCTTCAGTCCTTTAAGTCCATTTGTAAATTTCTGGTTGTAATGGAGGTTGGCAAAGTCCTTCAATTTCGTTTCCCTGGGAAATGTTATTAAAATTCTGCCTGGTAAAACTTCGCAATCAATACATAAAGACCTCCTTCAAGAAGGTTGATCCTAAAGCCAGCATCTCTGGTAAACACTGCTTGTTGTTTGAGATGGTAATAATCACTGCGGCTCTTTGTTCAGTGTCTTTTGGCTGACTTTCAGTTCATGAGGAAGAGTCTGTATGGAAGCCAATTTGAATTGATTTTGCAAGTAAAATTTCAGGGGACAATGTGCCAGGTGTCTCAGAGAGCTGGAGTCTGGTGGATTCTCTGTCATCTGCTCACAAGAACTCTAACTCAACATTTGTATGGTGAGCCACAGTTTTCAAAGCACTTTACTTTCACATTCGGTATTTCTATCTTCACAATAACATTGTTAGGCTAATATTGTTCTCCTTATTTTGCAATTTTCCCATTTAACAAATGAGAGAAACAATAAGAGGTTAAGGGGTATGCCTAAAGCTATATATATTATTTTACAGCTGAGACCACAGAAATACAAAGAATTATTAGAGACTATTATAAACATCCAGGAGGCTGAGGCGGGTGGATCACCTGAGGTCAGGAGTTCGAGACCAGCCTGGCCAATGTGATGAAACCCCCAACTCTACTGAAAACACAAAAAATTAGCTGGGTATGGTGGCAGGTGCCTGTAATCCCAGGTACTCAGGAGGCTGAGGCAGGAGAATCACCTGAACCTGGGAGGCGGAGGTTGCAGTGAGCCAAGATTGCACCATTGCACTCCAGCCTGGGCAACAAGAGCGAAACTCCATCTCAAAAAATAAATAAATAAATATTACAAAATAAACAACTATACACCAACAAATTGGAAAACCTAGAAGAAATGGATAAATTCCTGGACGTGCATACAACCTACCAAGATTGAACCGCAAAGAAATGGAAAATCCCAGCACTTCGGGAGGCCAAGGTGGGCCGATCACTTGAGGTCAGGAGTTTGAGACCAGCCTAGCCAATATGGTGAAACCTTGTCTCTACGGAAAAAATAGAAAAATTGGTTAGTTGTGGTAGCAGGCGCCTGCAATTCCAGCTAATTGGGAGACTGAGGCAGGAGAATTGCTTGAACCTGGGAGGTGGAGGTTGCAGGTGAGAAACTGATATAAGTATGAAATTCCAGGAAGGATTACTTTTTAACCATCATTCAACCTCTTGGTGGAAAGTGGAGAATGTTCCCAAGTGGCGGTTACAATTAAATCATTTGATGACCTTCTTGTTTTCAGCTAAGCCCAAGTCATGTCTGTGACTTTCCACTGCAAATGACTCAGTCAGTCAGCTCACTGTGAGCTAATAAGTCATGTACAGAACCGGGAGGCAGAAGAGGGAGGAGAGATGAGGAGGAAAAGGTGAGCAGAGGGAAGAAACGTGGCACAGCTTTCAGACACCATCGATCTTCTTGGCTATGAGTGTTTTGCGTAGATATTACTACCTTTCTTGTTTAAATCCTTAAATTCTTATTGCATAAGAATTATTCTTATTATTAAGAATTATTATAAGAATTATTATTATTATCTTATTCTTATAAGAATAAGAAAAATTCTTATTGCATGCAGGGTCAAATTCTTATTGCATGAATAACTCAAGTTTACTTTATAAAAAGTAGAAAATGCAGGAAAGCAGATAAAATAAATAAACACAACTCTTTATAATCCACATCCAAAGACAACCACCATTCATATTTTGGTGTTTTGCCTGCCAGATATTTTTCTTTTCATATATATATATATACACACACACCCCTTCTTTTTTACAAGAAAAGCGTCATCCCTTCCTAATTGCCTACATGCCTTCTATTCCTCTTTCTTGATAAATACAGATTTTTAAATACACTCCTGAGACCCATTCTCCTGCCCACACACACATTTCTGCCTTTGTTTTTCATCTAACGGACCTCGCCCTAGGTCCCTTCCGGTGGCCAACCCATTCTTTCACACAAGGACTCAATTCTCTCTCCAGCCCAGGGTTCAGATGGGAAGGTCTGAATTGCAACATAAACAGTATGGGGGAAAAGGACGTTTTCCAAAGACTTCTTTAGTATGGTTGCTGCCTTTCTAGCAAACGTCAGATTTGCTTTCTCTTTTCGACCTCAGAGTTGAGAGCTGAGTTAATTAGACTCTTCCATTTAAGACACGATTATCTCAACATTCATGCAAACAGCTTCTTGTTTTCTTTTACATTCCAAGTTCTCACTCCCTTTCCACTCCCACACCCCCGCCCCATTAAGCTTTATCCTAATATGGTTGATTTATGTTCCGTAATTATTGTGCTGGATGGCTTCCATTTGCACCTCTAGATGGGCTCTCTGTTTATCTCAGCCCAGGTCTGGTCCCCGGAGGCTCATCTGCAGGGTGTGCATCAATGTGCTTGTTAGCTCCTTGCCTTCTGATTGCGTTTGGGCAATGGGAAGCACCGTCAGGAGATTCAGAAGGTGGCAGGAAAGGGAAGCCAGAGTATTTACACTCCTTTCTCCCTCCCTGCCAGAGAGCAAGGTCCTCCCCTGGGGTCAGCTGATGGCTGCATCCCCACAGCTCCTGTGAGTTGGCCCGTTTCTAGGTGGCTCTCTCAACGGAGTTGGCCTTTACTGTCCAGGACACGGTTAGGTCCCATGGCTGTTCCTAGCTCCAGGGCACCTCACTGTCATCGGGTGCTTTTCCTAACCCTGCCCACACCTCTGTAAATAGTCCTTTCACTAATTCTCCAACTGTGCAATATGTGTGTGTCCATCTTTTCCCTGCCTGGACCATGACAGATACAAATACATATGTGTAGTAATGCAGATCACGGAAACAGTGCTATGGGAAATGAAAAAGAAACAGGATGAGATCTGGAGGACAGTAATATTCTCTTCATTAAATACATGCATACACACATACACATAACAGAATATTCTATATCTTACAACGGTACTGACCTGGTTTGGCTATGTCCGCACCCAAATCTCATCTTGAGTTGCAGCTCCCATGATTCCTATGTGTTGTGGGAGGGACCTGGTGGGAGGTAATTGAATCATCAGGGCGGGTGTTTCCCATGCTGTTCTTGGGATAGTGAATAAGTCTCAGGAGATCTGATAGTTTTATAAAGGGGAGTTTCCCTGCACACGCCCTCTTGCCTGCTGCCATGAAAGGCATGTCTTGCTTTCCCTTTCCTTCGACCATGATTGGGAGCCCTCCCCAGCCATGTGAAACTGTGAGTCCATTAAACCTCTTTCCTTTATAAATTACCCAGTCTCGGGTATGTCTTTATTAGCAGTGTGAGAACAGACTAATACGGGAATATACATATATTCATGTGTTGCTTAACAATGGAGATCTGTTCTGAGAAATGCATCATTAGGCAATTTCATCCTTGTGTGAACACCATAGTGTGTACTTACACAAACCTAGACAGTCTAGCCTACTATACACCTAGGCTATGTAATCTAGCCTATTGGTCCCAGGCTACAAATCTGTACAGCAGTTTACTGTACTGAATATCATAGACAATTGTAACACAATGGTAACTATTTGTATATCTAACCACAGAAAAACTACAGTAAAAATACAGTATAAAAATTTTTTTTAAATGGTACACCGACATAGGGCACTTATTATGAATGGAGCAGGCAGGACTGGAAGCTGCTCTGGGTGAGTCAGCAAGTGAGTGGTGAATGAATGTGAGGGTCTAGGACATTACTGTCCATTACTGTAGACTTTTTGACTCTTGTATTAACACTGAGCTTAAAACACAAACACATTGAACATCTGTAAAATATGTTTCCTTTCTTTATATTTTTATTTTGTAAGCTTTTTCCTACTTCTAAAAATTATTTTACTTTTTAAAACTTTCGTTAAAAACTAAGAGACAAACACACGTTAGCCTAGACCTACATGGGGTCAGAACCATCTATAGCACTGTCTTCCACCCGCACAACTTGTCCCACTGGAAGGGCTTCAGGGACAATAACACGCATAGAGCTGTCATCTCCTATAATAACAACACCTTCTTCTGGATACCTCCTGAAGGACCTATCTGAAGATGTTTTACCATTACCTTTTTTTGTATAAGTAGAAGGAGTGCTGTCTAAAATAACAAAAATAAGTATGGTAAATACACGAACCAGTAACATAGTTGTTTACTATCATGATCAAATATTCTGTACTGTACATGATTGTACTGCTCTGTTTTATACCACTGGTAGCACAGTGGTTTGTTTACAGCAGCATCACCACGCACAAGTAATGTCTTGCACTATGTACTAGTTTTTGGCTACAACATCACTAGGCGGACTTTTTCAGCCCCTTTGTAATCTAATGGGAACACTGTGGCCCACGGGTCCGTTGTTGACCCAGCACATCATTTTGCAGTGCATGACAGCACTCCAGGTTGCTGCCTCTGACCGCCGTGCAGCACCACTCACTGTGATCCTTCCTGTTACTTCTCCAGTCCCTGGTGAAGAGCTGCCTTCAACTTCCTGCTCTCACCTGCAATACCACAGTAAGTCAAAATTTTTATACTTTTTAACTCAAAGTTTTTTAGTTCTTTTCCAGGTCTCAGTTCTGAATTTATGCCAAACACAGTAATTTTATGAGTAAACCATGTTGCACGGGCATCCCTCGAGTCCATGTTCCTCAGTTAAATAATGTGACCCTAAAAAATCATACAAAGGTGCATTTAAAATGTGTTTTTCCTGACTTTTCTACTACACTCATAAATTGTGTAATAAAATAAATGACAAGAATCATACTGGCTACCATTTAGAGAGCACTTTACATATGCTGAGTTCTCTCTTAAGCTGGGTACAAGCTGTAGTTCATTCAACAGTCCCTGGAGCCAGCTTGGACTGGCTTGCAAGAGTCAATTATTAAATTTTCAAGAATTTTGCAAGCCAGTCACTGAACACAGCCATTATTAAAAATCCCTAAACACAGCAATTATTAAAAATCAAATTATATAAACTCACAATTCAATACATTGGATTATAAACAAATATAATAGAAACTCATCAGTTTCTAATTATTATTATTATTATTATCTTTTTTTTTCAGACAGAGTTTCGCTCTTGTTGCCCAGGCTGGAGTGCAATGGCGCAATCTCAGCTCACCACAATCTCCACCTCCCAGGTTCAAGTGATTCTCCTGCTTCAGCCTCCTGAGTAGCTGGGATTACAGGTGCGTGCCACTGAGCCCGGCTGATTTTGTGTTTTTAGTAGAGACGGGGTTTCTCCATGTTGGTCAGGCTGGTCTTGAACTCCTGACCTCAGGTGATCCACCCGCCTCAGCCTCCCAAAGTGCGGGGATTACAGGCATGAATCACTGCGCCTGGCAGTTCCTAATTATTTTACTACCCTTCACTGTTATCCAGGCTCAGATAATGTCCACTGTATCTGCATGGTGCAAGTAAGATGTAATGGTTCCCATACCTAATTCCACGTGCAATAATGTTACATTGGTTCCTTGAAATCAGCTTTAGCAGGAGTATTTGCACCACAGAAATTAGCAAATGTTGTGAATCAGGAGTCCTCTGTCCCCAGAGCTGGTTGTTAAACATTGATACCACTGTGCTCAATCCTCACAACAGCCCTATGAGACGGGTCCTTTTTTTATTTTACAGATGAAAAAGTGAGGCCTCTGGAATTGGACATCTAAGTGGAGATGCCCAAAGTGCAGTTGGGTGTATTAGTCTGATAATGACTATTAAAAGAATTGTAAAATGCTCATTGGATTTGATAATTATGCAGTTATTAGTGGCTTCAGGGAAGTGATGGGGGCAAAGAAGCCAGATTACAGTAGGTTCAGAGTGAACAGGAGCAAAGGAGCACAAACAGCACATATAGACGGACATTCAGGACACGTGGGTCATTTGAGAGAGAGATAGATGATAACTAGGGGGGTTCACATAGGATCCAGTTCCCCCTGTTCTTTATTGATACAAAACACATCAAATTAACCATTGTAAAGTGTTCAATTCAGTGGCATTTAGTACATTCACGGTGTTGTGCAACCATCACCTCTTTCCATCAACCCCCACCCAAATAACCTCCGTACCCATTAAGCAGTCTCCACTTCCCCCTCTCCCCAGCTCCTGGTAACCTCCAATTTTCTTTGTGTTTCTATGGATTAACATATCTCAGCATCGAAGACAGGACCTGCCACGTAGATCCTCAGTAAAATTTGTTGACCTAAACAGACACCACCTGCAAGTCACACCCGCATCCTTGCAGATCACCCTAGCTCAACCTCTGCAACTTACAAATTCAAGAGGTAGTTGTTCATGTTGCCTGATCCTTTTCAGGGCAAGGACCGTGTTTTGCACACTTTGTATTCTCCACAGCAAATGGCACAGTGCCTCATACATACTAGGTACCTCATAAGCATTATTAAAGGCTCTAGGAATTATTTTGCATCTCTCCAAATCATATGTTTTTTCAGGTGAGTTTTATGTTTAATCCCTTTTACTTTTGATTTTAAAATTAAAACATACTCAATGTAGAAAATTTATTTTAAAACATTGAGATATCTGAAGAAGGTTGAAATCACTTATAATCCCTCAACCCACATAAAGGTTGCTATGGGTTTCCTCCATGTCATTTTCCAAATGTAAGATCTTGGGGAATTTAAAAGGGTAGTGCAGGTGTGCAAATGGGTATTTAAATCCCACTGCTCCATGGTTCTCCTCTAGTTAATTAACTATTAGCACTATTGCTTTGGCTAAATCTCACATTTTTACAAACAGTGGAGATTAGCAGGGAAGCCACTTTGAGTTCTGAAAAATTAACCCTTCTATTACCTCCATGTTCTCATATTAACAGGAAAGCAAGCAGAACGCTTCGTAGATGCACCAGGCAGTCTACATCTACAAAGAACAAGGAGCTGAAACCTACCATAAAAAACTTCCAGCAAAAGGAATATGTATCCTGCGTCTTGGAAAAGGAAGTTTACTTTTCTGGGGTGGGGCTTAAAGAAGTCTCCCAGCAAGACACTTGCTGATGACCGAGCTCAGGTCAACACTGCTAGGAAGTGTCCTGGGAGTGGTGGGAAAGAACATCAGCTCGGCGTGGGGAGCACTGAGGGTGTTGCCCAAGAGGGGACATAGAAGGGGCAGAGTCAGCACTACAAATACAAGAAGTTTATTTTTGGTGCAAATGACAGCTCCTATTTATTGAAAGCCTGATGCCAGAATATGTTGAGATTAGAGCAGGTTTCTGAGGGATACCCATCACCACCTTCTTGTAGTCCCCACCCAGTTCTGAACCATTTAAATAATAGAGGACTCTGGCAGGTGGAGAACAAAATGGCAGAGACGGTATTGGAGAGCTCAGCTTAGGTTTAAGGCAACAACAGGCTTCTGCTGACCAGGATCAGTCTGACTTGCACCCAGTCCTGGGCAGTGGTGGAAAAATGCCGGCCTCCCCATGTAGTGTGCCTCTCCAGAAATACATAACGTATGGAAGAGCAGGGCAGAATGTGTGCTTCTGGTGGCGGCTGAATTCCAAAGGAAAAGTAGACAGGAGGCGGGTGTACATATGTCCATTTCCTACTCCCAAATTTGCCAAGGAGGCAATTTCTCCTTGCAGAATTCTGAGCACAGGACCGGAAAGAAGCCAGGAGTGTTACATGCATTGATGTCCGTCTACATGGAAACACACAGCAAAGGGAAAGGAGGTTCCACATAAGAGTTTTGTCCTGGAAGTGTTAAGTGTTTTATCCCTAAAACACTTCAGAACAACCTGTAAAGAGGATATTCAGATCTCCATTTTAAGATGAAGAAACTAACGAGATCCTGCCATCTGCAACAACATGGATGGAACTGGAAGTTATTAAGGGAGATAAGCCAGGCACAGAAAGACAAACTTCACATATTCTCACTTGTCTGTGGGAGCTAAAAATGGAAACATTTGAACTCATGGAGACAGAGAGTAGAAGGATGGCTACCAGAGGCTGAGAAGAGTAGAGGGAGAAATGATAGGGACATGTAGAGATGATTACTAGGTAAAGAAAAATAGCTAGAAAGCATGAATAAGGGCTGGATGCAATGGCTCACTCCTGTAATCCCAACACTTTAGGAGGCCAAGGCGGGAGGATCGCCTGAGCCCAGGAGTTTGAGACCACCCTGGGCAACATAGTGAGACTTCATCTCTCCAAAAAAAAAGAAAGAAAGAAAAAAAGAAAAGCATAATGGTGCGCACCTGTAGTCTCAGCTACTCGGGAAGCTGCAGTGGGAGGATCATTTGAGCCTGGAAGGCAGAGGTTGCAGTGAGCTGAGTTTGTGCCAATGCACTCCAGCCTGGGCAACAGAGCAAGACTCTGTCAAGAAAGAAAGAGAGAAAGGGGGTGTGGGGAATGGGAGGGAGGGAGGAAGGCAGGAAGGAAGCAAGAGACCTAGTATTTGATAGCACAACAGGGTGACTATAGTCAATAATAATTTAATTGTACATTCAAAAATAACTAAAATAGTATAATTGGATTGTTTGTAACACAAAGGATAAATGCTTGAGGGGCTGGATACCCCATTAACTCTGACGGGATTATTGCACATTGCATGTCTGTATCAAAATATTGCATCTATGTCATAAATATATGTGCCTACTATGTACCCACAAAAATTAAAAATTTAAAGCAAAACAAAGATGAGGAACCTGAGAAAAGTTAATAAGGGCACAGCATTATACAGCTGGCAGGTGGTGGAGCTGGGATTTGTATGCATGTTTTTCTGAATTGCTATCTCTTGCCCCTTCTAGCAGGATGCACTGTCCTTCCACTTAAGGAACACATCCACTTCTGCATAGCCCTTCTCCTGTCTGAGAACCCTTGCCAAAAAGACAGGCAGTTAGGTCCGGATGTAGGTGCCATACACACAGTAAAAATATTTAACAAAGGCCGGGCACGGTGGCTCACACCTGTAATCCCAGCACTTTGGGAGGCCAAGGCTGGCAGATCACGAGGTCAGGAGATCGAGACCATCCTGGCGAACACGGTGAAACCCTGTCTCTACTAAAATACAAAAAATTAGCCGGGCATGGCGGCAGGCGCCTGTAGTCCCAGCTACTGGGGAAGATGAGGCAGGAGAATGGTGTGAACCCGGGAGGCGGAGCTTGCAGTGAGCCGAGATCGCACCACTGCTCTCCAGCCTGGGAGACAGAGTGAGACTCCGTCTCAAAAACAAAGCAAAACAAAAAAACATAAACAAAAAAACTTGATTAAAGGAATTCGGAATAGGGAGTAGTTGTTCTGATGAGAGTGATCAGGCGGCAGAGGTGTTATTTAAGCTGGATTTGGAAGAAGAAATCGTGTTCCACGGGACAGATGCTTTTTGCTTCTCATTATTCAGGTTTGGTGGGGCATAAGAACCAGTCCAGAGATTCCTTGCTCTTTTCTCAGGTGTTAATTTCGAGGTATTGGTTTAAGTTTGAGTTTCACCATCAATTAGCCGAGGCAGGTTTCTTACCCTTTCTAAGTTTTGGTGTCTTCATCTATAAAAGATGATTGTGGTAAAGACTAAATTAGACGGCATCTATGAAAGTGTTTGGCTCATAGCCTATTTTTTTTTTTTTTTCCTTTTTCTTTCCCCCGCTCTCTCTCCTCTCTTGATTTTGAGTCGTTTTCATTGGTGCTTTTAGAGAAGCTACTGCATGTTCATTTCTGGATGCCTCCCTGACTTTGGTGCTGTCTGACCTTGACGTGGCGGCTGATGGACAGCCGCCCCAGGTCCCTTGTTTAAAGCCTTATCTCTAGTCCTCGCACAAACATGATCTCACCTCTCCCAAGGGCAGAGACAGATGTTGTCCCGATCTGATTCTTCCACGGATGCCTGCTGCTCTGCACAGAGAAGCACACTTCTGTTTCAGAAAGGAGAACTGGTGACAGTGTGGAGCTGGGTCCCCCAAAGGGAAGAGTTCTGGGTTCCTTCAGTTCCCCAGACAGGGCCATTTAGGTCCTCTAGCCTCTGAGTTGCGGGACAAGCATCTGCCAACAGAACCAGGAGTGGTGTGTGTGGAGGTTTTATCCTGTGCAGGAGGTTTTGTGTTGATCCCAGAAGATGTTGAACTGGCTTGGACCTACTGAGGTTTCTGAATGGCTCCTTGATCTCCCAAAATGACTTCCAGAATCAATTTTACCTTGTAAGGTGATTTGCCTCTTGTGCATAGGGAGAGCTCCTCCTTTCCCTTCCACTTTTAATCCCTCCAGGCTATACTCATCTTGGCAGCATGGACCATGTTTGTTTCATTTTTATACCTCTTGCTTATCACCTGCCCACTCCCTGTCACCACCCCACCACATACTGTAACTAGCATTTTGCTTAATACATAAAGGGTGCTCATTGAATATGTGATGAATGAATGAAACCGTAGTAAACTTAGTCTGATAGGCTGAACTCCAGGAGTCTGGTGACTGCAGAAAACAGAATGGGAGACAGGAGGTCATGTATCCTAGCCCACCTCCACCAATATATAATAATAAATAATAATAGTAGCAAAGTCATAACACCTAACATTTATTCATCACCTTCTGCATTCCAGATACATATAAAGGTCTTTCCATTCATTTGTTACCTTATTCAATCCTTACAACAACCCCCTAAATTAATTATCATTATTCCATTTTATAAATGAAGAAGCTGATGCTTAGAGAACTTATTCACCTTCCCAAGCTCCCCCCAGCTAATAATGCATGAAGCTGAGATGTGACCCACTTGTCTTCACAGATGCACCAGCTTTTTACCAGTGTGCTGTATTTCCTGGGTCTCCTTGCCTATTGGGTAACTTTAGCCAAGTCCGTTCCCCTCTTTGGCTTCACTGTCCTCATCTGCAAAATGGAGATAGAGAACAGACAAAGTGATTACTAAAGTTCCTATTAGAACTCTCTTTCCACGAGATTAGTAGCAATACCAAATGGTAATCCCTCCTGTTTGCACAGCCTTTTACAGTTCATAAAGCCCTTACTCATTCTTCCCATTAGGCAAATTACCTTGGAAACAAGATTTGCCTAAAGGCCTTGAGTCACTGTTCTAGGGAAGTCTCAGCAGGAAGAGGCAGTTCTAGGAACAGGCCTACCCTGAGGCCCTAGGAGGTACTGCCTGTCCTTCCAACTCAGGTTGCCTTCCCAGAGGCTAAGCAGGGTTTCAGTTTAGAGTGGTTAAACCAGTGAAGCCTCTTCCTTGCACAATCCAGGCAAATAGGGCCAGGGACTGGGCAGTGTAGGCCTCTAGGAAATACCTGGACAGAAATGATATAAACAGTTCTTTGAGCCTGAACTCATTCAAACCTGTGGGCTGCAGGAAGGGGACTTCACGTCCGTCTCTTCTGTAATAGTTCACCCATTCATTCATTCATTCATTCATTCATTCATTCATTTGACAAGTAGGTATGGCAACATCCATAATGGGACCTGACTATGCTAGGTACTTAGAATAAAAGATGATGCCTTCTTCTCTTAACGAACTCATCATTGGGCAGGAGTGGAGAGCCAGATGCACAAACAGATAAATCCAACACCATGCAGTACTCCTTTGCTATGGGGCCCTAGAACATTGCATACCTTGTCTGTCTGAGCCTCAGTTTCTTCATCAACCAAATGGGGTTGATAATATCCCATCTTTTGCCCCATCTTCTGCAGCTTCCCAGCTCCTGGGAGCCATTCCCTGTTTCCCAGGAAACACTTAAACTTCCTTTACCTCACCATCCCTACTGTTCCCTCTGCCCTGAATGCCCATCCCCGATGCACGTCTTAAAAATACCCACTTGGGCTGGGCGCAGTGGCTCACGTCTGTAATCCCTGCACTTTGAGAGGCCAAGGCTGGTGGATCATATGAGGTCAGGAGTTCGAAACCAGCTTGGCCAACATGGTGAAACACCATCTCTACTAAAAATACAAAAATTTGCCGGGCTTGGGGTCACATGCTTGTAATCCCAGCTACTTGGGAGACTGAGGCAGGAGAATCGCTTGAACCTGGGAGGTGAAGGTTGCAGTGAGCCGAGATCGCGCCACTGCACTCCAACCTGGGTGACAGAGTGAGACTCGGTCTCAAAGAAAAAATATACATATACCCACTCAACCTCAGCATCTAGCATAGTCCTGGGCACATGGTAGAGGATGAATAAATATTTGCTGAATGAATAAATCCCACAAGATCAAGCTCTCCCTCTGCCTCTTCGCCTCCTTCTCTTAGCCTTACATGACTTCCCCAGGCAGAACAATTAATCTGTTTGTCTCCCCATTAAATTGCAAACTCCTCATGTGCAGACACTGGGAATGACACAGAACATCAGTGTTTAGTAAACATTAGGAAAAGTGAAAAACAAGTTGGTCAGGAAAGGTATTATTAACTTTGTTTTAATAATGCCTCTTAGCTTCTGAAAAATCCCAAAGGACTTTGCAAATCATCCTGAAGGTTAAGCAACTTGCCCAATCGCACAGGGCCCCAGGCAGCCTCATTTCTTGACCTGAATCTGAGCTGATTCAGACCACAGATCTCAGAGATACTTTTTAAAGTACTTATTTCACAAATTCTAAGTGCACATGTTTCAACATTTCAGAAATTGGGATGCACTGTTCTTTCTTTAATGGCACATAAAATAATGATGATATATCTTACAACCAGTGTGTCCTTCGATTTGATGAGATACATTATTAGCTATCATTGGAAAAAGAAGAAACGCAAGTGCTTGAGTTCACTCTCAGGAATAATCAAAGAACTACAGATGAGAACCACAGAGGGGAGACCATTCCCTTCATTGCATTTGGCAAAGATGAAAGGTGAAAAATCAATACAGTTGGAGGTAAGGGAATGGAAAACAGATAGTCTCATAAAAAACCGGTGAGGCAATGCATTGGTGCAAACTTTTGGGAAGGAAGTTTGAAAATTTTTTCCTCATGTCAAAAGCCTTAAAAATATGTTAGCCCTTTGACCTAGTTATTTCATATCCAGGAATTTATTCTAAGGACAAGTTCATAGCTGTGCTCAGAGATTTATCTACAAGCATATTCTCAGAAGCCTTGTTAATAGTGAGAAAAGGCCAGGTGTAGTGGCTCACACCTATAATCTCAACACTATGGAAGGCTGAGGCAGGAGGACCACTTTAACCCAGGAGTTTGAGACCAGCCCTGGGCAGCAAAAGGAGACCCTATCTCTACAAAAATAAATTTTAAAAAATTAGCTGGGAATGGTGGTATGTGTCTGTGTTCCCAGCTACTTTAGAGGCGGAGGTGAGAGCATCGCCTGAGCCCAGGAGGTCGAGGGTGCTGTGGGCCGTGATCTCTATTGCTTTCTAGCCTGGGTGACAGAGTAAGACCCTGTTTCAAAAAAAAAAAAAAAAAAAAAAAAAAAAAAAAAAAAAAAAAAAAAAAAAGGTTGGGGGGTAGAAAACTGGGATAAAAAAACCCTACATTTGTCAACTATTGATTAGATAAAGGCAATTCAATAAAGTTGAATAATACAAATAATGATAGATACTGTTTTTGTTGTTGTTGTTGTTGTTGTTGTTGTTGCTGTTTGAGACGGGGTCTCACTCTTTTGCCCAGGCTGGAGTACAGTGGTGTGATCTCAGCTCACAGCAACTTCTACTTCCCAGCTCAAGCAATTCTCTTGCCTCAGCCTCCCGAGTAGCTGGAACCACAGGCATGGCTCATTTTCGTATTTTTAGTAGAGACTGGGTTTCACCATGTTGCCCAGGCTGGTCTCCAATTCCTGAGCTCTGAGTGATCCACCCACCTCAGCCTCCCAAGGTGGTAGGATTATAGGCATGAGCCACTGCGCCTGGCCTTACTGTTAATAATTATGATGAATTATAAACCATGTGTATGTATGTGTGTGTACAGAGAAAAGCCATGGGCAATACTTTGCTATACTAACAAAACTTTGGCATCATTCTAATTTCAGTTTTGTTTGAAAAGCAGTTCTGGATTGAGCACCACCATGGCGTAAACGAGGATCACCTGACGTTAATAAAATTACAGGTGTTCTTTTTGTCACAGCTGAGTGTTTAAAAAACAGGTAACTCTAGGCCAGGCGCAGCAGCTCATGCCTGTAATCCCAACACTTTGGGAGGCCAAGGAAGGAGGATCACCTGAGGTCAGGAGTTTGAGACCAGCCTGGCCAACATGGTGAAACCCTGTCTCTACTAAAAATACAAAAAAAGAAAAAAGAAAAATTAGCTGGGCATGGTGGCTTGTGCCTGTAACCCCAGTTACTCGGGAGGCTGAGGCAGGAGAATCGCTTGAACCCAGGAGGTGGAGGTTGCAGTGAGCCGAGATATTGTACCACTACACTCCAGCCTGGGCAACAGAGCAAGATTTCGTCTCAAAAAAAAAAAAAATTGGTAACTCCAATGTTGTTTTTGTTCTTTTTAGAATGTATTATTTTGAAATAATTTCTAACCTACTGAAAAGTTTCAAGAATAGTACAATACTACAAACAACTCTGTATCTCCTTCCCCTAGACACACCAGTTGTTAACACACCGTTTTATTTGTTATTATGTTTGTCTAGCACAGGCTCTATGTTCTATCTACATTTATGCTTGCATAAGTCTTTTTATAAAACATTTGAGAATAGGTTACAAATATCATGACTTTTATCCCTTAATATTTCAATATGCGTTTCTTAAGGACAAAGATACTCCCTTACATAACTACAGAACCATTAGCAAATTCCAGAAATATAATATTGATACACTGCTTTTATCTAAGCTACAGTCTATATTCCAACTTAATCAATTGTCCCCATTTGTCCTCTGTAGGAATTTATATTTTCCTTGTTCAGAATCCAATTCAGTACAGCACATCCCATTTAGTTGTCACATCTGTTTGTCTTCTCAATCTGCAAGAGTTTTAATTGGTTTTTCTCAGTCATTTATGACAGCAACAGTTTTTAAAAACACAGGACTATTATTTTATAGACAATTTAGATTGTCTGACACATCCTCATAATTGGAATCACATTTTTGTCTGAAATATTACATAAATGTTGTTGTATCCTTCTGAAGGTATCACATCTAGAGACACGTGATGTCTTTTTGTCCCTTAGGAGTGACACCAACTTTTATCATCTTGCTATCATTTGTGCTTTTTCCATAGTATGCCTTCTATTTCTCCTTATGTACCTAATAGATAATTTGAGGGAAGATACTTTGAGACTATTGTACATTTTCAATCCCTTATCAGACTTCTTCCCCACCTTCAATTTAGAATTCATTGATGAAACTTGCCAAATGAGTTTTAATGTAATCATTCTATGTTTATTAATTATGAGGAATGATTATCATTCATTTATTATCAAAATGGGCTCATAGTCTTATTTTCGTCAATGGATTATAATCCATTACTGTCCATATTTATTTTGATGCTCCAAATGGTCCTCAATTTGACTAGTAGGAGCCCTTCAAGTTGGCTCCTGTATCTTTTTGACAGGCTCCATAATATATTTTGAGCATTCCCTGTCTTTCTGGCACAACATGACGTTCCAGACTTATCTTGTACTTTCTAAGCCTTGAAATCAGCCATTTCTCCAAGGGGCCTGGTTGCTTTTAGTGGATAATGGCATTTCCAAGCCAAGACCTGGGCACCTATCTGTGTTTCACTTTTCTTGTTTTCAGTTACCTGTGTATCTTCTATTTAAAAAAAAAATCAAATATGCATGCCCTTACAGTGAGAAAAAATTAAAATTATTTTTATATTATTACTATTTTTTTTTCCCAAGACAGAGTCTTGCTCTGTCACCCAGGCTGGAGTGCAGTGGCACGATCTCGGCTCACTGCAACCTCCGCCTCCTGGGTTCAAGCAATTCTCCTGCCTCAGCTTCCCGAGTAACTGGGATTACAGGCATACACCACCACGCCCGGCTAATTTTTGTATTCTTAGTAGAGACGGGGTTTCACCATGTTGGCCAGGCTGGTCTCAAACTCTTGACCCCGTGATCCATCTGCCTCGGTCTCCCAAAGTGCTGGGATTACAGGCGTGAGCCACTGTGCCCAGCCCATATTATTCCTAAAAATAAGGAAAACATCCAAAAGATAATGGACTGTTACAAAATCCCCTTGGGAGCCAAAACTCCTTGGACCCATGAAAACAATTTTCATCTGCTGACTTTGTCAAATGCCAAAGGAAGTAGCTCCAAAATAGAAACGTCTGGCAGGAGTCGGCCGGGCGCGGCAGCTCAAGCCTGTAATCCCAGCACTCTGGGAGGTCGAGGCGGGTGAATCACGAGGTCAGGAGATCGAGACCATCCTGGCTAACACGGTGAAACCCCGTCTCTACTAAAAACACAAAAATTAGCCGGGCATGGTGGTGGGTGCCTGTAGTCCCAGCTACTGGGGAGGATGAGGCAGGAGAATGGCCTGAACCCGGGAGGCGGAGCTTGCAGTGAGCCTAGACCGCACCACTGCACTCCAGCCCAGGTGACAGAGTGAGACTCCGTCTCAAAAAAAAAAAAAAAAAAAAAAAGAAACAAGAAAAAAAAGAAATGTCTGCCAGAAGTCACTGTGGAGGGCTGTCCTCTGTCTTCAGAGTGCAGGAAGCACACAGAGTCTGTCTGCTGAGTGAGAGCTGCAGGACCAGCCCCGAGACCCAGAGTGGTACCCCAGGCAACAAGGAGAATAGGAATCCAACAGAGAGGAGCGGTCACCCAACTCTCTGCCAGCAGGAGATGAGCCTTCTCCCCATCCCAGCCGCTGAATTTCTGTTGAAACCAGGCCAAAAGACAGGTACATCCACCACCCCACCTCCTGACCCACACCACAGACATCCATCCATCCCAGCTCTGGGCACAGGCCAGAACTGGAAGAAGGAAGGAGTTGTTGCCAAGAGACTGTGAATGCTCATATCCATTTAACTATTTTAATGAATTTCTGATGTGCTGCCAACATGACTGACCCCTGCCTTTTGCCAAGGGCAACTGGCTGGGACCCTTCCCTTCCCGTCCCAGTAGTGACCCCTTGGCCTGTGGCCCAGCTTTGGCCCTGAGTGACCGCTCCACTTTGGTACTGTCCTTAGCTGGCATCCTGTTAGAATCAAGGCTGCCACAGCAGCTATCCTCAGCCTGCAGAGAGTCATGAAGGGAAGACTACCTCCTCTCTGGGCCACTGCATCCTTAGTTCCTTCAAGAAAGGGTATAAATCCTGGACACTCCCATTTTTTTCTTTTCTTATGGAAAACTGAACTCTTACGCTAAGGCCTACATTTCCTGCCATGAAAGCCTTCCCTGCAGACTTCCCGGGGCCTTGGTGCACATAGCACTTTGCTGGGCTCTTTCCAGCACTGATCTCATCACTTTGCCATCAAGTGTCACCCTGCTCCTCTGTGAGCTCAGGAGGGGAGAGGCTGTGGCGTATCATTCCTGTAGTCTTAGCACCAAGCACAATGTCTGACAGCACGTGGAGTTCAATAAACACTGGAATGAATGAATAGATGAGATAAGTTGGGGCACTACAATTCAGGCTGACGGAGGCCAACAGAGGCAGGACAGGATATCGGGATTCAGTTATTTGTTCGAGACAAAGTTGAGTGGCTGACCTCCTACTCTAAACCACCTTCAGCTAGCTGGGCACACAGTGGCTCACACCTGTAATCCCAGCACTTAGGAAGGCTGAGGTGGGAGGATCACTTGGGTGCAGGAGTTTGAGACCAGCCTGGAAAACATGTGAGACCACATTCCTTAAAAAAAAATTCTTAGCTGAGCATGGTGGCACATGCCTGTCCTAGCTACTTTGGGAGGCTGAGGTGGGAGGATCACCTAAGCTTAGGGAGGTAAAGGCCACAGTGAGCTCTTAACGTGCCACTGCGCTCCCGCCTAGGTGACAGAGTGAGGCCCTGTCTCCAAATGAATAAATAAAAATAAGAATAAACTACCTTCAGGGTGCGCTGCTCCCAGACTATCATATCACCCTGTTTTGGTTTTCCCCACAGCCTTTATCACTGCCTGAAATGTTACTTACTTGTTTACTTGCTTATTCTCTGTCTCCCCAACCTTGCCCTCGTCCCTCACCTGCTCCATAATAGCACAGAGAATCTGCCTCCCTCTTCACAGCCCTGGCACAGCCTGAGGCACAGAATAGGCCCTCTACAGCTACTTGCTATACAGCTAAAGTGATGGATAAACGAATGAATGAATGAATGAATGAATGAATGAATTCTTGCTCCTTTCAAAAGCCAATATTCTGTCCTCAAGGCCTTGCTTTTGCCTGTCTTACAACGAGCGTATTAAACTCAAGATGCATCCCTTCCTAGGGGCCTCTTGGGAATGGTAGCAACTTCTAGATCTTTCTCTCTTTCTCTTCTGCCAGCTTCTTTTGTTGTCTTCCTTTTTCCATGTCTGTGCAATGTGCAAAGGTCCATTGAGTGTCTACCAGGGGCTGCACATTGTCCTGGACACTACGGATCCAAACATGACTCGGGTGTGGGATCTTGATGAGGCTGCTGACAGAGGAACATTAGAAAGAAAGCGAGAGACAGGTGAATGTGGGCAAATGGGCTTCCTCATGATGAACCTCACCTGCCTTTACTTGGGACCAGGTGGTTTTATGAAACTATTTAGGAGGTTGATTAAATGCTAAGCAATATATATATATATTTTTTAATTTTTTTCCAGACAGTCTTGCTTTGTCGCCCAGGCCAGAGTGCAGTGGCATGATCTTGGCTCACTGAAGCCTCCGCCTCCCAGGTTCAAGCGATTCTCCTGCCTCAGCCTCCCAAATAGCTGGGACTACAGGTGCCCGCCAATACACCCATCTAATTTTTTTTTTTCATTTTAGTAGAGACAGGGTTTTACTATTTAACTCCTTACCTCAAGTGATTTGCCCACTTCAGCCTCCCAAAGTGCTGGGATTACAGGCATGAGCCACTGCACTGGCCCACAATATTTATATAGTAGCATTAAGTGTGATGATTTCCAGTTTGGGAGGTTCTATTTGATGTGGAAGAACATGGGTATTTGAAATTCTTGCAGCGAGATGCTCAAGCTGTTCCAGGTAAAATGCTGACATATCCCTATCACCAGCTGTGAGATACATGGAAAGAGATGGGGGGAAGGCAGGCTCTCTTCTCCTCTTGAGAATACAGTGTAAAAAGACTTCTCTGGGGGTGGAGGAGAGGGGTGTCACAGAAACAGGACATTTTGATCCATTATATGTATTTTTTCATAATTTTATTCTGATTATAAAATTAATATGTGCTGTATCTAGAAAAATATATGCAGAAGAAAAGGGCAATCTCTCTAAATCCTCCCCACATAAGATAATAAGCCATTAATATTTGGGAGATAGTCTCTTTTAGTTTCTTTTCTTCTTTTTTTTTGAGACAGATTTTTGCTCTTGTTGCCCAGGTTGGAGTGCAGTGGCGCTATCCCAGTTCACTACCACCTCTGCCTCCTGGATTCAAGCAATTCTCCTGCCTCAGCCTCCTGAGTAGCTGAGATTGCAGGCACGTGACACCACACCTGGCTAATTTTTTGTATTTTTAGTAGAGATGGGGTTTCATCATGTTGGCCAGGTTGGTCTCGAACTCCTGGCCTCCGATAATCCACCTGCCTCGGCCTCCCAAAGTGCAGGGATTACAGGCATGAGCCACCGCACCTGGCCTAGTTTCTTTTCTAAACATGAGTTGGTTGTACATATTTCAGATGATACTGTTTGTATCATACAGTCTCTTGCTTTTCTTACTTGGCATGCCATAAATATTTTCTCACATAATTTTAAAAAATACAACCCAAAATAATAATGTGTATTTTCTGTGCACACATGGAAAGTATATTTGTGGATCTCTGAATGGACACATTTCAAACCAACATAGTGGAATATCTCCAGGAAGACAGAGATCTTCAAAAAGAGACTGATGTTAAAGAAAAAAAAAATCAGAATATTAGCTTTACCCACAACGCTCAATTGGAAAAGAGAGAAGGAAATTCAAGTTTTAAAGTATAATGCATGTAATCAAAATTCCTTTTAAGAATTAAACTTGATCATACTCATCATCATATTGTTTGACATTTTTTCATATGACTGCATCCTATTTTACTTAACCTTCATTCTAAGGTCAGACAACAGAACTGTTTCAAATAATTTTGTGGTGAGCTCCTCTGGGTGTAAATTTCGGTCTTAATCTTAGATGATTTCCTTTGAATGGATTCCTGTAAGCAGAAATCTTGGACAGTGTTCATCAATTTTGATTCCTCCGAGCAGTGCACATTAGTGTGTTTGTCAACACATCCTTACAAGCACTGAGTACGATCATTTTTAAAAATCCTTACTAATTTGGTGCTGATTCACTTAATTTTAATTGGTACTTCTCTATTACTAGTGAATCTACAGCTTTTTAATACAGTTTTCCCTGAGGAAGGATGTTTCCTCACTGAGTTTAAGAGGAGAGGCAGCCGGGCACGGTGGCTCATGCCTGTAATCCCAGCACTTTGGGAGGCCGAGGCGGGTGGATCACGAGGTCAGGAGATCGAGACCATCCTGGCTAACCCAGTGAAACCCCATCTCTACTAAAAATACAAAAAATTAGCCGGGCGCGGTGGTGGGCGCCTGTAGTCCCAGCTACTCGGGAGGCTGAGGCAGGAGAATGGCGTGAACCCGGGAGGCGGAGCTTGCAGTGAGCCGAGATGGCGCCCCTGCACTCCAGCCTGGGTGAGAGAGCGAGACTATGTCTCAAAAAAAAAAAAAAAAAAAAAAAAAGAAGAAGCAGCAAGACAGAAACTCTTAAAGGTGGGGAGGAATGAGGATACACACTCAGCTCTGGTTTTATTTGCTTGGTTGATTGTTTTTTGCCCTTGGAGGTTTCTTCACTGTTTGGAAAAAGCAGAAGCCAAGAAAAGGCAGCTTGGGGACCAGGTGTAGTGGCTCATGCCTGTAATCCCAGCACTTTGGGAGGCTGAGGCAGAAGGATCATCTGAGGTCAGGGGTTCGAGGTTAGCCTGGGCATCATGACAAAACCTCGTCTCTACTAAAAAAAAAAAAAAAAAAAAAAAAAAAAATTAGCCGGGTGTGGTGGCGGGTGCCTGTAGTTCCAGCTACTCGGGAGGCTGAGGAGGGAGAATGGCGTGAATCCGGGAGGTGGAGCTTGCATTGAGCCACGATGACGCTGCTGCACTTCAGCCTGGGTGACAGCAAGACTCCATCTCAAAAAAAAAAAAAAAAAAAAGGCAACTTGAGGTCCAGGACAGCAGGAGTGACATCCGTGATGAGTCAGCCTGAAGCTCATAAAGTTAATTTTCCTAAGAAGCAGCCCTAGTTACATCACTGGCCTGCCCCTCACCTTTCATGTCTTCCCATCACCTGTCAAGAGAAAGTTTTCCTCGGTGGAAGCCCAGTTGCCACTCCCCAGGCATATTTCCTGCATATTTTGCATACGTCCTATCCTCCATTCGATACACTCTTTACCCTTCTTCCTACACACAGCTCAAGTGCAGCTTCTACCCTTTGTTCACATTGTTATTCTTCCACTGGAATGCCCTCTCTACTTGATCCCTGACTCAGTCTTTCCATCTTTCAGTGATTCCAAATGCCATCTCTCCATCCATCATGCTTTTGCTCATCCCCTAAAACTCAAGTGATGTTTCATCCCTTTGAACTTGTATTTGTCTCTGAGGTAGGCATTAAGGGACAAGGTTCAAATCCTGGTGTGTTGGTATGGTGGTTAATTTTATGTGTCAACTTGACTGGGCTAAGGGATGCCTGGATAGCTGATAATACATTAATTTGGGGTGTGTCCATGAAGGTATTTCTGGAAGAGATTAGCATATGAATCAGGAGACTGAGTGAAGAAGACTCACTTTCACCAGTGTGTGCAGGCATCAGCCAATTCGTTGAGCACCTGAATGGAGCCAAAAGGTGGAGGAAGGACACACTTTTTTCTGCTTGAGCTGGGATATCCATCTTCTGCACTCAGACATCAGTCCTCCTGGTTCTCAGACCTTTAGACTCAGACTGGGACTTAGACTATTGGCTCATGCAGTACTTAGGCCTTCAGGCTTGTACTGGAACTATACCATCAACTGTCCTGTGCCTTCAGCTTTGAAGTGGCAAATTAGAGGACTTCTCAGACTCCAGAATCATGTGAGTCAATCCCTCATAGTAAATCTCTTTCTATATATCTCTATATCTTCTATTGGTTCTATTTCTCTGGAGAACCCTAATACAGTAGGATTCTTCCATTTCCTACATGTGTACCTTGAGCAAATTATTAAGAAACCTGGGCCGCTGATGCCTTCTCCATAAAACCAGAAAATCAACTGAGATCATGTACATAAAGTATCTGGGGTTCCTGACACATAATAGAATGTCAACGAATGTTCGTTTTCACCTTAGTTTGTCTTGTCTTGTATTACAGTGAGGTAAGCAATGTTTTTACCATCCCCAGCTCATTTCTAGAGCAGAAAATCCTGGCAGGAAGTTCCCCAGTTCTTGCACATTTAAATGTCCTCCGCACTATCGCTAGCACAATGCCTTGCACACAGTAAATATGCAATAAGTATGTGTTGAATTTGGGCAAGAGTAAGGAAAATCAATAAGAGTTTACTTTTAACTAAAATTTAATAACCGAAAGAAATGTACAGAGTTTCTGTAATAAACTAACCTAGGAAGCGGAGACAAATGATGAAGCACGACCTCGGACTCCAAGACTGGATTTTACATTCTCTGGCTGTGAGATGCCCGAAAAGCCATTTACGTTATAAAAAAGGCTTAGTTCCTGTGTCTTTGAAGGGAGATATTAATAGAACTTACCTCATAGAGTTCCCAGGGAAAAGTAAATGAGATCATACATTGAGTGGATAGCACCAGGTACATAGGCAGCACTCAATCAAATCAAAACTAGTGTCATTTCTATGGGGATTATAAAGAAGTCAAAGATGAAGTATTATGAGAATTAAAGTTATTGAGCAGGCCGGGTGCGGTGGCTCAAGCCTGTAATCCCAGCACTTTGGGAGGCCGAGACGGGCGGATCATGAGGTCAGGAGATCGAGACCATCCTGGCTAACACGATGAAACCCCGTCTCTACTAAAAAATATACAAAAAACTAGCCGGGCGAGGTGGCAGGCGCCTGTAGTCCCAGCTACTCGGGAGGCTGAGGCAGGAGAATGGCGTAAACCCGGGAGGCGGAGCTGGCAGTGAGCTGAGATCAGGCCACTGCACTCCAGCCTGGGCGACAGAGCGAGACTCCGTCTCAAAAAAATAAAAAATAAAAAAAGTTATTGAGCAGAGACTGAAATATAACTGTAATTGATTTTTTGAAGTTCCTAAGTATGATCTTTAATTATAACATTTGTTTAATATTTGCTTGTTTAATGTTTTTATAAAGAGAAATATTTCATAAACACGGAGTGAAATGTTTTCATTAACATGAGTTGTCCGGAATTGCTAAGAATGCCATCACACCATCATCTTAAGTTCTGTGAAAAGCCTGTATCTAGCCACTAGGATGGTGAGACCATGCCGCAATTTTATTGTCATCATTCATTTATTGAATACCTACCATGTGCCAAGTACTTGACAAAACATACTCAAAATCAAGGAGCATACCTGGTGGTCTGGTGGTCTAGTGGTCAGGATTTGGTGCTCTCAAAGTACAAGGGCAATAAATTTAAAAGGTTCCTACCAAATTACTCCTTTTTGTACTAAAACTGTAAAACAAGAGAAAACAGAAGGGAATTGACACATACGTAGGTCCTTTTATAAGTTCGATGGTAGAAAACTTCACTTTGGTGGTTTTTGTATTCTCTTGTTGTAGGACTCAGAAAAAAAGTCTAGATGGAAATAGTTTAAAAGCATTAGAGAAATACAGAGCAGTATTTTCACTTAATCACCCCCTTATCACCTAGCAGAGAGTAGAGTTTTGCATAAATGAGACCCTAGGACAGTTGGGTTTTGATGGGCCTGGACTCAGGAAGTCCGAGGCAGGCAGAGAAGGGATGAAGTATTGAGCTTGACCTGCCCCATAATTTGGACAAAAGCCATGCCTGAGAAGGCAGTGTGGGGAATAAAAGGCTACTGTGAATTTGTGCCTAATTATCTTTCGTATGGGCTTAGGCCTGCTGGCAGCATCCACTGACTCTGAGAAAGGAAGGCTCTGGATTTACCCAGGCATTGCACAACATCCTGTTCTCAGCTGCTCTGGGCTCAAACACGTCCACAACCAGATATTGCTGATCATCCTGAATAGAGTGGCCTTTGGCTCTTGGGACAGATGAGCTGGTAAGCAAGCATCAACTGGGCTGCATGTCTCCTCATTCTGCTTGAACTGTGACTCTGCATCCCTCACTGGCCTGAAGGGTTTCCTGCTCACTCACAGCCTGGCCCACATTCTGATTCACCCTTGTTGTCCAGTGGGGAGACAAGAGTCTGTCTGTGCAGAGCAGCTGAGCAGGAAGGAAGTACTCTAGCTTAAAGAGTCTGCATGGCAAGCGTTCTTCTCCCTTTTGTCTTCTTTAAAAATTTTTTTGGCAAAGCACATGCTTATTGTTGAAAAAGCAAAATGTATAGATAAAAATATATCATCCCAACCCCCACCATCCAGAAGTAATAATCTTAACATTGTGGTATATACTTCCTCTGAGATATATATATATCTAATATGCATGTAATTTGTCATGACCACAAAAAGCAGGAGAGGCAAATGGAGTTCAAGTACTCTAGTAGGTCCTTGCATTTTCTGGGAAGTAGTAAAAGTACTCTCTATGAAAGTGCACTTTATATTAACGATAATGTAGTCAAGGATGCACATAAAAATCACTGAAAGAATGGTAAAAGCATATGTAACTACACACACTACCTGAAGACACTGCAGAGTGAACAAAAACAAGTAATTACTGGAAGAGATATAACATTTGGAAGAAAGAAACAGTACAGGATACATTTCATATTTTATGGCTTTTTGTCTGAGGATAGGTCCTAGTATGCGCCATACACAGCAGTTAAATCTCCAAGAGATAACCTGCAGTGTTTTTGACTTGAATAATCGGAGAATAGAGTTCAGAGTAATCATAGCTGATGTGAAACAAGGACGCCAAACAGCACAGCTAACGTTAAAATATATTTAAGCTGCTGCAAACCACAGGGAAGACAGAGTTTGCATTTCAGGTTCAGCCAAGTTAATTGCCTACTTTAAGAAATTAATATTGCTTGTAGTAACACAACAGAATACAGAGTTTCTACAACAGATCACTCACAATGTTCAGTATGCTATCCAAAATTAATTTATATACAAATCAACAGGAAAACTTTACTATGTCTAAAACTTGTTTAAAGAGAAAAATGGCAGGGATACCCCATATGTTCAAATTAACAGATAAGAATTTTAAGGAAACTATCATAACCATATTCAAGGATATAAAGGAAATATGCTTGTAATGAATGAAATGACAGGAAATCTCAGAAGAAAAATAAAAATAGCAACCAAAAAAAAAAAAAAAAAAAAAAACCCAAATGGAAGCCCTAAAACTGAAAAAAATAGAGTATCTGAAATTTTAAAGTCACTGAATGGCTTAATAGCAGAATGAAAATTCACAGGAGAAAGAGCCAGTAAATTTGAAGATAGATCAATAAAATTATCCAATTTGAAGGAGAGAAAGAGAAAAGCTTGAAAAAAATGAACAGTTTTAATGACCTGTGGGAAAATACCAGTCTAATATATGTGTAATTGAGAGGACGTGGGGCAGAAAAAACATTTGAATATGAAATAATGACCAAATGTTCCCAAATTTGGTGGAAGATGTAAACTTACAGATTCCAGAAACTCAGTGAACACCGCTGAAGAAAACTTCATCTAGTGAAATCATAGTCAAACCACTAAAAACCAAAGACAGAAAAAAATCTTGAATGCAGTCAGAGAATACTAATAACTGGGTAACAATAATTTGAATAATTCCTAACTTTTCATTAGAAATTATAGAGAAGACAGCAGAATATAATCTTGAAACTGCTGAAAGAAAAAACCTGTCAATCTAGAATTCCATATGGAGTGAAAATATCCTTTAATGCGACTGAGTGAATTTGCTGCCAGAAGATCAGCATGGTAAAGAGACAGTGGCCAGGCACACTGGCTCACACCTGGAATCCCAGTACTGTGGGAGGCTGAGGCAGGTGGATCACCTGAGGTCAGGAGTTGAAGACTAGCCTGGCCACCCTGGTGAAACCCCATCTCTACTAAAAATACAAAAATTAGCCGGGCATGGCAGCCTGTGCCTGTAGTCCCAGCTACTTGGGAGGCTGAGGCACAAGAATTGCTTGAACCTGGGAGGCAGAGGTTGCAGTGAGCTGAGATCGCATCACTACACTCCAGCCTCAGTGACAGAGTAAGACTGTCTCAAAATAAATAAATAAATAAATAAAAACAGTAAAGAAGGTTATTAGAGCCAAAGGAAAATTATACAAAATGGAAACATATCTTTAGGAAAGAAAAACGTATAACAGAAAAAGTAAATTCTTGAATAAATATGAAAATTATTTTTTATTTATTTAAAATCCATATGCCTGTTTAAACAAAAAATATAGCATTGTCTTAGAGGTTTATAGCTTAAATAGATGTAACACCTGTGACAACCTGGCACAAAGAATGGAAGTGGGGGGGGTAAAATGGACCTGTATGATTATAAAGTTCTTACATTTTACATGAAGTGGTATAACATTAACTCTAAATACATTGGGAAAAATTTAAGATGTTTATTTTAATCTTTAGAGCAACCAGTAAAAAAATACAAATAAGTATAGCTAAGAAGCCAATGTATAAGTTGAAATGAAGTTCCATGAATTATTCAACTAAGCCATGCATTCTCAAACAGGTCAATATTACACCAAAGGAGCTGAAAACTGGTTCTTGGAAATAAAATAATCTTACCTCTTGTAACATATAAAGCACTGATATACATAGAGTATATAAACAGATATACAGTATATTTGTGGGATTAAAATTCAGGGGGATATGATTAGGAAAAAATGTCTAAATGGCTCATTAGGAGGTGATAAGGAAAAATATTAAGAAACATTGAATTAAAGCAAGAGACGGCAGGAAGGTACAACATAAAAATTAAAAACAAATGAGAAAAACAGAAAACAAATATCAAAATAGTAGGCCTAATTTCAAATGTGATGTATAGATAATTACATCAAATATTAGTGGACTAAACATAATGCTAAAAGGCTTGACCAAAAAAATAAATAATTAAAAATAAAATAAAAAGGCTTGACATACCTGTAAGTAATGTGAGGTGGACTGAGTTTGAGCTTTAGAGTGAGACAGGACCATATTTGGATCCCAGCTCAATCACTTACAAATGTACGCTGGAGATAGAGGTAATACTAGCACCGCCTTCATGGGATGAAATGAGATTATCTGTGTAATATGCTTTGTATAGTGACTGATGTCAAGTACTCAATAAATATCAATTCCTTCTCTTATAATCTAACATAACAATAAAGGAGACAGTGGGCAATTTCTCTAGCTTGTATTGGCATAGAAAAGCTGAGCTCATTTAAAAGAGGAGTTGATAAATTATGGTGACAGACAAAATCTAGACTGCCACCAATTTTTGCAGTTAAGCTTTACTGGAACACAGCTACACCCATCCATTTATGCTTTGTGTATGGCTACTTTTGTGTATTACAGGACAGAGACCAGTTCATAAAGCCTAAAATATTCACTCTCTGGCCCTTTATAGAAAACGTTTGCCCACCCTGTTCTAGAACATGATGGAATTTTACTTCCAAAATTCCAGCCTAGTTTCTATTTTTGAAACTTTTAATGCCAACTTTTTGCATTAATACTTTTAATTTCATTTGTTTCACATTAGATTAATCTATTTATAACCCGCAAATACTCAGGATTATTAAGATAGTCAGTAGGAGACAATTGCAATCTACACTCGCTCTCTGATACTCTATCCCCAAAGCCCTCTGCCTTTCTTTGTAGCCTTTTACTGTGTTAGCTCTAAACATTACAGTAGAAGAATTGTCTGAGAGTCACTAAAATCCACTGTCTTGCTCCAGTTAAAAATCATAAACACTTTTGCGTGTATTAACTTCAGAGCCCTCACATGCATGTTCTTACTTGTTATCCCTATTTTGCAGATGAGAAAACTGAGGTTCAAAGAAGTTTGGCCACTTTCCTAACAGTAGGCAGTGGAAGAGTATTCTGACACCTCCTCTGATACTCTCTCATATCACTTGGTGTACTCTCTATTCCCTGATGTTTCTAGTTTTGTTGGGGAAGAATCAAAGTACATAACAAGTATAAAGGTAGTCCAAACTCTGACATTAATAAGTAAACAAGGAATATGGAAACTCAGAGATAGAGGCCCCATAGAATTCCAAAAAGAATTGAGGCCTCTAGTTAAGTAATTAGAACTATTAGATCTGGCTTGCATGCTTTGAAAATTTGCAAAAGCAGGAAGCATGCAATGCAAACCTATTAACTTGGCACAATAAACAACACTTGAACAAACTACCCTTGTCCAGAGAAAATCCCCTGTGATACTAGCACTCAGCAAATGTAACCAATCATTCTGAAGGCCCGCAAAGTGCCAAGCTCTGTGTTAACACCTGGGGAGAGAAGAGAGGCCTAAAGATGGTTTGACACTAAACATACTTTCAAAGTACTGTGTTCTGGTAGGGAGACAGATGATATACACACACACATATAAAATCCACCTAAAAGAGAAAGCAGAGGAAGTTCATAATGAATGGAGGTACAAGGGACATTACCCTGGCCGTTCAAAATGTTTTATTCTGACTTGGGTAAGACCCCAAAAGAGTTCCCAAAGAAAATCAAATTTGAGCTTACCACTTGGCTAGATGTTACCTGTTTCTTCCTCCAGATCTATTCTCCAGCCCACTCCCTGCTGCTCTGTAGCCTGGGAGGCTGACCTCTATGGATCGCCTCAGTGGGTTCCTGTGCCCTCCCATTAAGGCTGGATTTATTTTTTGTTTGTTTGTTTGTTTTTTGAGACAGAGTCTCATTGGTTGCCCAGGCTACAGTGTAATGGTGCAATCTCAGCTCACTGCAACCTTCACCTCCCAGATTCAAGTGATCCTCCCACCTCAGCCTCCCAAGAAGCTGGGATTACAAGCATGTGCCACCATGCCCTGCTAATTTTTGTATTTTTAGTAGACACAGGGTTTCACCATGTTGGCCAGGCTGGTCTTGATCTCCTGATCTCAAGTGATCCGCCCACCTCGGCCTCCCAAAGTGCTGGGATTACAGGAGTGAGCCACTGTGCCTGGCCAAGGTTGGATTCGGATTTGGACAATAGGTAGCTTCAGACGGGGAGGAGAGTGAGCTGAGAGAGAGGACGGGGTGTTTGTTACTTCCCTGGCTCCATTGAACTGCTGCAAGACTTTCAAAATAATAACAGGAAAGAAAATCATTTGTCTTTTTATTTTTATTTTTATTTTTTATTTTTTTGACATGGAGTCTCACTCTGTTGCCCAGGCTGGAGGGCAGTGGTGTGATCTCTGCTCACTACAAGCTCCGCCTCCTGGGTTCACACCATTCTCCTGCCTCAGCCTCCCAAGTAGCTGGGACTACAGGCACCCACCACTATGCCCGGCTAATTTTTTGTATTTTTAGTAGAGACGGGGTTTCACTGTATTAGCCAGGATGGTCTTGATCTCCTGACCTCGTGATCCACCTGCCGCAGCCTCCCAAAGTGCTGGGATTACAGGCGTGGGCCACCTGCCCCAGCCTCCCAAAGTGCTGGGATTACAGGCATGAGCCACTGGGCCTGGCGTTGTCTCTCCTTTTTTTTTTTTTTCCATCAGTGTGAGACCACAGAACCCACCTTCCCAGCATCCTCCTCCTTGCTCTCTCCCCAAGAGTCACAGCTTGCGAGTCTTCTCAGGTGCACGCTCTCTACTTGTGCAAAGGATGAGTGGCCTGTTCTGAAAACACAGGGGAAGAGATAGCAGACTGTGTCCAGGCAAGGAGTCAACTTCTCCTTGGAAATGCCAAGGTCAAGGTAACCCAGGGCAAAAGAACAGTCGAGGTTGGAGCCAGAAAGAAAAGAGAGCAGCACTAGCCCTTCTGCTGGTAGCTGCAGAGAAACAAAAGGGGGCTTTCATTTGTCTCTCTTCTGCCATTTCTGTTTTCCTTTCTGGCCACATAGTCTGGCTTTTTAAAAACCATGAATTAATTGCCTGCATTCATGTGTCTCCTTATTTATTCCACCATTCTCTCCTTCATTTGTCCATTCACTCTTTCATTCATCCTTCCAACTCTCCATTTACTGATCCATTCATCATTCATTTGCTTACTGGTTCACTCGCTTATTCAAGGATTCATCCCTCCATTCATTCACCCACCAAAACAGCATTCACTGAGTACCTTCTTACTATCCTGTGCAGCTGTGTGTGGAAAGTCATAACATCACCACATATATCCCACAGAATCTCCAGTACCTAGAAAGAGAATTAGGGGTTTGTCAAGACGCAAATAAACAATCCATGCAGAGGGAGCAGGATTTAAAAATTCATGGTGTCGCCGGGTGCAGTGGCTCACGCCTGTAATCCCAGCACTTTGGGAGGCCTAGGCGGGCGGATCACAAGGTCGGGAGATCGAGACTATCCTGGCTAACATGGTGAAACCCCGTCTCTACTAAAAATACAAAAAAAAAAAAAAAAAATTAGTCGGGCGTGGTGGCGGGCGCCTGTAGTCCCAGCTACTTGGGAGACTGAGGCAGAAGAATGGTGTGAACCTGGGAGGTGGAGTTTTGCAGTGAGCTGAGATCACACCACTGCACTCCAGGCTGGGCAACAGAGCGAGACTCCGTCTCAAAAAAAAAAAAAAAGAAAAAAGAAAATGCATGGTGTCATGAAAGGGTATGGTTTGCCTGCATGATGGTGAGAAGTTCACTTTGATGGGAACACAGGCACTGAAGGGACTGGGAGGCTGAGGGAAGACAGGAGCTGAGGGTAAGGTAGAGGCACCCTGAATGAATGCCAGGCCAAGGAGTTTGACCTGATCCCACAGGCACCAGGTCATCCGCTGGTTTTGCTTTAGGGGAATGGGATGTTGAATATTTTTTTAGGAAGAAAGTTCTGCCAAGAAAGGAGAGACTAAAGGCAGGAAGATCAGAGAGAAGGCTTAGGCTGAGCTATGGGGATGGATGTGAAGAGTATTTGAGGAATGTTTCTGAGGAAGTTTTGACAGGTCATGTCTCTAAATCCCATCTAAATAAAAGTAAATTTTTAAGGAAAAATACTTTTATGTTTTGTTCTCCTTTCTCAGGACATGCTGAAGCCATTATCCGATTCAGAGCATTAACTATTCCATGGGCCCTTAAACAACAGAACCAGAATGACTCCCTTGGGCAACAGCCCGTTCTTAACTATAGCCCTGAGAATAATGAAGCCTTGGGCTTAAAGTGATATTCTCTGTTCATTCCTGATAGAATCTTCCAGATGCTCTCATTTTACAAATGAGAAATACTAAGTGAGGCCCACAAAGGTTAAGTAACTTCTCAAGATCACACAGCTTAAAAGCAACAGAGCTGAGTATAAAACCCATGCCTACTGAAAACAGACCCCAGCCTTTCTGCAACAACCCTAAAGGTACACTTACCACTTACCATTGTATGCACAATTAGTCTACAGCCGAGAATAAAATTATGGATAGAGGTTCCATGTCCTTGCTCATGCCTGTAATTCCAGGGAGGCCAAGGCAGGAGGGTGGCTTGAGACAAGGAGTTTGAGGTTGCACTGAGCTATGATTGTGCCACTGCACCCCAGCCTGGGTGACAGAGTGAGACCCTGTCTCTAAAAAAGAAAAAACAATTATCAGTAGGGTATACAAAGAAAATAACTGCTGTATAGGAGCCATTTTTTCGTGAAATTTATTTCATTCATATTGCTCTAAAGTTTATTTAATGACTACAAACTTGAATTTATATATATATATATTCTCTACCGTGTGTACATATATATCTCTATATATACACTATATAATATATAGCACAAATGAGCAATATTGTCATGTAATCAAAGTTAAATGGGGGGAATCTAAATTCTTTCCTGGTGGTCTCCTTCTATCTCTGAGACTTCTGCAAACTTGGAACATAATTCAGAGTGCCTCTGAACAATTCTGTGTAATGATTCCATGTAATTCAAGGATCTCCCTTCTTCCCTCTGGCTTTCCTCCTTCCAGGATACTTCCTCTAATTGTCAATCCCGACTCTGTTTCTTGCTTGCCATCTCAGCATCAGTTCTCACTTCTGCATGTTTTCCTCCGACTGTCCCTTCCCAAGGCTTCACATCAGCCAAGTGCCACAGACAAGAGGTCACACACTGGCCAGCTGGGGATCCAATGTGGCCCACGTCATGGTGGCCTACACCAGATTTTAAAATTTGGAATTGAAAAATTAGCTGGGCATGGTGGCAGGCATCTGTAATCCCAGCTACTTGGGACGCTGAGGCAGGAGAATTGCTTGAACTCGGGAGGCGGAAGTTGCAGTGAGCCGAGATTGCACCATTGTACTCCAGCCTGGGCAACAGAAAGAGACTTCATCCTCCCCCACCCCCCCAAAAAAATGGAATTTTTTTCAATATTTAAAAATTAGAAAAGTTTACATTTTTAAAAAAATTAGATTTCTGGCTTGACAAATTGAAAGATCTGGCAATCCTACAGTACCACATGGCTATTGTTGTCCACAGGGCGTGCTGTTTGGTTCATCACGGTTCTTACCCCCTGCCTGCTTCACTCATCCATGTAACTTGACTGACCCCAAAGGCATTTGCACCTGAGATCCTTAAAGGAGACAATTGTTGGTCTGTGTGAATTGAAGCCCCTGCCACCTGTGGCATTTCTGAGGGACCTGGAAGATCCATGACATAGTATTTTGTGACTTAACTGATAAACATTTAGTGAATTTGATTCAGGTATGGACAGACGAATCAAAGAACATGAGAACTCCTGAAGAGCATAACATTAGTTCCCAGCTTTACTGAAGTCAAAATGGAAAAAACTGTGTATATTCAAGTTGTAGAATGTGATTTTTGAAATAGGTATATGTTAGAAATAACACTTAAAATTTTAAGGAAATTGAACACTTGAACAAAGGATTTTTAGCAAAGCGATTTTATTTTTGTGCAGAGGGGTCCCTCCTTGGCTAATCTCCACGAGAGCACACCTGAACAAAGGGCATGAGAGCCTTCATTTTTGACACAAGTCTTGCCCCTGTATCCTTTCCCCATTGGCTGGGATCGGGTTGTATAATTTAAACCAATCCCGGTTGGCTAAACATTTGAATTTTTTTAGATAAGGTGGGCACGTAAAAGAAAGTGGAGAGGAAGGAGAAGAGGTGTCTGTAATGTGCTAGAAAGTTAGTCTTCTTTTTGAATAAGGAAAGGAATGTGAGCTGGTACTGATAACGCCTGGTACTGTGGCGTGCCTGGGCATCTAACAAAGGCAAAAAGGAAAAAAAAGGAGAAAAAGGAAAAAAAGAGGGGGGACGGTTATTATAAATTAAAGAATAAAAGATTGATTAAATTATTTGAAGAGAAACCTCATCATATCCCACATATGCATTGGGAAATGATTACTAGTATCAAGCTCTTAGGTCCATGTAACGCAGAACTTACGCAGATGAATGGATGCCATGGGCTGACCGGTTTCAGATTTGATGATGAGATTGTAAAGAGATTCAGTATCTAGTGGGATTTGAATTATACCACATCAAGATCCTGCCCAACTCTGAGATTTTATAGTTCTATGGTTTGGAGAACACATTATCTTTTAGAAAGGATGGCTCCAGGACAGCTGGAAACACACTTTTATAGCCAATGTAGTTTTCCGATGCCCTTACATCCAGAGTCAACCAGGGTAAAATTACGTTCTCACGTAAAATTTACTCTCACGTAAAAACAAGAGTCTTGTTTAACATCTTTCTTCCTCTCTCTTTTGTCTATTTTCCTTGCACTTCCGACACTTCTCATTGGATGGTTTGTAGCGCTCAGATAGACTGTGGTAATCAAAAAGGCCTGTCTCTGGGGTCAGACTCCGGATTAGCTCTAGAATTCAGCCCTTATGAACTATGTGATCTTGGGAAAATGATATGACTTCTCTGGGCCTCGATTCCCTCGTCTGTATTATCTGGAGACAATAGTGGTACCTACCTCATGAAGTTGCTGAGGATATTAAGCAATACATCTAAAATAACTATTAGAGGTTCTGCCATGAAGAAAGCCTCAAAAATATCATCAATGACAAGATCATTATTATTAAAAGAGTCAGCTCCAGAAGTATTTGTCAAAAGTGACTTGGAAACACTTTGTGTTCCATGAGGAAAGGGCCCACATTCTTATTTATTTTCTAAATTCTTGCCCCTAGCAGAGTTCCTGGTACATGTGGATGCTTAATAAATGTCTGTAAATAAGTAAGTGAAAGAATAAATGAGTGAATGAATCAATAGAGGTTGAAGAGTAAGACATTTCTGTTGTGAGGTTCTACAGAGGTTCCAAAAGAAGACAAGGAAGGTGGAAGGGGAGGAAAAACCCTCACCGAGTGTTGAGGGGAAAACAACAGCTGACGAGGTTAGTCAAAGAGTGATTCATGGGCCAAATAAGCCCAAAAGGAGAAGTTCCCGGTACCACCCCACAACTTGGTGGTGGAAACTTTGAGAATTAGTCAAGAGGGATGGCCCCAAGGGACCGTTTTGTACTGATTTGGGTTTCAGGGTTGAGAGAACACGATGGAAGTTTTCAGAGTGAGGCACTTGGGTAATCTATTTCGGAGGAACTATCTGGAGAAAAGAAAATGAGAACTGCCGGTAACCTTTGTGTGATTGCGTTAAGGCAGGAAGGAGGTGATTCCAGGACATTCTCATAGCCTGGTTTTTCAGGCCCGGTGCGCCGTGTGGTCCCACGCGAATTACAGTTGGAAATTTAACAGTGTGATGACGTGTGAGATAGACTAGCAAAGAAGCAAAGTGTTCATAGTGAAAAGACTGTGTCCTCCATGGGAGGGGACTTTTTAAGCAAACTTTTTAAGATATAAGATTGGTAAAGGAAAGTACATATATCAGAAATGTACAATCCATGCATTTTCAAAACGTGGACATGTCTACATTGCCAGCATCAAGACAGAGAAGTGAGTTCTAAACATAAGGCACATTACACCCACCTGGACTATTTGGCAGAAAAGCAGATTTCCTGGCCCCACTGCCAGAGATTGTGATTCAGTAGGTCCAGCGTTTGACCCAGGAATCCGCATTTCTGTCTGTACTGCTAGACAGAAGGGTGGTCCACTGGGTGAGAACAAGCTTCAGAGTAATGTAAACCTACACTTGGAATCCTACCTTCTCCTTGAGTGAGTAGCTTGACCTTCTCACAAGGATGGTGGGGGCAATAGTGCTTCCTCATAGGTTTCCTTTAAGGATTAAATTAGAAAATGCATATGAATCCGTGAAAACTGTTGGGCATGGTGTTGAGTACACAGTAAGCACTCCATGAACACAGAAAAGCATAAACGCCCACAAAAAAGATGAGGCTCAGTCCCCAGGTCTTTGTGCCCAGCACCTAGTCCACAGTTCGCCACACAGGGCCAAGGGAGTATGGTGTGAGAGTTAGCAACACAGGTGATACGATTTGGCTCTGTGTCCCCACCCAAATTTCACCTTGAATTGTATAATCGCCACGTGCTGTGGGAGAGACCAGGCAGGAGGTAATAGAATCATGGAGGTGGATTCTTCCCATGCTGTCCACATGATAGTGAATAAGTCTCAAGAGATCTGATGGTTTTATAAAGGGGAGTTCCCCTACACCATACCCTTTTGCCTGCCGCCATGTAAGACGTTCATTTCGCCTTCCACCATGATTGTGAGGCCTCCCCAGCCATGTGGAACTGTGAGTCAATTAAACCTCTTTCCTTTATACATTACCCAGTCTCGGGTGTGTCTCCATTAGTAGTGTGAGAATGGACTAATACAACAGGTTAGTAGTCGGATACCCTGGGGTGTGAGTTTGAGTCCTGGCTTTGCCACTTACTAGTTATGTAATCTTGAGCAAGTTACTTAACCACTCTGACTCAGTTTCCTTATCTGTAAAATGAGGATAATAACACCTACTTCATAGGGTGACTGTGGGGATGAAATGAGAGAATCAGGAAAGCCCTGAGCTCTGAGCCCATAGCCTGGCCCCTGCAAAGAGGTCAATAAAAGTTGGCAACTCTATTATTTATAGCTGAAGCTGAGAATGTTCCACCCCTGGTCAATAAAAAAGTTCTCCTCAGAGGCATTCTGAGGGGAAACAGGCCCCTCTCTCTGATAACATTAGCTAAATGCTTCTTTTGAAAGAGCAGTGTAATAAAAAGGCTAAGAGTTGGATGTTTATTACTAGGCCAAAGTGCCACTACCATGATTATGGGCCAGGTGGGACTGCCAGTGTTCAGGTGTTTATACCTTTCAAGGGATTGTAGAAATGGGTCGATAGTGAACTTTTTGCTCTGCAACTGAAAACTGTTATTTAACTTCTGCCAAACGCAGAGGATAAAATTTGAATTGTTGAAGGGGGTTGGGGGAATGAGGCTATTCTCAGCGACACTTCTCCGTGCTGACATCAGGGTTGGGAATTTCCACAAATCCAGTCTTGACTCTGAAGACTGGTTTTCAGGGGTCACTCCAGAGTAATTTATTTCCGGAGAACTAAATTATACTGGTCTTGGCTGGACATGGTGGCGCACACCTGTAATCCCAGCACTTTGGGAGGCCAAACCCGGTGGATCACCTGAAGTCAGGAGTTCTAGATCAGCCTGGCCAACATGGTGAAACCCTGTCTCTACTAAAAATACAAAAATCAGCTGGGCATGGTGGCAGGTGCCTGTAATCCCAGCTACTCGGGAGGCTGAGGCAGGAGAATGGCTTGAACCCAGTAGGCAGAGATTGTAGTGAGTCGAGATCTTGCCACTGCCCTCCAGCCTGGGTGACAGAGTGAGACCCTGTCTCAAAATAAATAAGTAAATATAAAAATAAATTATACTGGTCAATTTCCCAATATATGGAGTACAAACACCATTCCAGATTTCAGTTTGCTGTCTCCTGTGTAAGGTATCTGGGAGCCATGCCTTAGAATCAGAGGTTCAAGTCCTGCTACTGATAAATCACGTAGCGTTGGGCAATTTATTTCAACCACCTTTCTTGAACATGTATAAGTCTAGCTCTGGGCTAGGCATTGGGAAATAAAAACCAAAGTACAAGACACGATCTTCATCCTTAAGAGCAAGGTTGTCATGCATAGCCGTACAGGTTGGAAACTGCCCAAGCCCATTCAACCAAGAATGAGAGGAGGGGTTGACATCCAGCCCGCATGCTGGTCACAATGGGACAGACTTTTATTTTCCTGGAAGAAAAAGTGCCTTCTCCTAATTTGCACAAAGGTGCCATATGGGCCAGTGGTAACTGTCTTGAGAAGGTCATGTCTGACTGCTGACACAGAAATAGAAATAAAAACATCTTTTCTTCATGACATGAAAACAAGTAACATATTTTCTCAGGTAGAAAGTGGTTGAGAAAAACCAAATGGGAGAATACAGATGAAACACTTTACAACAACACGTAAAAGAGAATTCAGCACTACTGATAGCACAGTGGAATCATCTGCTCTTGCAAACCAGCTGTGTGATATCAGGGATGTCAGTTGACTTCTCTGGGTTTTTCTTCCCATATAAAATAAGTAAGCTGGATGAAAAGAGTGGATATCAAATTTTAGTGTACATAAGAATAACTTAAGGAATAACTTGTTTCAAAGAAGCCAATTGAGTAGGTCGAGAGTTGGAATCAAGAATCTGTATTTTGAGCCAGTATGTCAGATAATTCTAATTCTGATGCCTATGGTCAGCAGGCACAGTGGATAAACATGGGCCCCTTCCAGATCCAAATTCTCGAAGCCTGTGTTCCCCTGTGTTATTGCACACAGAAGTCTTGATAAGAATGAGGTGACAGGAAAAATAGGGAATACTGTCATGATCCCTAACCTGAACGTAATGACCTTCCAGAGGGACTTAGCAGTAGGAACTTTGTGCCCCCATCCCCACACTGAACTGGCAGGCCCTGGACACTCACCAATTACACTCAGTGATATGGTCACTTTGCCTAGGCTCACACCACTCATTATCCTAACTGAAAATCAGGGCCAACTGGCCCTAACAGATTCTCCCTTGGTCTTTCTTTGTTTTTTTGAGATGGAGTCTTGCTCTGTCATCTAGGCTGGAGTATACTGGCGCAATCTCGGTTTACTGCAACCAACGCTTCTGGGGCTCAAGCCATTCTCTTGCCTCAGCCTCCCAAGTAGCTGGGATTAGAGGTACCTGCTACCACGCCCAGTTAATTTTTTTATTTTTAGTAGGGATGGGGTTTCAACATGTTGACCAGGCTGGGCTGGAACTCCTGATCTAAGGTGATCCACCCACCTCAGCCTCCCAAAATGCTGGGATTACAGGTGTGAGCCACTACACCTGGCTCCTCTTGATCTTTCTGAAAGTACAAGTCAGTAAATGTCAAAACAAGCCTCCAGCCAGCCTGGAAATTCTGTCATCAATAAGCTGTAAACATCACTGGTTGGAATTTGTGTTTTGGCCTATTTAGTAGTGATTCCTCCTCCCTTCATGTACTCCTCAACTATCTGCTAAGCCCTGACACTACATCAGATAATGTGAGAGGAGTTGCAATACAGAAATGAATAATGGGATAGAGATTGCAGAACTCCTCCTGCCCCCCATCACAGTCACTAATGCATAAATCACTGTCTGAAATCCAAAAGGTTTTTCATGCTGTAAAACTGTTTTAGTCTAGTAACTTCCATCTGAGCCAACTGGCATTTTAAACAATGTCCTGGGACTCAGGACAAACAAGCCCACTAAGCTAACTGGAAACATCCAAACGGGGAAAAAAGTCAGTAAGTTAACAAAAATGCAAGAGTTCCCCTGCCTTGGCCAGCATTGCGTTTCACAGACGTAAGTGAGAACATTTTGCAGCTGTTCACGTACATATCACTCTTCTGTTCCAACCGAAGTTTCAACCTCACTGTCTGCAGGTTTGTCTGAAAGCCCAATGTGGTTGACAGTGGTCGGAAAAAGAACCACAGAACTGGATCGCTTGGTCTACAACTATCAGATCTCAACCACAATGTCACTCTAAGCCTAGGGAAGGGTTTCTTTGCCCCTGATTTCTAAGTACAGTTTGAGCATTCCTAATGCAAAATCTGAAATCCAAAATGTTCCAAAATCTGAAACTGTTTGAGTCTCCGTTTGGACATGATGCCACAGAAGAAAATTTTACACCTGACCTCATGTGATGGGTCGCAGTTAAAACAGACGCATGACGGTTTATTCAGCATCCCTAAGGGAAAAGAGATCCTCCCAGCTGTGATATATCTTTTCTGAGCATACCCGCAAAGGGTAATAAATCCTACCAGTGCAGGCTGGACCCGCCAGCGGCAGGTTCCCCAGGATGCAAAGAAGACTTCTAACACAAAACTGTTGTTGATGAGGCAAATGACTCTGAACGAAAGATTTTTTAAAACATCCAACAGAATGCCTCCCCCTCCTTGGAGGACCCACTTTCGGTCCCTCAAGTGCTTCCGATGTTTCTTCTCACTGCAAAAAAATAAAATAAAGTACAGTGTACAGTAACTTTTAGTCAAAACACAGCATCGCAGGTGGAGACTAAAAGCCAGCTGCTGTTTGTTGCTGCTGTTGTTTAGCAACTGATCCAGGTATTTTAGTGATGCACTGTGCTGCTTCTTTACCCCAAACACATGATTTTTTACTATATTAATGGTATGTCCATTTTGTATTGCTAGGTCCTCATGTGTGAGTAAATATGAGAAAATCATTGCTTCTCAGTAGCATATAAATTCAGAGTCAGGAATGGTGGTGATGCCAAACAACCACAGATTGTCCACGTGGGTGGCTGAGATAGTGACATCTTTGCTTTCTGATGGTTCTGTGTACACAAACTTTGTTTCATGCACAGAATTATTAAAGTATATAAAATTACCTTCAGGCTTTGTGTATAAGGTATATACGAAATAGAAATGAAATTCATGTTTAGACTTGGGTCCCATCCCCAAGATATCATGTTATGTATACGCAAATATTCTAAAATCCAAAATCCTGAAACACTTTTGGTCCCAAGCGTTTCGAATAAGGGATCCTTCACCCTTATTTATAAAAACAAACCTTTAGGTTCTCAAACTCCTTTTCTATCTGTGGGAGGGACAGAAGGAATGAAAGGCATGTCTCCCTCTTATTCCATGCTGGGATGGGCACGGGGGAAGTGACTTGGAGTTAACATTTAGTCGACACCTACTGCATGCCAAGACCTTCCTTTTTGTTCTTCACAGCAGCCTCACAAAGTAGAGATTGTTTTCTGCCATTCATAGATAAAGAAATTGCAGCCTTGGCAGATTGGTCCAACATGCCCAAACACACACCCAATGACAAAAAAAAAGAGCCACTGCTAACGTTGGTGAGCACTTCCCATGAGTTAGCCCTGTGCTAAGCACTTTTATAGACATTATTTCTTTTACTTTTCTGAACAACTCTATAAGGTGGATAGTACTGTTATCCCCATTCTATAATTGAGGAAACTGAGGTTTAGAGAGGTAAGTGACTTGTGCTGGGTCACACAGCCAGTAGGTTTGGAGGAGACAGTCAAGCTTTGATCATGGAAATACAGTTCAGACACTCTATTTAGACTCTTTTGGTCAGCTGGTCTTGAAACTCTGTCCTTGCTTTGTGGGGAAACAAAGTTTATTGGATAAAAAAATGAAGAGAAAGAGTGAGCCCCTACTGAGTAAGAGGCTATACTAAAGGAAATAAAAGATGTTGGGCTTGGGCTCTCCCAGATTGTCTAGCAAAGAGAATAGATGTTAAACAAAAATATAACTCTAGCAACTGTGATATCATTGCTATTATATAAACAAGCAAATCCTGAAGGAGCCCAGGAGTGCTGATATTCAATGGAAGAAACTGAAAAGTGTCACTAAAGGTGACATTTTAGTTGACATTTACTCTTATTTTCTTGTTTTAAAGTGAGCAGTGAGTGCGCCTCCCATTGCCCATGCCCTCCCCACCATGTTGCAGCTCCCAGCTCAGGTTGGCACAGATCCAACCCCCAGGTCCAGCTTCGGGCCCTGGCTACAAACCAGGGAAATCCCCTCCTGCTTCCCTTGGTGTAAGAATGACATGTGATCTAAGCTGTCCTAACCAAAGTGAAGGCCGGGACGTCTGCTTGATGGTTTTCGGTTAAGAAGACTCTTCTTCCTCTTTCTTTCTCAGGTAGCACATACCCGTGAGATCTGGAACCACTACCACATTTGTGCTACCAGGGAAGCCGGGCTAAAGGCAAAGCCAAAACAGTGAGAACAGTTTGGCCAAAAGAGCTACAGAGAAATAGATCTGGAACACAGGCCCGAGGCTCACACTACTTTGGACATTTTCAAGAATGAGCTAATGAATTCACTTATTGCTTTAGCCATTTGGAGTTAGGTTTTCCATTATTTGTCACCCAAAGCATCCTAACTGATCCAACGTCTATTTTTAGAAATGCATGAAGATAGCCATAAAGTGTTTCACTCTTGATGTCATCAGGATCAAGTATTGGTCAGGGGTCTTCTGGTTTCAAGAGATGGAAAAACCAGCCCAAACTAACTGAAGCAGAAATAAAATGCATCAGCTGAAGAACATGAACAGTTAGGGAATAAGGTGGGCTTCAGGCATAGTTGACTACAAGAATTCAGACAAAATCACCAAAATTCAGGTTTTTTCCATGTCTGCTCAATTCTGTCCTCCTTCATGTGTTGGCCTTATTCTCAGACATGACCTCACTTTCCAGGTGTAGTCTAGATCTTAAGACCACTCACGTTCAAGTCCAATGGGAAAGAGTAGCTCCATTTTCATGTTAACCAAGAAAACCACCTCAGGTTTTCTGACTGGACCTTGGCTCAAGCCTGTTTCCTCTCTCAGACTAACCACTGCAGCCCAGGGAATGGACTTCCCCAGGTGACTTGGACCTTACTCCAATGATTCACTGATTCACCACTGGGACCAACATAGAGGTCAGCTTCACGCAAAGCACGTGGCTGAAAGTGGGGGTAGGTGTTTTCCCCAAACCTAAATCAAGCAAGGTAGAAATAGGCAACAAAATAACAGATGTCCTGCTGGGCACTGTGGCTCACGCCTGTAATCCCAGCACTTTGGGAGGCCGAGGCAGGTGGATCACCTGAGTTTGGGAGTTCGAGACCAGCCTGACCAACATGGAGAAACCCCATCTCTATTAAAAATACAAAAGTTAGCCGGGTGTGATGGTGTGCACCTGTAGTTCCAGCTTCTTGGGGAAGCTGAGGCAGGAGAATCGCCTGAACCCAGGAGGTGGAGGTTGTAGTGAGCCAAGATCGTGTCATTGCTTTCCAGCCTGGGCAACAAGAGCAAAACTCCATCTCAAAAAAATAAAAAATAAAAATATAACAGATGTCCCCTGCAGCTCACTTGAAAGTAATTCAGTCTACATTCCTAACATAATGTGGATTTGCAACAGGTGGGTTTAACAGCAAATTTTGTTTATCACAGTTAAGAATTCCTTTCCTGTGTTTGCCAGCCTAAACCAGAAAAAGTTTCTGTGAGGTTTTCATTGTTTTTCCATGAGTTCATTTGTTCTTTCAAATATTTTCTGAGTACTAATGAAGACAGTAAAAATAGTTTTCACATTTACTAAACACACATATAACACATTATCTCATTTAATTCTACTACTAGCTCATTGGTTCTCAAGCACGGGTGATTTTGCTCCTCCAAGGACACGTGGCAATGTCTGGAGACAGTTTTGATCGTCATAACTCCAGGGCTGCTACTGGCATCTACTGAGTAGAGAGGCCTCGAATGCTGCTGAACATCCTGCATTGCACAGGACAGCCCTCCACAGCACAGAATTATCCAACCCCCAATGCTCACAGCATGGAGATTGAGAAACTTTATACGTGCTTGTGACACTATCTTTACTTCTATAGATGAAAAAAAATGAAGCTTAGGAAAGTTAAGCAACTTGTCCAAGCTTATGCAAGGTACGAAGTAGTAGTGGTTGAGATTTTCATCCAAAGCCCTTGCTTTTATCTGTTGATAATTAAGCTTGAAATTGGAACTCAATGTCCCTCCACTCTATCCCCACCCACTCCAAATTGTGGGTCAGTGGATTGGGACCCATAGGCGTTACTGTAACAGGATTGCAGGTGATGTCAGTGTAAGCAGCTGATAAGTGTTTGGAGACCCCTGCAAGGCAGAGGCCCTGCACACATGGGTGCCAGGCCTGGGGGAGGCAAAGATGTGTGGTCTCTGGAGGAGACAGGCTCATGGGCTGTTCTGAAACACAGTGGGATGAATGCATAATGACTGCTATTTCACATCTCCAATCTTTGCACATGCTTTCTCCTCTGCTTGGAATTCTTTCTGCTCTTCTCTTTTCTAACTTCTCATCCTTTAAGCTCATCTAGAAAGCTTGTCTACCCTCCCTCTCTACAGTCTGTTTTAGGTGTCCTCTGTGGTCCCATAATACCCTAAACAGAATGGAATAGTTCCACTCATCACACAATATTGTAACTAGAATTTGACTTGGCTGTCTCATCCCCTGGACTGTCAGTCACCTAAGAACGGAACCAACAGTCGTGAACCTTTGTGCCCAGCCCAGTGCCTGGTGGTGGGGTATTTGCCACAAATTACTATTTGCTGTTTGTCAATTCTTTTTTCTTTTTTTTTTTTTTGAGACGGAGTCTCGCTCTGTCTCCCAGGCTGGAGTGCAGTGGCACGATCTCAGCTCACTGCAAACTCCGCCTCCCGGGTTCACACCATTCTCCTGCCCCAGCCTCCCAAGTAGCTGGGACTACAGGCGCCCACCACCACGCCTGGCTAATTTTTTTGTATTTTTAGTAGAGACGGGGATTCACCCTGTTAGCCAGGATGGTCTCGATCTCCTGAACTAGTGATCCACCCGCCTCGGCCTCCCAAAGTGCTGGGATTACAGGCATGAGTCACCACACCCGGCCTGCTGTTTGTCTATTCTAGGAGTCAGCAAACTTTTGCTGTGAAGTGTTAGATAATAAATATTTTAGGCTTTGCAAGCCACATATCATCACAAATACTTAACTGTTGTTGTAACACAAAAATATCCATAGAAAATATGAAAATGAATGAGCTTGGCTGTGTACCAATAAAACTTTATTTACAAAACCAGGCAGTGGACCAGATTTGGCCCGTGGGCCACAGTTTGCTGACTTTCGTCTATTAAAATAACCATTCTTCCATCAGTATATCCCCATAAAATTTTAGATGTGCACATTGCCGCCCAGCAACTTCCAAAATACAGTTATATTTTCCAGCCAAATACGAACGTGTGAATAAATTCTAGCCAATGAGAAGCAGGGAGAAGCATTATTTGGGATTCTCTGGAAGGCTGTTTAAAAGCAGGTAATTCATTGGGAAAGGCCCCTTTCCTCCCTTCTGTTTTTCCTCCTTCTTCCAACCTATGAAGGGCTCTAGGAGCCATTTCAGGGTTTGAGACAACTTTGAAGAAAGAAGCCGCAAGCAAGGAAAGGAAAGCAGAAAGTAGGAGCCAGAGTCCCTGACAACACCAAGGAGCCACCATGCTTTTCCTGCATGGCCAACCTGTAGGCTTTACATGACAGAAAAATGAACCCTGTCTTGTTTAAGCCACTGCATATGTTTGTGTTACTATCGGCATGAGAACGTAATCTTAACCATATATCATCGCGTGGAAACACTCAACAAATATCAGAGCAGTGAGAGGAACGCTCAAAGCATCAGGGAGTGCCACAGAGGAAATGAGTTCTGCCGGGGTGGGTAGGGAGCCATGGAAACAAACACAGGGGCCTCCTCAGGCTTTTCGTGGTTAAGCACCCGGGGTGATTCACGTCTCTGGCCAGTTCCTTCCGGCCTCTTTCTTCCTCCCTACAGGGGACTTTCTTTTTATAGTGTCATCCATCAGCTACTCTATCTTCAGAGGTATCCTTCTTCAAGTTTGTATGTCATAGAGAATTCAGTTTCCTGCAAGAGATTGTTCTGTTTCTTGTCAGTTTTACTTACTGGACACCAAAGAAGAGCAGCTGGTAGAACACAGTAAGTGACAAAAGAGCAGCGCCTACCAGAGTGAGGACACGGAACAGGTCCTTCTTGCCATGGTCACTGATGTGATTGCCTTCCGTTGCCAGCACGTGGGTGGCAGAAAGGGGAAAGCCTGGCTCTAGCGTCAGACAACCCTGAGTTTAAATAATGGCTCAGTCTCTGGACAGTGTGGCATTGGCCAAGTCATGTCATTTCACTGAGAGTCAGTTTTTCAAACTACAAAATAAGTTGATCATCAGTTTCTCATAGCAATGTTATAAGAATTAGACAGTGAAAGGGTGACCGGCACGGAGTGAGGGTTCAAATGATGGTTCCGGAAACCTCTCTCTGCCTGCTACCCTGACGATGAGGATGAGAACTTGGCATTGGGGTGGATCCCATGCCACTGCTTTGGAAGGGCAAAACCTCCCAGCTTTCAAACTTAACACTTCCTTCCTTTCCTCTTTTCTTAGCCTGTCCCCACACAATTGAACTTCCCTTGTATTCTCTCACCCGACTTTAAAGTGCTAGCAGAACAATCATTCGAATCAGTAAAAAATACAACAAAAAAACCCCCTATTTTTTCCCTGACATTATTTCATACAATCAACCTCACTCGAGTCCTGCAGAGACATCCAGTGCTACAAGGACATTCTCCATGTCACGCTTACTGGCCACACACTTTCACTTTCCGATGAATGAGGTCTTGGCACGGTCATCTCCAACTGAACAAGTGGTCACATGACACTTTAAACCTGGAGGCCATTTCCATAAAGGTGTCTTACAAATACAAAATAGTCCACATCCCAGGAGAGGTCTGAAAAAGCTATTAGTGCTATGCAGTGGAAATGAACAACCCAAAAAAAGCTGCCCGCAACGAACAGGACCCCACGGTATCCAGTGTGGGAGCTGGGTTCCATAGAGCAGCGGTCTACATGGCTGGAAATACAGCACTGCTTCCTGTAAATGGTGTCAAGGAGACCAATGGTGGCAAGCTCCAGAGAGAGGGCAAGTGAAGGGGACCTGCAGGTGATGGCTCTTTGGAAGAATGTGTGGCAGGGCCACTGATTGAGTGTATCAATAAAAAATAACCCCCTCAAAGGGAAAGAAGAGCAAATTGTGGCATCGATCTGGGTGGGCAAGAAGCAAATGATCCCTCTTTTTCCCTAGCATCTGGTGAAGTGAATGTTTCGCCTTTTTTTGTTTGAGACAAGGGCTTGCTCTGTCATCAGGCTGGTATGTGTTGGCACAATTATGAGTCACTGCAGCCTTGACTTCATGGGCTCAAGTGATCCTCCCACCTTAGCCTCCTATGTAGTTGGGACTCCAGGCAAGTGCCAGCAGGTCTAGCTAATTTTTTCTATATTTTGTAGAGATGGGGGGTTTTACCACACTGCCCAAGCTGGTCTCGAACACCAGGGCTCAAGCGATCCTCCCACCTCAGCCTCCCAAATTGCCGGGATTACAGGTGTGAGCCACTGTACCCTGTGTAAATGTTTCTTTTCATTCAACTGGGCATTCAGACCTCACAAGAGAAACAATTGGGCATCAGGAATATACGAACAAAAGCCTGATGGGGCAGAGTAAATGAATGACTGTTTGTGTATAGTGAAGCCTTTCTCTTTGGTTGTTGACAATAACCATGGCCTAAGGAGAAAACAGAGTAAATGAATTAGGGAGGCTAAATAGTATTAACTTCCAGTGTGTATGGGAGGTTATGTTAGGCCCTGTGCAGATTAGATAGAAGCCACTCATTCATTCATTCATTCAGTCAGTCAGTCATTCCATAATACCTGTTAGGCTTGTGTCACGTAGTAGGCCTTGAGGTAGGTAATTGCTGGGGATTTGGTGGTGACCAGGCAGCCATACCTCTGCCCATATGCAGTTGACATTGCAGGAGGTAGAGTGATAGCCATGAGCCTCCACATTCTGGACCTGGCATCAAATTGCCTCTGTAGAATCCTGGTTCCATCATACCATCTGCATGATGATGTTGGCCAAGATACTTAACCCTGTCATACCTCAGTTTCCCCATCTGCAAAATGTGAATACTAATAGCATCCCCCTTGTGGGGTCAGCGTGAGGCGTGCATGAGATAATGCACATGAAACACTCAGAACAGAGAACCATTCTGTGAGTTCTAGTTGTGGTGGCTGTTGTCATTATTATCAGTGCAGGCCAGGGGGGCTGAGAAGGCCAACCTGGAGCAAGTAATGACAAATGCACTGAGAATGAACAGAGCTGTGTATTATGGCAACACTTAAGAGGAGCTCATCTGAGAGCTAGATGTACATTTGGTGGCAGAATCTGGGCTGGGACCCAGTCTCCTGGGTTCTGACCTAGCCTCTTTCCTCAGGCTGCTGGAAACCTACTCAAAACACAACCAACTGCATGGGACTATGGCCCACAGACTAAAATAGAAAAGTAATGAGCCACTGTAGCACACACATTAGTATCACCTGTATCATGGCCAAGCAGAACAAGGGTTTGCCGAGGCAGATGGCAACCAGGATAAAAAGTCAAGCTCTAGTGGAACGGACCGGGGCATACCCTAACTCCAGTCCTTGCTAGTTTTGCTACCTTAAGCCAATTACTTAGCTTTTTCCTGGCCTCAGTTTCTCTCCCTGTTAAATGAGGCTAATGATAGAACCTATCTTACAGGGTTACTGTGTTTAGAATATTCTAAAACTAGCAGCCTTTGTTGTTGTTGTTGTTTTTATTGTTAAATCTCAGGCCCAGGTTACTGTGAGTGTATATTAATCATTCAGTTCCTAAATTTGTACCCTCTGTGTGAAGCTGTTCAGGGTTGACCTAAGTAATCAAAGGTTTACGTGGTTCTGAAATCCTGGCTTGGGAGTGATAGCTGGTGCTATGGTTTGGATCTGTGTTCCTCCCCCAAACTCATTTTGAATTGTAATCCCCAGTGTTGGAGGTGGGGCCTGGTGGGAGGTAATTGGATCATGGGGGCGGATCTCCCCCTTGGTGCTGTTCTCATGATAGTGAGTGACTGCTCATGAGATCTGCTTGTGCGGTACCGGCTGGGCGCAGTGGCTCACCCCTGTAATCCCAGCACTTTGGGAGGCCGAGGCGGGCGGATCACGAATTCAGGAGATAGAGACCATCCTGGCTAACATGGTGAAACCCCTATCTCTACTAAAAATATAAAAAATTAGCCGGGCGTGTTGGCGGGCGCCTGTAGTCTCAGCTACTCGGGAGGCTGAGGCAGGAGAATGACGTGAACCCAGGAGGCGGAGCTTGCAGTGAGCCGAGATCGCCACACTGCACTCCAGCCTGGGCAACAGAGCGAGACTCCGTCTTAAAAAAAAAAAAAACTGTGTGGTGCCTCCCTCCCACCTGCCTTCCTCCTGCTCCGGCCACGTGAGATGCTGGCTTCCTCTTTGGCTTCTGCCATGATTGGAAGCTCCCTGATGCCTCCTCAGAAGTAGATGCCTCCATGCTTCCTGTACAGCCTGCAGAACTGTGAACTAATGAAACCTCTTTTCCTTATAAATTACCCAGCCTCGGGTGTTTATAACAGTGCAAGAACAAACTAATAAAACTGTTGTCCCCCTTCTTTTGATTGTTCCTGGCCCACACCAGGAACCTGCCTGGATGGTTTCCTTAGAATTTGGCTGAAGTAAGTTGAGGCCATGTCACTGTTATTAAAGAACCAGACATAAACTTCTTAACAAACAGGCAGGCTATTTTTTAAAAAAACATTAATTACACATTTTATTTGTAAAAGCAACATAACAACACCATTAGGCCATTTTTATTTTTTTTTTTTATTTTTTTTTTTTTTGAGACGGAGTCTTGCTCTGTCACCCGGGCTGGAGTGCAGTGGCCAGATCTCAGCTCACTGCAAGCTCCGCCTCCCAGGTTCACGCCATTCTCCTGCCTCAGCCTCCCGAGTAGCTGGGACTACAGGCGCCCGCCACCTCGCCCGGCTAGTTTTTTGTATTTTTAGTAGAGACGGGGTTTCACTGTGTTAGCCAGGATGGTCTCGATCTCCTGACCTTGTGATCCGCCCGTCTCGGCCTCCCAAAGTGCTGGGATTACAGGTTTGAGCCACCGCGCCCGGCCATAGGCCATTTTTAATTACAGCTTTATTGTCGTATGATTCACTACCATAAAATTCACCCTTTCACAGTGTACAGTTAGCCACAGAGTTGTACAAGTATCACCACTAATTCCAGAAAATTTTTCATCACCTCCAAGAAGAACCCCATGCCCTTTAGCAGGCACTCCCTAGTCTCTCCTCCCCCCTTCCCTAGCTCCTGGCAACTATGAATCCTACTCTGGACATTGCATGGAAATAGAATAATAGAGGCCGGGAGCAGTGGTTCCCAGCATTTGGGGAATCTAAGGCAGGTGGATTGCTTGAGCTTAGGAGTTCAAGACCAGCTTGGGCAACATGGCAAAATGTCAGCTCTACAAAAAATACAAAAAATTAGCTGGGTGTGGTGGTGCACACCTGTGGTCCCAACTACTCCGGAGGCTGAGGTGGGAGGATCACTTGAGCCTGGGAGGTCAAGGCTGCAGTGTGCCGAGACCACACCACTGCACTCCAGCCTGGGGGAGTGAGACCCTGTGAAAGAAGAGAGAAGAGAGAGAGAGAGAGAGAGAGAGAGAGAGAGAGAGAGAGAGGAGAGGGAGAGAGAAAGAGGGAAAGAGAGAAAGAGAGAGAGAAAGAAAGAAAGGAAGGAAGGAAGGAAGGAAGGAAGGAAGGAAGGAAGGAAGGAAGGAAGGAAGGAAGGAAGGAAGGAAGGAAGGAAGGAAGATTGAGAGAGAGAGGAGAGGGAGAGAGAAAGAAAAAAAGAAAGAGAGGGAGGGAGGGAAGAGAAGAAAAGAAGGAAGGGAAGGAAGGAAGGAGGGAAAGAAGGAAGGAAGGAAAGAAGAGAATATTTGGCCTTTTCCTTTCACTTAGCATAATGTTTTCAAGGTTTATCCATGTTGTAGCATGGGTAAGTACTTTATTCCTTTTTATGGTTGAATAATATTCCATTGTATGCTGTAACACTGTTTATTCATTCATTAGTTGATGGATATGTTTGGCTATTATAAATACCACTGCTATGACCATTCATATATAAGTTTTAGTGTGGACATATGTTTTTAATTTTCTTGGATATATACCTGGAATTGGAATTGCTGGATCATATAGTAACTCTATGCTTAACTCTTTGAGGAGTTACTAAGTTATTTTCCAAAGAGACTGTACCATTTTTATTCCTACCAGTAATATCTGAGAGTTCCAATTTCTCTGCATCCTCATTAGCACTTACAATTGTCCATTTTTAAGATTATGACTATCCTAGTTGGTATTAGGCAAGTTTTTAAAGAGAAAAAAATCTTACAGTTGTTTCTTCACATATCTTCACTCGGCCTCCCAAAGTGCTGGGAGCCACTGCTCCCAGCTTTTATTATTCTATTTCTATGCAGTGTCAGGAGCAGGCAAATCCATAGAGACAGAAAGTTGAAGGCTTAGAACTGTGCCTGGTATTTAATAGACAATACTCAACATATACTTGTTAAATAAATAAATCATTTTGTCATCTCAATGGGACTATTTCCATTTTGTTTTATTCCTGTCTAATCTGTCTACATAATACATATTTCACACAGTTACAACTATATTTGCAATTCTTCCTGCTTTCTTTCACCTCACATTAAACTTTAAAAATCCTTATGTTTCCACACAGCCTTCATAATTATTATTGTATTGGCTGCCTAATAGTTCATTTATTGGATGCAGTGTAATGGACTAAACCATTAGATAGTTAGTGTGCACGTGATTTTTCAATATTGACTTTTTAGCAAGTTGGAAGTGAAGGAGAAAGTTGCCTATTTGGCAGCCTTTTCCAAATGACAATGTGATGGCTGGAGAGATCAGACAGAAAAATACCTGTATTCCGGCCAGGCGCCGTGGCTCACGCCTATAATTCCAGCACTTTGGGAGGCCGAGGCGGGTGGATCACGAGGTCAGGAGATCAAGACCATCCTGGCTAACACAGTGAAATCCCATCTCTACTAAAAATAAAAAAAATAGCCGGGCATGGTGGTGGGTGCCTGTAGTCCCAGATACTCCGGAGGCTGAGGCAGGAGAATGGCGGGAAGCTGGGAGGTGGAATTGCAGTGAGCCCAGATTGCACCACTGCACTCCAGCCTGGGCAACAGAGCGAGACTCCGTATCCAAAAAAAAAAAAAAAAAAGAAAGGAAAAAAAACTACCTGTATTCATCAGGGCTCTCCAGAGAAAGAAAAGTAATGGGGATATATACATATATATGTAAATCCCTCTCTTTCTTATTCATGTGTGTATATATATATACACACACACACACAATGTATAAATATATTTATACATTATTTCATATATACATACATATTTATATACATATATATACACACACACACATCTAGGTATTTTAGGCTTGCTAGGGCCTTGCAGGCCATATATCACAAATACTCAACTGTTGTTTTAACTCAAAAATATCCATAGAAAATATGTAAATGAATGTGCTTTGTTGTGTACCCTACCAATAAAACTTTATTTACAAAAGCATGTGGTAGGCCAGATTTGGTCTGTGGGCCACAGTTATTGACCTCTGTAAATATATATGTACGTGTGTGTGTGTGTGTGTATAGATTTACATACGTATAAACAGATTTATTATAGTAATAAATAAATATAGAGCTTCATTATAAAAAATTAGCTCATGTGATTATGGAGGCTGGAGGCTAGCAAGTTGATTCTGCAGCATGGGCCCACAGGCTGGAGTTTCAGGAGAGCCAGTGGTGCCAATGAAGTTCAAAGGCAGTCTACTGGAGAATTCCTTCCTGCTCAGGGAAGTTGGTCTTTTTTTCTATTCAGATCTTCAACTCATTGAATGAGGCCCACCCATATTATGAAGAGAAATCGCCTTACTCAAAGTTTACCAACTTAAATGTTAATCTCATCCAGCAACACCCTCTAAGTTGACACATAAAGTTAATCATCACAATCCTGAATGGATTCCAAGGTCCTGCTTTGGTTTCTGTGTTGTGTACATGGAAAAATTACCTAAGAGTCTGACCCACTTATGAACCCTGCCTTCTAAGCTTCATTGCTTAAACAAAGGCAAAATAGAATAAAGAGAGAAGAGTAGAGGTGGCTGCAAAATGAAGAACATTCGCTTCATTATTAGGACAGTAGATTCCAAACCAGTAGGGTTTTGATGAGCATTTCTGTCTTCCTCATTATACTGTCGTTGCCTTATCCTGAGTTTTCCACCTTCAATCTGTATGCCCTTGATACAGTTTGACTGTGTCCCCACCAAAATCTCATCTTGAATTGTAGCTCCCATAATCCCCATGTGTCGTGGGAGGGACCTGGTGGGAGGTAATTGAATCATGGAGGCAGGTTTTTCCCATACTGTTCTCATGATAGTGAATAAGTCTCATGAGAACTGATGGTTTGATAAAGGGCAGTTCCCTGCACACGTTCTATTGCCTGCCACCATGCAAGACATGTCTTTGCTCCTCCTTCACCTTCCACCATGATTGTGAGTCCTCCCCAGGCATATGGAACTGTGAGTCCACCTTAAATCTCTTTTTCTTTATAAATTACTCACTCTTGGATATGTCTTTATTAGCAGCATGAGAACAGACTAATATACCCGTTGAAGGCAAAGACTGTGCCTGGAGCCCCATTGTAGCTCTTGGGTTCACCTGTTAAGTCCTCAACAAATTTTGGTCCTTATTTATAAATTGCTGTTGTTTGCATGTGTCCCCAAACTTCATGTGTTGGAAACTTAATCCCATGCAACAGTTTTTGGGAGATGGGGCCTAATAAAAGGTGATTAGGTCAGAGGGCTCTGCCCTCATGAATGGATTAATGTTGTTATCACAGGAGTGAGTTATTTATCTCGAGAGTACCTTTGTTATAAAAGGGAGTCCGGCCTCCTCTTGCTTGCTCACTGTTGCCCTTTCTTGCCTTCCACCTTCTGCCATGAGATGACACAACATGAAGGCCCTCACCAGATGCAGGCACCATGCTCTTAGACTTTCCAGTCTCTGGAACGGTGAGCCAAATAAACTTCTATTGTTTATAAATTAATCCATCTCAGGTATTCTGTTATAGCAGCAGAAAACAGACTAAGACACAGATATTCAAGGTGTGCCTAACTTGTGCCTGCCTCTGTGTAAACAGCTTAGGTACATGGTCTTGATTACATCTTACAACAAGCATATGAAGTAGGTGCTGTTCTCACGTGCATAGTGGATTGCCTGGTGAAATGGAATTTTTTTAAAAAAGCTTGATATTTAGGAATTCCTGGCTGCTTCTTCGTGTTGGGGAGAAAGCTAAACCTTCTAGAAACATCTTTCATTATTCTAGGAAAAATCACTTGAATAGCACTTCTTAGTAAACAAATGCGAAGAGGTAGATACCCATTTCCCTGGTGAGATAGAAAGGTCAGGATGATGGCTTCCCCTTGTCCTCCTCTTATGAGGTAGACAAAGTCAGTACCTCTCCTTCCATTTCTGTAAGTCCTCACAGGGTATAAAGTTGACTGCTAGAGGGTAGTAGGAGACAGCATATAGAGACAAGAGAAGGAAAATTCTAGATAAAATTGAGCCTCATGTCTAGTTTACATGCATAGCTGCTCCTGGGGACAGCTATTCCCTCTCCTCCCCAGCCTGGTTCCCAGCTCGGCTCCACAGGATCTCTCCTTTCTCTCCTTTTCTAGAAAGTTCTTGTTCTGCCTCACTATTCCCACCATGCATAGCCTTTTGGTTCTGTGTCTGCACTGCATAATTTAACACAGTGGCTCCTAATGTACTTTTTAAATATGAGGCCATCTATAACCATTTAAAATTGTATTTATCTGTATAAAACTAACACATACTTGTAAAAATAATACAAATAATACAGAAATGTATTATGTAGAATGTTGGAGTCCATCATTATGACATCCATTGAGATAAATGTCACTGACAACTGCTTTTGTGTATTTTCTGGATCATTTTCTGCATATTGTATAATAACAGTAGTGTTAGTAGCTAATATTGCAATGAGCAAAGCACTTGCCACGCACTTTACATTTTGCCTATATTATTTTTAATCCTCACATCACATTCCTGATATAGGATTATTAGATTTCATTTGACAAAAGAGAAAACTGAGGCTCACAGAGCAGTAAACAAACTTGCACATGGTCCAATTAAGCAAGGGGTGGATCAAGGTTCAAATCTCAGCAACCGAGCTCCAGAACTTGCTTTCTTTGCCACCATGATATTTGTTATTGTTTGGGATAATAATATAAACGCTGGTTTGCAACTTGCTTTTACACTTAGAATTTTTAAAAACTAGTATTTTTAAAAACTAGTACTTACAAACGCGCTTTCTTCCTTTTAATGCAAGGGGTTGATGCATTGTACCACAAAGTGAAGTGTTAGTGATTCTACAGAACAGGCATTGTGCATTCTAACTGAATTGGTGTTTTGCACATCACAGCAGTAGCTACAAATATTTGAAGAGAAGGGTATATGTATGAATGAGACATATTATTTCTTGGATTTTTACTGTGGAAATGAACAAAGACAAACCAAATGAGAAAAGCAAACGCTATTTATTCTGAGCTTGCTATAGCAAGGGAGTCAACCACCAACTCCTTGTTCTGAAAGAGACTCAAAAGCAGGAAGAGGAGTGGGAAAACTTATCAAATGGGAAAAAGGGAAGGCTTCAACGTGCCCTGATTGGAAGCTGTTGTCCTGGAGAAGCTGGAGGCGGCTAATGAGAAGTGGGGCATCCTATGTGATTGATTAGGGTGCATATCTCGCTTTCTCTGGTTGGTCCTAAATTGGAAGCAGGCACAAAAATCAGGAAGGCTGTCGGCTATTAATCAAATCCTAGCCATTTTGGGTCAATTGTTACAGAAGTTATCCTTTAGCTTCCTATTTTGTTGCTAGGGATAGCAATTCTGGCTTCCTGCAAGTCTGACTTACAGTAAGCTGGCTTTCCAGGCTGATAGTTATAGATAAGTGGGTTGATTTCCTGGCCACGTTTCTGCAGGTTTTGGGTCCAAGTTCTACTTTTATATATGGTCTGGCCGTTGTCCATTTGTATTTTCAGTCTCTCAATACGCAAGGCTTAGTGGTTCATAAGGATGTGTGAACCCCTTCAGCACATTACATGGAGGACCGTCTTTTCACAGCCCATAGAAAGGAATCCACTGCTTTAAAATATCAGAAAACGATGCAGGCATGTATCCCGGGACTTAGATGCTTTGGGCAGGTAGCAATCTTGCTTGGACCTCTGTGTCCTCAAATGTCAGATATTTTGCCAGGCATGGGGCAGAGTCCTCAGTCAGTATGCATTCTTCTCCAGGGTAAGAGAATCCAGTAAGGTGGTTTTAGCTGCGATGCACTGGGGAGATGGTGTTGTGTGCTGTTAAGAAATTTAGAATTAGAAGTTTTGGGTTCTGGTGATATTCTGCCACTTACTTGTTGTGTGCCTTTGAGAAGTCCACAACTCCAAGCCTGTTTCTGCTCCTGGAATGTAAGTCCAGTTTGGCCCTTTCACAGCCAACCCACCTGCTGTGTCAGCGTGAGATCTGCACAATATCTGTGAAAATGCTTCATAAATTATGTAGAGTGATGCAAATGTGAGTATTATCGGGATTATAGTATGTTATTGCCTGGAATCATGCTTCCAGTATTTTGAAGAATCCATTAACAGGATGCTCTTAAATTTCTTTTTTTTCCTGGCATTGTTCTCAGCCAGGCTACAACAAGGAGTCTTACTTGATCAGTATGGTCTTTACTTAGGTATTTACTCAGCTTTCAGGTCTTTAAAGCAGCACATGATTTTCAAGTGAGTTATTCAATTAATCGTTTCTGTATCACTCTGATGCCCCTTTGGACTGTCTGCTTATTGAAAGCCATCCCATCTGGAGGGGCTGCTCCAACTCCCTGCTCATCCTGCAAACGGATCAAATGGCCTCCAGGGGAAATCCCAATTAATGGCAAAATCAATTAGTCACATGTTGGGAAGAAAGAGAGAGCCAAATGGTTACCAAACACATAATTTACCTTCCTTTACACAATGCGGTGGTCCAGTAATGCATCTAAATGGGATTTCTACAAATCGAATCAAAATGAAGGAGACTGCCATTTAAAGAGCCCCCGGGGGGAATTACTTGATAAAAGATCTTTCCATATTCATGAATGAGTCTCTTGAGAGAACTGCTATTTCTAAATTTGAATCCTTAAAATCCAGTTTTCAAATTATTATTACATTAGAATAGTTTCTATAATGATAATAGTCATAGAGATCCAATGACTAAAAAGTACATGAATTGTGTGGCTATAGGTATTTCTCCTCTGGGAGTCAAAGTTTAAAGAGAGATGGTACCTTGATGATAGGTCCTTTATACAAGGCCCTTCGTTGTATACAAGGCCCTTCCTTCACTTTGACAAAGGAAGAAAAATTTCAACTCACGCTAAAGAAAATCTCCAGCAATTAGTTATAACCAATAAAGGAATGGGTTGCCCTTTGAAGTATTAAGCTACCTGTCAGAAAAAAATTTAGATTATAAAGAACAACTTTGTGGAAATCTGTTTTCATTTTATGATTAGCCTTGAATTTGTTCTAGAAAATACATGTCTGTGGAGGCATGAGAAGCCCTCTTCTATTTCAACAGGTTTATATTAAAATAGCTTTAGGGTAAAATAAATATAAACAACAAGTTTTGGGGGAAAGGAACTGTCCCAGTGGCCATTGGGAAGAAGAATGGGTGGTGGCCACCTGCTTTGCGTAGTGATGCGGGCTTCCTGCTGTTTGTATTTATAGACACATCAAGGCGGGGATGGGGCATCAGAGCACATGGGCCATCACCTGAGAAAGGTCTTTCTTCTTTCACCATGAATGCCTCCTTGAGTCACTGCCTGGAGCCAACAGCACCATCCCTTCCTTAATCTCTTTTCCCAACTGTTTCTGCCACACATAAACACGCACATACACACAGAGATAGATATATATGTCTAGATATCTAAAACAGACAAAGAACCCAGAGAGAGCTTAAAATCAGGACTACAGGTCAGCCAGACTCATATGGAAGACATCACCCGGAAGCGACCAATCTTCTCATTTTACAAATGAGGAAAGTGAGGCCCAGAGAGGCTATGTGACTCACCTGCCACTCAGGTGGGCAAGTCATTTCTTTTCCCTCCATCTCCTGATGTGCATCACAGCATCTTCCTGCCTTGAGGACAGGGAGCCAGGAGGTGTTGTGCTCATTAGTTGGGTAATGGCTGCCACCACCTTTGAAGCTGCTGGATAGGATCCCAGGTAAATAGCATTACACCCTGCAAATGAAATAGTTCCCTGTACACAACCTGTTTTCACTTGTTGCCTGTGGCTGCTGGCCACTTGTGGCTGGAAAGATTACTACTGAACTCCAGGTCACAAGCCTCCATCTGCTCACAACCTTCAGAAAATAGGAGGGCTGGGGCTGGTTCTTATTATTAAAAGCAAACAAACCCATTATTAAAAGTAAACAAGACAGAACTGCTTTGAAACAATTGATTAAATGTCTCCTGGCTCAGAAGCCTAAATTCACCCCTATTAGCCCAAACCAAGCCTTCCTTAGTGAGAATCTAGAGAGGAAATCTAACAGTTTCTTGTTAAAAAGAATCCCCCTGCCCCCCTGCCCCTGCCACCACCATTCTCTTGGGCATTCAGTAACTGCTGCAAGCTAAGCTCAGTAACCATATTATCTCTAATTCTCAAGATTTTGAAATGAGCATTACATTTTGTATTTTATGCAATGGGATGGGCCAGTCAAGTAATTTGCTAATGGACACAGCTGAAACATTGAGACACCAGAATTCGAACTTCAGTCTCTGTGACTTCAAACCCCATGCCCATCCATCTTGCACACTGCCCCCATTAAAAATAATCTCCCATGTCGCTGTTTCTGTTGTTGATTTCAAAGAGAAGCTGAAGACCTAGGAGAAGAAAATCTGGTGTCTGCTCAGGTAAAACCTCTTGAAATTGCAGGCAATCTGGTAGAGTTGTTCTGGGGAGGAAGCTCTGAGCCACCCTGGTTACTTAAATGTATAAAGTGGACAGAGCAAAGATGATAGATGCCAAACTGCCGGTGTTCAACATCTTTCCCCAATGTCTGCCTAATTTCAGTGCCATTTAATATACTTTGTTTTCCAGACAAACCAGAATACACACAAAGCTTGCAGTGCAAGGTACAGAATCTTGGCTTTGCCAGCAAATCCAGAGTTAAGCCCTCAGTGACAGACTCCTACTAGCCAAATTTACAAGAGACTGACATATAGTCAGACCATTAATTGACTACAATAAGATTTTGTTTGCCCGAGTGTCTTAATGCTAGAAACATCTAAACAATGGTTTATTCCAAAATGAATTTTAAACTCTTTAAAATCATGCTATTTGAAGACTCAATAAACAATCTGCTAAATCTGCTATGTGTCCAAATCTAGGGAATGGAGAGATTTACCACACCACCAATGACTATTTGGGGAACTTACAGCAGCCAATCTTTTCATGTGGATGGATGGTGTCAACTGTTACAAATAGATGGACAATGACTCTACCAGTTATTTCATGATGTAAAAAACCTTATGAATTATAAGAAATAAAAAACCACTTACGGGAAAACACTGTGTAAGTTCCTCAAAAGGATACACATAGATTTTCCACAGAACTCAGCAATTCCACTATAGGTGTATATCCAAGAGAATTGAAAACATACCCACACAGAAACTCACCCAAGTGTTCATAGCACCTTTATTAGTAACAGCCAAGAAGTAGAAACAACTCAAATATCCATCAACTGATGAATAAACAAGATGTGATATAACCAGACAGTGAAATATTATTCAGCCATAAAAAAAAGTATCGATCCACACTACTGCATGGATAAACCTTGAGAACACTATGCTAAGTGAAACAAACTAGATTTTAAAAGGCCACACATTGTATGATTCATTTACATGAAATGTCCAGAATAGGCAAATCCATAGAGACAGAGTAGATTAGTGGTTATGTAGGGCTAGGGACAAGGGAGGTTGCGTGGAAATGGAGAATGACTGCTAATAGGCAGCGGGTTGGTTTGAGGGGTGATAACAATGTTCTAAAATTGATTGTGGTGATAGTTGCACAACTGTGAATATACTAAAACTCACTGAATTTTGCACTTTAAAAGAGTGCATTTTATGGTATGTGAATTGTATCTCAATAAAGCTGGTTTAATTAGAAAGACATAGCCAGTCTTTTTAACCCTAGCACTCATGCCTGTAGTCGTAGCACTTTGGGAGGCAGGCAGGTTCAATGTCTCCCGGCTCAGAAGCCTAAATTCACCCCTGTGACCACAAGCCTTAGTGAAAATCTAAAGAGGGAATCTAACAGTTTCTTGTCAAGAAGAATCCCCCGGCTCCTCTGTGCCCCTGCCACCCCCCACTGCCACCACTGTTCTCTTGGGCATTCAGTAACTGCTGCAGGCTCAGTTAAGTTGAGCTCAGGAGTTCAAGAGCAGCCTGGGCAAATGGTAAAACCACATCTCTACAAAAAATACAAAACTTAGCTGTGCCTGGTGGTGCACGCCTGTAGTTCCAGCTACTCGGTAGGCTGAAGTGGGAGGATGTCACGGGCCCGGGAAGCAGAGGTTGCGGTGAGCCGAGATCATGCCACTGCACTCCAGCCTGGGTGACAGAGCCAGACCTTGTCTCAAAAAAACACAAAACAAAAAGACATTTACTACTGAGCAGTAAATGTTCATGCTGAATATTTTCCATTGCTCCCCTGACCCCCAATTCACTCTCCAACGCTCCCCTGCTTTGCTTTGTCAGAAAGCTATTCTGTATGGACTGTATGTACCAACAGGCAACTTTGTATGAGTGATCAACCCATTTATTGTCCAAACTGTGGTACTTTTGAGAAAGAACGATGGGAGCAAACCAGGACTCTATGGACAAATGTCTGTTGGAGTTCGGTTCTTGCCGTGCAGGCTGGCTGCAGGGCCCTTCAGAGGGCCACAGCTCTTGCCACACTCAACCCCCTCCACACAGCTGGCTCTCTAGGTTCCAGCTCACCCCTCTTCTTGCTCTCTCCTGGCAGGGGTGGTGATGGCTTCTCACCATTGCTGGACCCCAGAGCTGGGCCATCCATGGTTTCCCCTACACCCTGCCCACGTCTGTGCAAACAGTCTCTTTCTTAAACTTCCTTCTTTCCCAGTTTGAGTGGGCCATCTGTTTCCTGCCTGTACCCTACAGACACAAAACTCCAGAAAAGAAGCACGAAAGATAAATTTGAAAGGAAGGGTGTGGTCGGCACAGAGCGCCTCCTAGATATCTTCCAAAGAGCCATTGCGCCGACTCTCCTGTTTCTGCAGATTTCTAATACGCCAAATCCTGCAAATAAATGATTTTACCACCCCCACCCCCAGCGACTAGGATGTTACAACAAATACAATTTTAATTTTTTTTATTATAAGGAGTTTTTTTGACACTTTGAAAGAAATGAGAAGAAAGAAATTGTAATTTGCAGTGTGAGAATTCAGTATGAAAAAATCCATTCATTTGGCTTATCTTGTTCAGAACTTGCTGTGCTCCCTTAAACTGAGGATTGATACATTTCAACTCTACAAAATTCTCAGGCAGTATCTCTTGGAGTATCTGTTCTCCTTCCCCATTTTCTCTGGAACTAGCAATATGCTGCATTCTCATGTCCTCTGTGTCTCCTAACCTCTTTAGTCTATTTTCTATTAACATTTCTTTATTTCTAGGCTTCCTTCTGAACTTTCTGATTAAAAACATTTCCTTTTCAGCTCCATGTCTATTCAGTTCTCTAACTTGTCCCTACATAGTTCAAAGGCACATGGTAATTCTAGGGACTGTAATTTTCATTTCTAGGCTTTCTTTGATTCCTTTTTCACGATGCTTTTCTCTTTTCATAATGTCTGTTTTGTGTCCTTCTTTTATATTTGAATTATTTTAAATTTGCTTATCTCTATCAGCTCTATCAGACTGATGGATTATCTTCAGTTCTTGGTAGTTGAGCCCTGCTGGGAGTTTGCTGATTCTTGAGTGTGATGAGTGCACTGTGGCCTTGTATTGATCAATTCTTTCTAGTTCTGAATCACAAGCTCAATTCAGGAGGCTTTCCATGGGAATATTGCGAGGACTTGAGTGAAGGTGGATCCCCTCAGAGCCATTTCTCATTTGTTTCTTCCGGGTTACCCAGGATTATTTTAGACCAGGAACAATTTTTCACAGTAATTTTCATTTTAGGTATTTTGGATACATTTAAGATACGGCAAACTGAAACCCCCAAATGCAGCTGTGGTGCAGGCCTCTGTCACAATTTTTCCACTGAATGCTTTTCACTTCTACCCAGATCCCAGACAGACTAAGACTGCCAGGCTGCTCTGTCGGCCACCTGTCCTGATGGGCAGATTGTTTCTCGTCCACTTGCCCTTGAACTACAGCAGCTATGGGGTGTCCCAGCTCTGCAGGTGGCTCTCAATGGCACATTCCTGACTTGCATAGGACTGGGGACTCTTTTTCTGGTCCTCCTTGGGGGTGAACACAGAGGCTAAGCCCTTGGATTATTGAAACCAAGGACTCGTCCTAGGGCAATTGAAGCATCAGCTATCATACATTCTATTTTTTTTTTTTTTTTTTTTTTTTGAGGCTGAGTCTCACTCTATCACCCAGGCTGGAGTGCAGTGGCATGATCTCTGCTCTCGGCAACCTCTGCCTCCTGAGTTCAAGTGATTCTCCTGCCTCGGCCTCCCAAGTAGCTGGGAGTACAGGTGCCCACCACCTTGCCTGGCTAATTTTGTATTTTTAGTAAAGACGAGGTTTCACTATGTTGGCCAGGCTGGTCTCAAACTCCCGACCTCAAGTGATCTGACTGCCTTGACCTCCCAAAATGCTGGGATTACAGGCGTGAGCCACTATGCCTGGCCACACCTGGAACTTTCAATAAGGCCTGGGATGAGGCTGGTGAACCGGAGGGATTTTGAGCAGGAAAATGACAAAAGATCAGACCTACCCCTTTCATCAGATTATTGTCCCACATTTGAGCATCTTTCTGACTTTCCCCTCCTTTCAAAATATCAAGCACTCACTGTGCAGACATCAAGATCCTATTAACATGCAACTCCTTTCACAACTATTTATTTTATTTATTTATTTATTTATTTATTTATTTATTTATTTATTTATTTATTTTGAGATGGAGTCTCACTGTGTCACCCAGGCTGAAGTGCAGTGGCGTGATCTCGGCTCACTACAACCTCTGCCTCCCGGGTTCGAGCAATTCTCTGCTTTAGCCTCCTGAGTAGCTGGAATTACAGGCATCCGCCACCATGCTCAGCTAATTTTTGTATTTTTAGTAGAGACGAGGTTTCACCATGTTGGCCAGGCTGGTCTTGAACTCCTAACCTTGTGATCCATCTGCCTCAGTCTCCCAAAGTGCTGGGATTACAGGTGTGAGCCACCGTGCCCGGCCTGTTACTGTTTTCAACAGCTCCTACAAGGAAGAATCCAAAGGAAAGAATCTCTATTGGATGAATTTCAACCCCTGTGGTCTTGGAGAAGAGAGATTGAGAGTCAATGAAGTCTTTCCAAAACAACTGCCCTCCCCGCTTCCTGCCAAACTGCCCAGTGGATGATGGGGTTAGAGTGTGCACTGCCTTCTCCTAGTTCTGTGACCTCTGGCAGGCTATCTGATCTCTGGGGGCAGCCTCTATTTCCTCGGGAGTTCCTACCTCACTGGCTATTCCTAGGATTAAAGTGGATGTCAAAGGCCTATCACATAGTAGGGCCACACATGAGTTCCCTTGTTCCTCAGGAGTGATTCTCAACTCTGGCTGCTCCAAGGACCCTGCCTGGTCCTCAAACTTGGCTGTACATTGGAATCCCCTTGGGAATTTTAAAACACCCGTACCTGGACTCCATTCCCAGTGAGTCTGATTTAATTGTCCTGGGCTGTCACCTGGCCATCAGGCTGTTTCAGAGCTTCCCAGGTGATTCAAATGTGTGGCAACATTAAGAACCCCGATCTAGGAAACTTTCAAAGAAAGTACCCAGGACCAGGTTCTACTCCTAAACAATTCGAGAAGAACCTCTGGTGGGGGTTGGCTATGGGATTTTTAAAAAATGTATCATGCATGTTTTATTCTGTCATCACATAAAGACATACAGACGTATGTGTGTACGTGAATGGGTTGTGTGGACGGATTTTGTTAATGTTTGTTTTACAGAAGCAGGATCACATAACATATACTTTTCTGGATCTTACCATGAACACAGTAATTTCTGCAGAAATCCCTCCAGGTCAATGAATATTATTTTAATCCATTATTTTTTCTTTTAATTTTTTATTTTGACATAATTTCTTTTTTTCTTTTTTTTTTTAAATTATACTTTAAGTTCTAGGGTACATGTGCATAATGTGCAGGTTTGTTACATATGTATACTTGTGCCATGTTGGTGTGCTGCACCCATCAACTCGTCAGCACCCATCAACTCGTCATTTACATCAGGTAAAACTCCCAGTGCAATCCTTCCCCGCTCCCCCCTCCCCATGATAGGCCCTGGTGTGTGATGTTCCCCTTCCCGAGTCCAAGTGATCTCATTGTTCAGTTCCCACCTATGAGTGAGAACATGCGGTGTTTGGTTTTCTGTTCTTGCGACAGTTTGCTGAGAATGATGGTTTCCAGCTGCATCCATGTCCCTACAAAGGACTCAAACTCATCCTTTTTTATGGCTGCATAGCATTCCATGGTGTATATGTGCCACATTTTCTTAATCCAGTCTGTATTTTGACATAATTTCAGACTTACAGAAATGTTGCAAGAGTAGTACAAAGATATCTCATTTCCCCTTCATTAGATTTCCCAAATGTTACCCCATTATGGTATTTGCTTCAAGCTTGGGCTTTTTTAAAAAAATTAATTTTTTTTTTTTTTGTATTGAGACAAGGTCTCGTGCTGTCATCCAGGCTGAGGTGCAATGGTGTGAACACATCTCACTGCAGCCTTGACCTCCTGGGCTCAAGCGATCCTCTCACCTCAGCCTCCTGAGCAGCTGGGACTGTAGGCACATGCCATCACAGCTGGCTAATTTTTTGTACAGATGCGGTCTCGCTATGTTGCCCAGGCTGGTCTTGAGCTCCTAGGCTCAGGTGATCCTCCCACCTCCCACCTTCCCAAAGTGCTGGGATTATACATGTGAGCCACTGTGCCCAGCCAAGCTTGGGTATGTTTTAAAAGCTCCTCAGGTGAGTCTAATGCACAGCCAGTTTGCTCTGTGGGGTCCTCCCAGTTCGCTACGAGACTTAAGGCAGTGTTTGTGAAACTTCTGACCTTCGTGAGGGGTCTTTGCATTAGAGGCAGTTATGAGAGGTGGTTAAGACACTGGGCTTGAAGTCATGCTGCTAGGTTTGAATTCTAGCTATATTGCTTCCTCCCTCCTGACCCACCTTCTGTGCCTCAGTTTTTTCATCTGTAAAATAAGGATAATCGAAGTGCTAACTCCTAAGGCTTTGTGAGGATTGAGGGAGATTACTTAGGATAGTACTTGGCACACAGTAAGTATATACTAAAGGTTAGTTATTTGTGTATTTATTATTACCATAGCTCATCTATGAAACAAAATTGGCTTAAGCTTGCCCTGGTCACCTATAAGCAGAATGCCTTCTGATCTGAGTCATTAAATTCTTCAGACAAATTAGGGAGTTATCAGTATGTAAGAGTTTCCATTTAGAAACAGGCCCCTTTTGAAAATGAAATTAGTGAGGATCAATTAAAAATATCTGTCACAGTGACTCACCCTAAGAGATGTTTCGTATGTGTTTTGTGGATGGCAGCCTGGAAAATGCCCAGATATAACCCCAATGTCCAGAATGTGTCACTGGGTCAGGAGACCACTGAAAGGTGATGAACTGATTAGTAGCAAGGCCAAAGGGGGTGGCGGGGAGCGTAAAGAGCAAATTCTCCCCTCAAGGACCAGCTGCCCCGCAGGCCTAGGCCAGGTGGGAATGTGAGCCCTGAATTGCCACATGTTCCTATCTTCCTGGAAATGCTGAAACTTTGTACCTTGAGGTGAAGTTTCCCAATTTCTAAATATTTTTAGATTTCCCAATTTTAGAAACTCCTCTGCAGGCCAGTTTGTAGCTTCCAATCATGGGAGTCAAATAGCAGGGTTGGAAGATCCAAAAGGGGAAAGAAGTCGTAATATTTTGTATTTCTCCGGGACCGTTTGAAGAAGAGAGGCCGTATCTGGTGGTTCTAGGTCGCCAAGATATTGTGTCTGCTCTCTAGTGGGGTAGGAACCTGGTTGGGTTCCATTCCTGAGACATTTCTTCAGCATCTGCTTTGTGCCAAAACACGCTTGTTCTCCCAGGAGCATCCAGTCTCCTTTGCTTTGTATATGTGCTCCCAAGCTGCCTGCTGACTACTAATTTGACTTCTGCAATGCCTTGATATGGAGAATTGGGCTCTCAGGGGAGCAGATATCCCTGCTGCAAGTTATAAACCAAGACTGTCTGGGTCCTGATCTCCCTCTCATTAACAGTATTTCTGGGGCTTAGCTCTTTCTGTACCATATAAGCATGATGAGAAAAAAATATATTTTATAAGTGAGATAAGGGTCTGGTCAGAGTAGCAATAAAAGAGCATGAAAAACATATTATTTTACAAAACCTTATGTTTACATACCATATGAAGCAATTCAGAAATATATCTGGTTATTTCGAATCCATCAGAGGCATCTGAGTTTACCTAAAAGTGTAAAATAATATACATTATACAAAACCCAACATTTCATCATGTAAACAACAGAAAAGGGACCCCCTATTGTCACAGAGGCAGATTCTATAAGCTGAAACACCTCCTGCCATAGTCATGTAGACACAGTTGGTAAAATGTAATCAGAATCTCTTTAAATATATGCAGAGCCGGTCTAAAAGAAGGGAAGTCCCCAACAGCCAGAAACAAAGGAGAATCTGAAAACAAGGAAAGAATGCATGACAGCTGGCCAGGCACAGTGGCTCACGCCTATAATCCCAGTACTTTGGGAGGCCAAGGCGGGTAGATCATCTGAGGTCAGGAGTTCGAGACCAGCCTGGCCAACATGGAGGCTGAGGCAGGAGAATCACTTCAACCTGGGAGGTGGAGGTTGCAGTGAGCCGAGATTGCACTACTGCTCTCCAGCCTGGGTGACAGGGCAAGGCTCTGTCAAAAAAAAAAAAAAAAAAAGAAAAAGAAAAAAAAAAAAAAACAGTGCCAGGTGTCCCTCCCACTTTCCTGCATCTGGGAACACTTTTCCAGCCTCCCTTTCAAGGAGTTTTTGGGATGCTTCACTTTCTCATGAGAGACAAGGGCCTGGTGGTCAGGCCAAGGCAAAAAGGTCACAAGAGAGGTGTGCTTTGGCAAACATTGCTAAAGCTGGGGTATTTGGGGCATTGAAATTTAAGCATGTGGCAGGAAAGCTGGACCAAGTGCCCACTGGGCTAAGGCCCCTTATCCCAGGAGTTCAGGAGGCTGGGTAAAAGGGAGACCTGGGGCATGGAAGTCAGAAAACCAGGGTTGGATTCCTTCCAACAGTGAAATGAGGACCAGAATGATAATTTCCTTCAAGTAGACATAATACATATAAAATGCCCAGATTGCACACAGTAGACCCTCAGCAATGTCCCTGGGACAGCATGCCAATGTTACAGAATTGAAACGGGACCAGGGCTGGACTTGAGCCTTGGCCTCATCTCTGCTTCTTCTGTTGATAAGATTTATCGAATGATTATTTACTAGATGCCAGGTACCACTTTTGCTTTCATTGATTAGCTCATGTAATGTTCAGAACAGCCCTATCAGATAGAAGCCATCATTATCCCCATTTACAGATGGATGAGGAAACTGAGGCCCAGAAAGCTTAAGTAACGTGCTCAGGGGTATACGGTTAGTAGGTTGTAAACTAGAGTTTGAATCCTGGCAATCAGACTCTACAAGCAGTCATCTTGATCGTTAGAATACCAGTAGTATTAAAGTCACAATAATGATTGGCAGCAAACTATGTGTCAAACATCCGTTATTGTTATTGGCAAGGTGAAGATGAGTCGGATGCATTTGAATGCCCTTGGGGACAGGATCCAGCAGGGGTGATCAAGAGATCAGTTACTTCCTGAAGGTAACACCCTTCCTGGTGATTTCCGGGAGACGGGTGGGGAAGGTGGGTTGCAGTTAAGAGTTGGGCAGAGTGATCCAGGGGAATATTATCTTCTGCAGCTGTGCTATGTAACTCCATGCATCCCTTTGATCCATAAAGTTTTCAAAGCCAGACCTTTTCCCATTACGGAGTGACTCTAATACAAGTGTACAGCATTTTGACCTTGGTTGCTTTTGTCCCCACTCCCCCCAGTCTTTTCTTTTGTTATGTTTTGTACTTCAAATGGTTAGCTCAAGAGTCAGAGGAACTGTCCGGAGTTAGGTGCTTATGTTTTATGATCTTTTAAAAGTTGCTCATTTGATTCTCCTCCCTCTGGCCCATTTGGCGTTCATCTGAATGAGGGCTCCTGGTTATGCAGATAGGCAGTGGAGCTGTGAAAACGGACCACTAGGCCCCAAATCAACATGGGCACATTTGTGCTCTTTGCAGGTTCAACCTCCCAGGAGGGCTCCCTGCGGTTATACCAATGCTGGCTGCTCTCAGTGGGCCTGAAAACCATCAACCGTTCAAGCCAGAGGCAGTCAGCAATCTCGATAGACTGATGGATCGTGGACAGAAGCTCTAACGCTGTTTCCATTCATTTAGCAACAGCAAATCAATCCACTTTCCCAGCATCCTGCAACTTTATCGAACTCGGCATCCCATTGCAGGATACGCCGCCGAACTCTCCTTAATTGTATATTTCGCTATTTGCAATCAGGACTTGGCGATGCAGTCCTAACATCAGAGAATGGGCGTTTTCTCAGAAGGCCGCAGTAGCTGCAGCAGCTTTCCCGCCCTACTAAGAGCTCACTACAAGGGGGCTCTGGGCTGGGCGCGACACCCGTGCAAGTCCCCGGGGAGCGGCGGTGCACCCTCCATTCCCCCCGTCCCGCACGCTCGCAGCCATTGTAGGGTGGGCGCTCGCCAGGAAAGGTGCCGACACGCCCTCTCCGCGCTGCGACTGACGGCCGGGGGAGGAGAGGGTGCGCGGTGCGCACCGGAGGGAGAGCCTCCTGCCCAGCGCCTCCGGCCGGCCAGCAGACCAGCAGGCTCCTCTTTGCGGCGAGCGCCCCACGCGCCTCTCGGGCGCGCGCTCCCAGCCCCGCCCGCGTGCGGCGGCCACACGGCCACGAGAGCGCGCCCCCGCGCGGCGGACGCACGACCGCGAGCGCGCGTGCGCTCCTCCGAACGTCCGCGGGAGCCCAGCCAGAGCGAGCGCCGGGGGCCGGGCGCGCAGGAGTGAAAAGGAGGCGGCGGCCGCAGCTGCAACAGATCCGGACGCCGCGAGCAGACCCGCTCTGGTGTTGGGCGGTTTTTTTTTTAATTGCAGAAAAATTTATTAAATTGGAAAATCTTGAGTTTTTCAATGGCGCTGGCTCCGGGTCAGCGGGCGGTTTTCTCTGCATCAAGATGGGCTTTGCCGTTTCCGTAGTGGGCACCAGTGGTGGCCTGATTGTCAGTCTTCTCCCGGCATTTTTAAGGCCAGGAGCCGAGCGCTGCATGTAGGCGAATACCCTACAGAGCGGTTTGGTTTTTTAAATTACTGTTGTTATTATTTTGGGCAGAGAACAGTCGGGTTGGTATACCCCGGTCTCGCTGCAGAAGAGGCTGCGAATCCGAGGTGGGTCTCTCGGAGGGTGAAATTCCTCCCGGGGAGAGCGAGCCTCGGCCCCGCGCGCAGTCCAGCGGCCCCGCGTGTGTGCCCTCGCCCTGCCGTCGCCGGGAAAATGGAGGCTGTGATTGAGAAGGAATGCAGCGCGCTCGGAGGCCTCTTCCAGACCATCATCAGCGACATGAAGGTAGGACGCCGGAGGTGCGGCTGCGGAGCGGGCCGCCGCGCTCTGACCTCGCCGCCGCGCTTCGCCTCCACCCCGGGCCGGCCGCCCGGCCCTTCCCTGCGCCGTGGCCGCCGGCCACCTGCGGGAGCTCCCGGCTCGGGTGTCACCTGCTCACCCGGGGCGCTGCTCCAGGCTCTGCTGGGTCACTAGGCGGGCGGCTTCTCTAGGGGGGTGTCTGCTGTCCCACGCCATCTCCCCGCTCATTGTCCCAGGGGGCGGCACCATTTCTTTCCCTCGGGGGCTTAGGGCACTGGCTCCAAGTTTTCCCATTGTCTGTCCCTGAACTGAGTGTCTGGGACCCGCGGGAGCTGGATGCCCGGGCGGACACCTGATTCCCCCAGGCACGGGGTGGGGGCGCCTGGCGCGGTGGTGGGGAGGGAGTGAGGGCTCTGCCCGCGCGCAGGAAGGAGTCCTCTAGTCTAGGAGACTGAGAGGGAAAGCCAGTCCCTCCTTGGCTGTCAGGTCTACTTGGAGTGGGGGATCTGAGCAAATTAGTTATTAATTGGGCTGTTCCGAAGCTGGTAAAGCTGTGCGTGCCCTCTCTCAGCCCTCCCGCGGGGCGCGGGGCCGAAGTTCCCGGGCAGCCTTGCAGGGGCCCCACCTTCCCCCAGCTGAACCTGAAGGCAAGATTGGGGCCCCCGAAATAACTGTATCCCGCCCTCCCAGACCCAAACGGACACACACTCTAGGTTTTCTCTTGGAAGGGTTGTGAAGATGGTGTGTGTGTGCGCGCGTGCATGTGTGTGTGCGCGCGCGCGTGTGGGGGCGGGGAACAACACCCTGGCTTTTTCCTGCAAAGGGTGGGACTGGGCATAATCTGATCCTCGGATGTGGATTTTCTGGTGCCTAGAGATAGACCAGGGCCCCGTGTTATTCATCCAGAGGAAATAAAACCAGCCGCGCGAGCTGGCTGGAGGTGGGAATTGGGGGCAGTGGGGGAAATTATTTTTTTAATGTGTATTTAGGGAGCTTCTCTTTGGCTCCTGCCCAGCCCCAGTTTGCCTCAACAGATCCCGATCCGGGGAGGTGGTGTTTAATTAAAAGCCCGCTTCCAAAACGAGTGGGCAGGTTTGGAAAGCTGTGCACCGAGTGGGTGTGGACAGCCCCTCTTCAGCCGCTGCCTGGGCGCCTGGAGGAGCTTTTGTCTGATGAAGTGTAAGGTTTAGAGAGGCTTCGAGCCTCGGAGATGGTCTTTGGGAAGGAATGCTCAACTGTCATGGCCTGCTTCCACCTTTCAGAACCAACTGCCACCTCACCCAGGGTGAACTTTACTAAGGTGCCTCTGTCCTGGTCTTGTCCATTTTGAAATCTTTCTACAGATCTCGTGCCTTTTGTCACAAATTGTCCTTAGCGTAGCATAATCTGCAGCCAGACTCTGCTTGCCCAGGAATGCTTATAATCCAGGCCCTTGGAATTAGATGGATTATTGCCTGTTGAAAGACAGCCCCTTTCATTCTGTTGCCCCCAGTGCACACTGAATTATTGAAGTGGTCTTTTGAGACAGAGATGGGTCCTTCCTCCTTGGGTTCTGGCCTTAATTTTAAACTTGAATTCTACACATCCTAGAGTCAAACAGAATTTGGTTTGAGGCACGCATGGTGTATTCTGATCTTGTGGGGAGGAATTTGAAATAGGTTGGTAAAGCTGCTTGTGTTTTTTTTTGAGGAGATAAATGGATGTTTCCCACCCCTCAGCAGCAACAAGGAACCCAGTGATCTGACGGATCTGTCCACTGCAGTCCTGGAGTGATCACACCTGGAGTTTTTTCTCTCTTTGTTCTTTAATCCAGAATCCAGGCTCGGTTCTTCCCATTCACTGGTTTGAATCAAAAGCCCTTCAGAAGGTGACCTGCCCAAAGGGTGGGCTGTCCTGCTTTCCACCTGCCATCCTGTGGCTGTGTGGCAGTATGCCCTGGCTGGGGACTCACGGGTGCCAAGGTGGTGTTTTTTTCCCTTGCCTGGTTCCAGTTAAAAATAAAGACATCTTCTTTAATGCCCAGTCACGGCGGAATCTAGAGTTTGTGGATCCTGACTTCTTTCCCTTTGAGTTTAGTAGGTTTGTTCAGTATCCTATGGGAAATCGTTTATTTTAAAGTTTTTTTTTTTTTTGGTTTGTTTTGTTTTGGCAGTAAAATTTCAAAAGCAAGGTGGAGTGGAAGACTAAAACATGCCTTGGGTTCTGCAGAGTTTTAGACTTTCGGAGATTCGAGAGACAAGGAGAAAGAGAGAGGGAGTGTCTGATTTCCTAGATTGTTTATGCATAAGACAATTCGGAATATTTTCTTGGACTTTGCTTCTTAAAAGACTTCATGGATTAGATGCCAGTGACAGTTTAAATGGAAATTTAAAATTTTTAAATTTGAACAAATCTGATAAGCAGTATGTAGTGTGCAGATGCATGAAGTCACCAGCAAGAAAAGTCAGTTTTTAATATCTGAAATCAACTGACTTTCTAATGACCTCTTTTTCTTTTCTTTAAACTCCCATAATGGGTTTATAATGCCTTTAGTCTCCTTTCTGTTTGCTCTGAGGGAAAAGCGTAAATGTCTGAAACCCACTTGGAATGCCATCTTGATAAAAATTTTTAGGTTATTTTCTCAGAAGTGATGTTGGACTGGGTGAGAAAAGGATAAGGAAAATGGTTTTATTAGTAGCATTTGATTATTCAAAATGTACAGCAGCACAGGAAGGGAGTCAATTTCCTCTTTGGAGAAAGAAAGAAAACAATAAAAAAAGGGAATAATTTCAAGGCCTGGCACCCTCTGTCTTCTGAAACCGGAGAACCTCAAGACATGGAAAAAAGCAAGAGAGAGGATTCTCTGTGCTTTCTTCTAAAGATACTTCGTCTAAGTCCTCGGCTGGCTGTCAGGGCATGGGTTTTATCCTTTTCAGGGGGTAAGGTATGGAAAAAATCCTGACTCTTTCTCTGCTGGGGAACAGCACCATGTAAAGCAAGCAGCAGCTAGTAAATAAGGTATCGATTCCTTGATGAGAGGAAGCCTGGTGGTTTGTTTCCCGTTTATTCTACCCTGCTGTGGTGGTGGTCACTAATGAACGGTGTTGTGGAGAATCACCTACTGGCTGCCTTTCCTCCCATCCATGCAAATTAGTAAATCACTGACCAAATTGGCTGGTGTGAGTTGGTTCCAGAGGAAAGAGGAGACAATTATTCACGTGGCTGGAGGGAAGGATCCATAGCTGGTTTGTCCAGGGAATAGTAGTCTGGAAGTGACTATTGACTGCCTTCTGATGTGTGGACAATCTTGACTGCATCAAGGAGGTCCTGGAATCTTTTTGGAGTTTCTATCCAAGCCCTGGGAAGGGAGGGCTCCATGTCTCAAACAGCAGCTTTGTGCCTTTGCTTTTGAGTCATTGAACCGGCATCAATTTTGGTGATGTCTGGGGAGTTTTTAAGACCAGGAGACTTTGCTGGCCAAAATTGAGGACAGCTCACTCTGCGGATGTCTTTCTTCTTTTAATAATTAACTTGGTTAAAAAAAAACAAAGTTGGATGTCTGAAATCAAATATTTTCTTCACCCTTGTTGCTCAAGAATCAGCATGTCGAGAGCTGAACTGGGCCTGCTGCGGGTAGAACTTTGTACGAGGTTAGGAGTACATAGTGTGACTGGGGCAAGAAAATCCTAACCACACCTGATTCTTCCACCCCATGTGTTGCTTTAGACAGGGGTGTCCTGTTACCAGCACCTGTGCTGAGCAGAATGGAGGCCTTGTTCAGTTCCTCCCCACTGCCCCCCACCTGTGTTTGCCATCACTATCCTCTCTCCTAAGTTCTGCCTAAAATGAGAACTGCTAAAGGGACTTCTTGAATTCCATGGAAATCTTTTTGTGGTTTGAAGCCCTGTCGTGATATTTTCCCTCCCATATCATAAGATGGAGAATGTGGGTAGTGGGTCCAACACTGGATATTGATTTCAGGGTAGTTTTTTTCCCCCTCACTGCTTTGTTTTGGGGTTCCCATCAGAAGAGAGGTACACTTCCTTGCTGTTTATGAAGGGCAATTGTGTGGAATGCCTTTTGCTTGGCTCTGCCCTAGGAGAGCTCCTTGTCCTGTGGGCTGTAAACAGATCATGCGAATCCAATATGGTGGCCGTGAAGGAAGGGCTGTGGTTCAGCCTAGAGAAGAGCATCAGTCTCTGCAGGAGTTCCCTTGGAGGCCTCAAAAAGAGTTTTCTCCAGAACAGTACTGAAAACCCAGCCAAGGCCTCAGCCAGGTGCTCTGAGGGAGGTGGGCTGCTCTCTGTAAATGGTGACAGCCACACAAAGGCAGGACAAGCAGAGCACTTGTAAAGGACAGATGGGCCCCATGTTGGCTTTTCTCTTAGCAAATGGTTGTATTTGGCCAGGGTTTTACAGCTTCCTCATTTCGGGCCCGTGGGAGAAGAAGGTGAAGTAAATATGTCATAAAATCGACAGCAGGAACTGCCTGGGATGGGTACCCAGAGATTTAGGACCTCTTCTATATAGATTCATCTTTTTGGTTTTTTGGGTGCCAGTCTTACTGTTTGGAAATCATTTCTGGCCCGGTTTGGGTGTCTCTTTGTGAAAACCCATTCCTATTTAGCTTTTGTGAAAACTCTTTACTATTTAGTCAAATTTTTTGGAACTTCTTGCTTGATGCTGTGAACCTTTATGTTCTGAAATTCCGCAGTTTGTAATGCTCCAAATCAAGAGAGGTCATTCCTAGGTCCTGGTTTGCATAGAAGGTAAGCCGAGTTTGGATTTTGCCTGGCTCAGCCATCACCCAGTTCTTACTAGAGTAACATATAGTCATTCCTTAGTATTTATTGAGCGTCAGTGGTGTTTCAGGCACCAAACGTGGCATCATGATTTCAGCGAGTAAACACATAGGATTTCCCATTAAATCTGCATTTCAGACATACTAACAGATTGTTCACTGTTTAAGTATGTTCCCTGCGTGCTGTGTGTTCTCAGTTGCTGACCTCTTGCCCTTTGAGCTCTTCTTTTGCACCTCAGTCACAGGGAAAAAGAAAAAAGCTAAAATGATGTTTCTCAATTTGGCTAGCTCACTTAAGGCTGTTAAAATGCTTGGAGGGTGAAAAGGATGAAACTATTGATTCATTAGATGCTTTATCTCCAATTTTCATCTCAGCTTTTTGCATCTTTGCAGGCATGGGCGGCGATAGCTGGCAAGATTCCTTCTCTAGTGAGACCATTTAGATGTTCGAATTGAGTACGGACAAATGAGGTCATTTTGAGTTCCCCATTACTTCTTGGAACTGCCTTCAGGACACTTACCCCCAACACCCACACCTCTGCAAAAACAAAAAAATACCTCACCCCAAACCAAACCAAAGCCAAAGGACAGATTTAGCTGCCTAGGACGTCAGACAAGAATTTTTGGGGGCCGTTTAAAGGGAACTAACCGATGCCGTGAGCAGTTTAACTCAGATTTGGAGATAGCACTGCTGATATGGCCTTATTTAGTAGCAAACAGGAGAGGCAAATGAAGTTAAGGAGTAAATTAATTGAGCATTAAGGAAGCCCATTGTCACGGTTGCTGAGGTGCTCCCTTGAATTAGCAATAGACTGCAGGTTTCATCTGAGTATGAGCCACCAAGGCAAATCAGAAACAACCAACCAACCAAAAACTTAAAAGTAGCAATTCCCAGCACAGAATCCACTCCAGAGCAGCCCCCGTCTCAGCACCTGGAAGGCCTAGGCTTGGGGCTCTCTCATGTCGCCTGCTTCCTGATTTGGTTGGAGGTGACAGTGTTTTAACCTGCTGAGCAAATGTGAGGGTTTGGGTTGTTTAAGATTTTCTGGGAGCTGGGCATGGTGGCTCACCTGTAAACCCAGCATTTTGTGGTACTGAGGTGGCAGGATTGCTTAGGGCCAGGAGTTCGAGACCAGTCTGGGGAACAGTGAGACCCTGTCTCTACAAAAAATTAAAATAAAATGAAAAAATAAAAGATGCTGTGGGGTGCCACTGGGCACATAGTAGGTGCTCAGTATTCACTGCATGCGGTGAGCAGGGGGAGGAAGGGACTTGGTGGGAACCTACTGTGTGCTGTGCATTGTGCTAAGAACTTGGTGCGCATGATTTCATGTCATCCTCACATCCACCCCACTTAACAGATGAGAATAGTAAGGCTTGGAGGGATTCAGTAACTTATCTAAGGCCATGGGGAGGTGGAACTGGTAGTCAGACCTTAGCCTGTTTGACCCTAACACTGGAGTTCTTTAGAGCATGCCTAAGGCAGGCAGGGGGGTGTGGATTTAGTCCTAGCAAACAGCCCTTTACTTGCCTGAGTCCCATGGGAGGCTCAAGGAAGGAATCAAGGTCTCATCTCTGTGTCTCTAGCACAGAGCCCGCCTGGAGGTGTGAGCCTGCATTGAGATGCCTCCAGGTGTGTTGTGGGGTGGGCAGCTTCCACCTTTGTGGAAATTGTTTCATTTATGACATGTCAACACATTGTGGCTTCCTTCCCTCTCCCACTTACCAACTTCTCCGTTAGACAACTTGGCATCCTCTGTTGCTCATAGTTCTCCCTCCATGAGCACAGGGCAGAGAAGCTTTTGGGCCAGGCTTAGGCATGTCACCCTCGATGCCTGGCCCATGGAGTCTTCTGGTGACTGGCCATAGGTCTGGGCAGTCCCTAGGTCCCTGAGGCTAGGTGACTCTGAAAGCCTGGCAACCACCTCCCAGTCCCATAATCATACGCATTAACTAAGTTCACCCAAAGTTCAGGTGACTCCTGAAACAGTACTCCTTTACCTTGAACTCTTTTTGTGTCCAGCCCCGGACCTCTCTTGTTAAAGAGCTTTCTGTGTTTAATCATGTCCTGGTGGCCCTCCCATTTGGGTTGAGTCGGTAGGGCCCTTGCATATCTGTGTTTGGAGAAGTGGATGGGCTCATCAACAAAACTCCTTCCTGTGCTGCCTCTTGGCGTATCTGGCCTTGGTCATAGTTTCTAAGTGGTTTTTCTTTTCCTGTCTAGTGTAAGTGGGTGAAAAAAAAATCAATTGAGTTGAGTGCCTTTTGAACTGTGTGTCTTTTTATTGCTTGCTTTCTCTCAAAGCAGTAGAAAGTTTCAGCTCACTCAGCACCAGCAGCTTCCTGGGCATGGAGGTGGGCAGCAGGTTTTGCCGGGGTCTCCTCTGCTGCCTACCACGTGACGGGGGCTCCAAGGGCCATGGGAGTGGGTCTTACCAGAAGATGAGGTTCTAGGCAGGTGTACCTCATTTGGCAGCATGTGTGTGGTTATGGAGCAGGGTCCATTGGGTTCCCTGGGAGCTTGGAGATGCTGCTGCCTGGGCCAGGGCTCTGATTAGTGCCTTGGGGTACATTCACGACATTAAGATTTTGAAAAGCACCCCAGGTAATTCTAGTGATGGCCAATGTTGAAAATCACCAAGCTGTGTAAGTCTTCCCTCAAAGCCTTTTCTGGTCGGGCGAGGTGCCTCGCATCTGTAATCCCATCACTCTGGGAGGCTGAGGTGGGTGGATGACCTGAGGTCAGGAGTTTGAGACCAGCCTGGCCACCATCGCGAAACCCTGTCTCTGCAAAAAATACAAAAATTGGCCGGGCGTGATCACGCACGCCTGTAGTCCCAGCTGCTCAGTAGGCTGAAGCAGGATAATTGCTTGAACCCAGAAGGTAGAGGTTGCAGTGAGCCAAGATCATGCCACTGGACTCCAGCCTGGGAGACAGAGTGAGACTCTGTCTTAAAAAAAAAAAAAAAAAAAAAGCCTTAATCTTACCCAAATCTGAATATAAAAGTACCTTTAGGTAGTTGCACACCAATGTGAATATACTTAGCACTACTGAATTGTGATGCTTAAAGATGGTCAAGATGGTACAATTTATGTGTATTTTACCACAATTAAAAATAAAAATTAAGCCGGGTGCGGTGGCTCACTCCTGTAATCCCAGAACTTTGGGAGGCCAAGGTGGGCAGATCACGAGGTCAAAAGATCAAGACCATCCTGGCCAACATGGTGAAATCCCATCTCTACTAAAAACACAAAAGTCAGCTGGGCATGGTGGTACACACCTGTAGTCCCAGCTACTCGGGAGGCTGTGGCAGAAGAATCGCTTGAGCCTGGGAGGCGGAGGTTGCAGTGAGCTGAGATCATGCCACTGCACTCCAGCCTGGTGACAGAACGAGACTCTGTCTCAAAAAATAAAAAATAAAAAATAAAAAAAAACCTTAGAGTTAAATGTTAAAGTAAATAAACTGAAACATAAATATAAACCACAAAGGATCTTTAGAATACTTTGCTGTGATTTATTGATTCTGTCTGATGTGATTTTTTTGCGATGATGGAAATTGTCAAATACATGAGCCACTAGCCACGTGTGACTATTGAGTACATGAAGTGTGGCTAGTGCAATCAAGGAATTAACTTTATTTTTAGTCACTTTTCATTTGTTTAAACTTAAATAGCCATATATGGCTAGTGGCTACCGTACTGAACAGCTGCAGATCTATAACATACTGTCTAGATAATTATAGTGTGCCTGCTTTGCAACACAGCTTTCTGACTATCTTCTACCTTCTGCTGGCTACAACACTGCCCCTAAACCCCTCCATAGAAATTCTGGAGCTAGAGTTGACCTTGAAGTTAAAGGAATCTGATTCAAATCCCATGGGCAAGTTATCTAATCTCTTCATGAGCCTTGGTTTCCTCTTCCGTAAAATGGGTCTAATGAGCCTGAAAGAGTTGTTGGAGGATTCTGAAATGAAACTTTGCTTGTGAAGGTTTTCACACATTGCCTGGCGAACATGCACTCAAATGTTAGAAGCAGTTACTATTCTGTCTTGTAGATTTGGGAATGAGGTATTTTGAAGTCTTAAAATCAGTGGAGTAATTATCTCCACCACTTCTTAGGACAGACACTGCCCCACTCTAAATACGGAGCTGTATTTAGAGCTTGCAGTGAAGTTGCAGGAAATGGAGAAGTTTGAGTTTTTTTCTTGCTAAGTAAATCACCCCCGAGTTCATTATGAAGGTCAACTGGCCCAGCAGGACCTATTTGCATTCTCTATTTGCAAACCCTACTGTTTGTTTATCAGGGAAGGAGAGGGTGGGGTACCTGGCTAGGACATTTGTAACTCAGATACACTGAGGCCCCGGGGGAGGGAAGTTGCTTTATTAGGGTCATTGTTTCCTATCTACGTCCTTTGAGTTTCCTCCTTTTTCTGGGGCAACCACCGGAAATGGCCATCCCGCACCACTAGTCTGCCCTAGAGCAGCAGCTCCCCAAGTCTTGGCCGCATCTGGGTTCTTCCCATGGGCCGAATGTGGCAGTCCTGCCTTAACCTTTTGTGTGAGGACCCCTGTGATTTGGCTCCAGCTGAGTGGCCTGCTCTGTGTCCAGCGCTCCCCAGCTCGGACTCCCAGGCTTCCTTGAACACAGCCTCTGCTTCTCCCTCTTGCTCTTTGTCCTGTCCTGTCTCTGTCATTGCTGCCTATTGAAATCTTTCTCATCCTTCAAGGCTCCATCAGTGACCTTAGTGCCTCCTTTCCCCTCAAAGCTGGATAACCCTAAAGGCATTTTTCACATTCTTTGTGACATTCTACCTAGTATTGATTATATCCTACCTTAAAAAGTGGTTGTACTTGGGCCTTGAAGCCTGGCTCTAGCACTTCCTAGCTCTATTGCTTTGGGCGAGTTACTCAAGTTTACTGAGCCTTGATTTTCTTACCTGTAAAATGGGAGAAGAGGTGAAGAATCCTTCCCTCTTAAAGTTGTTGAGTATTAAATAAAGTAAAAGTCGAGGGCTTGGCATGAAATAAGTGCTAAATAAATGCTCGTATCTATTTGAGCTACCCTAGTAGTTCCTGGCAGAGCCTCCTGCTGCTAGTGACACTCAGATGTTTCAAAGAATAGAAGCAACCTGTGTCTTCACTTTGATGGTGCAGTAGACGCAAGTGCAGTGCTTTTCAACATTCAACAGGTAAGTAATTGGAGAGAACACAGTACATGTATTCGTCTAATACGGTGGCAATACCTACTGTGTGCTGGGGCTGCGGGGGGTGGAGGAACACCTGTGGACACAGTCATTGCCCCGAAGTGCTCAGTCTAGGAGAGAGGCAGGCAGGTAATTAGAGTTCAGTGTAATCCGCACCACCATAGAGACCAGCCCAAGATTGTGTGGGGGCCCTGGGGAGGGCCTCTGATTCCCATTTAGGGTGGGAGTAGAGAGTCCAGGAAGGCTTTTGATCTGGGTGACACCCTCGCTCAGAACTGAGTTTTATTTTGCTTATTTAAAAAGCATTTATATGCAAACCAGGCACTATGCTAAGTGCTTGACACAAACTTATTTAATCTTCCAACCACCCAGCGAGGTAGTCTTAGTAACTATTATAATTCCCATTTTACAGATGGGGAAACTGAGGTGCTGAGCGGTTAAGCCATTTGCCCACGTCATACAGCTAGTGAGAGGCACAGCTGGGAGATCGTTGGCAGTCTGGCTCCAGGGTCTGTGCGCCTCTCCACCAGACTGGTCTCTCGCTTTTGCAGCCTAGCAGTGTTGATTCTGTAACAGGTGTATTTCATTCATGTCCTTGATTACTCTATTTGTACCGTTAGGACTCAGAATGAGACAGATAAAACCCACAAAAATCTAGACTCGCCTCTGAGCTTCTTCCAGAAGCTGAAGGGGTCTCCCTGTAATTAGGAGGAATATGCCCTGGCCATGGACATGAAGTTGTTGGGCTGGGCCAGTGCAGTTTTTGGAGCAGCTGGGCTGTGAGACCAAAGTGTGCAGTAGTACTGTCCAAGGTGGCAGCCACACGACACATGTTTGTTTTGCTGGAGAAGCCCCTCTGTCAAGGGTCGCCCCAGTAACCGCTCTGCACCCCGAGTGATTGAGTGCAAAGCAGGAAGCGGGCAGATATTTGCAGTAGGAGGCTGGAAGAGCTTGGGGATTTGTTCCCAGGGAGACCTCCCTTCTGAGGCTGGACTCCTCCCGCAGCCGAGCATGCAGCCATTAAGGAAGTCTTTGAGTGTGCTCTAATGGCCCCTCTTTGTTTTGAAGTGGCTGTTTACTGAACCTTCAAAGCCAGCTCCGCAGCAGGATGTGATCGAGGGCCTGAATAATTGGATGAGGCACCCCAATAGGAAGCAGGGAGCGGGGAGCAGAGCCAGGAGTAGCTGACAGCCAAGCCCTCTGTCTGAGCCTCCGCTGGAGGGACTGAGGTCGTCCTGCAACCAGAAGTTGACCTGAAGCAGGGGTCCCCTGGAACCTGGCCTCTTTGATGTTGTGCTGGCCTTAATTAGGAACACCCTAATTAAGTCACTGAGGAGGAAGCTTTTTTCTAAAAAAAAAAAATTAGCAAATGTTTTGAGAGCATTTCATGAGGGATTTACTTCTCAAAGATTATGTAAGTAATGTATTAATGGAAGAAAAACTAGAAACTTCAGTTAAGTAAAAAATAAGTCACCCACAAGCGCTTGATAAGTGGGTTATGTTCACACTCACAAGAGCTCGCACATTTTCAGCAAAGGGTCAGGGAGCCAACACTGTGTCAGAAACTTCTTTCCTCACTTAGTGGCCTGGTGTCCTTGCTTTTCTGTGTGTGTCGTTGTTAGCAGTGTCAGTGTGAATGGCTGTATGGTGTTGCACTGCTTTGTATGTCTCTAATTAATTCATTTGGTCAAAACATATTTGAGAAGTTACTAGTACCAGGTTCTGAGTGTTGGGAGATAGCAGCAAACACAATGGACACAAATCCCTGCCCTCCTGGAACTTACATTCTAATGGAGTGAGGTGCAGGTGAAGCAGACACACGGAATAAGTCAATTCTCTTGTATAGTAGAAGGATTATATGCAGTGGGGAAAAAGCACTGTTGCTGTTTTTATTTTTATATATGTTTTTTGAGATGGAGTCTTGCTCTGTCCCCCAGGCTGGAGTGTGCAGTGGTGCAATCTTGGCTCCCTGCAACCTCTGCCTCCCAGGTTCAAGTGATTCTCCTGCCTCAGCCTCCCGAGTAGCTAGGACTATAGGCATGCACCACCACACCTGGCTAATTTTCTTTTGTATTTTTAGTGAAGATGGGGTTTCACCATGTTGGCCAGGCTGGTCTTGAACTCCTGATCTCAAGTGATCTGCCTGCCTTGGCCTCCCAAAGTGCTGGGATTACAGGCGTGAGCCACCGTGCCCAGCCTGTTGCTGTTTTTAAGTAGAGTGGTTAGGGAGGGCCTCGCAGAGAAGGTGATGTTAGAGCAACAACGTAAGAACTGTGAAGATGTGGGCAGAGGGTGGGGGCGGTGTTCAGGGAAAGGGAAGAGAGCATGCGCAGAAGCCCTGCGGTAGAAACCAGTACCTCCCTCATTTGTGTTTAGGGTGCGCCCAGTTTTTTTTTTTTTTTTTTACTAATTATAGGTAACCCTACAACAAGTACATCCTTGTGACTAGACATTGCTTTACATCAGCGATTTCCCCTGAAGGACTTTTTATCCTTGGTCAAAATGTGTGTTTTTTTCAAGACTTTTGAAACCCACCACCCAAAGCCTACCAAAGGCATGTGTCAGTTCCCAATTTCCATGTGTGAGGGCTCACCACCGTGGATTACGTCTGAAGGAGCTAGATGTGGATGCTAGGACCTAGCTGACACCCCTGCTTCCAAAGGCACAAAGGGACATGTGGCATCTTATCTAGTGCCCTGTTTCTCAAATCTTGCTGTGTGTGATTTTTAGCAAGCAAAAGTATACCTGGAGAATGGGTTAAAATGCAGATTCCCTGGCTCCATCCCAAGAGACATTTTGTTGATCTGGGGTGGAGCTTAGAATCTGCAGTGTTAGCAGACATTTCAGGTCATTCTCTGGTAGGAGTAGGTGGAAGTGGAGTGGCCCCTGGGCCACCTGAGCCACTGAGAGCTTCCTCTGCAGCTCCTGAAGTATGTAGGAAGCTATCTCCTGCCCATGTGTCCCCACCCCTAACTCCACCACGGATGTACCTGGAATGTGATCAGGCAGAGGAAATGAGTTCTGTGCCTAGACAGAGCATGATCTCGACTTCCTTTCATTTGCTAATTCTGTCTTTTGCAGGGAATGCTTCCTCTTTCTTTCATTTCTCTTTGCCCAGAAAATTCCCATTTATCCTTTGAGACTGAGGTGAGGCATTGCCTCGCTCTGGGAACCACACTGTTCAGCACTTTATATCTTGAGTATGCTGCCCTTGGGGCTTTGGGATCTGCAGTTCCACATCAGCTTTACTGACAGGCTGAGTTCCTCAATGCTTTGGTCTCTTTCTCTGTAGGGCCTACCCTTCACTCAGTGCCTGCGCATAGTGGGTGCCCATTCATGGCCCGGTCAGGGTGACTGGCATTGGACATTGAATCATCAAAGCAGAGTTGAATTCTACTTACTAGTCACCCTTCTAAGCACTTGTCTTTTCCCCTATCATCCTATAATCACCATTTGAGGCAAGGACTGCCATCAGCATCCTTTGCAGATGAAGACAGGGTGGCACCAGATGATGGAAGTCGCTTGCCCAGGGTCACCCAGTGAGCACATCTGAAGTTCGCAGGCTGACTCTGGAGTCATGCTCTTAACCACCAGGCCACACAAGGCCTTTCAGGCTCTGGAATATGGCTATATCTCAGTGTCCTCTCTCCAGGCAAGAAAAATGACATTCAGTGGAAAGACACTTAAAAAAAATGGCCATAGAAATGACAAACACAGTTATCACTGTGATACTGGTGGCCTCTGACTCTTTACTGGCCACCAGGGCATCGTTCCTAGTAGCCTGGGGTGGGAGTTGAGGTCACAGAGGAGGTGCTATCTGTCTCTGTTCCAAAGGGGAAATCTGCTTCATGGAAAATTGCAGAGCACACTAAGTGTGTACAGCACACCAAGGCCAGTGCCTGCCCCAGGGTGGATGTGACAAGTTCATCATGCTGCCCTTGGCTGGGGAGAGGTCTCAGTTTAAAAGGGAAGATGGACTAAAAAAAGTAAGGAAAAGAAAACAAATTCAACAACAACAAAAATAAAAAAAAGAAGAAAAAGAGAAAAAACAAAAAATAAAGAGAAAAAGAAAAGAAAGAACAAAAAAAGGGAATATGGAATGAATACAGAGGTGTGTGTGTATTTAGGGAGCAAAACCTCAAACATGATCCTCTCTAGGGTACAGGGTGTTTGCATGTCTGTTCAGGGTATTGGAGAGATTGGCCCCAAGAGAAACTAATCCCTAAAATGCAGAAGCAGTTTTGGAGTTGGGTGGAGGCAGGTCAGAGCGGGCACTTCCAGGAAAAAGAAATGGGTGAGTGTAAATGGAGCAACGTGAAGTCATGCTTAGAAGGTCTAACATTTCATAGGATGTGCAAGCCTCTAGGTGTTTTGCCAGGTTCAATATCTAATGTGGACATTTATGGATAGCAATAAACACATGGAGCAATAGCTTTGGCCTCTACCTAGTATTGATTATATTCTACCTTAAAAAGTGGTTGTACTTGGGCCTTGAAGCCTGGCTCTGGTACTTCCTACCTCTACTGGAGGATAGGAGGCCAAAGGTTAGAGGGTAGATATTTATTATTCTGGGGAGGATTAAAGGTATACAAATACTAGGTAAAAGCAGCCAGCCCCTGTATTAGGTGGTTAAATATTGAGTTCCCAGGTTTCCAGATGTGGAGAATCAGTCAGTCTTAGTTGAATCCATTATACAATTTAATTTTAAAAAGGACCGGGCAGGCTGGGAGTGGTGGCTCATGCTTGTAATCAATCTTCTGGAGGCCGAGGCAGGTGGATCACTTGAGGTCAGGAGTTCAAGACCACCCTGTCCAACATGGTGGAACCCCATCTCTACTAAAAATACAAAAAATTAGCTGAACATGATGGCATACTCCTGTAGTCCCAGCTACGCAGAGGCTGGGGCAGGAGGATCACTTGAATCTGGGTGGCAGAGGTTGCAGTGAGCCAAGACAGCGCCACTGTACTCCAGCCTGGGCGACATAGCAAGACTCCATCTCAGAACATAAAAAATAAAATAAAATAAAGAACTGTGCAAACTTAGGAGCAATTAATGCAGTTAACCGGACGTGAGGGCAGACCCTTCCTTGACCTTGGGCAAATTACTTAACTTTTTCTGTGCCCGATTTTCCTGTGGTTAGTTGGGAAGTGTTAAATGCCTGCTTTACCAGCCGCCCTCTCAGTGGTGTTGTGAAAGACCTCTGTACTTCACAATACATGGGAGGCGGTGCCTTCTGTGCCCATCATGACGTCAGTTTGGATTCCCACATGGCAGGTTTTCACCTTTGAAAACTTGGCCATACAAATGTCAGGTGGCTGGTGATGCAGGCAGTGACTTACCATAAACCTCTTCCTCTCTCTTTTGATGGGAGGAACTATCTGAAATAATAAAGGAAATGTCATGGCAGTAATGGCCATGGCTCTCACTTGTAATCGCAACATGTTTGGAGGCCAGATTGCTTGAATCCAGGAGTTTGAGACCAGCCTGGGCAACATGGCGAAACCCACTTCTACTAAAAATACAAAAATTAGTCGGGTGTGGTAGTGTTTACCTGTTGTCCCAGCTACTTGGGGGACGGAGGCAGGAGGATCAGTTGGACCTGGGAAGTCGAGGCTGCAGTGAGGGGCCTGGGAAGTCGAGGCTGCAGTGAGCTGATATTGTGCCACTGCACTCCAGCCTTGATGACAAAGTGAGACCCTGTCTCAAAACAAAAAAGCAGGCCAGCATCAGTGGCTCATGCCTGTAATCCCAGCTCTTTGAGAGGCTGAGGTGGGCAGATCTTCTGAGGTCAGGAGTTCGAGACCAGCCTGGCCAACATAGCAAAACCCTGTCTCTACTAAAAATACAAAAAATAGCCAGATGTGGTGGTGCACGCCTATAATCCCAGCTATTTGGGAAGGTGAGGCAGGAGAATCTCTTGAACCCCATAGTCGGAGGTTGCAGTGAGCCGATATCACACCACTGCACTTCCAGCCTGAGTGACAGAGTAAGACTCTGTCTCAAAACAAACAAACCCAAAATTGGAGAATGAGTTGAATTTAGGGGATGAAAAAGAAGAGGGATTCTGTTTTTCAAGAAATGTGGAGCATGGAACACATACATATATTTTATAGTAGTTAAAAAATAGAACCAAAAGCCTAGCTGTGGTTGTAGAGCACCCTGAGGTAGCGACACCCTAAGGGGTGCCATTGACGTGGGGTGGCCATTGCTGTCCAATAGAACTTTCTGCAGTGATAGAGATGTTCTGTGTGCTGTCCAGTATGGTAGCCACTAGCCACTGCAGAGCACTTGAGGTATGGCTAGTGGGCTGAACAACTGAATTTTACATTTTATATAATCATACTTTATTTTTTTTTGTTTTTGTTTTTTTTTGAGACAGAGTCTCGCTCTGTCACCCAGGCTGGAGTGCAGTGGCCGGATCTCAGCTTGCTGCAAGCTCCGCCTCCCGGGTTTACGCCATTCTTCTGCCTCAGCCTCCTGAATAGCGGGGACTACAGGCGCCCGCCACCTTGCCCGGCTAGTTTTTTTGTATTTTTTAGTAGAAACGGGGTTTCACTGTGTTAGCTAGGATGGTCTCGATCTCCTGACCTCGTGATCTGCCCGTCTCAGCCTCCCAAAGTGCTGGGATTACAGGTGTGAGCCACCGCGCCCGGCCTAATCATACTTTAAATAACCTCATGTGGAGCTCCCCTGTTGGACAGCTCAGGATACAGAAAGGAATACTTCCTGGTGGAGAACTTAAGAAATAAAATGACTTGGAAGATACGGTTGACATATTTGTTTGGTTCTTTTTATTTTAAGTGGAGACACCCAGATGTCAGAAAACAGCTTGATATCCTTGATTTGTTTGGTTAGGGTGTTAATAGTTACAAGTGGAGAAGTTTGGGAGGGGAGATGGACGGATGGACGGAGGGAGCACCTTTTGTGGTTCAGTCTTCCTTTTCATAGGCATGTTTATTGCTCATGTGCTTGGGCAAGTGGGTGAGGGTGGGCGGGCGAGGAAGCAACCATTGATTATCCCCAAGGCTGTCATCTGCTTGATGGACAGGGATAATTAGTGGATTAGGCAAGCCCCAGTCAGAGAATAAAAGCCCAGGAATGGTATTTATCATGGATGGGCTTACCCGGTGCCTTTCATCTGAGGATCTTAGGAGCCCTTCATCTCACAGGATTGGGTGGGGAAGGGTGGTTTTGGGGACAAAGCTATGACAGGCATTCATGGGCCCTTTCTGTCATCCCACACACCCACTTCTGGAAGCTGAGTGGATTCCTGCCTCATGCTTAAAGAAGCAGGGAGGCCAGAGCCACTCCTGCGTAGGTCAGAAGGTGCCAGCCTCCTCTGGAAGCTGCGTAAAGCAGCTTCAGGGTAACCTGAAGGCTGAGCTCATCCAGAGTATACCCAGTGGAAGAAGACGAAGGATGCTGTTGGCTACCTTCCTCACACTCGCCCTGCTGAGGTCTCCACAGACCTGGGAAGGAGTCATGGCGGCAGGGGTGGCCGTGGCAGCTGGAGATTTAAGAGCCCCTCCCAGATTGACTCTGTTGATCTCCTGGTAGAAGAAGATCAGTTTGTGTGTTCACAGAAAACCAAGATGGGATAAAATTATCCATAGTCATACCACAGGTGCCAACAGCTGTGAACCTCTCTGTGCGTTTCTAACAGGCATTTTTCTACCCAAGACATTTCTCTTTGTTGTGTGTTTTGTGTTTTCTTTCTTTCTTTCTTTTTTTTTTTTTTCCTGAGACAGCCTCGTTCTGTCGCCTAGGCTGGAGTGCAGTGGCGTGATCTCAGCTCATTGTAACCTCTGCCTCCTGGGCTTTAGCGATTTTCATGCCTTAGCCTCCTGAGTAACTGGGATTACAGACGTGTGCCACCATGCTGCACTAATTTTTTGTATTTTTATTAGAGATGGGGTTTTGCCATGTTCCCCAGGCTGGTCTCGAACTCCTGAGCTCGGGTGATCCATCTGCCTCAGCCTTCCAAAGTGCTAGGAGTAGGAGTACAGGAGTGAGGCACTGTGCCCAGCCTCGTGCTTTCTTTTTTATGTGGTTGGGGGTCCTGACCATTTCTAGGGTGACATTACAATCCCTCTGGGCCATCTGCAGTTGTAATCAGGTGCCATGTGTGCAGGGCACCCTTGTCCTCTTCTGCTCTACCTTGTCTGGGCTCCTAAAGGACCCACATATAAAGCGCGACCCAACCTGCTGTCTAAGCCGCTATTTGCAGCCCTGGGACTGGGCTGGGCTGGGCTGGGCTGGGCTGGAGGAGGCTGGCTCTGTTCATGTGGTTACTTGCACTTCCCAGAATCAGCGAACACTTGGGCTGCAAAGTCAGATCTGGCATCCAATTGCAACCTGGAGCTCTCTGCTCCAACCTCTCTGGGCGTCAGTTTCCTCAGCTCTAAAATAACAGCAGCATCTGCCTGCCTGGGCTGCTGTGAGGATGCAGTGAGAATGCAGGTCAAGTTGGGCTTCTTAGAGAGTGGTCTGTGGACCAGGAGCAGCAGCACCTCTCAGATTAAACGGACCCGCCTCGACCAAGCAAATCAGAACCTGCCTGTCTGCAAGCTCCCCAGGTGATGGATTTGTAAATTACAGCTTGGGAAGGGCTAATATATACACCTGGCACCTGGCAACTCTTTAGAAAGTGGTGATGCTTCATGATGATGGTGATGACAGTGATGCTTGTCAAGGTGAACAGAGATACTTGGGAAGTTACCTGGCTGGTCATATACCCCACGGCTTGATTTCTCAGCCAGATCCACTGGTGAACCAGCCTCTGTCTGGCACCTTTTGGGCAGAACAAAGGCCTTTGAGCTGGAACCCCACTCTCTAGAGCCTCTGCTCTTCTGGTTCCTCCTTGACTCTCCCCTGAACTGAACTCCTCCTCCTCACGTGAGTCCTCCCTAGCTCTGTGGCTCCTCCAAGTTGTCCTTTCTCTGGCAGCCACAGTGCCCAGCCCCTCTCTGTTCCTTGTGTGGCCATGTGGTGTCGAATTTCCTCAGCTGTCCCGGTGGGGCTGGGCTGGGAGAGGCAGTTGCTGCATTATTTATGGAGCACCGGTCACCAGCCGTGCTGATGAGTTACACACAGTTGTTCTCTGCACCGTGTGTGGGATGCCGTCCTGGGCCTCTGTTTAATACAAAACAAAACGAAGCCAAACAACCATAAGCCAGAATGGCTGTTGGCTGACTGCTGTGCCTTGCTTGTGTCAGGCAAATGGCCTGCCGTGGGTCCTGGCTCTAGGGAAAGTGGAGGAAGAGGAGGAAGATGAGGAGAGGCACTCGGGGGTGTCTCCCAAGCTCCACTTTGAGGGTGGGGTGGGGAGGCCAACTTGTGGATTTGTTTAGGTGGCCACCAAACTCCTCAGGTGAAGGACATTTAGGAGGCTTTTTTTCCTAAAAACTAAGAAAGTGACTTCATTATTTTCCGCTTTCCCCCAGGAACCAGAGTGATGCCAGGTATGTGACCATTAGCCAGGTTCTCTCATCACCTGGCTGGTCTGGAATTTATGTCACTCACTGAATGAAGGCCACCCTGGTCTTCCTTGGCTGTGCCAAGACCCCACCCTGGGTCTTGTCCTGGAAGGCTGCCCTTGCCCACCTGGGCCACTTTGCCCATGTTCTGCCTGGAGGAGTGGCCAGCATAAATGTGCCACTCCAGTGTCCCTTGGAGAGAGCTGGTCGGTGTCCCCTGCCTCCTTTTGTGTCAGGTGCACCCCCTACCGGAAGTACTTTTCCTTCTTCCCTTCATTTCTCTGTCCTTGTCCCACAGTCCACCAGGGGAAGCCCTTAGGCTCATAGACAGCAAACTGTATGATGTGATGAGTTGGGGAGTAGGCGCAGCTAACCCAGAGGGTAGGTGGGAAGGGGGTGTGTCAGAGAATATTCCAGAAGAGGTGTCACAGCTGGGTAGTGATGGCTGAATAGGAGTTTTCAAGATTGCTGAATCCCCCTGGAGGTTTGAAGAGAAGCAGCCACAGGGTGTGGTGTGTGTGGGGAGTGTGGGTGAGATCATGCATTCAGGGAAGCCCCATCTCTCACCCAAGGAAGTGAGACTGCCATGCAGTTTGATGGAGGGAGTCCTCTTTATACACTTGTAAACAAACTGGCTTTCTCTTCCCTTCTCTTTAATAGGGGCCTTTTCCTTTCTTAGAACCCAGCGTAATCTGAGTTGTATTTTCAACCAACTCACTGCCAAGGGTTCCAGAAACTCCCTGCTCTCCTCTCTGAAGAAATTCAGGGGGCTCCTGGAGGAGGAGCATCTTCTTGTTTTGCCTCGTGACTTTGGACTTGGCAGAAGCCGGGGTGCAGTGGGAGTTTTGTTTTCTTTGATTTGGGTCTGTCTGGATCATTGTGAAGCCTTTGTGTGTTCTTGGGTGAAATCCACAGTGGGGTCTGTGTTGAATCGTTTTCACGGCTCTGGGAGTGCATTCCGAGGAATTTCCTCAAATGTGGACAGAGCTCAGCCAGCAACCTCAGGAATGAACTTTCTGGGGACTTCTTGGTCGGTGGATGCAGATGCAAAAACCAAGGACAGTTGGGGAATTGCTTCCTGAAAGGCTCTAAGAGCTTCCAGTGTCTCGGGTTGCGGGTTTCTTTGGAAACTTGAGTATGGTCTCCTTTGTGTAGTCTTGCTGTCCAAAAGGCAGGACTTTTTCTCTGCTGCCTTTCAATCTTTCTACAGTTACCTCCTTCCTCCTTTCTTACTTCCACTGAGCTTGAATTATTATAGTAAAACTGCTCTCAGGTGGGTAGAAACTTCTTTTTTCCTTGAAAGAAACTTGCAAAAATATCTGGAACAACCCAACATCACCTTGCCTTTACATGTTAATAACATTTACTCACTTTTTATTTTTTCATTTCTCCACAAGGAGGTTTTTGTCTTCCATTCTTAGAAGTTGATTTTTTTCTTTTTTTAGAATCTATTAAATTATATATTGCCTAAAACAGGTGGGCCTCACTTTCTTTGATAGACTGTCAGGTATCATTAAGTCAGGAACAAGCTGCTTTGGGCAACCTTCTGGCTGGGTGGGTGTTCGTAGGCGGGGAGCTGTTAGCTGTACCCCTCGACTAGAAAGGTGACCCCTCCTTTTGTTGCTAATTTGGTAAAGACTGAAGTGATGCTCCGAGTGGGGGCAGATAAGAAGTTTCTTCAGTGGTTTGAGTAGTCGTCTTTTTCAGGCACACTCACCTCGGGGTTGAGTACTCCACCCTGCCATTTGCTTAGCAGCAGCAGAGAAATCATCTGGCACTGAACACCCACCTGCCCTTGCCTTGGTCTGTTTCTGCCTAACCATGGTTCACTAATAGGGAGGTGCAGACGCTTCCCACATTGGCTGGTTCCACCCCGAGGACTCAGAAAGGGGGGTTCCAGTCTGGATGGACAGTCTGACTTAGAGAGACTTTACTGTTTGTCCCCCACACATCCTAAAGGAGATTACTCAGAGCCTATGGCCGCTTGGATCCCTCATATCAAATGTTTGTTGAGCACTTCCGCCGTGCTAGGCACTTCTGTATATGACTTCATCCATTCCTCATCCCAGCCCTGTGAAGACGTGACTTAAACCCACGCAGAGGTCAAATGACTTGCCCAGTGTCGCATAGCAAATGGGAGAGCTGAAGTTCAATCCAAAAGATTGGGCTTCTGTACTTGCATTCTTTATTCATCTCCTTCATTCTTTCAGTGTTCAGTAATTGGTGGTGTTGGTAATGGTGATGGAATTATTGGTTTTGGTTATCATCATTTTAAGGGAATGATCCCTGAGAGGTGAAATGATTTCCCCTAGTCCATGACTGGTAGGGCTGTGACTAGACCTCAGGACCCAGAGCTCCCTGCCCAGGCCACTGGCCAGTTCTGCATGTTCTCAATGAACATGCCTCACCTTTTCCTTTGACTTTTTTACTTTGAGACAGGGTCTTGCTCTGTTGCCCAGGCTGGAGTGCGGTGGCACAATCACAGCTCACTGCATCCTCGATCTTCCAGGCTCAAGCAATTTTCCCACCTCAGCCTCCTTAGTAGCTGGGACCACAGGCATGCGCCACAGCACCCAGCTAGGTTTTTTTTTTTTCTGTTGAGATGGAGTCTCGCTCTTTTGCCCAGGCCAGAGTGCAATGGTGTGATCTCGGCTCACTGCAACCTCCGCTTTCTGGGTTCAAGCAATTCTCTACCTCAGCCTCCTGAGTAACTGGGATTACAGGTGCCTGCTATCATGCCAAGCTAATTTTTGTATTTTTAGTAGAGATGGGTTTCACCATCTTGGCCAGGCTGGTCTTGAACTCCTGACCTCCTGATCCACTTGCCTCAGCTTCCCAAAATGCTGGGATTACAGGCGTGAGCCATTGTGACTGGCCTGGGGTGTTTTTTTTTTTTTTTTTTTTTTTTTAGAGATGGGGGTCTCACCATGTTGTCCAGGCTGGTCTCGAACTCCTGGGCTCAAGTGATCCTCCTGCCTCGGCTTCCCAAAGTGCTAGGATTACAGGTGTGAGCCACTGCCCCGGCCCACCTTTTTCTTAAGAAATACTTTGATCATCTTAATAATATTTCTCCAGGGCTCCCTGAATGGGAGTGGTTGGTGTTTGAGAGAGGAAGGTCTGGTTCTCTGGTCCTTCTTCCTTGTGTAGCTGAGAGATGGTGGCACCTTTGCCTAGAAGTAGGTGAGCAGTGTTTCTGAATGTGCTCAGATTTCTCTGAAAGCTTTTCGTCATGTCTTGTGGCTCAGAAAGAGAAGGAATGGTCAGATGAAGCTGCTATTGGTTGCTTGAACCTTTGTGTTCTTAGAGGTGCCAACTGCTGTCCCTCTGGACAGAGATCTCCAGTGGCCATCCTGAGGACTCTGATCTTGGCCCTTATCTCTTTAATTGGATGTAGGTGTACACAGGGCGTTCTTATCTGGACTGGATTAAAAAAATGATATGTATGTTGGGTATCGTAATTGGAGTTTCCACTATGTCTTGATGGGCCTTCATTGATAGCCTGAGCTCTCTCACAAGTTTTCATTTGACATAAGTTAATGTACAGTTTTGCTTTTGGGTGGAAGTAACCCCCAGGGCACAAACTGGGGACGGAGGCTATGTCGGTGGCGGGGCGGGGGGGGGGGGGGGGGGGAAAACAAGACCCTCACACAGGTGTTGGTTGACAGTAGCTCAGGTGTAGCTGCCAAAGGACCTCTGCCAGGAGCCAGCCAGCCAACCAGGATTCTTGCCCAGCTGTAACTTAGTTTTCCGTAGGGGCGAATTGCCACTTAGAGGGATAAATCCAGAAACCTGCACTTGGGCCAAGCAGGTCTCAAATGCATGAAGGCAGAACTGATGGATGTGATCTAGTAGCATGTGTGAAACAGACTTTAGAGTTTGGGTGGATTGTAAATTCATGGTGCTGTTGTTGCCAGAACCTCTAATTTGATCTGAAGTTTTAAAAAATGTAGTGACTTTATTGTTTTCATTAAAATGATACATGACCCTTATAAAGAAAACTCACAAGACTCTAGCCATAAAGGAAAGTACAAAGGAGAAAGCAACACATTGGTCTAGATTTTAACTCCCAGAAGTAACCTGTTTTAATATTTTGTAGACAGTTTTCCAGATATCTCTATGTACATTTTCAGACAGAATTGACAACTACAGAAGTATATAAATAGGCAATTCTATAACAAGGTGTTCCTTGTTATAATGAGTGCTATGCATGATCTTTTGAAAAAACATACTTAGTTGTACTTATTTAGCAGAAGAAAATGAAACTGAAGTGAAGTAATACTGTAATTGGTTCTTCACCACTTTCTTTAAGTTGATTTCTCTGATGTGCCTTAAAGCAGTGGTTCTTGACTGGGCGTGATTTTGTCCCCTAGGGGCCATCTGGCAATGTCTCATTTTTGGTTGTCCCAAATAGGGGGTGGGGGAACACCGGCATCTAGTCAATGGAAGATAGGGATACTGCTAAACATCTTAAATGTGCAGAACAGCCCCCAAGACAAAGAATTTTCTGGCCCCAAATGTCTGTAGTGTTGAGGCTGAGAACCTGCTCTAAGGGTAAGAAAAAATGATGATTAATACCATTAGGAAGGTAAAACTGTTATGTTTTAGCTGGGTTGCAGTTTTAGACAGTTTTGATTGGTCTTCTGTAATGAAAGATGAGTTGATTAACCTCATTATAATTTCTTCCTCCTTTCCTTAACAAGGAAACCAAGAGGTGGCATATATTGTTTTTACCTTGTCAAGGTTCATAACATTTACACTCTATTCTGCAAACATAATCCCCAGTTGTTTAGTCTTAGTTTTGTTTTATTTTATTTTATTTTGTTTTTTGAGACAGAGCCTTGCTCTGTTGCCCAGGCTGGAGTGCAGTGATATGATCTCAGCTCACCGTAACCTCTGTCTCCCAGGCTCAGGTGATTCTCATGCCTCAGCCTCCTGAGTAGCTGGGACTACAGGCATGCGCCGCCATGCCTGGCTAATTTTTGTATTTTTGGTAGAGACTGGGTTTCACCACGTTGGCTGGGCTGATCTCGATCTCCTGGCCTTAAGCGGTCCACCCACCTTGGCCTCCTAAAGTGTTGGAATTACAACTGTAAGCCACGGCGCCCGGCCCTTAGTTCTGTACTTAAATGATCAATGCCACACACCACTTCTCAGCCCATTGTTTCACCTTTTCTGGGTTGATTTTGAGTCACCTCTTGGTTGGTGGGCTGTTTGATCTTGATATAAATTTAACATGTGTAGGAAGGGAGATGTCGGTCCCCGCTCTGCTTTGCCCTGTCGGACTTGCACCTGCAGATTTGAGTTTGTGTCTGTGCACCATACTTAGAGGAAGAGTAGAGAGACACGATGGGTGTCTCTGGGATGCTGTCGGGGTGTGAAGCAGGGTCCCGGGGAGAAATGGGGTTGGATGTGAAACTGAATTTTGAAAAGACTTCATGTGGAGGCAGGATTATTGATCTTAACTGAGGTCTCCCAGAAGGTTACAGCTAGAACTGCATGAACATCAAGGACAGGGTAGCTGATAATGGGCTACCCTGGGAAGGTGATGAGTTCCCTGTTAGCTGAAGTGTGTTGGGGAACCACCTGTTGCTATGCTGTCCCTAGGTGTTGGGCTTCAGCCATCAGATGAGCTGCTGCATTAGGTAACTTTCTAACCTTGAGATTCTGATAATCTAATTAATGCTTTCTGTAACCACTTGTCCTGGGGAAGAGCCCTAAGCACTCCAGTTCCCTCCCTTGTGCTGTTTGGGGCAAGGGGGAGAACAGCCAGGGCCATGTTGCATGAGCAGGTGGTTCAGGGTGGAACCTTACATGTTCTGTACACCTTAAATTTGGATCCACCATCTAACAACTCAAAAGTGTATGTGTGAGGTTCTGCCAAACTAGTTCAGTTGATGTTTGTAGTATTTATAAGATTACAGGAACTGAGCACATTCTAAACTGATTCCTGAGCCAATACATGTATATAGAATCCAGGAAACATATCGCAGACCTGCAAAGGAAGAGAACATACACAGATTGTTCCCTGCATGATTGGAATTGGGTGTTCTGTTAATGTAGTAATCAGATGTCTGTCGCAGTGTGACTTACTGATGTCTTTGATTTGTCGCAGGGGAGCTATCCAGTTTGGGAAGATTTCATAAACAAAGCAGGAAAGCTGCAGTCCCAGCTTCGGTAAGTAGAAGCATGTGTTCTATAGGAAAAGGGCAACATCCTCAGACAAGGATGGAGTGGGACAGACCAAAATACAGATTGATTAGAGTTGATTCAGGAAGTGCTACAGATAGGGAAGCATGTGGTGGGTTCTGATTGGAGCATGATCACATGTAGCCATATATCCTGGGTCCTGATTCCCATATGTAAAATGGGACTCATTCATGTCTGCTTTGCCTCCTTCCTTAGGAATTTTGAGAGTCAAATGAGGTAGGTACTGTATGTAAGGTAGCGACAGGTAACATTTCTGTGTTGCTCGCTATGTGCCAGGCATTTGTTAATGGTTTAAATCTCATAACCCCATGAGGTACATGCTATTATTATCCCCATTTTACTGATGAGGAAACTGAGGCACAGGAAAGTTAAATAACTTATCCATAGTCACATCACTAGTAAATGGCGGAGCAAGGATTTGGCTCTGTGGCTTGAGTCCATGTTCTCCATTCTGCTTACTGCCTCTCCACATGGAGTTTAAAACCTTGTGTTGTTTTTTTTTAACTCCACATTAGAGTTTAAAATTGGTGCGGTGGCTCATGCCTGTAATCCCAGCACTTTGGGAGACTGAGGTAGGCGGGTCACAAGGTCAGGAGTTCGAGACCAGACTGGCCAACAAGGCAAAAACCCGTCTCTACTAAAAATACAAAAATTAGCTGGGCATGGTGACGGGTACCTGTAATCCCAGCTACTTGGGAGGCTGAGGCAGGAGACTCGCTTGAACCTGGGAGGTGGAGGTTGCAGTGAACTGAGATCATGCCATTGCACTGCAGCCTGGGCGACAAGAGCAAGACTCCATCTAAAATAAAATAAAACCTTGTGTTGACTATTGTATAATTCCATTTACATGAAATATCTATCAAAAGCATATCTATAGAGTGATGTCAATCAGTGGTTGCCTGGGGATAGGGTGAAGAAGGAGAGTGACAAGTGGGTAAGATAGATCTTTTGGGTTGGTGGAAATGTTCTATAATTGGATTGTGGTAATGGTTGTACAACTCCAAATTTACTAAAAATCATTGACTCATACCCTGAAAAAGGGTGTATTTTATGGTATGTAAATTATGCCTCCGTAAAGCTGCCTAAACAAGATCCAGTGCTGAGCTCTAAGGGGCTGTGATCGCCTAGTCTCGTGCTTGTTCATATATCATGTGATATGAAATAGAAAGTATGTCGGCATCTTCTTGTTAAAGCTCTACCCTTTTAAATCATTGTGGTGAAGGGATGCAGTTACACTTAGTGGGTGCTTCGTGAAGGATAGGACATTTTAAAAAGGAATTATTTTGATGGTCCTGGTTCACGGCATTTAGGGGATGACATTGGCTGGTTTGGATGGAGGAAGATGATTCAGAGAACAGGGCAGGCATGGGTTTTCCAGGATAAATAGCCATGTGGACGACAGAGAGGTGGGAGAGGGGTGATGTGATGCTCTCGGGCCTTTGCCTGTGGACACCAGGGGTCACTGCCCAGAGTGTTAGCTGTAGGACTGGAGGGTCCATGGCGCCCTATAGACTAAAGAACTTGGGAAGGGTGGGTCTTTTTTCTTTCATTCCTTCAGTTTTGTTTGGGGCCTGGGATTTCCATCCATGAACTGGAGCCTCGGATGGACAGTGAACTTGGAATACCGTACCTTCCCCAGTTGTCAAGTCCTGTACTTAAGCCCTGCTTAAGCGCTTGTAATTACTTTCTGCTGGATCAGATCCCACCTCCCCTGCTCAGGATTCAGGGCTCCTCACCTGAGTCCTTCACCAGCCTCACCTTATTTAGCTGTATCTACTCCCACCTCCATGTCTGCCATGATTACCATTTATTTTAGGTAACTTCATCTCCATCCTGTGGGAGGTCTCCTCCTGTAGTAATACAGTAAAACATTTAAATATATTTCCCCCTACTTTTTTAAGATTCAGCCTCATTTAACTGTCTGGCAGGCTTTCAGGGTAGACCAAGAAAATTGTTATCTTCCCCTTTTATCAGTGAGGATCTTGAAGCTTAAAGTAATGGACGGATCAGCTGTCTTAAACATATAAAGTAAAATTTAAAGTAATCTTAACCTATCCCTACTGGTACAGGATACATTTTATATTATTAAACAATATTTTGTCCTGAAGGCAGGGACCATTTCTTTATTATTTTGTTAAACTAATAGTACAGGGCTGAGAGCAATATAGGGGCCTCATGCACATGGTTTAATTCTGTGTATTAGAAAAAGGATGAAGTTTAGATTGCAGAAGAGGCATAGAAGCCTTGGTATATTTAAGCTGAATCACTCCTCTGTGCTTCTGTTGGTTACAAGTTTGCTCTGCCCCATTAGAGAGGGCCAAGATGTCTTGTGACTATGTCAGACAGTGAAATATGACTGCCATTTAAAAGCCTCGAAATTGATCACCATCCTAATTTTCAGTGGAGCCCTGGTGACTGTGTAATACACAAGACACCTCTACAGCTGGTTCATTAAATTTGGATGATTCGCGTTGAGTTGGATGAGAATAAATCCAGCCATTGTGTCAGATATTAATTGTAAATCAGAACCAGCTATTTATAAATCCCAAGATGTTTGATAAAGCTAATTTTTCCAGGGTTTGTGTTTGATGTCAACTCTTTAAAAAATATGCTTCAAAGTGGTTTTGTGTATGTGTATGTCATTATTTTTAAAAATTTTGAGCAGAATGTTTCGTTGCTCTACTGGAAAATAACAGGCCTCATTTTGAAGTTTGGCTCTAAGGGACTGTTGCCTAGATTTTCCCAGGATCTGCTTCCAGCACCTTCCAGGAACCTTTTGTTTCAAAGCTACTGTTGCTTATGTTTAAAGGCCATTCCTTTCCTTTTTTCTTTCTTTTTTCTTTTCTCTTTCTTTTTGAGAGAGGGTATTGCTCTGTCACCTAGGCTGGAGTACAGTGGTGCAGCCATGGCTCACTGCACCCTTGACCTCCTGGGCTCAAGTAGTCATCCCGCCTCAGCCTCCTGAGTAGCTGGGACTACAGGCATGCACCACTGTGCCTGGCTAATTTAAAAACACTTTTTTTTCTTTTGTAGAGATGGAGTCTTAGTATGTTGCCCAGGCTGGTCTCAAACTCCTGAGCTCAAGTGATCCTCCCACCTCAGCTTTCCAAAGTGCTGGGATTACAGACATGAGCCACTACAGCTGGTTTCATTTTTCTCTATTTTGAAATCTTCCCTTTCAAGTCCTTATTGTTATGCTTCCTTCAGCAACTTTGCATCCCTAGGAACACTCAGTAAAGACTGGAGTTATATAAGAAATACTTGAAAACTAACATTTAGTTACAAGTTTGATTGTAAAGTCCTTGAATTCTAGTTCTGGGACTTGTTTGTGTGGAATCCATGGCCCTGGGTTGGAGTATTGACTACACTGAATGGTGCCTTATGTCATGACTTTTGGAACCGGTAGACCACAGGGGGCTCAGAGCATCTTGTGTCCAAAAAAATATGAAGAGCCCAGAATGATTTCTAGGACATAAATGACTATAGTATCTTCTCCCCATTCTCAACTTGTAGGAATTTGGCAGATTCGGTTGAAACAGTAGTATCTCAGTTTCATTATAACCAGGATCTCGGGAGAAAAGTCACACTGCCAGGATCTTGTTTTATAGTGAGTCAAACCTAAGCCTGTGAGTCATGAGGCTGGGATACTTGGCCCAGCTCTGGTATGAACTAGGGCTGTGTTCGTGGCCTTGTATTTGTGGCCTCCGTTTTCCTGTTCCTAAAAACGAACTGTTTGAACTACATGATCTGTCTCCCAGATTCCTTCCCCCAACTAATGTGCATATGTATATATTGCTTTCCTACTCCAAAATTAATTTCACCTCTACCACTTCTATTTTTTAATGTTTTATTTTTTCTTTTAGGTAGAAATGCCTCTGTTTTCCTCCTGTAGAAAATTTTGCCTGATGATAGGTTTTGTTGTTTGTTTTTCTGGTTTTTTTTTTTTGAGACAGAGTCTTGCTCTGTCACCTAGACTGGAGTGCAGTGTCGTGATCTCGGCTCACTGCAACCTCTGCCTCCTGGGCTCAAGTGATTCTCCTGCCTGAGCCTCCCAAGTAGCTGGGATTATAGGTGCATGCCACCATGCCTGGCTAATTTTTTGTATTTTTAGTAGACACGGGGTTTCACCATCTTGGCTAGGTTGGTCTCGAACTCCTGATCTCAAGTAATCCACCTGCCTCAGCCTCCCAAAGTGCCAGGAATACAGGGGTGAGCCACCACGCCTGGCCCTGGTAATGGTTTTATACAGTCAGATGAAATGGAATGGGAAGGGCTACTAGCATTTAACACCAAATGAACTGGATATTATTTGAGTGGAGTACTTGGGAAAAAGTGGGTTCAACAAGCCAATGGTTGTCCATGCTCAGTTGAGTTATTTCTGGAGGAAGGTTACATGAACTCCTTAGCAGAGGTTTTAGGCCTTGAGCAGTAATGAATTTGCTAGGGAGAGACATTCCTCATGCTTTTGTTATCTGTTTGCATTTCAGGACAACAGTAGTAGCAGCAGCTGCCTTCTTGGACGCCTTTCAGAAAGTGGCGGACATGGCCACCAACACACGTGGTAAGCAGATGGAGGCTGACTCCCAGCGTTAACTGCATTCAGCACGTGGTGTCTTCCCCTGGGGTGGCTGCACAAGAAGATGCAGTTTAAGTTATCAGAGCTGAGCTGACTCGTATTTTCCCATTTTTTAAAACTCTGTGGGATTCCACATATTAGAAGTTGCAACTAGTTTTCCCGATAATAAAGCACACGTGAAGAAGAATGAAAAAGGAAGAAAGTGAACCACTGTTTCTGCATGAGTTGGCTTGATGGATCTTTTGATCACTTTAATGACGTGCTGGTTGTGGAACCTTGAGCTATGCCTTTGGTTGCAATTTGTGTTTTCCTCCTTACATGAGTTTTCCTTGTTTGCTCGTGAAATGGGAAGCAGTATGAATGATTGGATAGACCATTTTTCTGAGTTTCCATAAAATGAGGAACCCTTTTAAAATAAGGATCTCATTGTGTTGTATCTATTTATGTGTCCCTCACATTTGACTGCAAACCTGTTGAGATAGAGACTATGACTTATTCACATCTGCAACCCCAAAACATAGTGCCTAGAGCATAGGAGATGTTTAAAGTATGTTTATTAAATCAATGAAAAAAATTTAATGGCTTCAGCAAGTACTGAATCATAGAAAGGTTATTTATAACATGTGAAAAGTATAAAAAGAAAATGAATGCCCCATATGCCTGACCATCTTTAGAAATGCAACATTATGGTTGGGTGCAGTGGCTCATGCCTGTAATCCCAGCACTTTGGGAGGCCGAGGCAAGAGATCCGAGGTAGATCACTTGAGGTCAGGAGTTCGAGACTAACCTGGCCAACATGGCGAAACCCCATCTCTACTAAAAATACAAAAATTAGCACTCCAGCCTGGGCAACAGTGAGACTCTGTCTCAAAAAAAAAAAGAAAAAAAAAAAAAAAAAGGAAAAGAAAAGAAATGCATGCAACATGACCAGTAACAGATGGTTCCCCTATTCAAAGGGAGGAGGGTGCTTTCCTTTTCCTTGCAATGCAGCTACTCTCTCCTGCCTCTTACTTTGCGTTGTCTTTCTGGGTCTCCTTGTTGCACCGGCAGCTATAGGCCTGTTCTTTTCATTGTCGCGGTGACATTGGTAAATTTGGTGACATTGGTAAATTTGGGTTGGCAAGTGTTGGGGACTGCTCCCAGGCACATGAAAGTTTCTCTGAACCACCTGATGGGTACCTTCAGTGCAGTGATACTCATTTATCACGGGTGCTTAATTAAATATTTGAATGAATTTGCAGCAAGAACCCTTCTCATTCATTGAACAAACTCCTTTTATTTCAGGCACTATCATGGGACCACAAAAAGCAATATGACTCTCCTTGTCCTGGAGGGGCTTACAATTGAGTGGGGAAAATGAGATGTGTAAATAAAGAATTTCAGCATAGAAATAATATGTTTGGTATGGTAATCGTTGTAGAACAAAGTGCTGGGGAATATAGAACAGTGAGCAATTAACTCAGGGAGTGGAGGAGGTTTTCCTAGGGCAGGTAACATTTCTCATTTCCAGGATGCCAACAGGGTTTTACAACGTTCCCGTGGAGAATGCAACAGAGAAATTAGAACCATGGTTTCTTCATCCAGTATGTCAACTTGGTGTGGATCTTAACCAGTATCTTTTTAAAAGTCCTTTAACAAAATTCCATAGCTTATGTGTGTCTGTTATAGAAACTTGAGAAAATACAGCCGTAAAGAAGAACTTAATATGCAAACCATTGCAGGGTTAATAATATTGCATTTTATATTTTCTTCTACTTCAGCAGTGTCTGGAACTGGACTTGCCAGCCATATTGATATCTTTCTGTAATAGCCATCAGAATAGGTTTTTTTTTTTTTTTTTTCCCGGCAGAATCTCGCTCTGCCTCTCAGGCTGAAATGCAGTGGTGCAGTCTTGGCTCACTGCAACCTCCGCCTCCCCAGATTCAAGCAATTCTCCTGCCTCGACCTCCCGTGTAGCTGGGATTACAGGCATGTGCCACCATGCCCAACTAATTTTTGTATTTTTAGTAGAGATGGGGTTTCACCATGTTAGCCAGGCTAGTCTCCAACTCCTGACCTCAAGTGATCTGCCCACCTCGGCCTCCCATAGTGCTGGGATTACAGGCGTGAGCCACCGTGCCTGGCCCAGAATGTGTCTTTTTTTTAAGAAAGCTGCTCTACTGTTTTAAGGAACTTAGATATCTGGCATTGCTTGTTTGAGGCTCTATGATAATAATGTTTTTGTATTTTAATGTTTAATTCTTGGATGGATCCTATAGATGGACTGGAAAGAGATCCCCAGATTGTCCATAAGTTCCTGTAGTGGGGACCTGGGATTTTGAAGATACTGCTCCCAGAATGGTTCCTGGCGGGACACTGGAGGGTCTGGACATTGTCATCTTTGAAGGGAAGAAAAACAGCCATTATTTGTGCAAAAAGAAACCAAAGAGCCTCACTGCAGAAGTGATGGGGGTAGAGTAGTAGTTTGGAGGGTGATGTATTTCACCAAAGGCAAATAATCTCATAGTGAACAAACCCCTGCTTTGACTTTTTTTTTTTTTTGAGGCAGAATCTTGCTCTTGTCAACTAGGCTGGAGTGCAATGGCGTGATGTCAGCTCACTGCAACCTCTGCCTCTCGGGTTCAAGTGATTCTCCTGCCTCAGCCTCCCAAGTAGGTGAGATTACAGGCGCCCACCATCATGCCTGGCTAATTTTTGTATTTTTAGTAGAGACAGGATTTCATCATGTTGGCCAGACTGGTCTCGAACTCCTGACCTCGTGATCCACCCGCCTCGGCCTCCCAAAGTCCTGGGATTACAGGCGTGAGCCACCACACCCGGTTGCTTTGACATATTTTTAGACCATTGGATTTCAGATCATTTTTAGTGATGCCAGATACTTTCTGTTTAAAATCCATATGTACTACTATTTTCATTGAATGTGGGAGTGTGAGAACTCTCAAATGACCTAAAAGTATATGGGTGATAGAAAGAAGGTATATTTTACAGAGATAAGAGAAACTTGAATATCCTTCTTAATAAGTGTCAGAAGTGACTTTTATTAATTTTTGCTTAAAAATTTAAAAAATAGAACATTCTCTTTAGTTTAAAAAATTGAAATAAATAGGCTGGGTGTGGTGACTCACACCTGTAATCCCAGCATTTGGGAGGCTGAGGCGGGTGGATTACCTGAGGGCAGGAGTTCGAGACCACCCTGACCAATATGGTGAAATCCTGTCTCTACTAAAAATATAAAAATCAGCCAGGCATAGGGGCGGGCACCTGTAATCCCAGCTACTCGAGAGGCTGAGGCAGGAGAATCATTTGAACTTGGGAGGTGAAGGTTGCAGTGAGCCGAGATTGTACCACTGCACTCCAGCCTGGGCGACAGAGCAAGACTTTGTGTCCAAAAGAAAAAAAAAATTGAAGTAAGTGTATAAAGTAAAATCTACCCTCCCCACCTCCCCGCCCCTCCCAGGAGTTGGGTTTAGTGTCATTTGCAGATGTTTTTGCATATATAAACAAACATGCCTGGGAGAAAACAAAAAACAAAAAACTAGTTTTCCACAATACGTGGAATGACACATGGAATAAAATATACCTGTGTGACCTTTTTCAGAAGGTAGCCCCTAACAAACATTGTTCCTGTGCTTTTTACAGCATAGCATATTATAGTTACCTTTCCAGTACCTATAGATCCACCTGATTCTTTCTAGCGGCCAAATGGAATTTCTGAATATAGCACTGTCTGAATATAGCACTGTCTGAATATAGCACAGTTGAATCATTATTCTATTGATAGATATTTAGGTTATCTCCAGATATTTGCTACTACAAGATCTGCTGCAATGAATGCCCAAGTATATATCCTTTTGGAGTCCTACAAGTGATCTATTTTTAATGATGTATGGATCACCAGGGAAATGATAATCTGTAAAAAGTGCTTCAAGCTGTTTTGGTCAGCAGCAAATAGATTTTGGCTTAGGGTTGGTGTAGGCGGTGACTCTAACAGAGTTTGTGATTTGATATCTACCCTCTCCAGAAAGAGTATCCTTGGTTCACTCCCTTGCTTAGAGCCTTTACATGTTTTTTTTTTAAAAGTCTCTCATGATGGAAGTGGTAGGAGGGAATTACAATTATTATTAAGTACATCTCTTCTGGGCAAGTGCCCAGAATTTCAAGCAAGCAGGTTGCTCTGGTTTCCAAAATATTAGCATCTCATATTGTTTCCAAAAGGAAACAGCTTTGAGTGGTCTTTGTCCTTTATAGGAAATCTTTTGCACTAGCTATTAATAAAATTTACTTAGGAAAAACTTTGCAAACTAGTCAGTATAAGAGCAAAATCAGTCTAGTCGTTATGTACCTATTGTTCAACAGAATGTGGAAATATGTTAGAACTTAATTGCTTTCATTGTTTTTTAAATGAAAGTGTGTAAGTGGATATTATAATGTGTGTATTTGTGTTAATAATTAAACTATAATGGAATTCCAGTTTATTAGCACTAGACAGAGTTCCATATTTTGTTGATTTTAGACACTGGATGAAATATACAATTTGTTTTAAATATGAAAGTACCATTTTCTGTATTATTAGACACAAAGAATTGGTTTCTAGGTATCTGGTAGACATGGAACCCAAGGCTTTCTGGAGCAGAGTCTCTGCTTCCTTCACATCCATAATGGACCAGCATGTGGCTCTCACAGGAGCTGAGAAATATTTGAACTGAGTGGCATGCATTTGTCTGGGCTACTTAAAAAAATAAGAAAAGGAAAATTAAGGAAATTAAGAAAAAGATGATAAGTACCTACCACATAGGCTATGGTGAGAATAAAAAGACTTAATACACATAAACCACTCAGAACAGAGCCCAGCCCATGGTACACATTCAATAAAGGGTAGCTATCCTGATTTTCAGTCTTAAAATCATGCCTACTTTTTAGGGTAACAACTTAAAGAATCTGGACATTAAAGATGATCTAGTCTGCCTGGATCCATTTCCTTCCTTCTGAGAATCTGAAATGTCTTCCTCAGGCATTGGATGTATTATCATCTAAACTTTCCTGAGATGGTTGTTCAAAACCATAAAAGTAATTACAGAGGCACACAGGCAGATGAAAAGGAGAGTCACACAACACTGCTCTTCAAAGGCCCTTGCTGACACAAGCAGATGGCACAGTGGCCAGGATGGGCCAGTGCTGACTAAGAGGGAGTGTATCATCCACTCCGTACTCCGTGCAAGTCCCTGATGTGTAAGGACACAGGCTTACAGGTGTTCAAATTTTATTCCCCATTTTGATCCTGAATGCATTAAAAAAAAATCTGTGTAGCACAAAAAATAATCTACGTAGTTGAAATAATAAAAGTCTATATGTGGTAGTTAGAGTAACCACTAGCTTGGGATCTGGGATGCATAGGTTTGACTTTGTGCCTTTGCAGCTATTTGATCTTGAGTAAATATTTCCCTTCTCTGGGCTTCCATTTTCCCACCTATAAAGGGTCTAGGAGCCTAGATGATCACAAGTAATTTTTTTTTGGCTCTAATATTCTATGATTTTAAATCTTGCCTTGGTGCTCATTAACTATGAATGAAGTTGGACAGTGTAAATTTCCTTTTCTATATTATCTTTAGAGCTTCCAATTTTTGCTCTGACGACAAAGGAAGTAGAGGAAGTAAGATTAAGCCAAAGATAATGGAGAGAGAAGGTTAGAAGAGAAAAGGGAAAATTACAGATGGGCATTTGGGTTGAGGCCTCTTCTCAGACTTGAGTGTGTGCAGGAGGAAGGCAGGTGGATGCTGGACCTTCTAGGACAGGCATCGAAGGCTAGACCAACAGACATGCGCTTTAGTCAGCGAGTCTGGATCGCCGAGGTTGATGAAGAAAATTGCTGACGGTTTAGTTCTTACAATTGTGTTACACGTTTGCAGTACAGATTTTGGTAAATGCCATGGTCTCCAGATCTGGCATTAGGCATCACAGTCACTCCAGAAGTTCACTTTAAGGGACAGATTTCAGGGCCCTGTCACTCCTATGGAATCAGAATAACTAGGTGAGACCCCCAGAATCTCCAATTTTGAAAAGCTTTCCAGGAGATGTTGCTCTCCAGTGAGGTATGTTTGTGCTGTCACGTAAAGCCTCTTGCCATCTTGCCGTAACCCACCTGTCCAATGGTGGCTCCCTGCCCATGGCCGGCAACTGCACCCAGGAAGAACTGCTCACTGTTTTCTGAAACCCTTAAAACCCTTGATCCCTATCTGCTGGCACATGTGCATTCCAGGCCCAGAATGCCCTTTCCAGCCCTCCCCCTCTTAACCCTGTTTGTATGCATGAGGATCTGCTGCTGATCTCCCAGGGGTTTAAGAGCTGTATCACTTGTGAGACCTTTGTCTCCCCTCAGGAAGTAAACTGGGTCCTTGCTCAGGGCCTCAGGGGACATGCTGGGGTTAGAGGAGTCCCCTAGCTGTGCTGTCACTATCTTCCCCACCAGATTGCAAATACCTCCAACAGGGCCTGCTCCTTTCTGAAGAACTCACATTCCCAGATGCTGAGTATCCAGCCTTCAGCAGGGTACAGACCCATCTGCTGAATGAATGACTCTGCAGCTTCCACTTTCATGCAGCCCTCATGGATCCTGGTGGGAAGCCCGTCAGCTCTTGGGCAAGGGGCTGTTGGGATGGGGTCTTGGCAGGATTCCTCCCTGGAGTTGAGAATTTGAATCTTGGTGACCCCTCCCTGAGGTCAAGTCTCTGGTGCAAGGGACAGCTAGGTAGAAGGCACCCACCCTGCTTCAAGGATGGAGTGGAGGAGGGGAGGGAATCTTCTCTCTGAGGGGAGAAGGTGCTGGGTTATTTGGGTTCTCAGCTGGGCTGTTTCCTGGCTCCAGCCAGACTGCTCTTGTTTGCTCCTGAGTTTTATTTTAACTAGATTGTTTAATTGAGACTTCACTAGCCTTTAACTTCAGGATTGACTTTGGTGTTCAAGCCCAGAACTCTTTCATGTAATTAGAGTCTTAGTATTTCTACCTAGCAAACTTTTTTTTTTTTTTTAAAGATTGATAAATAATAATCTACATGTTATGGGGGTACATATGATACTTGGATAAATTCATATAATGTGTAAAGTTCAAATCATTTGAGAGGCGGAGGTGGGTGGATCACTTGATGTCAGGAGTTTGAGACCAGCCTGGCCAACATGGCGAAATCCTGGCTCTACTAAAAATAGAAAAAAAATTAGCTGAGCTTGCTGGAGGGCCTTTAATTCCAGCTACTTGGGAGGCTGAGGCATGACAATCACTTGAACTCAGGAGGCGGAGGCTGCAATGAACTGAGATCATGCCTCTGCACTCCAGCCTGGGTAATGGAGCGAGACTTTGTCTCAAAAAAAAAAAAAAAAAAAAAAAAAAATCAAATCAGGGTAATTGGGGTATCTATCCCCTGAAATATTTGTCTTCTTATTGCTACCTAGCAAACTCTTTAGCCTCAAATTGAAAACAATTTTTTTCAAATTAAAAACATCATATAAAAGGCCCCTCTTGCAGGTCTGGAACTGAAAATTCTTTGAATATTACCATAAAGGAATGTAGTCAAATTTCTTCATTTGATTAAAAATAAAAAGGCATATCAGCTGGGCGCGGTGGCTCACGCCTGTAATCCCAGCACTTTGGGAGGCCGAGACGGGTGGATCACGAGGTCAGGAGTTCGAGACCAGCCTGGCGAATATGGTGAAACCTCATCTCTACTAAAAATACAAAAATTAGCTGGGCATGGTGGCAGGCACTTGTAGTCCCAGCTACTTGGGAGGCTGAGGCAGGAGAATCGCTTGAAACCTGGGAGGCGGAGGTTGTAGTGAGCCAAGATCGTACCACTCTACTCCAGCCTGGGTGACACAGCAAGACTCGGTCTCAAAAAAAAAATAAAAAATTCTAGAAACCATCTAAACTGTATATATATATGTGTGTGTGTTTGTGTACACATATGTATGTATGTGTATCTATATACTTTTTATATTGAACACTTTTTATAATCTCAATCTTAAAGTACAAATAAAATCTATAAAAATGGTTGATGTTTATAATAATAGGCAACGTAGCTAAAAACTGTGGTTATTATATAAGCATAGCTTCAAGATAAATTTCCCAGTGCCTGAGCCCTTCTATATACAGATTTTAGAGCTGCCATTGCCCCAGCAGGAGGTGATGTAAAAAGTATTGTTTTAAATGGGTTCATAAATGTACATTCTGCTTTAGGTTTCATCATTTTGATGTTTTGCCACTTCAATTTGTCTTGCGTCATTTTAATTTGTTAGCACAATATATTTAGTCATATACATCTGCTATGAATAAAACATCTTTTTAAAAATGGCCTAGGCATGTGAAGTTTGTCTTACCACTTTCCATTTTTGAAAGCTGTCATTTTTTGGGGTATGCTTTCTATGAAACTTCAGACTTCGTATTGAGCCTAGGACAGTAGGGTGTCATGCATTTTTAGCATTTTTACAACTCACACTATACATAAGGACTGGAAATAACAAATGAATCTGTATATTTATACAGAGTGTTTTTATTTTATACATTTTAAAAAATACCTTGTTTTTGATGTTTTTCAGTTGATGGAGTTACGGTTGCTTATGTGTTTGATTATTTTGGTGGGCAGGTATGTATATTTAGGAGATTTGTAACCGTGAACCTAGCATTACCGCTGATAAAACAAATCCCTCCTTTCTAATCCCATCGATCTTTTCTTGATGTAAAAACTGATGCCTGACAACAGCACTGTTCCCCATTTGACAAGTGGCCTTTTATTATTGATCTTTGGTTGGGTAGCAACAGTTGCCGGAGAGAATTGTTCATTGTGGTCAACCAGTGTTCCTGCCTCAGTAGTGATTTGCTTTTAACCGTGTCTTCCTGGAATGACACTTGAAAGGGCAGTCGTCATGTGTTAGCCTAGAATGAACTCACCGGAATCCCACATTTACCAAAACATGTCCTGGATCCCCAGGGCAGGATGTCACCAGAATTCTATAATCCTCCAGCAGGCATAGTGAGGGATATCAGAATTCCACACCCAAGCATGCGTGTCTGTCCTGCTCAGGATTATCTTATCCCTAACAGAGAGAAATTCTTGCCCCATTCAGTGGGGTTTCCCCATTAGGCTTTAGTGTATTACCCCAGATGATACTTGAATTACATCTGGATGCGTGTGTGCTGTTCTCTGTCTAACCTCGGCAGCCTTCATCAATGCTGGTAAATTATGTGGTGGTGGTGGTGGTGGCGGTGGCGGCGGTAACAGCGGCAGTGGGGAGGAAGGTTCAAGCTTGGAGAGGATGTGTGTTTTTATGGGTGACTGAGTTGATTTGTGTGCAGCATGGTTATTTGTGTTGTTAGGCAGTTTACATAATAAAGTGGTTTACTCAGCATTTCCCCCCTTCCAGCTAACAGAGCCACCGTGCGTTTTGTATACAAGCACTGACAATTCTCCTCTCTTCTCCTCCCCCACCTCTTTCCATCCTAGTTCTTACCTTTGCTTCCCATAGATTGGCTTTTTGTTTTCACTTAATAACTAATACCGCACCCCATCCCCACTGCCACACACACACACACACCTTGTAGTCACTTTTGGTAAAATATTAGCATTCATGAAAGAATGCAGTTATTTTAGTTCATGCAGATGAAGCAAAGAATTTTTTTTTTTTTTTGAGATGGAGTTTCACTCTTGTTGCCTAGGCTGGAGTGCAATGGCGCGATCTCAGCTCACTGCAACCTCCATCTCCCGGGTTCAAGCAACTCTCCTGCCTCATCCTCCCGAGCAGCTGGTATTACAGGCATGCACCACCTCGCCCAGCTAATTTTTGTGTTTCTAGTAGAGACGGGGTTTCTCCATGTTGGTCAGGCTGGTCTCGAACTCTCGACCTCAGGTGATCTGCCCACCTCGGCCTCCCAAAGTGCTGGGATTACAGGCATAAGCCAGCATGCCCGGCCAATAATTTTTTTTTTTTTTAATGTTCTCTTGTGACAAATCATTTGCCATAGAGCTATGAACTTGGTTTGGTCTGCTCTGCCCATCTTAGATAAAAATAACCATCTGGAATGTAAATGTGAACTTGAAGACACTCGAAGTTGTCAAACTAGTATTTTTCTAGGATGGATCTCTTCGGTCAGACCACATAGATTGCCTCCTCTGTGCTCCCTCTGAAAAAGTCTCAGCTAGAAAACACGCACAAGATGTGAAAGCTACTTGGAAATTTACTTGGAAAATTAAAATTTTCACTTTAACTTGCACTTGTGTCCTCTGCTGTAGGAAAAGTGTTGTTACTGGAAAATAACTCAAGGAATAGTTATAGAATACTAAAAAGGTCTTCTGTCACCAAGAATTTGGCAATGAATCTTCCTGACTCATTTTAAATAAATTTGATTTGTATACACTTTAAGAAAGCTGAAAGTGAGAACTACTTGGAAGTGTTTTTTGTTTTTTTTAAAGTAACTGTCTGGCCTTTCATTTTTAAGAAGATACAGGATTTTTTTTTCTTCTGCTCACGTACTATCTAGTGCAACCTTTTCATTTTTAGTAGGGACACTGAGTCTCAGTGAAGTCTCTTGTCCGAGGTCACCCAGCTAGGAAGAAGGAGAGTGGGCATTCTAGCGTGATTTCCCTTGAAAACCACCTAAGCAGTTGTTAGCTCTGCCTTGGTTTCATGGTGAGGGAGTTCAAGGAGGACATGGCCTAGGTTGTGAAAAAAATCTCTGTTCTATGCTCTCAGCTGGTGATTGTTTACAGACATTTTGGTTTGCTTGTTTGTTAATAAGAAACCCGTGGTCATCTGGTTTCCAAAGCAGCTGTCTGCTTCCATTCTGGGTCTTCGTTTTTCTGTGGAACATATTTTTGTTTTCTTTTAGCTCTTTGGAAGGGGGGAGGCTATTTTTGCTTATATTTTAATTATTTGTTTCATTTGACATAAGCTTCTTAACTGTAAGAATAATGAGGCTTCAATTCATCTACATTGCCTTCAGTTCATCTACATGCACACATACACACATGTACACACTCATATACACATACACACAATATACACACAACACACATGTACACACATACAACACACACAACATACACACAGACATGTACACATACATATACACACACACCATACACATACACACATACATATATACACACATACACACGCGCACACACATACACATACACACAATATACACACAACACACATGTACACATACATACAACATACACATATAGACATGTACACATACACACATACACAACATACACATTCACACATATATACACATATACACACACACAAAACACACAACGTACACATACATACAGATACGCATATATACACACAACGTACACTTATGCACATACACACACACACACGTATGCACACACAAATACACGTTTTTTGATTCCCAAGTGTTTACAATTGCCATGGAACTCCTATTTCTAGTAAAAGACACTGCTGTGGTAATCTGCAGCATTTCCTGCTGTGTGTGCTAGGGCCCAGGGACCTCGGTTACCATGGAAACTAATATCCAACCGCCCGGGTGGTACTTCCCTTTAGAGCCGCATTTGAGCACATTTCACAGTTCAATACAATGCTGCTTCTTCCTGCCTTTAAAATCAGGACAGAGGGCAAAGCTCATTGATTACAAGTAAAATGAAAAAATACTGTTTCTGCTAAGACAGAAAGGGACCTTTAGTACGTGCCCTTTTAATGTGATTGTCAGAAGTAGGACAGTGCACAGTTTCTCAAAGATGGCCAAAAGATCTGATACAATACAAAGGAATTGTGGAGGCGACAGTAAACGTTCTTCTTCTGTGCTGCTGATCCACAGGCTTCTCTTTGAGAATGACTGGCCTGCGAGGCGGACAAGGGCATTCATCCGCTGGCTCTGGTGGAGTCCATTTGGTTCACCAGAAGGGCTTGAGGGCAGACAAAAGACCTTGAGCTCTCTGCGTGTGCCAGTCATCCTGTGTTTCCTGACCCCTGTCTCTCTCAGAACCCACTCACAGAACCAGATCCGAGAGCCTGGGAGAGCTTGCCCGGATTTCAGCCCTTGATTTGCCACTTAAGCACGTGATTGCCATCTGTGCTTGCTTAAAGGCGGATGCTGATTAGGAGAGTGATACTTCATTTGGATAATACGATTTAAGCCCAAGTGCAAGGTGTGTTGCTTGTGCTGGAGCTGCAGGAAATATGAGCCATGGAAACGCACCACCCAACCTCCTGTAATGGTCCAGGTGGTCCTGCCGGTCACTGACCACAGTATGTCTGTGTGGGAGACGACAGTGATCCCAAGCCTTGGTTTCCATGCAGGTATATGGACTCCTGCTTAATGAGATTGAAGGATAGTAATTGCCTCCACCCTTATTTAGATGATGCCCATCGCTCTGGCTTTGTGTTTTCAAATGTGTTTGGAGAAAGCGAGTGCCAGGAGAGTGTGCTATTTGGAGAGCTCAGTCCAACCTCGGTCTTGAGCATTGACTGTGGGTCCTCTGCTGTTGGGGCTCTCGACTCGCCCGCCAGCTGCCTTATCTCAGGTTGAGGAAGGGAGTGGGAACCCCATTTTGCAAATGAGGAAACTCTTGGTGACTTGAAGTCACCTAGTTAAAATGGCACACAACTTTGAAGCTGCCATTTTAACCAAGTGTACCAGACACTTGTTTCTGGATGTGTATCTCATCTGTGTGAGGCTCCAGTCCCACATTCTTCCCACCTCAGGGATCAGTTCATGGAAACATCTCAGCATTGAGACCAGGGCTTCTCAATCTGTGATTTGAAGCTGGATAAATATTAGTCGTGAGGGGCGTGCTATGCATTGTAGGTTGCTTAGCAGCATTCTCAGCCTCTACCCCCTCTCAGTTGTGAAATCCAAAAATGTGTATTGAGATCGGCCCTGGTTGAGAACCACCAAGATAGACCGATTTGGGTTTTGTTGGGCAATTTAATGAAACTATGGCTATGCCTTTTTTGAGGCAGTTGTAACCAGCTTGGTTCATTGAAGCTAGGTTTTAAATCATTCATAACTAAGTTATGATGTTACCAATTGGACAGTCCATGCATTGTTTCATCTGAAAAATGACTACTCTGCCAAGTTGCACGTATACAACTCTGTAGAGTCCACATCTTACTAAAAAAAAAGACCGCTTCCTTTTTACCAGAAGGTCATTTCCCAGAGTGAAAATATGCAGGTCTTTTGTTGTTGTTTTCAGAAGATTAAGTCAAATAAGAATAGGAATGGGGTGAACAGAGCGCTTGAGTTCCCATTTGTGTCGTGCTACCTGCGTGATGGAGAGAGGACTCAGCGAGGTGGAACCGGATTGGGAGGCGGCTGCAGGCCCCCTCTGCTGGCTCACAGCTGTGTGGCCCTGGGTGGGTCAGGACAGCTGGACACATCTCAGTTTCGTTGTCTGTGAGATGACAGTCAGGTCTGCTGTACCTGCTTGTCAGGGTGATGGTGGAGTCAAATGAGGTCGTAGTTGTGAAAGCATTTGATAAATTGTAAAGCCCAGGCAGCTGTGATGAGAGGTCATGGTGCTCCTGTGACTCAGGACTTCAGGGGTCCCTGGCCACCTTCCGACTGCTGGCTCCTTGGTCACTTAGAGACGCAGCGTTCACTTGGGTTCCACCTTCGCCCCCCGTGGCCTGTCCCCTCCCGCTTGTCTGTCTCCAACTTCTGCCGCTGTTTGGGATCCAGTTCAGCCCCTGTTTTCTCCTGAATGACTTCTGGCATTTTAAAAGTATTTTTTATAATTATTATTTTAAACAAATATTTTAAGTGTGATGTATGATTATAATGATTGTTAGTTTATTGTATGATTTGTGATTAGATTTGGGGGATGAATGGTGTCTTGAATGAATGTGGGGTTTTTGGCTGTCTCCCCAGTACATGCTCCAGGTGTATTGAATATGTCATCCTCCCCTGCGTCACGCACACTCGGAATGGCCTCTCCCTTCCCTCCCCTGCAGACTCTGACTTACCCTCCAAGGTTATCTCAGGCGGTCTCTCCTCCAGGACGCCTTTCCTCCTTGAGGGGCTTGGGAGCCCCCGAGAGCTCTGCCCAGAATCTGGGCTTTGCTGTTGTATCCCTGTACTGTATGTTACCTGTTCCCTGGTCTGGAGATTCTCCCACCTTGGCCTCCCAAAGTGCTGGGATTACAGGTGTAGGTCACTGCATCTGGGCTCCTTTCTTTTATTTTTTTCTTATTGAGGTGAAACTCATGTAACATAAAACTAACCATTTTCAAGTGAACAGTTAGTGACATTTTGGACATTCTTGCAGTGCTGTGTGACACCACTTCATCTAATTCCAAAACGTTTTCATTACCATGAAAGAAAGCCCTGTACCAGGATGATGAAAAGGTTCTAGAGATGGAGGTGGTCATGGTTACACAACAATGTGAATATATTTAATGCCACTGAATTGTATAGTTAGAAATGGTTAATTAAAATAGTCAATTTCTTGTTTTATATTTATTTATTTACCATGAGAAAAACACACAAAATCTCATACTCATTAAGTAGTTACTCCCTGTTCCCACCCTTCCCAGCCTCTGGCACTGTTTTGTGTTTTATCATTATAGCTTTAGCCCCTAACATAGTAGGGGCCAAATAAATCTTCTCTGAATGAATGGAATGAGTTTCTACTTGAACACACATTTGTTTATCTGTCTAATGGCTATGTGACAGGCACAGTTATCTTTAAGGACGTTTCTTTGAAATGTTTCACTAGCATTTATTTAAGGGGTTTTCTCCTTATCTACCAGCATCTCCATAGACATGCCTCTTAAGCAAAAGCTAACTTTGTAGCTTATCTGCGCCCCTCTTCATTATCTTTAGTTGACATTTCGAGCCAGTGATGGAACCCGGTCGTATCTGTGTGGCACACTCACAAACAAAGTGTTATTAAATCTCTCCAATACATGTAGCAGGTCAAATATATGCGTTTTCTTAGGATGTTGAAGTTTTCGATTACTGCTGCTTTTATGAGGGAGAAGGAAAATCTACCCATCCTTTTAGAAATGAACGTTCCTAATCTCATTGCTTCCTTGAAACATGGCCGCCTTGTCGTTAATTCTTTTCTTTATGCTTGCAGCTCACAAAATCTTGTTCTTTTCTGTTGCTCTATAATTTATAAAACTGTATTGCAGTTGGCTTGGATAGAATTTACTTAAGCATAGTTGAGCCTTTAGATTTTCCTTCTGGCATGGACAAAAGCATCATTAATTATGAATATGAATTCCTTTGCAAAATGACAAGATTGAACATTTCCTCATGCCAGTAACCCAGCTGTCTCATTCTGATGAGCAACAAAGACTTTTTAGAGATTGTTTTTAATGGCCATGGTATCAGATACTAAAAAATAAGAAGCTAAAAGGAATGCAAAGTAGCTTACAGTTCATTTGTCTAGAAAAAAAGAAATAACGAAAGGTTCTTGCTATCCTGTGGCTGTCTTTACTCTGATGGTACATTTGCAATCTCCAAGTTTTGGCGGTGGCTGCAAACCAAATGGTTGTGCTGCTCTGCTGTTGTCCGATGGAGGATTCTATTTGTTCAGATGATCAGTATTTAAGAATCCTATGGCCTAGGTCACTTTTTCACTCTCCTTGGTTTGATAATGGAAATGGGAGTGGCGTCAGAGCCCCCACCGCGTGTGGGTACTGGCTTGTTATGGCCTCACCACCATCCACTTGGTAACTTATCGACACTGGAAGAGGCTGCAACTGGGCTCCGATTCGGTTGACCATCTTAGTAAGATAGTTTCTGATGTTTCCACCCGCCCTGTGTCTTGACAGGTTTGCGGCCAGATTTAGATATGGCAGTGGGCTCCTTCGTGTTGGAAAGCTTGTGTTGTTCCACTCTGTCTGTCTGGATGCTTCCTAGGGTGTGTCCCACCTCTGACCTCCAGCTGGGGTTTTCTAGTCTGGAGAGGGACCTGTGTTTCTGAGTTCTCTCCAGGGTGTCAGAGAAGCCGACACTCTTGGAAATTCCCTACTAAGTTTGGATCCTTCCCTGTGCATATATCTATATATATGTGTACATATCTATATGTGTATATACGTATATATATACACACATAAAGCTAGTATTTGATAGTGTACTGCAGGCTATTGTAAGACTTTGTTTCTGTTCACAATTCCTTGAATGAGGATTTTGGGGTCATTGTTTTTCTTCCTTTTTTTAAATTTCTTTTTTTTTTTTAATCATGGGCCTCTTCCTTTTTAACCAAATGTTAAACATTAAACATTAAAACATTTGTGTATAAGAAACTTTTTTTTTTTTTTTTGCTTACTTTAAATGGAAGTGCTGTGACATTAAACATCAGGTTTAAATCACATGGAAACAAAATGGGGCCAGACAGTTGAATGTACTGTCATTTCACTACTTTAGGAAACATCAGGAGAGGAACCAAGATGGTCTGAAAAGGTCATAGATTGGGGAAGGAAGGGCTGCGATGATCATTTGTCAGCCTTCAAAAAGCAAGACAAAATGGTTATACCTGGTTCAGAGCCCATCCATTTTTGTTTTCTTCAAGAACGTGGTTAGAAATGTGTTTTGGTTTCAGAAAAGCCCTGGTTTTCTTTGATGTTTAGTATAAATTTGGATTGAAATGCCATATCCCATCATCATCATACGTAGGCATGTGCTTTTTGTGTATGCTGTAAGGAAAATGTCTACACTGGGTCATTTCCTTCTCCACCCAGTTCCCCTTCGTTGAAGTAGGAGCTGCTGTTTCAATTAGCTGCCCTGAGCTGCCCTTGCAGTTAGCCACTGGCCCATTCAGCAGCCTGGTCTCCCCTTGCTGACTCCAGGCTGCCTTCTGCTCAGGAGAGCTAGACCGGCCACTTTAACCTCCTGTCTACTGTATTCTCACCCTGCAGGAATGGAGGCTGTAGCCTAGAGCCTGCCTCTTCGGTGAGGCTCAGATCTAAAGGCTTACTCTCCTGGAATGGGGACTGTCTCCTGTCTCTGCCGCCCCTCACACCTGTGGCCTTGTGCACTGCTGGATTATTTGCCCAAGATGAAGAGGAAGCGTTGAAGGGATAGTCGTGTTAGTTTTGGATTCCAGCTGCTTTGCTGCTGATGGTTGTGCAACCCCCAGGGACCTGCTGTTTAGTAAATAGAGCTGAGCACAGCCTGGGGGAGGCTGTTGAAGATGAGGGTGGGCACACGTTGATGACCAGTTTCCCCACCCTGCTCTGACTTCACTTAAAAACAACCCCCAAATGGCTTTAGCTTAAAATGGAAAAGATGGTAAATTATTCTGGCGCAAGGGCTACCCTGTTGTTAGAGGTAAGAAATTGCATGGCTGCTGTTTAAGAACCTTTGATTTGAGCTGAATCCCAGCCTGCACTCTTTTTTTGCAGTGTGACCTTTGGAAAGTTGCCTTAACCTCTGTGTACCTGTTTTCTCATCTGTAAGTTGGATGTGATAACAGCACCTTTGTAGGCTGTGTGTAGAGTTTTTGAGAAGGTGTATAGAGAGCTTTCAGTGCCTGGTTCATAGTAGCCTTCAATCATTAGCTCACGTGAATCAGGAAAGCTAGTGTTTATCAGCACATACAAATGTATCAGGCACTATGCTCTGGGCTTGTTATCAGTTATAGTAATCTTTATAGAAAGCAGTTTTGTTTTGTTTTATTTTGTTTTGTTTTGTTGAGATGGTGTTTTTTTTGCTCTTGTCACTGAGGCTGGAGTGCAATGGCATGATCTCGGCTCACTGCAACCTCCGCCTCCCAGGTTCAAGTGATTCTCCTGCCTCAGCCTCCTGAGTAACTGAGATTACAGGTGCCTGCCACCACACCCGGCTAATTTTTGTATTTTTAGTAGAGATGGGGTTTCACCATGTTGGCCAGGCTTGTCTCTAACTCCTGACCTCAAGTGATCTGCCTGCCTCGGCCTCCCAAGGTGCTGGGATTACAGGCATGAGCCACTGCGCCCAGCCAGGAGACAGTTTTGAGAGAGGTAGTGTTGATTTAAACTAAGCAGTGGTCATGTATTTCTATCATTGAAATATATATGGGATGGTTACATTTTTATTGTGGATATTTAAAAAGACATACCTCAAAATAAAACAAAACAGAAACTGGGAATGGCATAGAAGCAGAACCTTTCCTGCTTGAAATAGCTCCTTCAGCATAAAACACTTGTGAGAGTCCTGAGGTTGGCATTTCTCTCTGCTGCTGGGATGCTGAGTGGAAGATATGTTACTTGAGTTCATCATTTGCTTTTTTTTTTTTTTTTTTTTTAAATGTCACAGCTTCCCTGTGTTGTTTTCAACTCCACAGACACATTTGTGTAAGGTTTTAAAAGTTCAGCTTTTCACTTAGGAGGAAGCTGAGCTCTGTAATTTTCCTTTTTGCCTCTGACACTAGGACATTGGAGTCTCTTTCATGCTGGGGGACCCTCTCTACTCTGGGCTATGCCACTTAATCCTCAGGTGGCCCTGAACAGATTATTAACTTGCTTAGAGGTGATTAAGGAGCTCCTCTCCTGCTGTCCAAAGAAACCCCCACTCTGGCCAGGAGGGTCTTGGTGACCTTGCTGAACCGTCCTCCCCTAGGAGTAGAGACTGAGGTAACATAAAATGCAGAGAAGCAGTGACCTCAGAGCAGCTGGGTAGATGTGACGGCTCCTCAAAGCCTTACCTGTTTTGCCTAAGAGGAGTGTGCTTCATTCGTACCTATAGAAACACTACTTGGCAATAGTGAATTTTCTCTGACACGTGTAATAGGTTGTTAAGTTTCTCTATTTAGAGTTCATTGGTAGTCAGGACCACCTGGGTGTTCTTTGAAAGAGATGACTGTAATAGAAGTATTATAATACTATACTATTGGCATAATAGGTACATTATATCCTATTCATACTGTAGAAATGTTATATTGGAGGCTGGAACCTGAAGCCCCTCCTTGTGGCACACAGATAACCTTTGTGTTTTCCTATAATCCTTTCCACCTTCTCCTTGGGGTGATGCCCCTCCTAGTGTGCTCTTCCTGGGACTCAGCTGCCTAGGGCTTCCTACTTAGCCACTATTAGCTGAGAGCAGAGGCAGCAGCTCTGGCTGGCCGTGGCTCCTGAAGCTTTGACATCTGGAGGGGACGAGGACCCCGTTCGGATGACTCATGCCCTTCCCTACCCAGGCTGCCTGACTCTTGATCTTGCTAGTACTTTTTCTCAATATCTAATTCCTGAGCCCTTGTGATTGAGTTGTCCTGCTTGGACAAAGCCCTTATGTTCCACATGTGTGGTCTGATCCAGTGACAAAGAAGTTGCCATTTAAACATCTCATCTTGAAGAACCATTCTGCCTTTCATGCTTCATGTATTGAATGCTGAAACTGATAGGAGTCTTAGCTTTTCCTGTGTTTCCAAGGGTTTAATACATACATAATGATCAAGAGAACTTGACTTAACATTTTGCTCACCCTAGTATTTAGAAAAACATTCTGGAGAAAGTAATAAAGACTAAGTTTAAAGAATGTCTTGGCAGTTATTAAAGGAGATTTTAATTAAATCCCAAACTAGTGGGTACATGAGAATAATTCAGTTTGAGGGTAACTGTTGGGTGTCCTCATTAAAGTCTATTCAGTGCATTGTATGCATTTTCTCCTGTTAAAGATTTAGGCAGCTTTAAATGCTGTTTCTCTTAGACCTTGTTGCAAATGCATGCAAAATCTCGAGATTCTCATAAACTATAAATCTTGTGTTGGCATTTTCTGAAGTTCATTTTGGGCATGGATAGGGAAGGTTATGAGTCAGGTGACAGGAGTTTCCATACCATATCCATGTTTTTCATTGTGACCGTATGGCAGCTGGTTCCTTGGTGTAGCCAACATGCTCTGAGCACGTTCCACAGAGGACTGGACTGGCTTCTGGAAAGGGCTCTAGAAGCAGATGAGGCAAGGATTTTGGCCCCCTGGAGCCAACTGTCCAGAATGTAAGAGAGTACACGCAACACCTTAATATCTATAACTTTCTAAAAGTCCTAATATTTGAGCCTTACTCCCTGGTAGACTGTTTTACTAATCTGAGATGGGACTTGGGCATCAGTATGTTCTAAAGCTTCCAAGGTGGGTCTAAGTATAGCCAGAATTAGATACCACTGCCTAGACTGTGAGCGTTGGAGGGTGATAACACAAGACTCTTGTGCATTTTCAAATGCTAAGCAGCTACTACAGTGTGCGACGGCAGTGAGGATGGTCATACCCACCTATTAGAGCAGTTGCGAGGATTAAATAAAACCTTTGGTTAAATGAAGAGAACAAACCTAAGTTGAGATGCCAGTGCTAGGCTTGGCTTACTTCTTAGTTGAAGGACTTGCCCTCACAAAACAACCTTGCCTCTGCGAGGATTCGGACCTTGTCTTGGCCAAACCGTAAATTAGCACTTGCTGTGGACCAAAGAACTTCTCAATAGTGCCAACCATGAGAGTTTAAGCCGTTTAATGCCAAGGATCTCCTGAATTCATGCTCCAGAGCTGCCCTCAGACTTACAGGTTAAAGTGGGACTAGTAGTGGGGAAAGTAAAGAAGGGATAGGTGTTTTATAGTCAAAGGAGTGTGTTAGGCATGCCTGTATGTTTCTGATGAAAATAGCTAACGAATTGGTTTGCAGGTTCCATGATGGTAGAGACTGGGTCAACCATGTTCATTTTTGTGCTCTTGTAGCCCAATACACTGTAGTAGTAAAATCTTTGTTGAATGAGAGGATGGATTAGGGCCTACCACGCTGATAGGGCTTGGCTGTGTCCCCACCCAAATCTCATCTTGAACTGTAGCTCCCATAATCCTTACGTGTTGTGGGAGGGACCTGGTGGGAGGTAACTGAATCATGAGGGTGGGTTTTCCTGCGCTGTTCTTGTGATAGTGAATAAGTCTCACAAGATCTGATGGTTTGATAAAGGGCAGTTCCTCTGCACACGCTGACGTACCTTTGCTCTTCCTTCACCTTCTGCCATGATTGCAAGGCCTCCCCAGCCATGTGGAACTGTGAGTCCGTCAAATCTCTTTTTCTTTATAAATTACCCAGTCTCAGGTATTTCTTCATAGCAGTATGAAAATGGACTAATACACAGGCCCTGCACTAAAGTGTTGGGGCTATTTGAGAAAGATGTTTTTAGGTCTGCTCTTAGCTGGATAGAGAATGTGGAGAGGCGAATTAGTTTTCCCCAGGTCACAGAGCTGAAGAGCGGAACCGGGATCTTAAGTCTGGAAGTATTCCTGTGATACTGCTCTGCCAGCTTCCTCGCCATAAATATGTATACTATCCACTGGCCAAAGTCATCTCTAAAATGCATTCAGTGGATGGAAGGGGATCAGCTGAGATCATGGTTTGGGAGGGATCAGTGTCAATTTGTCACCATAACACTAAAATCTCTTGGGGATCAAAATGTTTGGGGAAAAGGTGTATTTTGATGTCCTTTCTTTCTGGCAGCATGACCAGTACTGGACACATTAGAGGCATCTAGTGAGTGCTTACTGATTTGATTCAGAAAATAGGAGTAACTATTCTCGAATTTGTTTTATCGAAGAGAGAGGAATGAAGCATTTAACTTTTAGCAGTAAGTAAGCACATTTTTAAATTTGCGGTCCTCTGCCAACAGGTGACTGAAGGAGTCTTTAAATTTGGTTTAAATGACTAAAGGAGATTCACAGAACAGGGGTAGGTATTTTCTTTCTGAAATACGCTGTCGTAATGTTGTCCTTGCCTTGTTCTTTTCTGGTTTACGCAGAACTTTAAACCTCCCTCCCCCATAAATAAAGAAAAAAACCAGAGACACCATACCCTAAAAAGTTAGCATCCATGATTTAAAGAAGGGGTAGGCAAACTATAGCCTCTGGGCCAAATCCAGCCTGCTATTGGCCCATGAGCTAAGAATGACTATTAAAGAGTTGGGGAAAAACATGAAAACAGTAATGTTTTGTGACATCCAAAAATGGTATGAATTTCAAATGTGAGAGTGCATCCCTCAAGTTTTATGGGAACACAGCCCATTTGTTTGGGTTTTGTCTGTGGTTACTTTTGTGTTACAGTGGCGTAGGTAAGTAGTCACAGCAGAGACCAAAGGGCCCTCAACTCCTGACATGTTTACTAAATGACCTTTCCTGACAAAATGTCCCTGATTTCACTTTAAAGCAAAGTACCTTGGAAGGGAAGGGCTAGGGGTGTGGAGGTAAAGGTAGAAGATACATTTCCTCTTACCCTTTCCTTGCCTTTAGTAAAATTTAAGTGTTCAAGATGGAAAAAAAAATTTCTCCCTGCCTCCTCCTGATTTGCGTACCCCTGAATTGAGAGTCTTGACTGGGGAAGACAAAAGAGGGAAATGAACAATTGGTGATCGCGGAGACTATGAGAAGGAGGACTTTGGTATTGTTCCAGCCAGAGAATTCGTAGGCTTAGCACTCCCTTTTTTTTCCGCGTGCCTTTAAAATTCTCAATAGTCCAATTTTTTATTTTTTGCATCACGTGGGGAACACAGTATGAGAATGTTCATCTGACTGACTTTATTACATATACAATGACGAGTATTGGACATGACACAATGCATTGTGCCAAGTCCTTTTCATCAGCGTGTGTTTTGTGCCTGTGGTTGGCTGATTGATGGGACTGGGTCTGGCAGGCCTGGCTCCTAAGGTGAGATTGCATTTTGCCCCTTCAAGTAGCCTCCTGTGATTGCGCTCACTTTATACTGAATTTGAAGCCCCAAACCTTATTAAAAAAGAATTCAAGGGAAGGGAGACCTTTTCACTTGACACTTGAAGATTCTTAACACCTAGAGAGAGTTGAGACTCTTTGTTTTGCTGAGGAGTTGTCTTGGAAGCAAACAGTGACAATATTGATATTGACAACATTAGACTCTCCATTGCCTGAGTTTAGATTTGAGCACGTTCTTTCATTTGTCCAGACCTGTAGCAGAGCAGCAGAAGGCTGGCCTGGTTGCCTCACATTTGCGTGTGTCCGCGTGAGGTTTTGAGCTGAAAGTCTTTGGAGGTCGTGACATCTTGACTTGATAAAAATGGCTCTGTTCAAAGAAAGGTCTGAGTGTTCTGGTCACTTAATTAGATGGCAAGGATTTGGAGATGAAGAGCTTTGCTTTTGTTCTCTCCTGTATCATTTTTCTTTCTATGTCCCTGCAGTGTCTTTACTTTTTAAAGAATGTAATCTTTAATACCGTCTTGCATTTTCCATGCATGTTAGGAATAATGTCCAGTTTTGAGACAGTCCTATTACACATTCTGAGTTATTAATTTTAAAAAATCAAATCATTAATGAACACCTTTTAATTCCTTCACAAACTCTTCATGTGCCTGACTTAGCCTTAGAAGTTCTTTGCTGTTTTCTTATAAAAGTGGGGTGGGATTAGAAAGTGATGGATTAATGAGGAAGGAAGCACAACTCAAATGCCATTCATATGACCAGGGTCTACCTCACATACTTGTTAGAATGAAGTGTGAAAGTGCCTTAAAAGACATCACCCACTACATGAGTGTTCACAGCAACATTATTCACGATAACCAAAAGGCAGAAACATCCCAGCTGCCTGTTACTGGATGAATGGATCAACAAATTGTGGTATGTACATAATGGAATATTATTCAACCATAAAAAGGGATGAAGTGCAGATGCTACAACTTGGATGAACCTCAAACGTGTTAGTGAAAGTCAAGAGACAAGAGGTCTTGTATCATATAATTCCACTTATGGGGAAATGCTCAAGATAGGGAAATCCATAGAGATAGGAAGCGGATTCCAGGTTGCCAGAGGTTGGTGAGAGTAGGGAATGGGGAATGACTGCTTAGTGGCCATGGAGGTTTTATTTTGGGGCAATGAAAATGTTTCTGAACTAGGTAGAGGTGGTCATTACTCACATTATGAATGCCCTAAATGCTTCTGAATTGTTCGCTTTAAAATGATTAATTTCGTCATATGTCAATTTCCCTTCAATTATAAAACACACACATGCATAATCTGCATCAATGTCACTCTATATGGTACACCCTATTCATCGCCAGGACCTGTCAGCCTTGATGTACTTGGTCCCCAACCCTGTGTTAGAGGGAGAACAAAACACACCTTTACACACAGGCGACCCGAACAGAGCTCAAGGGCAGTGGAACTTGCTCAAGGGCAATGGAACTTGCTCAAAGCCAAGTCATTGGGAAGTGGCAGTTGTAGGACTGGCTCTTGGGTTTTCCTGTTTTCCATGCATCTTTATTCATTATTTCTACATGGCGTTTGCTGGCAGGGGAGGCTGACACATTGGGTAGACTAGTGAAGGATCAATGCTTCTAGTCTGCGCCTCCGAGGGCAGGCAAAGCTCCTCGACATACCCGCCGTGAAGTGGAGGCTAGTTCAGCCCTGTTATTTCCTGACTTCTTGGAGCTGGCTTTCTCTGTTTCAAAATAGAAAGAGCAAGAATGTTAAGAGGGCCGGACATGGTGGCTCATGCCTGTAATCCCAGCATTTTGGGAGGCCGAGGTGGGTGGATCACCTGAGGTCCAGAGTTTGAGACCAGCCAGGCCAATGTGGTGAAACCCCGTCTCTACTAGAAATACAAAAATTAGCCAGGCATGGTGGCACGTGCCTGTAATCCCAGCTACCTGGGACGCTGAGGCAGAAGAACTGATTAAACCTGGGAGGCAGAGGTTGCAGTGCGTTGTACTACACTCCAACCCGGGTGGCAGAGCAAGACTCTGACTCAAAAAATAAAGAATGATAAGAGGACTTACCTCGTAGGATTGTTGGGAGTTTTTAACCAGATTGTGCAGTGCCTGGGAGAAGTTTAGTAAATGTAATCTGGCTGGGCATGGTGGCTCATGCCTGTAATTCCAGCACTTTGGGAGGCTGAGGGGGGCGGATCCCTATGGCCAGGAGTTCGAAACCAGCCTGGCCAACATGGCAAAACCCTGTCTTTACTAAAACTACAAAAATTACTGGGTGTGGTGGCGTGTGCCTATAATCCCAGGTACTTGGGAGGCCGAGACAGGAGAATTGCTTGAACCAGGAGGCGGACCAAGTACATCAAGGCTGACAGCTCCTGGCGATGCGTGGGGTGTACCATATATAGTGACGCTGATGCAGATTATGCATAATTTATCATTGAAGTGTTTTTTATAATTGAAGTGGAATTGACATAAGACAAAATTAATCATTTTAAAGTGAGTAATTCAGTGACATTTAGTGCATTCATAATGTGCAATAATGACCACCTCTACCTAGTTCAAAACCCAGTTGCAGTGAGCCGAGACTGTGGCACTGCACTCCAGCCTGGGCGACAGAGCGAGACTCCATCTCAAAAAATAAAAATAAAAAAAAATGTATATTCTGTGCCTGTCCCCTAGACAGTCTGGTTCATTAAGTTTCTTGGAAAGGTTCAGGGAAAAGCCCTATGGGCCTAGGTGGCCAGATGAGATGTGATTTGGAGCCCCCTTCCACCCTGCATCGCGCTGCAGCTTGGATCACTGGCCCTGTCCTGTCTCCTGCTCTCTGAGGAAGAGGACCCTTCCTGTGTCTGGAGCAAGGGCCACGGATTTCACAGTTGAGTGGCACTGACAAAGCTGCAAAGGCTCAATGACTTTTTTAGCAACTCACCTTGTACCATTTTTCAGGTAGATCTGGCTGTTGGTTCCATGAAATATGGCCACGTTGGTGAAATACTCTTAGGCTTCTGAAAAAGAGAGAGGGGGAGAAAAAAGAAATAGTGCTTTCCTCTGCTCGACACACCACAGTTCCAGCTTCAGGATGCCCCAACACAAGGCAAGAGAAACGTGCAGCTTTGAATCTGGGGCTCCTTCTCTTCTTGTAGTAACATAAATTGACGCGGCCCATCTGTGCTGCTTCAGAACAAACAAGAATGAAGTCATAGTGCTTAAAATAGCACAGGGTGGAGTGGCTGAGAGCAACTCTCACTATTCCACCTCCCCTGGGGACTTTTACGCAGGGTTTTGGAATGGTGGCTGTGGGTTCGGCTCCCTTGGCACCACATCTGGGTCATGCATGTGCTCGTGACCAGCTTTTACTCCACGTGCAGGTAGCACTCGTTAAGAGTGATTTTTTTCTTTCTTTTTTTTTTTTCTTGTGAGACGGAGTCTTGCTCTGTCACCCAGGCTGGAGTGCAGTGGTGCGACCTCAGCTCACTGCAACCTCCACCTCCCAGGTTCAAGCGATTCTCCTGCCTTAGCCTCCCGAGTAGCTGGGATTATAGGCGCCTGCCACCATTCCCGGCTAAGGAGTGATTTTCTCTGAGAGGGACATTTGCTGTGAAAGTGAGTGTGGTAGCTTATCTAACGTTATGTGGCTTTCCCTTCTTCGTATCTCCTGTGCTGTCATTATGTCTTTCAGGGCCACTTTAAAACTCAGCTCACCTTCCTAATGTAGTGCACTAGTCCAGCGAGAACATCCAGAAACTTCATTTGCAAGCTTGGGGTGACCCTGAAGGAAATCCTCATGGCTTGCAAGATTCACTTCCTGGGGTTTGGCTGTCTTTCCTGGAGAATAAATGAGAGGTCACATTTCTTCTTCCTCGTGCCCTTCTTCCTTCTCCATATATGTATGTGTGTGTGTGTGTGTGTCTGTGCATGTGTGTATTTATTTTAGGATGGGATGTTGCTGTGTTGCCCAGGCTGAAGTGCAGTGGCACAATCTTGGCTCACTGCAGCCTCACCTTTCCTGGCTCAACAGATCCTCCCACCTCAGCCTCCTGAGTAGCTGGGACTATGGGTGCATGCCACCACACCCAACTATTTTTTAAAAAAATTTTTTGTAGAGATGAGGTTTCATCATATTATCCAGGGTGGTCTCAAATTCCTGGATTCAAGCAGTCCTCCCACCTCGGCCTCTCAGAGTGCTGGGATTACATGTGTGAGCCACCATGCCCAGCCCTTTCCCTTTTTTTTTTTTTTTTTTTTTTTTTTTTTTTTTTTAAGGCAGAGTCTTGCTCTGTTGCCCAGGCTAGAGTGCAGTGGTGTGATCTTGGCTCACTGCAACCTCCGTCTCCTGGGTTCAAGCGATTGCCCTGCTTCAGCCTCCCAAGTACCTGAGATTATAGGCACATGCCACCACACCTGGCTAATTTTTGTATTTTTGGTAGAGATGGGGTTTCACAGTGTTGGCCAGGCTGGTCTCAAACTCCTGACCTCAAGTCATCCACCCACCTTGGCCTCCCAAAGTGTTGGGATTACAGGCGTGAACCACTGCACCCGGCCCCTTCTCTGTACTTTTAAGTGAACAAAAATAATATTAATGTGTTAACACTGTCTTTGTATGTTTTATAGTCTGGATGTATCTTAGCACTTCACAAATGCTGAAAAAATTACATTCTTAATTATTGTTCCTTTAGAAATTATGAAGCATGCATTCCAACTGATATCTCTATGGATATCGCTGCTGGATTTTTTTTAAAACTTCCACAGAGTAGTACTTGCTATGCATGGAAACATGCACTCTTTGTGTGAGTTGCATTGGTTGGGAAATTTCCTGATGGTCACTGAATATGGCAAAAATTGAGCTTTTGCCTTGCCTACACAAATAGTATTGATCATAGTGTGTTTATGGACAGACTCTCAATCTCTTCTCCCTAAGTTATTTTAATAAAGGAAATGGATGTTGGTCACGGTATGTGTTTCCTGGGGCAGAATGCTGTGTTCTTAATTAAGACACCTCTTATATAAGAGGTGTCTGGTATTGTTCTGTTGTCTAGATAAAGTCAGGTGTCCAGTAACCACTGTTTACAAACTTGAATCGGGACATCTTGAACTAATTTGCTCTTGCCATGAATCCTTCTCCAGTGTTTGAGCCACCCAGTGGGAATAGGAATGTCCTGGAACATTCTGTCTCCACTTTGGTCATCTTCAGAAAAGTTATCTTTCCTTTAGAGAAACTTTGGGGGTTGCTGTGTATGCTGTGCAATTTTAGAGTAGAAGGCAGCCAGGGAGGGCGAGACTAGTGAAGAAAGGATCTGTGAGAGAGTCATGACTTTCCTGGCCATTGAGGACTCGGCAAGTGGATGGAAAGAGGGAGGACAGCCTAGCAAGAGGAGCCCCATCATTCGAGGTATGGTGTCCAGCTTGGTACCCATGCAAGACTGTGAAGAGACGGGTCTCTGGAGTGGAGAACGGGGTAGAAGCAATGGGAGAAAGAAAGTTGATGCGGATCATGAGGTCAGGTGAGGATTTGATTCTGGAGGAGGGCTCAGTGGGAAAATTTTGGAGGTCAGAAATCTTATGGGGAGAAAAGTATTTGAGGGAGCCTAGCCTGTCAGGGTGGATGTGGAAGGGAGGCCAGTGTAGAAAGGCAGCGATTGGAGCAATCTAGGCCCAGTGAGCTTATTGGCATTGGGATGCAAAGGCTTTTTAGGAAAAAAAAAAAGAAAATATTCTAGAAGATCATAGCCATGATCTTTATGGCTTCATCAGGACTAATCACTATGGAAAATTAAGGATGCCCATGTCTTATATTTAATATGGTAGCTGTGTTTTCTTTTGGTTGACCTGGGCTTTTGGCACTCCTGGGCTCTGTATGTTAAGCCATTTTAGAGAGATTATTTGACGTTCTCAGAGGGAGAAGAATGCTAAAGCCACCTCTTTTAATCTATGGTCTCTGGAGTTTTCCTCTTTAACCACTTTGGAGACGGGATGAATTGGTTTCTTAGTAATTAAGAGCTGGGAGCTCTTTTTATTGCTTGTCCTTAACCTCTGACTTCACTGCCCCAGTCTGAACATCCAAATGAGATGATGTTGTGAAAGCTCTTGGTAAGCCCTAGGGTGCTGTACAAATGGTGTTTATCTGAAGCTCACTTCCTTGCTTTTAGTCATGTTGCTCAAATGATCAATCCTAAGCATATCATGTTTGCTGAGCTCATACATACATTCGTATTTAAATTTGTAGCTTTTTATTGATTTCTGAGACTCCTTTGCAAGTACAACCAAGTCAGGAGTCCCTAACCATGCCTGCAAGGCCATGTGGGGTGCTGCCCGCCTGAGTCTAATCTCCTTTGCTACCACTGGTCCCTTATGTTTGCTCCGCCATATTGGCCAAATTCCTTTCCATCCCAGGATCACTATGTTTGCTGTTCCCTCTGTTTGGTTGCTCTTCTGCGATCTTTGTGTGGTTTCAGCTCAAATATAACCTCAGGAGGGCTTTTCTGACTGGCCAGCAAAAATACCCCATCCTCCTCCCACTGCACACCCCATTTATCCTTTCCGTTCCTTGGCAGTGTTTTATGGCACTTAGAATTCTATGAAATTCTTATTTGTTTTCATGACTTGTTTTGCCTGTTTCCACCCTCCCACTGGCATGTAAGCTCCATGAGGGCAGCACTTTGTTTTATGTTCTCTGTATCCACAGTACCTGGCGCGCAGTAAATATGTATTGAGTGAATGAAATGAATAAGAAGTTTACATGAATGAATGTTAAAATAGCCTGTGCTTGCAGACACATCCTACTGCAGAGATATTTGGATGCTATTAGTAGAGCAGGAGCAAGACGCGTGTACCATCTGCCTTTATCTAGTGTGGGGAGATTCCTCTAGTGTTCTCTAGCTATCCACTTTCTTTTACCAGTATAAACTCAAAAGAGTAAACGTTAACTTTGCTTAGCCAAATGGAACCAGCAGATTTTAGCACACGATCTATAAAGGTCATTGCTTGGCTTCGGGTCCCTGAACGTATACAGACAAAGACACTGAACATTAGTAGAAAGCAGCCAGAAATATGTAGGTCTCTGTCTTTGACTCAGTTTTGGCTGGGACCTTCTGCAGTGGTCCTACAAAACCCAAACAAAACTACCTTCAGTATATTCACTAGCCAGCTCTCTTTTCTTCCCCAAGTCCAAGAAATCTGGCCTTCATCTAAAGGAACTGTTTTCTTATTTGGTATGTCAATCATTAAAGGTGTCCATTTCATGTTTGGAGTGAGCCGTACTGTAAACGCTGGGCTGTGTGGTTGTATCAGTTTGTGCAAACAGTAGGAGCCAAGTACGTCTTATTCACCCCCGAGTTAGCATCATTTGTCGCACTATCTTAGCGGAGCGGAGACAGTGGACACCTACGCGGTTTCTCAGGCTGTGCTTTCTACTGATTGTTTGTTTAATTAGAAAATGAGTAATTATTTATCCAGAAAATAGAATCCAAAGCCGTGGGGCTGAAATCTTCTCTAATTGCACCATGCGATCATGCTTTTCTGAGGATTGTGCTTTTGGTGCGTGTAGGTGGTAGGGGAGTCTTATTTTGTGGCTGGTATTTACTGAGAGATCCATCCTTTGCTCAGCACCTCAAGTGGAACAAAATGAAGTCAGTGGCAATCAACTTGCTTTGTAATAAAAGCTTAAAAGCCAGATACAATCAGAAGATCTGTCTAAACAGTGAGGTTTGTGTTCATTCCACAGCTTTGGGGACCTGCTACATGTAGGACATCATTGAAGGTAAACTAACGTGTGGGAAAGGGCCCCTGTGTACAAGAAGGTGGTGTTTCGCACTTCATGGGGACAAAGGGAGTCAAACCTTGATAAGCTTTGTGGAATTTGCTGGGCAAAAGCTTGTTTGGGGTGAGATCCTGTCGATACAGCCAAGAATGGAGTTTGGCTTCTGCATATAGGTCAGCTTTTTGATGGGTGACCAAACCCACTGAGGTCTTCATTTTGGCTAACTGCTGATGCCATTTCATTTTTCTTTTCCGGTCCCATTCAGAGGTATGGATTTTCCCTTCCTAATAACCAAGTCTGGCATGCTGTTGAAGAGTGTTGGGAGTATGTGCTAAGTTGACCTTGTAGGCCTGTTTTCCATCCTGACACAGAGGGGCTACTGGGAAGTTTTTAGCCAGCTATGATGACAGGGAGGGAGGAGTTCACTTGCGGAGCTGGTAGGGGCATGAACGAGAAAGGGGGGTTTTCAAATGGAGCTAGGACAGGATGAATTCCCGCCGTAGATGTGAGCTGAGGTATGGAAACCTGGCTTTGTGTCTACTGGATGAAGCAGATCTGGTGACATCTCCTGTCCACAGCATCACTCTCCATGAACACACTGGTAGGGTTAGGGCCTGAACAGAACATGCCTAACAAGACAGGGCATGTGGAACTGATTGTGCCTGTGAGAAAACAAAAAGCGAATCACCACCTTCCTCTAGCCCGCACCTGTGGCCGTTTGTGCTGTGTCCCCCCGCCTCAGTTGCTGGCCAGGCCTGTTGACATCTTGGTTTTAGAAAGCCCAGCGGTGGAGGTGAAAGCCTTGGAGACATTTTTTGTTTTTGTTTTTGTTTTGATACAGGGTGGTGTCCCCCAGGCTGGAGTGCAGTGGCGCGATCATGGCTCACTGCAGCCTCGACCCTCTGAACTCAGGTGACCTTCCCACCTCAGGGGTCCCCCAACCCTCCTGCCCTAGTAGCTGGGACTACAGGCACACACCACCATGTCTGGCTAATTTTTTTTTTTTTTTTAAATAGAGAAAGGGTCTTGCCATATTGCCCAGGCTGGTCTTGAACTCCTGGGCTCAAGCGATCCTCCCACCCCGGCCTCCCAAACTGCTGGGATTACAGGTGTGAACCACTGTGCCTGGCTGCTCGGAGATTTTGAATCTTAGCTTGGAGCGCAGTAGCTGTTTGACTTCGCCAACTACGGATCCTTTTTAAGTCCCAGTTTCCTCATGTGTCTGAAATGATAATAATATCTTCTCCTAGAGTTGTTGTCATTTATCTGTTTGTTAATTTATTTATTTATTTTTTTGAGACGGAGTTTCACTTCTGTTGCTTAGGCTGGAGTGCAATGCTGTGATCTCAGCTCACTGCAACCTTTGCTTCCGGGTTCAAGCGATTCTTCCGCCTTAGCCTCCTGAGTAGCTGGGATTACAGGCATGCACCACCATGCCCAGTTAATTTTGTATTTTTAGTAGAGATGGGGTTTCTCCATGTTGGTCAGGATGGTCTCGAACTCCCAACCTCAGGTGAAATGCCCGCCTCGGCCTCCCAAAGTCCTGGGATTACAGGCGTGAGCCACCATGCCTGGCCTATTGTTATTTTTGTGCGTGTGTGTGGTAAAATATATGTAACATCAAAGTTACCGTTTTAACCATTTCTACGTGGATAATTCAGTGACATTAAACACATTCACACTGTTGTGCAGCCACCAGCACTGTCCATCTCCAGAACATTTTCATCTTCTCAAACTGAAGCTCTGTATCTGTTAAACCGCCAGCACCCCCACAACCCCTTAAAAGAGCTGAGATTTGAACCCAGGGGTTTTGGCTCCATGTGTCTCATGTTCTCCTACCATATCATAAGAGGGTTTGTGGTCTTAAACGTTTAAGACATCTCCTAAGAACCTATTATGTTAGTTGGTGCTATCTGCAAAAACGCATTTTCTAAATGAACTTAGGCCTCATCCTTGATCTGTCCCTAAGGTTGAATGAGACCCTGAACTAATGAGGTTTGTGGTGTGATTCTGCTGAAAATCTGACTGAGGACGTTCCAGAGTTCAGTCGCCCCTTCTCCGGGCTCATCTTGCTGTGTTTTCTCTCATCACTGGATGCCTTGACCGCCATGAGGGTTTCCCCCCATCAGCCTCAGGGACTTCCAGTTCCTAGTTTGCCTCCTGTCTCTGTGGCTGTTCCTTCTTGGTTGTCTTTACTGGAATTTTCATTTTCTTTCCCCTGTTGGCATTCTTGGAGTCTCTGTCTTGGCCTTCTCTCAGAAACACGTCGCCCTTCCACAGTTGCCCTGAGAGGGTGTCAGAATCCACACATAGCCCCAGACCTGATCTCCTGGTGAACTCCGCATCCCCTGGGGAGAGCGCCTCCCCGTGAGGGTCATGCCTTCTCCTCAAACTCACCATCTCAAATCAAATCCTAAGATGGGGGAAACCCAGGGCGTGGCCATCTCCTCTCTCCTCCACCTGAATCCCAGCCTGCTTCTCAGGTCTGTTCTTCTTTTCTTTTTATACAGCGAGCGAGACTAGATTTGTTTTGGGTTCATTTGGACTTTTCCCTGCTTCTTAAATGGGAACTTTAATTTCTGTCCTTATTCCCACTGGCGTCTTCACCTCTCCCCCTAAACTCCTCCACTGACCTGCTCCTCTCCCTACTGCTGATGGATTTTCTTTCCTTAGTTCAGATCTGATCACCCCTCTTCCCTATTTGAAAACCCCCTAGGACCCCCATTAATGGTCACGTGATGAAGCTCACCATCTGCTGACTGGCATTCTAACCCTCCACCGGCTGGGCTCACTCTGCACTGATGACCGCTCCTCATTCTCCCTCTGCCCTCCCTATCCCATGACCAACACCCTATCACAGGGGCCCTTCATTTTTTTGGACCTCAGACCCCTTCAAGGAACAGACAGCTATGGACCGCCTCCCTAGAAAGGCACATGTTCCCTCAGTTTTCCATTCAATTTCAAAGGGTCTGTGGATCCCGGTAGTGAACTTAGCTGGATGCCCATGCTAGACAATGCATTCTAAACCTCTTTGTCGTTACTTGTGCCATTTTCTCTTATATCTTTGTTCCTTTGTCTTTGTTCCTGTGTTTCCATCAGTATTTTTCTTCAGTGCACTTTCCTGTCAGAGTTAATTTTTCCCTCTATCGTGCTTGTACAGCACATTACCAGAACATCTATTTAGCATTTGTATTAGAGTTGATAGTTTGCATGGCCACCTTGCCCTTGTATTCCTGAGCACAGTGCCTTGCATGTGTTACACATAGTCATACGTCCATTTATTCATTGATTCAACAGTTTCTTCAGCTCTTGTGAGCTAGCCACAGTTCTTGTCCTGGGACTCTGCTAGGAAATATGATCCACTCCCCGCCCCAGTGAGATCGGTTTAATGGAGACTGTACACAGATAAGCAGGATGTTATCATGCAGTGAGACTATTGAGCATTTACTATGTGCTGGGTACTAATGAGCACATTGTATTAATATGTGTGTTATCTCTGAATTCTCACAACAGCTTTGTGAAATAGGGTAATATTTTAGGGACGAAGCAATGGAGACCACAGCTAGGTTTAGTAACTTACCTAAAATCATGAGACTCATCAGCAGTAGAGTGGAATTTCAACACTGTAGACTATCTCTGGGGGCCAGTTTTTTTTTTTTTTTTTTTTTTTTTTTTTGAGAAGGAGTTTCATTCTTATTGGCCAGGCGGAAATACAATGGCACAACCTCAGCTCACTGCAACCTCCATCTCCTGGGTTCAAGCGGTTGTCCTGCCTCAGCCTCCTGAGTAGCTTGGATTACAGGCATGCGCCACCACGCCCGGCTAATTTTGTGTTTTTAGTAGAGACGGGGTTTCTGCATGTTGGTCAGGCTGGTCTCAAACTCCCAACCTCAGGTGATCCGCCCACCTCGGCCCCCCAAAGTCCTGGGATTATAGGCATGAGCCACTGTGCCTGGGTTTGGGGGTCAGATTTTTTATAGCTAGACTGTCTGAGATCATCCTGGCCAAGCCAGGGCCCTGTGAGAGGCCAGGAGAAAGGAGAAGAGAGGAGAAAAGCCAGGCGGAAATCACCAAAGTCTTCCTGGAAGAGTACGGAGAATTGGGATGAAGACAAAGTAACCAGGGGCCCAAAGGTGAGATTGAGTGAGCGGGTGAACTGTGGATGAAATGTTATGAACTCAGGTCTGTGGAGATGGAAAAAGGAGAGAAGGCAGTGCCTGTGGAATGAATCGAGGAGAAAAATAGAAATAGCCACTGAACAGACTATCGAATTGAGCAAATAAATCTTTAAAGAATTCCAAAGATAGAAATGCCTTAGACACAGCAGGAATAATTTTTGTTTCAACATTGGAAGGCAGCCCTGCTTCTTATTATAGACATGTTCAAATAGTTTAAGTGCTGGTTACTGACCAGATTATCTGGTACAAACATTTGTGTTATAGCAAGTTATTTACCCTCTCCATGCTTAGTGTTCATATTAATAAGATGGGGATAAAAAATGCTTATTTCCTCAAATCCAAGAACTATCAATTTAGCTGCACCTTTCGTTTATGTAGCACTAAGGGAAAAAAAATCCTGCCAACTAAACTATGAAATGCCTTTCAGAGATGTTACCATGTTGGGGAAAAAGGATTAACTGTAAAATGGATTCTAGGATTGGTCTTAGAATCAAGGAAATAGAATAGTCTACTTCCTAGTGTTACTGTGAACAGTGTCAGATACGTAGCAGTTGCTCACTATATTTGATGATGAGGATGTTGGTGGTGACGGTGGTAGTGTTTACGTAGAAGGAAACAGGCCTGGAGGCTGAAGCAACTATGACTTTGATGTAAGCAAAAGCTACTAGTCAAGTGCTCCCATTGCAGATTTTGCTATTTTAGACTAGAGGGGTCTTCTGACACACGAGAGCCCTGTTGCCTGTAATTCTATGTTACCAGAGACTGTGAGTGTGTATGCTTTTAGGTATAATATGACCAAGTGGTCATATGCCTATTTAAAACCTAAGGGGAAATGAAGGGCTCAATTTTAGAGTATGGCTTCTAATCTTGTGCGCTCCTAAACTCTGGTCTACACACTCCCAATGATTAGAGAGACATTTTGTAACCTGAAATGCTTGGGTTCAGACTAGAATGCTTGGGTGCTACCAAATTAAAGGCCAGTGGGAAGCTACTTGGAGAAGCAGCCTCTGGCACTGTGGTAAAGGAGCATTTATCTAGAGACGGGCCTGGCTGGAAGGACATGGCCACGCCTGTGTCTCAGGAGACTTTAATTAGGACCATTGGCTTGGCTGCCCCATGATGACAGGTTGAACTTATGCCTGTGGTTCTGAGCCATGAAATCACCCCTGGGAACAGCCCAGCAGAACCGTGGGTGGCACCCTCAAGGACTGGAGAAGGGGTGGCCCTGCAGATGCTGGCTTCTGCCTGCCAGTCCAACCGTTCTCTCCTGGGGTTCTCCACCTGGGCCTCGCCTGCTCCTCCTGCCGAAGTGTCTTCTTACTGACCTGGGCACAGGTTACTTCTGCGCTGTGCTTTGCTTTATTTCTCGTTTGTCTGCAGACACCACTGGGCCAGCACCAGTTCATCCCGGGTGTTTAGACTCAAACTGGGGTGTCATCTCCTGAGGAGCCCCTGTGATCTGCGCTTCCTCTCTGTGCTCCGTGATGCCCTAGGCTTCTCTCTCTCATGGCGTTTCCTGTCCTTTCTGTCTGTGTGTGTGTCTCTGCCCTCCTCGAGGAATGGGACCACATCTTACTCATCTTCGTATTCACTGTGCTTTTCCCGTAGGAGACTATTTACAGAAGGACACAGGAATGGACAGGGGGCAAAATATCAAAAGGTGATACTTGAAGGGTCCACAGAGGAGGAGAGAGGAGGACGGCTTTTCTAAGTAGAGGAATAAGGAGCCACATATGCAGAGGAGCCAAGAAAGGGAAAAGGAAAATTCACAGAATCTGCTGCTTTAAAGAGTGTGGGGAGAGAGGGGAGGTGGGACGGTTCTACTCTTGACTTTGGTGGGAGCATGGATTGGGCGGGCGGGGGTTCTGGGCTGATGGTGCATGCCGAAGCTGGGTTTCCTAACTGGCCTCAGAGGCTTCTGGTTTGAAGGAGGTGGATGGGAGGGCTGAGTGAGTACAAGGGTTGTCCTCCAGAGGACGCGTGTCCTTGGCTTCATATGTAGGTCTTTGCCAAGGTGTCTGTGGGAAGTCTCCTTGAGCAAAGGGGCTCCAACGCTGTGGACATGTATGTGTGTCTGCCAGTCTATCTGTCTGTCTTAGCATGAGGTTTAGCAGGCAGCCTCAGGAAAAACTTGCAGCCCAAAAGGGAGTGTCTGGCCATGCTGCTGGTGCTCCCTCTTTCCTAAAGAGACATGTGTGCAGGTGTCCGCGTGCAGGCTAAGTACAGGTAGCCCGTTTCGGCTCCAGAACCCAGCCAGGCAGCTCTTGGCACAGCATCCCTGAGGGAGGTTTCAGCGTGGGGCAGGGAGTGGGGCCCAGAATCTGATATCCAGTGTCTTCACCTGGCTAAACGAGAGCAGCTGTCCCTTGATTACCCAGAGAAAACAATCAGGAAAGGCTCGCGGTCGTGTCTCTCAGTCCCGTGAACCGTTAGGTCGTTGCGCTTGATTTCCGTGAGCTTTATCTGACTGCAAGGTACGTTACATGGTCCCCTTGGATACGACGGCAATTGTACCTGGTCTGTTTCCTCCCAAGAATTTCTGAGGACTTTAAAATTTAACCCGTGGGAGGGCAGGGAGGGAAGTCTTGGTACTTACAAATAAAAAAGCATTGCTGCCTTATTCTCCCCCCCCCATACTTACAAATATAATAAATAATAGCTTTTGTTTACTCTCTGGAGCAGGGGTTCTTCAATGTGGAAGTTTACCTCAGAATCACTTGGGTAGCTGTTTGACGGTATGTATGTCTACACCCTGTCTTCAGAGGGTGCATCAGGAGGCCTGGGGCAGAGCCTGGATCGTGAGTATTGGGGAAAGGCTCTCCAGGTAATTGTGATGGACGCCCTAGACAGAGAACCACTGTGTTAGATGGAAAAGCTTCCTGATAGCAGGACTGAGGCCTCTTTTGGTGTCCTGTGCTGTGTCTGGCATACAGTGTTTTTTTAATTCAGAAATATTTATTGACTACCATGTGGCAGGCCCTGGAATACATTCGTATCACTGTTCTTGGTGCTCCTAGAGCCCTGGTGGAGGGACCCTAATTGTGCTGGATGCCAAGAAACCAGACAGGCTTCTATTCATTCTCAGTTGTCACTGGATTACGGTCTTCCTGAGTGGTGTGAGGTAGGCACCTGGAATTATAGCATTGACATTGTCCCCTTTCCCAAAAATTGAACATAGCTCACCAAACAGAGGCCCCTGGAACATTGTAACAGATGGGATCAATAGATCTAACATGCCACCCTTGCCTTTCCCATTAACTTTCAGACTAAGGAGCTGAGCTTGGGACAGGACTGGGCTGGATCGTTTCCCTTTCTCTTTAATTTAGAAAGAACCTGAAGCTGGCCAAGAACTTCCTTGGTGTTCATGGATGGGTGTGAGCCATCTCGAGCCCCTCCTATCTGCTAGACACAAAGGACATGAAGATGAATGGAGCATGGCACTCACACTTTACAAATATCATAGTCTAAGGGGAGTCAGAAATGCAGGCAGGGCCGGGCGCGGTGGCTCATGCCTGTAATTCCAGCACTTTGGGAGGCCGAGGCGGGTGGATCACGATGTCAGGAGATCGAGACCATCCTGGACAACACGGTGAAACCCCGTCTCTACTAAAAATACAAAACAATTAGCCGGGCGTGGTGGCGGACGCCTGTAGTCCCAGCTACACGGGAAGCTGAGGCAGGAGAATGGTGTGAACCCGGGAGGTGGAGCTTGCAGTGAGCCGAGATCACGCCACCACACCCCAGCCTGGGCGACAGAGTGAGACTCTGTCTCAAAAAAAAACCAAGAAATGCAGACAGATGTGGGCTGTGCAGTGTGACAGGTCCTGAATGTATGCTGAGCAAACTGTGAGCAAGCTGTCACAGCTATGGTGGGTTGTGGGAAATAGGGAAATCCTTTATGGGGCAGTGCTGATTGGACTTCCCAGGTTCCTTGCTAGCCCCAGCCTCTGAGGGGTGGTGTTTGTAGGGGGCGGCTGACCAGGAAGGAAGCCTTGCCACCCCTCACCTGGGCTGGGGAGGCTCTGCTTCGTGCCTCTCCCAGCAGTGCTTGCACGTTTGGCGTGGCTAGGACTCCAGTACCTGACCCTGTGGCCTGTCCAGTTTTCAAGCTGATGGTCACACGTATCTTCCCAGCTGCAGGGCTCCTTTTGTGTTAGCCTGAGACAATCGTAGCTTCTGTTTCTAAGAGCTAGTGCTTTGATGGAAAACATGGCTCATGAACTTGCTCTTTGTCTAGATCCCGTAATAATCAGGTTGTGCAGGCATGAATTGTTGGTAAAAATTCATCGGTTTACAGAAAAAAAAAAAAACCTAGAAGGAAATAAAGGGACATATCTAATGTTGGTGTTGTTTCTGTGTAGTGGGTATATGGGTACCACTTTTCCAAGCTTTTTACCTTTCAGGTTATCCTTTCATTTTGGAAAAAGATGATAAACATTATTTCTTAAAACCTGCATGTGTTAGTGAGCTATTGTTACTGAAACCCTTTCCTCCAAGGATGAAGGTTCTGAGTGATAAACTTTTTAATGATCAAACTCATCCCACTGCCCCCTGGCATCTTACTGGTAGGTGGGTCTGTTTTTTTTTTTTTTTTTTAGTTGGAGTCTTGCTCTGTCGCCCAGGCTGGGGTGCAGTGGCGCGATATCGACTCACTGCAAGCTCCGCCTCCTGGGTTCACGCCATTCTCCTGACTCAGCCTCCCAAGTAGCTGGGACTACAGGCACCTGCCACCATGCTCGGCTAATTTTTTGTATTTTTTAGCAGAGACAGGGTTTCACTGTGTTAGCCAGGATGGTCTCGATCTCCTGACCTTGTGATCCGCCTGCCTTGGCCTCCCAAAGTGCTGGGATTACAGGTGTGAGCCACCGCACCCGGCCTGGGTCTAGATTTACTGTTCACTGAATGTTCTGTTTTCTCTGTCGATTGAAGATGGCCTCAGGGCCAAGAGGTGACTACTGTCAGAGGATACAGTGTGATCCAAATTGTGTGTGTGTGTGTACGTGTGCATGGAAGGGTGTGTATGTGTGTTCCACCCGGCCCTTGGGGCACAAGTCCCTCATCCTTTGCTTTTGTGGGAGGACACTGGACCAGGCTGCTTAGTATAGAGGAGAACCAGAGTATCACAGGGCACCCAGGAGGAAGGGAGGCATGGGAGAGTTGAGGGGCGTTTCCATACTGCACTAGCATGAAAGCTGTACCACATTCAGAATTTTACAACATTGATATCATGTGCATTTAGAACAAGCTTCGTAGAAATATTGTGGCTGCTCTGATTCCTCCACTAAGCCAGAGCCTCATATTTGGTGTGTAGTGGGAGGCATCTCAGCCCGCGTAAGTGGGAGGGAGAGTTAATGCTCTAAACAAGGAACTTCCTCTTCTGTTGGAGGCATGGGTTAGTGATCTGTGCTGTTGTGTGGGAAATCTTGTTGATTTATCCCCTTGATCTTGCCTCCACCCTTCAGCTTGAGGGTGTGTGTGTGTGTGTCCATGCGCGTGGGCAACTTTCTAAATACCAAAATATACCTTCTAATTATAAACTAGTGCCATTGGTTCCTTGCCCCCACCTGCCCTTGTTTACTTTCTTTTGGTTAAAGTGCTGCTCCTTTCGAAAGGCCCCTGTCTTTGTGGTACAGCCTATTCCAGATCATTCAAATGGTTGTTTGTGCTTTTCTGATTCCTAACTCTGGGCCGCCGAATGCTTTTTCATCTCCTACAATTGAGCTCAGAGCCAGAGAAGGGCTTTTGAAAGTTCATTTCTGAAATGTACACATGTGTACTGTCTTGAAGTCCAGGCATATCCTCGGGACAGCTGTGTGGCTTTGAGATCCACTGAGTGGCCATCCCACCTGCCATGTTTCTAGGGGGTGGTACATTTCAGTATGTGAAAAGAGAGACTACTTCTAATACTCTGTGGCTCTTATTCAAGTTCAAGTTCCATGGGAACTGAATCACAAGGTCTGGTTTTAGGAGTAAGAGAGAGAGAGTCAGGAAGAGAGATGATTCCTTACCATTTTGTGTACATGTGTTTATTTCTATTTTGTTGTTGTATTTGGACTCTAATTCTGGGCTGGGATAACCCTCACTGCCTGAAGTGATTGCTTCTTTTTTTTTTTTTTTTTTTTTTTTTTGAGACAGAGTCTCGCTCTGTCGCCCGGGCTGGAGTGCAGTGGCCGGATCTCAGCTCACTGCAAGCTCCGCCTCCCTAGGTTCACGCCATTCTCCTGCCTCAGCCTCCCGAGTAGCTGGGACTACAGGCGCCCGCCATCTCGCCCGGCTAGTTTTTTTGTATTTTTTTAGTAGAGACGGGGTTTCACAGTGTTAGCCAGGATGGTCTCGATCTCCTGACCTCGTGATCCGCCCGTCTCGGCCTCCCAAAGTGCTGGGATTACAGGCTTGAGCCACCGCGCCCGGCCTGCTTCTTACAAATAGCCACTGCATTTATTGCTATCTTCATGTTACCCAGGTGGGAGTGGAGCGGCCCAGGTGTTGGCTCATCAATGCACTTGAGTAGAGAACCCAGGGTGGATGCCAGGCACGTTACATGGTTTCCTTGGATGCGGCAACGATCGTATCTGGTCTGTTTCCTCCCAAGAATTTGTGAGGACTTTAAAATTTAGCCAGTGGACCAATACAGTTTAAATGTATTACTGCTTGCCAGTAGGAGCCAAATCATAATTCTTAGCCTGTAATCTCCTGAGAAATGAGCTGAGCAGCTCCATGTGATTTTTTAGGTAGCTTTTCTGGAATTAGCCTAGAGTGGCCATTCATGTGTTTCAATCTAAGTGTTTCACTTTATTTAAAGGGTGACCTTCTGAAATATTATCAGCTAAAGGCATACCCTATATACGCATGATTCCCGAGATGCAAGTCACAGAAATAGATTGAGTGTCATGGAGAAAAACTTAATAAACTATAAATGCTCATATACACAGAATTTGAACTCCTAAATTACTATGGTAATTGATACCATTTAGCTATTATTATTTAATTATTTAAAGTTCCCTCATTGTTCTAAACAGGGCAGAAGGAGACTTTAATAATGCACTTTTTATTGTGCATTATTCATTTCATCAAATCATTCATGATTCTAGTTATATCTCAGGTTCTTAACTAGTGTTAAGTTCTTGCAAAGGAATTGCTTACCGAGTTCCGTTGGCAGGTTAGTATTAAGAGGTATCCTTTAAAACAAAGTTCAAAATTGCTGGGGTTTTGTTCAGATGCATTTGAAATAATGCAAAGATATGATGCCTTCGTTCAGGCTCCTAAAAGAAAAACCTGTAGCCTGGATGGTGCAAACAACAGAAATTTATTTCTCACAGCTTTGGAGGCTGGGAAGTCCAAGATCGAGGTGCTGGCTAATATGGTCTGGATCTGTGTCCCTGCCCAAATCTCATGTCGAATTGTAATTCCTATTGTTGGAGATGGTGCCTGGTGAGAGGTGATTGGACCATGGGGGTGGATTTCCCCCTTGGTGCCTTGCTGCTCTTCTGGTTGATGGTGAGTGAGTTCTCAGGAGCTCTGGTTGTTTAGAAGTGTGTGGTAACTCCCCCTTCTGTCTCTCCCTCCTGCTCCAGCTGTGTGAAGCTCCTGGCTCCCTCTTTGCCTTCTGCCATGAGTAAACATTCCCTGAGACCTCCCCAGAAGCAGAAGCTGCTGTGCTTCCTGTACAGCCTGTGGAACTGCACAATTAAACCTCTTTTCTTTATATCCAGTGTATTAGTCTGTTTTCATGCTGCTGATAAAGACATACCTGAGATTGGGTAATTTATAAAGAAAGAGAGGTTTAATGGACTCACAGTTCCACGTGGCTGGGGAGGCCTCACAATCATGGCAGAAGATGAAAGGCACATCTTACATGGTGACAGGCAAGAGAGAATGAGAGCCAAGCAAGACGGGAAACCACGTATCAGAACATCAGATCTCACGAGTCTTATTCACTATCACGATAACAGTATAGGGGAAACCACCCCCATGATTCAGTTACCTCCCACCTGGTCCTTCCCACAGTGCGTGGGAATTATGGGAGCTACAATTCAAGATGAGATTTGGGCAGGGACGGAGCCAAATAATATCGCTCAGTCTCAGGTATTTCTTTATAGCAGTGTGAGAACAGACTAATACACTGGTTCATTGGGCTCCTGGTGAGGGCCCTCATCCTGGTTTGTAGACACCTGCTTTCTTGCTATATCCTCACATGGTGGAGGGAGAGATCATCATTCTCATGTCTTTTCTTATAAGTGCACTAATCCCATTTATGAAGGTTCCACTCTCATGACCTAATTACCTCCCAAAGGCTCACTTCTAAATACCATCACAGTGGGGATCAGGATTTCAACATGAGAGTTTTGGGGGAGGACACATACACTTAGTCCACAGCAGATGGAATGGGACTTCATTTTGTAAAGCTTGCTGTAATTTAACAGCTTGAAATGGGCCAATAATGGGTATGTGAGCTGAGAGCCTCATGCTTTTTGTAGGGAGGTGGATGCCTGGGGGCACTGTGTACCCTCAGAAGGTCCCTGTATCCTGGTTGAATTTGGACTTGGTAAGGATCATGTGAACCTGCCCTTGTCTACGATGTATGTGCAGTGGGCCTGGAGCCGACCCCAGAACCCTGTCTGTCAGTGTTGCTGCTGAGTCTTCATGTCATGCCCTCTGTTTCTGCTCAGTGCAGAGGAAAGGAACTTCTGTTCACACCCATCTGTGACTAAGTAATGTGTGTCCTCTTTTTTTTTTTTTTTTTTTGGCTGAGCCTGCCTTTAATAACACATGTGTTGAGAAAAAAGGAAAGAAAATTTCCATTTCATTTTTTGTGGCTTCATTTTTTAAACTTCATTATGGGAAGTTTTAAACACACACACACAAAGGACAATACTATGGTGAACCCCCACTTACCCCATTACCCAGCTTCAGTAACCGTCAACTTTCTGCTATTCTTATTTTCAGACATGTTGCCCCCCAGCCCAACCCCTTTTTGTGTCCTGCAGTATTGTAAAGCAAAGTGCAGGCAGTTAGTATTTCACCCATATGCGTGGATGCATGGGCTCTGCTAACAGATTAGACCTAAAAACAACAACAAAACCAACCCATAACCACAATACCATGACCACTTCTAACAAAATTAACTCTCATTCATTCACATCATTAGTCTAGATTCCATTTTCCCAGTTGATTCAAATGTCTTGCATTTAGTTGATACGCTCCTTAAATTTATTTTAATCTAATTTATAACAGCCTTCCTGCTTTTGTAAAAATGCCATTTACTGGGTCCTTTGTCCTACAGAATTTTCCGCGTTCTGGACTTGGTTGGTTGTACCCTCATAGTGTCATTTAACATCTTCCTTTTTCCCCATGTTGCCTGCAGTTGGGATACTTCAGGGGTGGCTCTGAAGGAACAACTCCATTTTCTTTTTCTTTTTTTTTTTTTTCTTTTTTTCTTGTTGAGATGGAGTCTCATTCACTCTTTTGCTCAGGCTGGAATGCAGTGATGTGACCTTGGCTGACTGCAACCTCCACCTTCTGGGTTCAAGCAATTCTCCTGCCTCCTGAGGAGCCTCCTGAGTAGCTGAGACTGCAGGCATTCACCACCACACCTGGCTAATTTTTGTATTAATATTTTTAGTAGATATAGGGTTTCACCATGTTGGCCAGGCTGGTCTTGAACTCCTGGCCTCAAGTGATCTGCCTGTCTTAGCCTGCCAAAGTGCTGGGATTATAGGCTTGAGCCACTGTGCCCAGCCTTCATTTTCATTAAAAAAAACAAGCCCTGGCTCGTTGTCCTTTTGGTAACAATTTAGACAGATCATACTTTTTACTCAATTGCCTTGATGCTTTTGTGTGCTTGGTTTCCTCCTATGAATGGATTCAGGCTCATTTAGCTCTCTTAAGAACTTTATTTTGCAAGCTGGTCTCCCTAGCTCTATACCTGTCCTCCTTGCCAGTTTTCCATAGCTGATTTTCTCTTCCTAAAAAAAAAAGAGTTAGTTGGTTTTGAGTTCAAGTATTCTAGTCCCACTACTTAAGCTGTGTAATGTTGGACAAGTTAGTGAGTCTGAGTTTCTTTTCCTGGAAAATGGGGATCTATCTCTTAAGATAAAGGAGATAGGAAATTCAATAGTGCATGAAAAAGGACTTAACACAGTCAGATTCAATGCTTAAGACACATTAGGTTTTTTTCTCCTTCTGATTATATCATTCCAAGTTCAAAGATTTTATTTTCTTCTGCCTGCTGAAGTTCAACCTCCTAAGTGGGTTTTTACCTTTGAGTATTTCACCATTTGTCATAAAAACACCTTTCCAGCTTCTGCTCCCCTAAACTCTGGACACACTATCCTAGGAACACACTCTTTAGTGTTGCCTTTGTCTACAGTTTCCCTCTTGGAATGTGGTTCCCTCTGGTCTCTGTCTGATGCTTCAAGGACCAGCTGAGATGCTACCCTTTCTCCCACATCCTCCCATCCCTCTTTCGCTCCCCAATCAGTAAGTAGCATTGCTCGGGTTCAGTAGTCCCACGGTGCTTTATATGTGCCACTGTCATTGCACACATCTCTCTCCAACTTGTATTATGGGTGTGGTTTAAGAGTATTTATCTCCCAGGCAGCTGGTGGTAAAAAGACAGAAAGCTTTCGTCTTCATCTTTGACTTTTGCAGAGCAAGTCTGGGCTCGTGCACATGGTGTGGTGCCAGATGAATATCTGTTAAGTTGTATTGATTCTGATCGCTCTCACCTGTGTGGAGGCCACTGTGGCAAACCCCTCCCTGTTCCGCTGGGATGAGGAAGGGCGTATCTGACTCTCTGTGCTCTTGGGCACCCCGTGTACCTCCAGGTCTAGCCAGGGGAAGTCTAAACCGAAGATGCCAGAAGTGCATTGTCTTTGACCACTAACTGTTGCAACAGAGTCAGCATCTAACATGTTGTTTCTTAGAGTCATTTGCAATGACTTTGAAAACAAAAACTCTGCTGGGAGGGTCAGCACACTTGGTTTGTGCACCCGGCAGGGCTCCTGGCAGGCCTGCCCAGCAGGTCCCCAAGCCTGGGCCTGAGCCCTGACAGCAGTTGCAGCCACAGGGCAGCTGCAGTTATCAAAACTCTCATCTATACATCATTTTCCAATCCGTATTCTGTTCTGCTGTTTAGGGGGCTGGAGAGCAGAAAAGAGAGGGTGGAGAAGTGCTTCATTTGGGCAGTGGTTTTATGATTAAGAATAGAGTGTCTTTGATATTAAAGAAACATTAAATTATTAAATGAGTTAGAAGTTTCGGCATTGGAAAACTAGAGCCCAGTACCCTATTGTGTTACTTTCTAACTCTGTGGCCTTGGGCAAGTTATTGAAATTGTCTGAACCTCAGGTGGTTCTTTGCTGAAGTAGGCAGAAGATACTTCATAGGGCTGATGAGGAATGTAAGGAAACTCTAAAGGGCTGTGCACATAGCTTATAACGTTTACTGATAGGTCCATTACATTATGCTTGTCAGATAGTCATGTGAGTTACACCCTCCCTTGTTGGTAACATGGCTGAGACCCAGAAATGTACCCAGCTGGTCAAGGTCACCTTCTAGGAGCGATTACACTGGGTTAGGTCAGTGTTGTTGACTTTCTGGTGTTCTTGGCATAAGGATATACTTCATACTTCATGTGGTCTAGTGTGAACCTTTCAATGTTTATACTTCATGAAACTCTTGTTTTTCTTAAAATTCTCCAGAATTTTGATTGATCATTTCTCCTGATCTTTGAGGAGTGAGGAAGAACTTCTCTGCTATAGAACTCGTTCATGGGCCCCACATTTTCAGAAAGTCCTCTCACCATGGAAAGTGGCAGAGGTGGAGAGAGTGGATGGGAACATGTGCTTCTGGGATGCTTTGCATACCAGGGAATTGTTTCTTTGCTAATGATCCATTTCATTAAAATGAACACTGGATGAGCTAAGATGGTGAAACATTTAACTATAGGTTAGTAATTCATTTAGCGAAGATTCTCACCCTCAGGATTGTATCAGCAACTATCATCAGGAGTGCTTCAGGCCTGTCTCTCCTTTCTTTGGAGTTGAGGCTTGAGGAACTTACTCCTTCCACAGCTGCAGGTCAGTGACGATGATACACCTCATTACCCTCGTGTGGGGTAGCAGTAAGAGGTTTCTAGAAGCATCCGTCTAGCAGGAGCTCTGGAATGTAAATAACCCAAGAAGTGGCTGTTCTGTGGCTTTTTTATGATAGGAGTCTATGATAGGAAGGAGGCCTTTTCCTGCAACCAGGATGTCTAGCTGCTTCCTGATGGGCATGGAGGGGATCAGTGAGTTAAAGTTTCCAGCATCTATTGAATGCGATTTTTGTCTAGTAGTTCTATTGATTATAGGCATCTCCCAGCAGCCTCAAAGAAAGTCACACATGCTTGTATATCCTGGGGGGAAAGGGAGATATTTTTATGCAAAGTAAGTGTTATGAAGGCCTATTTGTGTGTGTGTGTTTTGTTTTGTTTTGTTTTGTGTTTTTGAGACGGAGTCTTGCTCTGTCACCCAGGCTGGAGATCACTGGCGTGATCTCAGTTCACTGCAACCTCAGCCTTCCAGGTTCAAGCGATTCTCCTGCCTCAGCCTCCCGGGTAGCTGGGATTACAGACACATGCCACCACGCCCAGCTAATTTTTGTATTTTTAGTAGAGACGGGGTTTCACCATGTTGGTCAGGCTGGTCTTGAACTCCTGGCCTCAGGTGATCCACCAGCCTTGGCCTCCTAAAGTGCTGGGATTACAGGTGTGAGCCACCATGCCCGGCTTGTTTTTTATAAGTTAGCAAATATGATCCTTTCTCTGGTGATATGCCAACATAGTTGTAATGAATGTTACAGAAGACATAACATATGAAAAGTTATTAGCTAACTATTTTATTTCCACATGATGGACTGAACCACACACACTGCATTTACGCATAACTTTGAGCTGATGACTTCCTGTACGGTCCCCAACCAATTGTCACCCCTCAGAGGGCTGCCACGCTACCCTCTTGTTGGCACAGGAATTGGTTGGTCTGGGCTTTTTAAATCAGATTCATCTTTCTGAATTCCTTCCTCAGTTTCTCTCCCATCTGCCTAGCTCCTGTGCCCTATCCGGGCATTCCAGGCCAGCCGCCGTGTGTCTGACCACAGAAGTGAATATGTTTGGGATTTAAATTGTCAATTACCTTTGAAAGGCACCCTGCAATAGACAGATAACTTGGAATGCAAGCGAGGCAGAGAATTCACTGCCATCAAGTCGCAGTGTAAATAAGATCACAGAGGTGATGATAACCTATTGTGGGTTGACGATAGGTTAGTGAAAGAAGAATTTCAGAGCATTTTAGGTGGATATTCGTTAAAGCAGACTCAGTGGGGTCACTCTTTAGAATTGCTCTCGATGGCTGTTCTTACAGGCTACTATGGGAATTGTACTTACAGGCTATTTTGTGAATTTTATACTTAACCGCTATTTAAGAAGTGTGCTTTGGCGTGCCTGTGATTATCTTCCTTCTTTTCATTTTTTTGGATGCCATTCCTTTTATCTCAGCTAAGGATGGGAAAGGGAACATGAGACTGAATTGGTGAGACTGAATTTTCTAGATCTCAGAAATTTGGGACTTATCTGGAGGAAGCAGAGTTGTGCCATTTTCTGCAACAATCTTAATCTTAAGTTAGGCATTGACTTCACAGAGTGGTGACCAAATTGTGTGTGTGTGTGTTTGTGTGTGTGCATTTGTGTGTGTGCGCGTGTGTGTGTGTGTGTGTGTGTGTGCATTTGTGTGTGTGCGCGTGTGTGTGTGTGTGTTTGTGTGTGTGCATTTGTGTGTGTGCGCGTGTGTGTGCGTGTGTGTTTGTGTGTGTGCGTGTGTTTGTGTGTGTGTGCGCGCGCGCGCGTGTGTGTGTGTGTGTTAGGTATTTCGTATCTAAAGAAACTCCTATTCGGCATCTAGACCTTCCTCTGCTACTGCTGGATCTATGTGACTTCAGGTAATTTGCTTGTTTTCTGGGTCTCAGTCTTCTTGTCTGTTTTGTCTGAGAGTTGCAATCTCTTGAAGTCCTAAGGATCCTGGTCTATTGAGTTCACAGGTGAGCCTGGACTCCTGCATACATTCTGTTTCTGAACCACGGTAGCCTTTGCTAACTGACATACTAGCGTGCTCTCTTCGTAGGAAGGAACTGTGTTTTCCTTGTTCGAAGGTGCCGTAGGAATTCCAGCAGACAGTGATATAGAACTGCCTTGCCCCATCCTGTAGCCACTGGCTACCTATGGCTGTTGAGCACCTGAAATGTGACTGGTCCAAACCAAGATGTGTTTTCCAGTGGAAAAGACACACTGGATTTCAAAGACTTAGAATGAAGAAAAGATATTATGTTGTTAATAATTTTTGTGTTGGTTTCATATTGAAATGACAATACTATGTATATGTTGTTGGGTTAAATAAAATGGACTATTAAAAACTATCTTCACCTGTTTTCTTTTTTTGTGTTTGTTTTTGTTTTTGTTTTTTTGAGACAGAGTCTCGCTCTGTCGCCCAGGCTGGAGTGCAATGCCACAGTCTCGGCTCACTGCAACCTCTGCTTCCTGGGTTCAAGTGATTCTCCTGCCTCAGCCTCCCAGGTAGCTGGGATTACAGGTGCCTGCCACCACACCCAGCTAAGTTTTGTGTTTTTAGTAGAGATGGGGTTTCACCAGGTCAGCCAGGCTAGTCTCCAACTCCTCACCTGTTTCTTTTTATGTGACTGTGACCTTTAGAAATTTTTAAATGACTCATGTGGCTTACAATGTGGCTTGTTTTGTATTTCTATTGGGTATTGTTAATGTATAGAAGACATTCCTCAGCTGGGTGTGATGGCTTATTCCTGTAATCCTAGCACTTTGGGAGGCTGAGGCAGGTGGCTCACTTGAGGTCAGGAGTTTGAGAGCAGCCTGGCCAACGTGGTGAAACCCCGTCTCTACTAAAAATACAAAAAAAAATTAGCCAGGCATGGTGGTGTGCACCTGTAGTCCCAGCTACTCAGGAGGCTGAGGCTGGAGAATCACTTGAACCTGGAAGGCGGAGGTTGCAGTGACCCAAGATTGTGCCATTGCACTCCAGCTTGGGCTAACAGAGCGAGACTCCATGTCAAAATAAATAAAGAAGACATTTCTCTACTGGCTAAGAAGTTGGAGTAAATGTTTACCGAGTCCCATCCAATTATTAAACAGTCTATGATTCTGAGTAAACAGGGAGGATTAGGAGAAGGGAACCCCTGGGGTGGTTGAAATGGGTGAATCTAGCCAGGAGAAGGTTTCCGAGGGGAGAGGTGGCCTTGGAACTGAGTTTTGAAGTTGGAGAGTGAAAATCCTTTAGGGAGAAGAAAATGGACACAACCGGGCTCTCTGACAGACAAGGACTGGCCCACCCCTGCCTCTAAGGAAGCCTGGGGTGTGGGAGAGGACCCAAAAGCAAAAACAGGATGTCACTGGGTCCTCGAGTCTGGGGATCAGGATAACCCAGGCTCAGTGAATTTTCCTGTTTCTGAGGCGCTCAGATGAATTAGCAAGTTCTTCAGGGAGGGTCTTTTCTTTTCCTCCATGGCTGGTACTGTGCGACTGGGTGGAGACTTATGTCCCAGGAAAACCGAAATAACTGCTTTTCTTGCAAATGCTTTCACATAGCTCTTTATCTGGTCTGTGGTTTCGGGGAAGGGCGCTTCTGCAGTCGGAATTGTCCCCAGCCTTTATTTAGAGGGCTAAACTAGGGAAATGGTTTTGAATGTAACATGTTTCTAACTGTAGTGATCTATGCCCATCCCCCACCACCAAAAAAAAAAAAGGCCATGTGGACTGTAGTTGGTAGCCATACGTAGGTAGAGCAGTAAAATATAATTTATATGATTGTGCTATGTGTGCTGTGTATGTCAAAGCATGCTCTTCATGCGGGCATGTCACGCTCAAGTTCTTGTTTTGAACCACCACACGTGACTGCCTGGTGCTATCAGCTTACTTTGTGGTATGTTATCAGCTGCAACCAGATGTCTTTTTGAAAAATGTCATTGTTGCATGGGGCTTTAATACTGAAATCCTAGGAGGTGGCCTTTCTTAGGTCATAATTTTTTAAATTGCTGTAATGCATGTTTAAAGAATGACAGTGCACACGAGAAGACAAAAAGTGGCCTGAAGTCAGGTCGATTTGATTCAGCAAGTAATGGAAGTCAATGAACACTTGACATTTAATGAACACTTGCTTTGTGCCAAGCACATTGTTCTAAGCACTTTAAATATATTAAGTTATTTAGGTCTCACAACTTTATATGATAGTTTATTATTTCCATTTCACAGATGAATGAGCTTGGGCACAGAGAGGTAAACTGAAGTCCTCAAGGTCAACAGCTACTAGGTGGAGGAGGTGAAATCTGAATCCAGGCCATACACCATTGTTTTCCAGCATTTGTGTTCACTACTAAGTACTTACTGGGTCCTGGGGATGGCTCTGGAGCAGTGGATAAGTCAGATAGCTCTGATCCTTGCTTGCCAAGCCATACCATCATTCTCAGCTTCAGTTTCCCCAACTGTAAAACCAGCACCCAAACCCTGCCCTGCGCACCTGCAGAGATTTGTTTGTTAGCATCAGTTGCGTTAATGCAGGAAAATGTGATGTTCATGCATGGGAGAAGGCTATGCATGGCTTCCGTTTGCAAATATCAGGGAAGATGGGGTGAAAATGGGAGGACCGGAGAGAAGGGCGAGGAAATGTGGCTTCTCTGTCTTAGCACGTTCTCAGGATTTGGTTGTGTCAGGTCCCTGCCTTGCACCATATACTGATGATTGCATTCTTGTCCATGCTGTGTGTTCTGACTGGAGTCACACCTAGCATGTGTGGGTGTCAAGTCAGTTGAAGCAACAGGAGTATGGTTTCACAGCCATTTAAAACATAAGCTCTTCAGCTGGGCGTGGTGACTCATGCCTGTAATCCCAGTGTTACCGGGGGTCCTTGCTCCCAGAGCTCGCAAGGTGGCGGCAGGCCACTGCCAAGATGGTGGCAAGCCTTGTGTTCTCTGACCTGGGGTTCTTGGCCTCATGGATTCCAAGGAATGGAATCTTGGGCCATGTGGTGAGTGTTATAGCTCTATTAGAAGCTGTGGGTCACGGAAGAGAACCATGGAACCCAGTGACTAGTGTTCAGCTCTATTAGGACGAACCCAGGCACTTAGCCATGCAGGACCAGTGGCAAGCCTTTAGCCCGATCGGGCGTGGCAGTGGGCGCCTCAGTGGATCAGGAGCACAGCGGACACCCTGCTGGATCCGGAGGGATGGAAGTCAGTGGCGGGTCTGTGACTGGCCGCAAACAGCAGTGGTGGACCGCAAGTGAAAGCTCAGCTCCAGCCCTAACAAAACACGGACCAGAAGAGTGCAGTTGCAAGATTTAATAGAGTGAAATAGAGTGAAGACAGAGCTCCCACATAAGGGGAGGGGACCAAAGGGGGTTGCCCTAGCCGACTGGAATGCCTGGGTTTATATCCTGAATCTTGTCTGCCCTGCTGTGCTCTCAGGCAATAGATGATTGGCTATTTCTTTACCTCCGATTTTGCCTAATTAGCATTTTAGTGAGCTCTCTGATTGGTCGGGTGTGGGCTAAGTTGCAAGCCCGGTGTTTAAAGGTGGATGCGGTCACCTTCCCAGCTAGGCTTAGGGATTCTTAGCCTGGGAAATTCCAGCTAGTCCTGTCTCTCACCAGCACTTTGGGAGGCCAAGGTGAGCGGATCACGAGGTCAGGAATTCAAGACCAGTCTGGCCGACATGGTGAAACCCCATCTCTACTAAAAATATAAAAATTAGCTGGGCATGGTGGTACATACCTGTAATCCCAGGTACTTGGGAGGCTGAGGCAGGAGAATTGCTTGAATCTGGGAGGCGGAGGTTGCAGTGAGCTGAAAATGCGCCACTGCACTCCAGCCTGGGTGACAGAGCAAGACTCCATCTCGAGGAAAAAAAGAAAAAAGAGGCTCTTCAGTGCTTCTGCTGGCCTGTGTGTAGTTTGGCCACTGTCTGGGGATACCCTGTACCAATTGCTGTCTGTTAAAAGGATGAAAGACATAATGTTCGGAGACAGATTCTGGGTGACAATGATCTGTCTTGGTCTCTTCCATATCTAGGAGGCTGCCGTTAAGTTTGGTAATTGAAAGATTCCAACCTGAAACAGCTCGGTGTTACTCCCCAAGCACAAGAACATTAAGTCCTGACCTTGTGCCTTTCTATGACTCAACACAGAGAGAGTCTTGTGTCCTTTCTTTTGGTTGTCGTGCTGAGCCTATGATCTTTTCGAGGTCATGGCAGTAGGAGCCTTAATGAGTGGAGATGAGTATTGCAGGGATTCACCTTAGTCCTGCTTTCTTTCTTAACAGTGGTCAGTAGGGTCCTTACCATTAATGGAGCACCTTGAGGAGTAGTAATTTGCCTGTGCCGGGAGCTTTTTGTGTACTTTGTCTTGTCTGACCCTCAAGACAGCCTTGTGAAGTAGGTATTGATGCCTGAATTGTATAGCCAGAGGTGCCAAGGCTTGCCAGGGTTGTGCGATTGTCACGAAAGATGGTCAGGAAGCACAGCTCCCATCTCAGCGCCCCCAACTCCGTCGCTGCTCCGTGCTGGGGGTTTGTTCAGGGAAGGGCTGCTTCCTGCTTATGATGATGGACACTTCTCCTTAGAGGTTTCCATGCTTTGTACCATTTAGGGAAAACTTTTACTGTGAAAGGGCACACGGTAAATATTTTAGGCTTTGCAGACCACCGTGTCTCTCACAACTACTCAACACTCCCATTGTAGAGCAAAAGCAGCCCTAGATAATAGATAAACAGATGGCCCTGGCTGTGTTTCAATAAAACTTTACTTACAGAAACAGGCAGTGGGCCAGATTTAGCCTGCTGCCATAGTTTGTCAGCTCCTGATTTAGGGTTTGGTCTAAATGGAAATGGTTATTAATACTATGATTTTGGGAAAGTTTATGAAGGATGGCAGGTTGCCTACAACAGAGAGAAAGGGAAACTCTCTGTTTTGGAGAAGATTAATCTGGATACATTCCTACTTGGAGCCTGTCTCATAAAGGCTGGATGTGTTAGAAGCTCCTTGAGGGTAGCCCAGGGTGGACCCCATAGTGTTTGATGAGTGCAGACATGGGCCCAAGGGCATTGGATAAAGATGGCGTTTTCATCATGGCGTACTGATGGCCTTGTGGTGTCCATCTCACAGCAGTCCCCATGTGCTTGGATTCTCACATTTTCTCACCTACCTTTCCTTGGAACACCGTCTGGTCAGGATCTGGGGTTGGCTGCTATTTGGGATGAAGATGCTTCCTATAATCCTGAGCCTGAGATGAGAGAGTAGGGAAACTGCTGGACCTTCTTGGAGTCACTGTGCTTCCCACCAACTTTGGTGTGGAGACCCCAAGCCTTTCCAAGGCAATGTATCTCTGGGAAATGGGGCTCCCTTTTACAAATGCTGGCTTTGTCTCCCTACTAAGGAGCTGTGATGGGCTGCTTTGTGGGCCTGAGGAGTTGGGGGAGGGAGCGCAAAGTGAGCGTCCGGTGAGATGGAATTCATTGTTGATGTGGTGCTGCTTGGAGGATGTGAGGTTTTCTTAAGCAACTCCTTGTTTTGTAGCCCACCCAAAACTTTCATAACAGAAGAGAGCTACAGGTAAACTGCACCTAAAGAATCCATTCCAAAGAATCCATTGTTGTTGTGTTGAAATACTCAAAAAGGCTGGCGCGGTGGCTCACACCTGTAATCCCAGCACTTTGGGAGGCCGAGGCAGGTGAATCACGAGGTCAGGAGATCAAGACCATCCTGGCTCACACGGTGAAACCCCGTCTCTACTAAAAATACAAAAAATTAGCTGGCGTGGTGGCAGGCGCTCGTAGTCCCAGCTACTCGGGAGGCTGAGGCAGGAGAATGGCCTGAACCCGGGAGGTGGAGCTTACAGTGAGCAGAGATCGCGCTGCTGCACTCCAGCCTGGGCGACACAGCGAGACTCCGTCTCAAAAAAACAAAACAAAACAAAACGCTAGGTAATAGTAACAACAAACGCTTTCACCGGATCACTCATCTGCTTCTGAATATCGGCTCATAATCCTTGGAGCAACTCCAATAGCTCCTTGGTATTCTTTTGCCCCAGTTTTTTCCTCTGTTAGAAAAAGGCTTTGAAATGCTGGGATGGGGTGAGTCTTGCCACCTCTTGATTTCAGACATTAATAAAGAAGCTGATGGTCCATGCCCACTGTAAATAGGATTGCAGAGGCTGTAGAGGCTAAATCTGCTTTAGGCCTGCTGGTAGTATTCCCCTTGCTACTCTTGAAACACTAGGTTGGTTGGAGACATTTGTTTTTAAGATTGAGTTCTCTCGGGACGTGACCCCACTATTGGTGATGAGTTGGATCACACAGCCCATGGGGACCTGTAGGTGGCTCCAGAAGCTCTTGTTCAGCCTCTGATTTTAGAGAGTTCTGGATTTTAATGCACATGACTTAGACCTTGATTCTATGTCCTGTTATCAAAGATACATCTATATAGTCATTCAGGTATTTCAAAGAACTTGAATTGCCTTGCTTATTTTTATAGCTGATGAGCTGTAACAATTGAAGAAGTGAGAAAAGATTTAATTATTTTGAAATGAGCTAAAACATGATAGAAGAAATAGTAATATTTCAACACACCACACATCTTTTTCTTTATATTAGAACATGCTTTATTGAGGATAAACACTGTTGTTGGCTAAAAGGTACAAAGTTTTAGTTAGGATGAATAAGTTGTGGAGATCTGTTGTATAGCATGGTGACTATGGTTAATAAGAAGACTTGAAAATCTCTAAGAGATCAGATCTTAAGTGTTCTCACCACAAAAAATATCTTAGTCATTTTACAACATATACATGTATCAAAACATAAGTATACTGTTAACATATAATAATTTTAATTTCTTAGTTATACCCTTAATAAAACTGAGGGGAAAAAAGAAACTTTGATATCTAACAAATTCCACCCAAAAGAATCGTATTTCATAAAAAACTCTAAATCTAGATATATCCAAACATGAATTACTTAGCATATACATAAGGCATAAATAGTACAAAAATGTACTTTGAAGTAGTTCTTGAAAATGTAGGTAAATTCCTTCTATTTAAAGAAGAATGGCTGCGTGGTGGCTCATGCTTGTAATCCCAGAACTTTGGGAAGCTGAGGTGGGAGGATCACTTGAGCCCAGGAGTTTGAAAGCAGCTTAGTCAACACAGTGAGACCCCAACTCTACAAAAGGAAAATTTAAAAATTAGCTGGGTGGGCCGGGCGCGGTGGCTCAAGCCTGTAATCCCAGCACTTTGGGAGGCCGAGACGGGCGGATCATGAGGTCAGGAGATCGAGACCATCCTGGCTAATACGGTGAAACCCGTCTCTACTAAAAAAAAATACAAAAAAAAAACTAGCCGGGCGACGAGGCGGGCGCCTGTAGTCCCAGCTACTCGGGAGGCTGAGACAGGAGAATGGCGTAAACCCGGGAGGTGGAGCTTGCAGTGAGCTGAGAGCCGGCCACTGCACTCCAGCCTGGGCGGCAGAGTAAGACTCCGTCTCAAAAAAAAAAAAAAAAAAAAAAAAAAGTTAGCTGGGTGTGGTGGCACGTGCCTGTAGTTCCCGCTACTCTGGAGGCTGAGATGGGAGGACCACTTGAGGCCAGAGTTTGAGGCTGCAGTGGGCCATGGTGGAGCCACTGTACTCCAGCGTGGGTGACAGAGGAAGACTCTGTCGAGAGAGAGAGAGAGAGAGAGAGATATGTAATGGTGCCAATTTTTTTTTTTTTTAATCATGAGGAAAATAGCTTTTAGCTGCAGGTTATACAACATGTTTATTTAGTGAAAAATAGGTGATACAAATTTTCCTTCAAAATATTAAGCAATAGCTTTCTAATGACTCTGTTCTCTGTGAATGGTTTAAAACTCACGGGCATTTTGTCTTTTAAAGCACTTGAGAAATGCTGTTTTCATCACATCCAAATTCTTCTGTCTTCTCAGTAATAGTTCTAAGTTTCTAGGGATCTTGCTATTCCATTTCCTACAAGTTGTCTAAATTATGAAACTATGGATGTAACTTGCTTTTAAAAGTCAGTAGAAGTGTAAGAGATGCCTTATCTAAAGGTAATTTGAGAGGCCCCAAGACTCAATTATTCCTTGTGACCCAGGAAAATATTTTTAGATTTTTAAAAATGAATAAATGACTCTATGGTCATTTATTTACCATTAAATGCTGATGGCAGTTATATTCATTATTACATGTTCTCCCCATTATGAAGTGTTCTATATGTAACAGGCTAAAGATAAGATGGCACAGGCATTGAGATAAAAGACTAAGGCTTTTAATCCCATTTATAATCCCAGCATTGATAATATTCTAGTGGGATGGACAGAAGAAAACACAAAGGAATTTGAATCCTGGTTTCCCGAAGGAGCCTAGGCAAGTTGAGGTTTCAGCATGGCCCAGGACTGCCTTTAAAAAATGAGTTGAATACAATTTTTTAAAACCCTTACTGTCCGTTAAGTGTTTTTAAAGTGTCTTTTATTTTACATACTTTTTTCTAAACAGACATTCACAGTGGAGAGCAGGGGAGAACTATGGCAGGAACAACTAGAATTCATTTGCATGAGCAGCTTCTGAAGGAAGATATCATAGTTTCTTTGAAATCGGGTGAGAGACCTTCTTGCCCTGAAATAGCAAACATTGTTGCTGTCACCACTTAAGCCGAGGAAGCTGGGCGAGGGTTTTGTCTGTTTGGGAACATGGGCAAATACTTTCATGAAGAGCTTAGAGTACTCAAAATAGTAAGATGCTTATGATCCTTCCTGCTTTCTGGATACTCATGATAAAGAGCTTAAGTCAAAGGTTGGAGCTTAAAACTGAAAATCATGCTGAGCGTCAACTGAGAAAATGAGATTTGGGGAAAGTAGTTCAAAGAACAAAACAAAAGAGAGAAAAGCTTGGTAAACTGGTGTGCTTTAAGCTTGTGGAAACACATTGACATAGCTGTTCTCAGATCGGCGTCCGTTGGGTTCTCGTGGAAGAATAATTTCAGTTTATCCTAAGATTTTTGCCATTTATAGTGATCGTGAAGATGGGACCAGCTACCCAGCATTTATTGGAGCCTTGTATTTTCTTCTACACATTGAAAATTGTATTTAAAAAAAAAAAATTTGGTGACAAGGTCTTGCTCTGTCGCCCAGACTGAAGTGAGTGGGGTGTTCATAGCTCCCTGCAACCTCTAACTCTTGGGCTCAAGCAGTCCTCCCGCCTCAGCCTCCCGAGTAGCTACTAGGACTACAGGTGCATGCCACCGTGCCTGGCTAATTGGTTTTCATTTTTTTGTTTTTGTTTTTTGTAGAGACCAGGGTCTCTCCATGTTTCCTGGGCTGTCTCAACCTCTTGGCTTCAAGTGATCCTCTCACTTCAGCCTTCCAAAGTGCTGGGATTATAGGTGTGAGCCACTGCACTTGGCTGAAAAATGCATTTTCGATGCACTATTTTGAGAGGGTCTTTGGTTCAGGTATTTGAACAGAAACGTCCTACTCTACATTTGGGCCTCAAAACCTATCAATGCCACATATATAGTAGGTGCCCAGTAAACATTTATGGCTGGATGTATCTATGTATGACATACCTAATTTCATTCAGTTTATCCAGCCAGACATTTTCTTAGAAAAATGACTTAAGGGGTGGACACAAATTCCATAAAACGTTTTAAGCCCTCTTATACTTCCTGAATCATAAATGGATGACTTGCGTTTCTCCATGTCCCTTTGGAATTATCTCCTGATTTCTTTGTAACATTTTGCCGATAGTATTCAGACCTCAGGACTTTGCTCACAGACTCTGTAGCGGTGTTTTCCAGTTTGACATTCGCAGGTTAGATTTAGGCCTGGAAACCCCCCCACTTCCTGCTCAAGGCACCTGCGGTGGAAAGAGCAGGTAAATATTTAGACACCAGTACTATTTAGCAAAATTGGAGGCTTAAATGTAATTTCCTTGTTTCTTTCACTTCATGAAGAAGATTAATTATGTTTATGTGATGCTAAAATTAAATTGTGGTAATATGAAAATCAGACAGCTCAGAGCTCAAATGGTGAATGCATCAAGAATCTGTTCTCTAAAATCCATTGTGGAATGAGCTTGGTGTGAAGAAACTCATTAATTAGAAATTCTTTCTTAGAGAATGAGCATTCTACCATGATCTGCTACTGACTAGCTGGCAATTGATCTCAGGGACTTTGGAGAACCAAGACTTTTTCATCTGTGGTTGAGATCAAAGAAGACACAGATAAGGTTGCCAAGGAAACCAAAATGCGACAGAATCATTTGCTGCTCGTGCATTTAAATGTGGTTTGAGGTTTGGGAGGCTTTCTTTTTTTTTTCTTTTGGCACAAATAATAGTACATGAAAATGAGCAATGCCGATGTGCCCAGGTCTTAAAAGAAATGGCCACAGGCTTAATGTAACTCAAACCGTGGGCCTGAAGGGAATCATATTCTTTCTCTTCTTTCTGTACTCAAGCGTCAGCAATTAATGGCGTGCTTCCAGTTAGCTTCTGGGTTTCTCTTTAGTGTGCTTTGTCCTTCTCCATCACAGATACATACCCACACCCACAAACTTTTTAATAACTTTTTCCTGACTTTAAATAAATTATTTGCACAGAATTTCAAAAACACAAACAATTCTCTGACAACATATAAAAGTTACCAGTAATTTTGCCATTTGGAAATACTTAATGTAGTATTTTGTTGTACTTCTCCTAATATTTATATAGACACAATGGGTACATACTATTTTAAATATATTTATAACATGATATCCCAAAGTTTTAAGTATGAATTTTCGTGGTTTTTTTTGAGACGGAGTTTTGCTCTTTTTGCCCAGACTGGAGTGCAGTGGCACGATCTTGGCTTACTGCATCCTCTGCCTCCTAGGTTCAAGTGATTCTCCTGCCACAGCCTCCCGAGTAGCTGGGACTACAGGCATGCACCACCATGCCTGGCTAATTTTTGAATTTTTGGTAGAGATGGGGTTTCTCCATGTTGATCAGGCTGGTTTCGAACTCCTGACCTCAGGTTATCTGCCTGCCTTGGCCTTCCAAAGTGCTGGGATTATAGGCATGAGCCATCGCGCCCGGCCAGATTTGTAATCATTTTTCCATGGCTGCAGAAACTTCTATGAACACACAACTGTTTATCTGGCCATTTCCCCCACTGGTTTTTTTTTTTTTTTTGGAGATGGAGTCTCGCTCTGTCGCCCAGGCTGGAGTGCAGTGGCGCGATCTCAGCTCACTGCAAGCTCCGCCTCCTGGGCTCACGCCATTCTCCTGCTGCCTCAGCCTCCTGAGTAACTGGGACTACAGACTCCCACCACCACGCCGCCCACCACCACGCCTGGCTAATTTTGTTTTGTATTTTTAGTAGAGACAGGGTTTCACCGTGTTAGCCAGGATGGTCTTGATCTCTTGACCTCGTGATCCGCCCGTCTCGGTCTCCTAGAGTGCTGGGATTATAGGCGTGAACCACTGCGCCTGGCCAACGGTTGGTTATCTTTTTGTTTGTAGAGTTCCGGTATTCTAAATGATGCCGCAGAAGGCATTCCTGTGCATCTTTTTGCATATCTTATTTCGGTAGGATGGAGTCCTCTTGGGGGATTGCTGAGTGAGGGCCATAAGCATTTGTAGGCTTCTGTTGTATTGCCAAATGCTTCTTTGGAAGTCTTATTAACACTAGGGGTTACCAATTTTTTTCTCTCTGCCAAATTTTATTGATCAAAGATACTTAGTTTTCCCCCTTAATTATACAGAGAAGAAGAAGAATAGCAGCTACCATGGATTGAGGACTTATTGTATGTGCTAAGTCTTACTGTTAGTTCTCACAACAGCTGGCAGAAGTAGGTTTCATTGCCCCTGTTTCACAGATGAGAAAACTGAGGCTTAACATTGTGTTTAAGAACCCAGAAGAGCTGGGCACGGTGGCTCATGCCTGTAATCCCAGCACTCTGAGAGGCTGAGGCAGGCAGATCTGAGGTCAGGAGTTCGAGACCAGACTGATCAGTATGATGAAACCCTGTCTCTACTGAAAATACAAAAATTAGCTAGGCGTGGTGGCATGCACCTGCAATCTCAGCTACTTGGGAGTCTAAGCCAGGAGAATCGCTTGAACCCAGGAGGCAGAGGTTGCAGTGAGCCAAGATCACGCCATTGTGCTCCAGCCTGGGCAACAAGAGTGAAACTCATCTCCCAAAAAAAAAAAAAAAAAAAAAAAAACCAGAAGAAACATGGGGCTATCTTAAAGACTCATATTTCCACCTTGGGTGGATCACTGTAAATATGTTACTAGCTGAGGAGATGCCTAGACATCTAATAGTTTTAAAGCCTCCTTAGACTTAAGGTGGGTGATTGGCAGGACGATGGGAGCTAACTGAAACTTCAAAGGGTAGGCTGACTTTGGGCTCCTTCCGTTGAAAATGGAGATGTTTTTCTTTCCAGAGTGTAGGGTCCCCTCCCTAGTCTTGGGTGTGTCATCTTAGCATGTGGAGCTTTTGTAAACAGAAAATTTACAGTGAGTGAAAGCTGTATCTGCTGATTGATTCATTAAATTAAAAAAAGCCTTCCATTTCTGCCTACTTTCCATTCCTATCACATCCACAATTGAAAGCATGTATTCTGCACCTGCCTCGTTTCAGAGTGTAAATATCTTTCCAGTGAACTGTGCCTGTTATGAAATGCTAAGTACTTGAAACCAAAACCATATGGTGGTTATTCTGGAACTGTTTTCCTTTTAACTTTTTGAGACTTTCTATTTATTGAAAACTAAGGGTAAATGATTTATCTTTTCACTGGATTTGCTGTCTATAAATTTCCCCATGCCTTGGAAAAAAAAAATCAGACTTATCCTAATGTGTCCTCATTCTTAATAACCACAATTGGCGGGAAGAGGGGAAAAAAGATTTATCTGCCAGTGAAACAGTTTTTTGTTTAACATCTGGGTCTGATACTTTTAAAATTCTCTTCTGTTTGTCTCTTCCTTTTATTCCTACTCTGGTCTCTCCATTCTTATTGGTAAAATTAGAATTTGTTTATCTTCAGGTGGGGAACACTGACTCCAGCTACAGATACTTGATTCGTTTTAGGGGGGCCAATTGAGCCAAGCAAGGTACTGAACTGAAGGATTTTTACAGTTCTGACACCAGACCATCTGTCCATCTTTCTGTCCAGCCATCAGAGCTTCTTACTTCACAGCATGTTGCTAGGCACCGTGCGAGAGAGGTACCATGATAAATCAGGCAGAGCCCATTTATTGAGTAATTTCTGTGTTCCAAGGCCTGGGCTGGGCACTTTCCGTATGTCCTTATTTAATTCTTGCAGCAACTGCACAAGGAACCTTGTTTTAACTGTGTGTTTCAAACAAAGGAATTGAGGCTCAGAGAGACCCTGGGACTAGAAAAGATTTGTGGTTATTTGAACCCATCTTTATTGTGTCTCAATCCTTTTATTCTTTAACACAGCTCTATTTTCTGATGGGAATGTTTACTGTTTTCCTAAGGTGCTCACAGGTATGTGGGGGTGGAGGGTGCGGAGGGAGCTCTCTTAACCAGCCTGTGACTGCAGCCTTCCATTCCCCTGGTCTATCGGACCCATCAGGGCACTAGGGGCTGTGATTGCTCTCTTCGTTGTCCCGTGCCATAACCCCTCACCTAGGCAGTAAGCACAGTAAGCTCTGTGCTTACCGGTCAGTTGCGGGTTTTTCCCCCAGACTTGTTTTTTTGCCACATGTACTTGTTTTTGTAATTATGTAACCAAAATAGTACATACACAGATGAGATACTAGCGTGAAAAGAGAACTTGTTTTTTTGAAAACTAAGTTATGTGTTTTGGAAAGAGTTGCAAAACAACTTATAAAGAAATTCCTGTTGTTTTAGGTGTGGTTGAGACAATCAATATAAATAAAGAGGGGATGGTGTAGTTAAAATCTAGAAGGATTGGGGCTGGGCGTGGTGGCTTATGCCTGTAATCTCAGCACTTTGGGAGGCCCAGGTGGGTGGATCACGAGGTCAAGAGATTGAGACCATCCTGGCCAACATGGTGAAAACCCGTCTCTACTGAAAATACAAAAATTAGCTGGGCGTGGTGGCGGGTGCCTGTAGTCCCATCTACTTGGGAGGCTGAGGCAGGAGAATAGCTTGAATCTGGGAGGTTGAAACTGCAGTGAGCCTAGATTGCGCCACTGCACTCCAGCCTGGCAACAGAGCAAGACTCTGTCTCAAAAAAAAAAAAAAAAAAAAAAAAAAAAAAATCTAGAAGGACTTGGCACTTTGTAAGTAGTGAAACTCTCCTTGAAGGAACCTGAAGTCTGACATTGCAGGGTGTGCGGATGGGGTGTGGTTGTTGTCGGAAAGACCACAGAACTCCAGTCAGCAGATCCTCGCTCTAAAGAGAAGCCCTTGGCCCTTTACAAGATTGAGGAATGAATGTTTTCTGTTCCAGTAAATTGTTTAAGATGTGTGTATATAATTTTTGAGTCCTTTCCTACTTTGACTTTTAAAAATAATCCAACAGCCATCACATCAGAGAAGGCAACTCTTCTATAGAAACAGAGTGATTACGTTTCTTAGCCTTGGCTCAGTGAAATAACAGAGGGTGGGGAGTCAAGAAGGCTGGGTTTGTGTCCCTGTTTGACCCACCTACCAGCTGGGAGGCCTAGGGGAGGCCAGCCATTTAGTTTCCTCCTCTGTAAAATGAGATGGACAGCTGTCCAGCACTGCAACTGGGGAGGATCCAGGGAATAAATGCCTATAGTCTGGATGAAAGCACCTTTCACATAGTAGGTGCTTATTAAATGTCGGCCAAATGTCCCAAACTGTTTATATTGTTCTGCCTACTTATAATGTTTACCTTATTCATTATTATGATTATTAGCTATTGGGGCAAGAAAATTGAATGAAAAGGTTAGGCTTTCCAGGTGATGAACATTTAGTCATAACACTACATAGAAAAGAAATCTGGGACTGGGCACAGTGGCTCACACCTATAATCCCAGCACTTTGGGAGGTCGAAGCAGGCAGATCACCTGAGGTCAGGAGTTCAAAACCAGCCTGGACAACATGGCAAAACCCCATCTCTACTAAAAATACAAAAAATTAGCTGGGCATAGCGGCACAGCCTGTAATCCCAGCTACTCCGGAGGCTGAGGCATGAGAATCACATATATACAGGAGGTGGAGGTTGGAGTGAGCCAAGATAGCACCCTTGCACTCCAGCCTGAGCAACAGAACAAGACCCTGTCTCAGAAAAAAAAAAAAAAAAAAAAAAAGAAATCTGAGCAAGGTAATACTATCAGAAAGATATAATAGTGTATTTAATAGAATATGTTCTTACAGCACTTTACAGGAACCACTTACATTTTTTGTTTTGTTGTAATAATTTTACATCTTCATTAAGGCAACATTTTTTTTTTTTTTTTTTTGAGATGGAGTCTTGCTCTGTCGTCCAGGCTAGAGTGCAGTGGTATGATCTCAGCTCACTGTAGTCTCTGCCTCCCGGGTTCAAGTGATTCTCCTGCCTCAGCCTCCCGAGTAACTCAGACTACAGGTGTGTGCCACCAAAGCTTGGCTAATTTTTGTATTTTTAGTAGAAATGGGGTTCACCACGTTGGCCAGGCTGGTCTGGAACTCCTGACCTCAAGTGATCCGCCTGCCTCAGCCTCCCAATGTGCTGGGATTACAGGCGTGAGCCACCACCTGGGCCAGGCCGCCAACACCTTTTTAATTTAGCCCCTTGCTATATACGCATTTGAAAAATAAAATTACTTTTTTGTTGTGACAATGTGTAGTAAATGCTTGCCAGTTCAGCCTTTTGATGAATTCAAACTGGCCCGCCCACTTAGTTAAAATTCTTTACCTCATGGGGATTATTCTGGATTTCCAAAATGATATTTGTTTGCTTGTAACATGATAGTGATAATTACTAGTGATTAAGAAAAGCCTCCTCCTCTGCTCCTCATTCTTTTGTGGCCTCAGGGCCCTTGTCACCCTCCTGCATCCTGGACAAAGTGGTGGGAAATGCGTCTGTGATGGGTGTTACTCTGAAGACCCCTAGGTTATTAAATGGGAGATATTTCAGCTTCACGCTTGAACGGTGGTAATGAGCTCTGTGGCCCATTTCTGTTCTCCAGGGAGAACTGAGTAGCTCCAAGAATGTGGGGAGAGCAGGTGTCTGCTTATCCCATCACAGACCCTCCCGTTTCCTGACACTGTACCGAAGGGCACGGATCTCCGCCGGGGAAGGAAATTTGGAAATGGAATGTCTGTGTGTGATCCCCTTCCTGTTTCAGCTGGGACTCTTCTCATTCCCAGCTTATTTTTGGATGATGTGGGCTTCCTTTGAAGCGCCACTTAGCAACGTTACTAAACTCTAAGATGGGCCCAGTTTGGGATAGTGGATTTGATCAGACACTGGTGTGTACCTTCTTAGCTCCATGGGTTGAAGAGAGAGATGCTTAACAATTGAACTGCAGTTTCCTGACTTTAAGCCTTTTGTAATTGTGAAATTTGAAATTTCCTTGGATCTCTATGATAAGGTGTGTTACATCTTTGTTAACATCTTTGTTAGATTTATTGTTAAAGGCCACATTCTCCAACTCGTAGGACTACACGTATATCAGCAAAGTCGTTGTCTTCTGCTCTAAAAAGATCCAGGAATAACAATTTTTGGGGGAGAAAGAGACCCCACAGGGGAAATATCTCAGGTGATTCTTCTGTACATTACGGTTTAGGAAGTACTACACTGCTCCTAGCTGGAATTAATCTACTCCCCTCTAAACTGCCAAACCCTGCTTGGCCTCCTTAATTTATCTAACTTGTGTGTAAGTCTTCTATAAGAGGATATGTTCTTTGAGGGCAAGTTCAGCCTGATTTATTTTCATGTTCCCATAGCAACCTTTACACCTGGGCTCAGTAAACGTTTGCACAGAATGAACGAATGGGCAAGTATATACATCCAAAATATAACCACAAAAAGCAGCTGGTTAGCTTGTGGGAGAAGATTACCCCCTCACTTAGACACCCATCGGAAGCATGCTGCTTTGGGGGGAGAATCTGAGACCCAAATGTGACACATAAATTCCATCCCTTCTAGGGTGTGAACGGAGGAGGTGACCACCTGTTTCCTGTAGGCCCCAGCGTGAAACAGCAACTGGGCCAAGGCCAAGGTTTTGCAAGTGATCTAACCCCCTCCCTCCTGCTTTCTGCAAGTGTTCAGCGCCCATCTTCCCAATGCCGGATACCCAGCCTACCACCAGCCCGCCCACGTCGGATCCGTGGCTCTGGCTTTCCCTTTCCTGTGGGAGAAGAGCCTTCTGGGGCCACAGTCCCCACCCCGTGCTGCTCAGGTTTCTCTCCTGTATATTCCTCACTCTTGATTGGCCGTGAGGGTGCATCACTTTTATGTCACCATCCCAAATCTCCCCTGACTCTGTCTACCTCTCTAGTTACCACTCCATTTTCCTGGTCCCTTTCACCGAATCGGGTTGAATGAATAAATAAGGTCATTCTAAAATCTAGCCATCTTATTTCAACTCTTCATATTGAGGGAGTAGGGTGGCTCTAGAAAAGCATGAACCAACATGGATGCTTCAGGATCTGACAGTTCTGGAGCCAGGTGCTTCCTTTGTGGTCTCAGGCAGGGCTGTGTTTCCTCGTCTTTTAGGGTAAATGTCTAACTCCCTAGGTGATCGTGCTATTAAATAAGGGAATATGTAAGATACAGGGCACACAGCAAAAGATTGAAAATTAATTCCTTCCATAGCCATCTTTATGGATGCCAGAGGAAAATCCCGTTAGTTCAGAGTTGAACACTTCTGAATTTAATAAGTAAGATCGGGGAGAGGATAATATCAGCAGAGTCAGTTGCTATTGGCTCCTTGCCCGCAGCAAATGCTGACTGTTGGTTCCTCTGCAGAGGATCTAAGGTCATCGTGCAAGGTCCTGATGGGGCCAAGAAGTCCTTGTGCCGAATGTGAAGTGGTTACCTTTCAAGGACACCCTCTCCAATGGTGATAGATATTCAGGAACTTTCTGATTGTCAAGGAAGACTTTGAGACTCTTGGTCAGCTGTGGCGCTAAGTGGACAGCTGGGTACATTTCCTGAGCAGGAGCATGAGGCCTCAGTGATCATAGATAAATGGACACAGAGGCAGTCAGGCAAATAAACCCACATTTGTCACAGTTGTCAGAATGATCATGTTATGTTATCTGCCCTTTGGAAAATGTTTTGGAGGTAAGCTCCCTCAGTTAATGACCTCTGTTTCATTTTCCTAGTATTTAGAGTCCCAAACACATTTAGAAAATAGAGAAAGATAGGCCACCAAACTTTAGCGGGGTGCGGTGACTCACGCCTGTAATCCCAACACTTTGGGAGGCGGAGGCAGGCAGATCACTTGAGGTCAGGAGTTCGAGGCCAGCCTGGCCAACATGGTGAAACCCCATCTCAACTAAAAATAGAAAAAATTAGCTGAGCGTGGTGGCACATACGTGTAGTCCGAGCTACTCCAGAGGCCGAGGCAGGAGAATCGCTTGAACCCGGGAGACAGGTTGCAGTGAGCAGAGATCGTGCCACTGCACTCCAACCTGGGCAACAGAGGGAGACTCCGTCTCAAAGAAGAAAGTGAAAGATAGTAGCTGAGGTTCCAGCACAGGAACCCATATTTGAGGCAGGGCTGTGCTCTTTGGACTCTGCACTCCTAGCCTAGGGAGCCTGTTGAATGCACCCTGCACCCTCCCCACTCCAGTGCGAATGTATTGTCTTTCCTGCCTTAGTGTCTTTTAATGTTAGAGAGCTGAGTGTTCAAGGCCTTCCTTAAAGACTCGTTCAGGTGCTTGGTGTATGAAACAGGGCAATTTATTTGGCCTAGATGAGAATATTGAGGCAGGTAGCCTTTCTCGTTGTTTTGTTTAGCAACTAGATGGAAGGCATGTGATAGCAATCCAATAAAATTGGGAACCCGGGAGCCGTAAAATATAGTTGATTCCATCTAGAAATAGGGCAATTGCATCAGAGAGAATAACAGCTCAGGACACTCACACAACCAGTGATTGAGCTCCCGTTGTCTACTAGATCTTGCAGTGCTATGGACAGTATAAAGATGATTAAGCTACTGTCCTTAGCCTCAAGCAACTTAGTGTGGCAGTTGGAAGATAACCTGAAAGCTGCTGATTAGAATAGACTGGACAGCGATAAGGACCTTCTGTGCTCTGGGTGGGGAGGCATGGGAGATCTTACAGGAACAGAGATGTTCCGGCATTTGCCTGGGATATGTCAAGCATTACAGGTATCTCTGTTGACATAGATTTCTCTGCCGAGCTGTGTAGTGAAGAAGTCCTGAATCTTCTCAGAATTAGATAACCACATCCGTGTTTCTATAACTAACTGTTGCACCTGCTACCTGAAGGATGACCAAACCAGAGCTTCTCTACGTACAGCCTACTGACTTTAAGAGTTTATTCTCTAAGGTGATCTAGAGTTTTCTCTGTCATTTGACTCTGTTCTCTGTATTTGTTGCTTTCCTCCTTTTCTCTGAAATGCTATTCCTTTACCTTCTCTTACCTTTTTAAACCCTAAAAGAAAGAAGGAACTTTACTTATAGGAAGAAAGCACTAGAGGAAGGAAGTGATGTTTGGAGGGTAAATAAATGGAAGTTTGAGCAGCTTTAATGTTCCAGGCTTTGAGGTAGGCATTCAGCATTAACTCTTACGAAAACCTGGGGAGAATAGATGGTCATTTCTTTTTGTAGGTAAGAACAGAGAATCAGAGGACAGTTCATTATTTTGTACAAAATGAAAAGTGCATTAAGACTAGTAATTTTCTAAAAAATCATTTGCTGTCTTTTAAACTCACAGCATAGAATGGCACTTTCCAAACTCCGATGTTCATGGAAGTTGCTTGGGATCCTGTCGAACGTAGGTTCTGATTCAGCAAGTCCGGCACAGATGGGTCCCCAGGACACTGCGTTTCCGTCACGCTCCCAGGTGATTGCACTGCTGCTGATTCAGGGAGCGCACTTTGAATACCAAGGGCATGGACTGTGCATTTGCTAGCATTTTGTTTTGTTTTGTTTTTGAAGCTACAAGAGGGAAAAAAAATTTAGATCAAGGAAATCAGAAGGTTTCTGACTGTAATCAGCCCATCACAAAAATGAGATGAGTATTTCCCTGTTGTCATAACTGCTTAGGTGAGGAGTGTATCCTTGGTGACAGACCAAGATCGGATCATTTTTACAAATATTTATGCAGTGTGGTTTGAGAGGCTGAAGAAGAAAAGCATGTGGAGACATAGCGTAAATTGGGACTCTTTATATCTCTCATTTAAATAGTGACTTGTTGGCTGGGCAGCTCACACCCAGAATCCCAGCACTTTGAAAGGCCGAGGCAAGAGGATCACTTGAGTGGGAGGAGTTTGAGACCAGCCTGAGCAATATGGTGAAATGTCATTTCTACAGAAAAACTACCAAAAAAAAAAAAAAAAAAAACCTAGCTAGCCGTGATGGTGTGCACCTGTAGTCCCAGCTACTTGCGAGGTTCAGGTGGGAGGATTGCTTGAGCCCAGGAGGTTGTGGCTGCAGTGAGAGCCATGATTGCATCACTGCCCTCCAGCCGGGGCAATAGAGTAAGACCCTGTCTCAAAAAAAATTAAATAAATAAATAAATAAATAAATAAATAAATAAGGACTGGTCTATATTTTATCCTTCTTACTGGTCGCAAAGGAAGCCACCTAGAGTGGGTCATTGTTGTTTGACATTTTGATGAATATATACTTTGATACATAAATTTTGAACCAGACCATGTCTTGAAGTGTGAGAGAAATAATTGTATGGATTGCATTTAGAGGCTAATTCTACCTATTCTCAGTGTGGCTATTACTCAGACCTTTTGGGAAAGCACTTCTAGAACCACCGTCAGAAATGTAGGCAATATTAGGATCAACAACAAAAGGCATTGAATATCATAGGGTTTTGTTTTGTTTTTGACACTGGATCTCATTCTGTCACCCAGGCGGGAATGTGCAGTGGTGTGATCTCAGCTCACTGCAACCTCCACCTCCTGGGTTCAAGTGATTCTCCTCCCCAACTGGGATTACAGGTGTGTGCCACCACACCCAGATAATTTTGTATTTTTGGTAGTGATGGGGTTTCACCATGTTGGCCAGGCTGGTCTTGAACTCCTGACCTCAGGTGACCCATCCGCCTCGGCCTCCCAAAGTGCAGGGATTACAAGTTTAAGCCACCATGCCTGGCCTATGATAGGTTTTCACGTACTCAGAGTGGACTTAATTTTTCCTTTTAGGAATAAGAGTCAGAGCCAAGTCCCAAGACCAAGGCGAGTGACAAAGCCGTTCAACAATGTATGTGATCAGGAGAGTTTGTGAAGGACAAGGACTCCTTTTATTGAGTCACCTAGAAACCTAATTCCGAATGCTGTTCTTAAAGATGAGTTCCCAAGAGGTTTGGACCAATCATAGAATTATTGACACCTTTGATGCCTAAAATGACAACAACCCTTTGGCTGGAGAAATTTCAAGGTTGTGCCAAAATCCATCTTTAAATTATTTTAAATTTTGTAATTTTAATTTCTTATATAGATGGGGGTCTCACTGTGTTGCCCAGGCTGGTCTTGAACTCCTGGCCTCAAGTATTCCTCCTGCTTTGGCCTCCCAAAACACTGGAATTGTAGGTGTGAGCTACCATGCCCAGCACCATCTTATTTTTTACTGACCTTAGGTATGATATGTATGGGTTAATGAAAGGCAGGATTGAGGCCGGGTGTGGTGGCTGATGCCTGTAATCCCAGCACTTTGGGAGGCCAAGGCAGGTGGATCACCTGCGGTCAGGAGTTCAAGACCAGCGTGGTTAACATGGCAAAACCCCATCTTTACTAAAAATACAAAAATTAGCCGGATGCGGTAGCATACACCTGTAGTCCCAGCTACTTGGGAGGCTGAGGCAGGAGAATCGCTTGAACTCAGGAGGCAGAGGTTGCAGTGAGCTGAGATCATGCAAGCGCACTCCAGCCTGGGCAACAGAGCAAGACTCCATCTCAAAAACAACAACAACAACAACAACAACAACAAAACCTAATTCCGAATGCTGTTCTTAAAGATGAGTTCCCAAAAGGTTTTTGCCAACAATACAATGATTGAGGGCTTTGATGCCTGAGATGACAACAATCCTTTGGCTGGAGAAATTTCCAGGTTACAGCAAAATCCATCTTTACATTTTTTTTAATTTTTAAATTTTAATTTCTTGTAGAGATGGGGTCTTACTATACTGCCCAGGCTGGTCTCAAACGCCTGGCCTCAAGTATTTCTCCTGCTTTGGCCTCCCAAAGCACTGGAATTACAGGTGTGAGCCACCACACCCAGCCCCATCTTATGTTTGGTGACCTTTTGTATGGTATGTATGTGTTAATAAAAGGCAGGATTGAGAAACTTGTTCCTTACCTTTTTTTTTTTTTTTTTTGAGACAGAGTCTCACTCTGCTTCCTAGGCTAGAGTGCAGTGGGTATGGTCACAGTTCACTGCAGCCTTGAACTCCTAAGCTCAAGGGATCCTCCTGCCTGAGCCTCCCAAGTAGCCGAGACTGCAGGCATGCACCACCACACCTGGCTAATTTTTTTTAATGTTGTTGCAGGGATGGAGTCTTGCTGTGTTGTCCAGGCTGGTCTCAAACTGCTGGGCTCAGGTGATTTTCCTGCCTCGGCCTCCCAAAGTGTTGGTCTTCTAGGAATGAGCCACTGCACCCGGATGCTCTTTAACTTTTCTCCTCTTTCTCTTTGCTTTCTGTTAAAAACCAAATGACACAACCACCATCATCAGCAGCAGGCCCAAAGCTCAGATCTGTTATTCCAGTAGCTGCAGTGGAAGAGCAGAGTGAGTGGACAGGCAATGGGGGAAACCTGAGCTTTGCTGCCCCTGCCTTTGGAGGGCCGTGGGTGTGATTCTGTAAGCAGTGGAGAGCCACCCAAGGCACAATGGGATCAGACCCGCTGTAGGAGGTTGGCTAAGCAGTGGTGCTGAAAGCAGTTTGAGTTGGAGAGACAGAAGCTGGCAGGCCCGAGGGCTTTCATAGTCAGAACCTGAATGGTGGCTTTGGGAGCGAAGTGAGTGGACTGTGGTGGGAGTCAGAGAAATTTTAGTGCCAGAGATGCTCAGACTCAGGATGAGATGAGGGCCAGGGAGGCATTGACCAGGAGTTAAGGCCTGGTTGCATGATGAGGTCACCAACAAAGCCTGGGAGCTTGGAGGAAAAGAAGCGTCCTGAGAAGGCAGTGGCCTGCAGGCCAGGACAGGGTCTGAGCTGTGCGGTGGTGTTGGGACTCTCGTGTAGAGCTTGCCTTTTCCTAGCATGTGGACATGCTCTTTAGGGTCCAGAAGGGCTCACATCTTGTGAATTCAGGTTGCTGTGTTTGCTGGCTCTGGAAGTAAAGGGCATTTTGTGTCATTAGGAAGATTGGTGGGTCAAGGTAGTGACCTTTGTCTGTGCTGTCCTCGGGAGCACCCAGCTGTGGCAGCGTGCCTGGAATCCGAGTCCGGGACTCCTGGCCTGTCCCCTGCCCCGCCTTCCCAAAGCTGCTTATTTCTTACTCTCTGCTTTTGACCTCTGTGCCGCATGTGTTTCAGGCTCGAGGGTGAAGCCTCGGGGTGCAGGCAAGTGAAGTGTTCAAGTGCTCCCAGTCCTCCTTATTTTCCCTTTCTTATGCACGTGTATCTTTGGCTCCAGGTGTAGCTGGTAACTTTTTATCTCAGTGATGATGCTGCTTTAACATGTTTATTTAAGAACATGCTGGAAAAAAAAAAAAACAAGAACATGCTGGTAGGCGGCACAGCATTGCAATATACCAAGCAGGTTCTAGAACGCCATGGCCAAAGGCCTTCAAAGGTTTCCATAATGATGAGAAGTAATGAGAGGCAGAATCTGGTAACTTGGGTTCTAAGCTTTATGTGTTGATAGCAGAGCCAGCTGCCCATTTTTTGTGTGTGTGTCACATTTTGTGCTAAAGTGCTTTATTTGCATTATTTTAATTTCCTCTTGAAACCATCTTGTACGTAGGTACTGCTCTACCAGCGAGACAGTGGAGGCAGGTTGGGGCTACGTAGCTCAATGTAGGTCACATAGAAAGTGAGTAGTGTGGCTGGGGCTGGTACCCAGATGTTTCTGACTCCAAAGCCTGTGCTGTAGACCAGTGCTTCTCAAACTGTCCAGCGCCTGCGAACAGCGTGGAGCCTTGTTAAAAATGTGGGCGGTGATGCAGTGGGTCAGGCAGTGTTGGGGCTCCATGATCTTGCTGCTGGCCCATGGGCCCCCTGAGTCACAAGTGGCCATTTTCATCCTCTTCTTCCTCCCAGCCTTTCTCCACCTCCTCTTTCAGGTCCTCCCCTCTGCTCCTGCTCCCACCCCACACCCACTTTTCCTCCCGTGTGGCTGGCCCCAACTTTCCTCCCAGCTAGGGTAGCCCAGGCTGCTTGCCTGTTGTTGACTCTGTTGATGGATGGCTTACCAAAAGGTGTGGTGGCCCCCATTCAGCCCAGGGGCACGGGGTGGGCTTAGACTGGGGCCTTTTAGGGTCCACAACCTCTTTGGGCTCAGGGAGGAAACAGGTCACTTCTGAAGGTGACCTCTTCCAGGGGAGGTGGAGGGAAGTTTACTCTCCCTGGTCATTTTATTAAATGTAAATGCCTTTGGTCTAAAAGTTTTAAGCAATTTTAAAGATGAATTATATTCCATGGAACAGGTCAAGTATTTCAAGGAAGGCTCAGACAGGATTAAGCAAGCAGGGCTGACGCAGTTGGCTTGGCCTTGCCACATCTGTCCTCAGCGACTCAATTCTTTAAAGGGTGATGATGAGTCAACAGCCACCGGGCAGTAGCTGTGTTTGAGAACGCATGGTGTGTGTAATAGGTTTTTAAAAGATGACAGTTAAAATGATGAAGATTAGTTATTTGGATGATTCACTTTGGAAAGGCCCCTGGTTCTTCCCAGATGGAGGGGGGCAGCCTTGTGGTGTGGTGTCTGGGAGAGAGAACCCTTCCCTCAGGCAGGCTGTGGCCTCTGTGTGTTACGATGGAAACAATACCTGTCCAACCTCCAGCAGGACAGGAGGCCACTTACATTGGAGGCACTTGGCTGTCTCACCAACCAGGATGTGGGAACTCATGTTTCGGGTCTGTTTTAGGGAGGGTCAAATCTTGGGCTTCAGAGTTAGGTACTCCTAGAGCTAAGTATCCAGCTCCAGAATTTCTTTCTTTCTTTCTCTTTTTCTTTTTTTTCTTTCTTTCTTTCTTTTTTTTTTTTTTTTTTTGAGACGGAGTCTCGCTCTGTCTCCCAGGCTGGAGTGCAGTGGCGTGATCTTGGCTCACTGTAAGCTCCGCCTCCAGATTAACGCCATTCTCCTGCCTCAGCCTCCCAAGTAGCTTGGGACCACAGGTGCCGGCCACCACACCCGGCTAATTTTTTGTATTTTTTTTTAGTAGAGACCTGGTTTCACCATGTTAACCAGGATGGTCTCCATCTCCTGACCTCGTGATCTGCCCGCCTCGGCCTCCCAAAGTGCTAGGATTACAGGCATGAGCCACCGCGCCTGGCCACCCAGCTCCAGAATTTCTTAGCTGTGTAACTTTAAGTGGCTTAACCTCTTTTATTCGAGCCTTAGTTTTCTTATCTATAAAATGGGGGTAATGATAGTGCTTATGCACAGGGCTTTGGAAAGAATCAAAATGAATGAATGATTGTGTACACAGAGCTTAGACCTAGGCCTGGCTGGTGAGTGCCCAGCACTTGTGAGCTCTCGTGATTAGCTCGTTTCTGTCCTGCCCCAAGGACCCTCTTGGGAAATAAAAGCTCCCTGAAGATAGTTTGGGATCATGTAAAATCCGTGTGTGTTACTTTCAGGGTCTGCTGTGGTGTAATGGAAGAAGTGCAGACTTTGGAGCTAGACACCACCTGGCACCTTTGAGTCCTAGGTCTACCCACCTATGGCAGGTTTCTCTTAGCCTCAGTTTCCCCATCTTTAAAATGAGGATGGGCAATGAAAGAATTGCCTCAGAGGGTTGTTGCGAGGATTAATGAAATTATACAAAGTACTTACTGCAGTTTCTGGCTCACTGTAGGCACTTAATCCATGAAAGTTATTATTTAGCTGACAAAATGCCTTTAATTAGATGTTAGGGAAATTGCTGTCATCGATGGGGAAAGTTCCCCAATGGAGTTGAAACTGTTGACTCTGGTGTCCCGGCTTCTCCAAGTCCTGCCATCATTTTCTTCCTGCCCCTTCCCAGAGCACCTGCCGTGGGGGCTGGTGGGAGCTCCAGGTTCTACAGCTGAGCCGTGGGGAGCAGGAGATAGAGCCTTCCTGCTAATAAGGATCATAAATGCCAGCCCCGGGCTGGGCAGGCATCCTGCTGCCGGTTCATATCACTGGATTTAGCATCCTGGGGCGGTCGTTTAATTGGAAGAGATAATTGGTGCCGTGTCCTGGGGAGTACGACCTGGGAGTCGGATGATAAGATGACACGGCTGATGTCTTGGAGCTCAGACTCACAGCCTGGAACGGGAAGCACCCACTCTCAGCGTACTTTTGGTTTCTATTTGTATTAGTGACCTGCTCTGTACTTTTCATCTCTGCTAATTTGTTGTTGTTGTTGTTGTTGTTGTTGTTGTTGTCGTCGAGACAGAGTCTCCCTCTGTCACCCAGGCTGGAGTGCAACGGCGCGATCTCAGCTTACTGCAACCTCCCTCTTCCGGGTTCAAGTGATTCTCCTGCCTCAGCCACCTGAGTAGCTGGGATTACAGGCACATGCCACCATGCCTGGCTAATTTTTGTATTTTTAGTAGAGACCAGGTTTCACCTTGTTGGCCAGGATGGTCTCTTAACTCCTGACCTCGAGTAATCTGCCCACCTTGGCCTCCCAAAGTGTTGGGATTACAGGCGTGAGCCACCGTGACCAGTCACTGCTAGTTTTCTCTCTGTGAGAGTTTTTATGGGAAATAGCAATGCCACAATTTTCTTTCTAAAGCGCAGTTCATGCTATCTCCCTCTGCTTCTTTCCCTGGACTCCCTACGGCCTGTGGAAGCTCAGGCTGACCTCTAAGGCCTTTCACCCTCCTACCTGAGCTTCCTCTTCTTACATTACCCCTTCAGTGATCCCTGGGGGACCCCTGCCACCCCCAGCCATCTCCCAGGGCTGCTTAGTCTCTGATGCCATCGTGTCTGCTCCATGAATTCTTCCTGACACCCTCCTCTACTTTCCTGGTCTTATATTGTCTCTGTCCCCTTGGCTGTGGCCCAGTGCTATGGAGGAAGAGTTGAGAACAAGGGATTTGAAATCTGATAGCCTTAGTTTGAATCCTGGCCTCAACATATCTTCCCTTTGTGACCGTGGATCAGCAACTTAACCTATGTGAGCCTTGGTCTCCTCCTTTATAGGACAGAGATGCCTTCCTTGAGGGTTGTAGAGAAGGTGGAATGTTGAATGCATGAAGTGGTGCTCAGTCAGTGTTAGCTAATATAACGATGATGCCCCAGTTTCTTACTGATAGCCAGTCCTCATCTTTTGAGTACCGACTTCATAACTTAATTGAACTAGGTTTTTAAATACTGTAAGATGATACCAGATTTTTAGATAGCTCAGAGGGCCATGGAGACACCAGGGTCAGAGGCCAAAGGTACCAGATTCCAGGGGAGGATAAGCACAGCCTTACTTTCTCTTTTGAGACCCTGGTGGCAGCCTTGGAAGGTTTTTTCGGTGCAAACTTTGGTGTGAGCCCCACAGCTGCTGCCTGGTAAAATAGGGATGTGCACAGGACTCGAGGAATGAAGCAATGTTGCGTGACAGGTTCATGTCCAACCCCTGTGTGCAGGCTGGGCGGGGGCTGGGTGCAGGCTGCTGACTCACCAGCTGCAGTGACCAGGACCTGCTTTTTGGAGACCTTTCGTAGTGCTGGGGCAGCATATATCAGACTCTGTGACCGTCACTATGGAGACGTGATTCTTGTTGCCTTTTCCTCTTGTCTGTTGCAGTAGAGGCTGGAGTGATGCCCATGGGAAGAAACTTGGAACCCAGAGTCCCAGACAGAACTTGTAGAGGCCTGCTGATCTGTCCTCACTGCACCATAATCATTTCTAACCACCCCACTCCCGTGACGGGGCGGACCTCATTATCTCCTCCCAAGGGCAGGTTGAGTGCCTCCCCACAAACCGCCTTGTTGAATGGAACCTTACTAGATCCTCATCCCACACTCTGCCCACCTCCAGCCCAGTGGATAAGATTGCTAATTTCTGGATTTAATATTTCTCAGAATCCTTTTGACTGGACCTACTTTGACTATAGGATCATGTTTGGTTTTTTTATTTTTATTTTTTGAAGCGTGGGTCTCTCTAGGTTACCCAGGCTGGTCTTGAACTCCTGGGCTCAAGCTGTCCTCCTGCCTCAGCCTCCCGAGTAGCTGAGACAACAGGTGCGTACCACCATGCCTGGCTTATAGGATCATGTTTTAGCTTAAGCATCCTGGCAGAAAAGCTGGTGGTGGGCTGGCCCAGGCCAGTGCTTTGTGTGTAGAATGTTGCTAAGAAAAGAACTGGCGAAACACTAGAATGGCTCGATGTGGTGAGAAATAATTCCACTCCTGGAAGACCTGCATACCTGCAACTTCCTGTCCCACAACCCTTCGTATTCACTGTGGTGTTGACTTTGCCTTGTCCTTCCTTTCATTTGTCCTCATTGTGACCATCCTTTTCCACATAGTGCCATGGTTAAAAGACCTGGCCCTAGAGTTCTATTTGGGTTTGATTTGTAGCCTCTCCCTTTCAGTCTTCATCAGACTCTGCACAGTTTACTGCTGCATATAGTAGGTATTCATTATGCTTAAACTAAAGTCACAGCCTACAGAAAATTTGACCCTGGAGCCAACTGAGAGGTGAGGGAGAGAGGCAGTGGGGACATTGCATGGATACAGTCCTGATGTCTGGATTTCTTGGATGAAAACAGTGTTGTGGATGAGGGTTTGCTCATGAAAATGGATATGTGGCCTTCCTGTCTTGCAGCAGTGCCTGGGAGTCTGTTCATCATGAAATAAAAGGAACTAGATGCATTTAAAGAAGTGTGTTGGAGAACTGAACGTCTGTGTCCGAAAATGCTGGTCTGTCTAAAGTTTCAGCATTTGCGATCCTTAAGCTCTCAACCGTGCACTCATTTCTCTGGACTGTCATTCTGCCTTCACGCATGAGCCAGAATTACTTCGATAGGTACAATGCCTAGATTAGAAGGATTCAGCTGCTTGCCAAGAAACCCTTGCTCACGTGGAGGGCTTTACATTTTATATATTCCCCTGCCATATTTTCGATGATCCTTAGAAGAATCTTACAAAGCAGGTACAGAGCTCCATGTTACAGATGAGCCCACCAAGGCTCAGACAGGTCAAGTGTCCTTTCCAGGGTCATGTAACTAAAGAGAGGCAGAGACAGGACACGAATCTGATCCTGACAGATGAGGATGACAATCATTTGCACAATGCCTTCTCATTCAGTCTCCTTTCTGGCTCCCAAGCCCAGAACCCTGCCCAGAAAACCATTTCTCTGAAAAGAGAAGATTTGCATTTTTGGATCTGAAATCCACACACCCAGGCCTGACAGATTTGGGGCACGTGCTATTACAGCCGCTGAGGTCTGTGGCTGGGGAAATATGGGCATGTCATCTAGAGCATTTATCTATGAAACAAGGACAATGAGTGTCAGGAAAGTTCCAGGCATTTGCCAGACATCTGCCATTTTAATGTGGAGGGTAACAAACAGCTTTGTGTGCAGACCTCATTCATTCCTGTGCCCACACCTCCCCGCTCTGGGCAAATCCACTTCTTTGAGTCAGCTTTGGTTTCCCATTTCCAGCCGTCTGGTGATTGGTCTCCATTGATCTGAACAGAATTTATTTCAGCGCCATCAATGTGGCGGCATGGTGCAGGGATATTTGGCCTTGCCCCTGGCACCTGAGACTCAGCCAAACCAAACCGCCTTCTCCTGATTTCCCTATTTGTTGGTGGGACTCCCAGGTGGAGGTACGTGGGCTTCCAACTGTCAGACTGCACTGGGATCCTCAGCCCTGCCTCTGTCATTGCTCTCCAGCTACCAGGCTGAATAGACACTGCCCCTGTGGTTCCCCTGTACTCATCCCTTTCTTTTCTTTTTCCGTATCACGTCGTCAACCTGAGTCTAAGCTGCTTTTGGTCACCAGTTCTCTGAATGTCTGGTCCATGCCCCCCAGTTTCTCTTTTTACAAGCTGGGCTGAGGATCTTCTGAAAATGTACCTTCCCTGCTCAGAAAGCGGGTGCGCTCTTGCTGTCTGAACACGGAGCCATTTGGCTTAGAGCTCTCTGATACTGCAAAAATAATAAATCGTGGGCTTACTGCTGTCTCCCCCAGACTATGGTCCACTCATTGAGGACAGGGGCTGTCATCTTCTTCTTCTCTCCTGTATGAGTCTTCGCACAGTGACAAGTCTTTTCAAATATGAGCATGAGTGAAATGGGGGTTGAAAGTAAGTCTATCTCCTTTGCTTTAAGCTGGTGTAACAGCACGCATCAGTTCACCCACAGGAAGCAATGGTTGAAACCTTCGATGCGCTGACAAGAGAGGACACAGTTTCCTTACCTTCCCAAGGAAAGGCAAGATGGTAATGAGTTTTAGAAGGTGCTTAGTGTGGGCCCTAAAGGTGGCTTCTGCCTGTAATCCCAGCACTTTGGGAGGCCATGGTAGGCAGATCACCTGAGGTCAGGAGTTTGAGACCAGCCTGGCTAACATAGTGAAACCCTGTCTCTACTAAAAATACAAAAATTAGCTGGACGTAGTGGTGTGGGCCTGTAGTCCTAGGTACCCAGGAGGCTGAGGCAGGAGAATCGCTTGAACCCAGGAGGCAGAGGTTGCAGTGAGCTGAGATCACGCCACTGCACACTCCCAGCCTGGGCGACAGAGCAAGACTCTGTCTCAAACAAACAAACAAAAAAACAGAAGATGCTTCAGTGTTTCAGGTACTCTTTGTTTTTTTTAGGCCAAATGCTTAAATTGGACAGTTAATTTTATACATTTCACTCTTTTGGGTCAATTTGTGAAGTCAGCAAGTGTTTATTGGACAGATGAGCTGTTTGGGGGAAGGGTCGGGGCACCAAACTCTTTTGGGTGTCGGATTTGGTTATATTTGGTAAACGAAAAATGTGGCATTCACAAAATTGAGCCTAACCACATTTTCCAATAATTTTCGCCTTTCCCCGTTGCTGCTCGCAAAGGTGGTTGATCAATACCTTACTGGAGAAAATGTCTGGGGACATATGACAGGTTCACTATAGACATATGAGCACAGATGCATGCAGTTTAGTTGTGTGTAGTCTTTGTAAGAAGGATAAATGTGTATGAGCTCAGAGGACAAGAAATAAGGTTGAAGTTAAACAATTTTCAGTAGGGTAACCGTACTCTGAAACAGCCAGTCAAGGCTTGTGGGAAACTCTTCTTATTGGAATCCTTCAGTCGAGACAGTTCTTTGGATTAGGAACCACTTAAATGCTTTCTCTCATCGCAGTGACCTGCCCTCCTGGAAGGCGTGAGAAAGGCAAGCAGGCTGGATTGTTCTTACTGTTACACAGGGATGGGCTCGTCTGTGCTCTGACCTTGCCTTGGGCCCCATCTCCGTACTTTCCGGGTCAGAGAAGATTGTCTTTTGTGTGTTTTTGTGTATATTTAAGGTGTACAACATGAAGTTTTGATACACCTAGTGAAATGGCTACTATAGTCAAGCAAGTTAACATTTCCATCATTTCTCATAATTCCTTTTTTTTTTTTTTTTTGAGATGGACTTCCTGCCCTGTTGCCCAGGCTAGAGTGTGGTGGCTGAATCTCAGCTCATTGCAACCTCTACCTCCCGGGCTCAAGCGATTCTCCTGCCTCAGCCTCCCGAGTAACTGGGATTACAAGAGTGTGCCACCAAGAGCGGCCAACTGTTGTGTTTTTAGTAGAGACAGGGTTTCACCATGTTGGCCAGGCTGGTCTCGAACTCCTGACCTCAAGTGATCCACCTGCCTCAGCCTCCAAGAATGTTGGGATTACAGGAGTAAGCCACTGGACCCAGCCATTTACCTTTTTTTTTCCCCCCCCAATATGGCAAGAGCTCCTAAAATCCACTCTCTTAGCAGAAATCCTCAGTATAATTCAATGTTGGACTAGGAGTCCTCATGCACGTTAGGTCTCTGGTGATGCATCTTGCATATCTGCCTCTCTGTGTCCTTTCACCTCCATCTCCCATTTCCTCCTTCACCTCCTGCACCCCTGCTCCTTGGTAACCACCGTTTTATTTTTTATGTCTTCTACTTAAAAAAAAAAAAAAATTCCACATCTAAGCAAGATCACATACAAGCGCGAGGTCAAATGCAGTATTTGTCTTTCTGGGTCTGGTTTCTTTCACTTAGCATAACATCCTCCAGTTTCATCCGAATTGTGGCAGAAGGCAGGATCTCTGCCTTTTTTAAGGCTGAAAAACATTCTCTCTCTCTCTCTCTCTCTCTGTATCTATCTATCTATCTATCTATCTATCTATCTATCTATCTATCTATCTATCTATCTATCTATCTTTCTGTCTCTCACATTTTCCTGACCCATTCATCAGGGAGGTTCTTAACTGAGAGAGTGAAGCCACCTCATGGTGGTGCATCACGGAGAGAAACTAAACCAAACCCAAACCTGAAACATATGGTTCAGGTGCCCAGAACCCACTTTCTGGTTGAATCTTTCCGACTCTTCGAGGGTTAGTAAGGATTTCTCTGGGGAAAGTGATAGGGGCTGGGCGCGGTGGCTCACACCTGTAATTCCAGCACCTTGGGAGGCCGAGGTGGGCAGATCACTTAAGGTCAGGAGTTCGAGACCCGCCTGGCCAATGTGGTGAAACCCCATCTCTATTAAAAATACAAAAATTAGTTGGGTGTGGTGGCAGGCACCTGTAATCCCAGCTACTTACTTGGGAGGCTGAGGCAGGAGAATCACTTGAACCCGGGAGGTGGAGGTTGCACTGAGCCAAGATGGTGCCAGTGCACGCTAGCCTGGGCGACAGAGCGAGACTCCATCTCAAAAGAAAAAAAAAAAAAAAAACCAGAAAGCGCTAGGGACCCATCCATCACATCAGGGCTGGTGCTTCTATATGATTGGAATGACAGTGCTGTAATGCCCCCCTGGGAGACACCCCTCCCTCCTGCCCATGGGCCTGGCTTCCAGTCCCTGTTAAAGGAAGACTGCCCCCACCAAGTGCCTCTCCTTCCTGGGGAGCTGGCCCCTTCCACTTCACTCCTGAGACCATGGCTGGGGCTAACGAGGCTGTCATTAACCGTGCCTCAAACAAAACCTAAGACCATTAAATATTTAATTGAGTTATTTCACTGCAGGGATATTGTGGCTCATGTTGAAAGCTAATCACCTGCTTTTTTATCTGGCCCTTAAAAAGCACATCTCTGGTTAAACATTTAAAGGTCAGAGTCATGGCGATTGCAGTATTGTCATTGTTTTCTTTCCTTTGTGGGTTTGGGTGGAGGAAAGGGGAAGAGTAGGGTGCGTGGGAAGGACCAAGAGTCATTGGAAGTTTTTTCAGTGGAGGGATTCTCGGGGATCACAGGAGCTGTGCTTCTTGTTTTCTGGCTTTCCCTGATCTTGCTTCCCCAGAGGGATACCAGGAAGGGGCTGGAATGTGGGTGCGGATGGCCTCTGAACTAGGCGATCCTGTTTAATACAAGAAATTGTATTCCCTGTCCAGCCATTCAGAATACTGTTTCATTTGCTCTATCAGAGCTCAGTGAGACGTTGAAATTCCATTGTTCTTCTTTTTAATTTAATTTTTTGTGCAGGAAGATGAAAAGATGTTTTAAAATCCTCATGTTTTTTTCTTCCTCTTCCCGGAGTTATTACTATGTTAACAAGATAGCCGTTCCTGCCACTAACATCTGTCCTCAGCCTGTGGTCGGGTCCTGACTTGAGTATTCTAGCAATAAAATCAGTGGACTTAATTAGCTTTTTAGGTGACTCTAGCCTGTGCTACTGCTTGCACCATTTGATGGGAATTTCAGGAGGAAGGAATTAAGGCCCATTGACGTGAAGACATGTGGCTGACACAGAGTTTATGTTGGTAAAAGATCAACTGTGAAGTATTTGGAGTGTCCAATGCATGCCATGACCTTGCTAGACACCCTTGGGAGTTGCAGAGCCAGTCTGATGCCCTCCGCAAATACCTTCGATTTTCTAGAGAGGAGCAAAAGCTATTTCTCTTAGAAGGCTTCAGTGTAACATTTTCCCACAGACAAAAACGCCCAAGTTTGGGTATGAAGCCCCAACTGCAAAGTTTCTTTGCATCTGTTGAAGATGATGAACAGGAGAAAGTTAAAGCAGTGGAAAGAAAAACAGTTGTGTTGGCTGGGCACGGTGGCTCATTCCTGTAATCCCAGCACTTTGGGAAGCCGAGGCGAGTGGATCACCTGAGGTTGGGAGTTCCGAGACCAGCCTGACCAATATGGAGAAATCCCGTCTCTACTAAAAATGCAAAATTAGCCAGGCGTGGTGGCGCATGCCTGGGATTACAGGCATGCAGGAGGCTGAGGTAGGAGAATCGCTTGAACCCGGGAGGCAGAGGTTGCAGTGAGCCAAGATCACGCCATTGCACTCCAGCCTGGCCAAGAAGAGCAAAACTCTGCCTCAAAAAGAAAAGAAAAACAATTGTCCTGTAATTTTTGTACTGTTATTCCCTGGCCAAAAACCAGGCCTGCAGCTGATGGCCCTAAAGGGAGCAACATCTGCCAGGACGACAGAGCGCTGGCGATGTGTTGGACTCAGCACAAAGCAGACACATGTTTCCTGCATTGTGGAGCTGTTGGGCCACATGACCTAGAAGCACTTCTGGTGCCAGGAGTCTGAATTCCATGATGCTTACATCTAGCCAGCTAGTGATTTCAGAAAACCTCAAAAAAAAAAAAAAAAAAAAAAAAAAAAAAGTCTGAAAAGATTAACCAGATCTATTTTGTGCAGGTTCATTTGTGTTCCCATTGGCTTTAATGACACCTCCTCCCTCCCGTATTTCACAGTGATTTGTTCCTTTCTTCTTTAACATCATTCAGCGGTATTTTTTGAGTGTTGTTGCGTGCCTTGCACTGTGCAAGAGAGGGGAGCCCCACCTGCAAGAAGCTTAGTCTTGGCAGAGGAGACAAAAAGTAAAGAGACAATGGTAGGACGGGTATGACAGGCGTGATGGGTGTGACGGGGCACAGAGGTCTGGTTCAGGCAGAGAGGAAGGTCCCTTGGAGGCAGGGCATGGGAAATGCTGCTCAGTCTAGGTGATACCCAGGCAAGGTCTTAGAGGTGCACAGAATCCTGTGAGAAGGGCAACATCTCAGCAGTGGAGGGAACGGCGTGTGCAGAAGCTGGGAGGTAAGCAGGAGGAAGAACAGAGCATTTGGGAGCTGCCAGGACGCCTGTCACCTGAAGTGCGTGTGTTGGCAGGTTGTGATGATCTTGTTTCCTGCAAAGACTCTCAGATGCCAGTTTAAAAGAACACTCACAGCTCTGCCTTTTTGTCTGTTAACTTTAATAGATGTCAACTCCCTGAAATTCAGGTGAAATCCTCCTTGCATGAATATTAATCACCTGCTGTTAACCATGTACAAGAAAATTTTAGAAAGGCAAACTTAGTAAACATCTGTCCAAATCATTTGGAGCAAAGCACTACCTCCTTAGATCTTCCAGCCATCATACCATTCTGGTAGTGTAAAATGACGTTGGGGATGTGCAAAAGTTACTGAGTCTAAGATTGCTTTGCATCTATCTCTTTTCCTTTGTTCCTTAGAACCTGCTTTTTGTATTTGTTTTCTTCTCCTTTCTTTTTTCCAAATATCTGGGAAAAGCCCCTCTTGTGGCCTGGTGTTTGTTGTACTGTGGATGAGCGGACAGCTATGTTATGGAGAGCTGCCAGCCGCCAGCGTCATTGCAGAGCCAGTGTGAAGGGAAATGCAGGAAACCTCATACTTGGTTTCTCCTTTGATTGGAAAGAATGACTTTGGGCTCCTGTGCCTAGTTGCTGTCCTTCAACCTGCTCCCAGGTCATAAAGAACAAGTGTGGTTTCGGCAGCATGTTCACCAAGTCTACTCTGCCAGCTGCCCAAGTATTAGTTTTGTCAACTGCGGCTTGAAAATGAAAAAATTGGTCCACAGACCCTGCCCTCTTGAAGTCATCTTTGGGAATCTGTCTTGTGATCATGTGGAACAGTGCGACAGTTGCTTACTCTTGGCATGAATGAAGGCCAGAAATGTGAAACAGAAAAGTGTGTTTTGGGTACTTGTCCATTTGCTTGGGAAAAATTGGTCTGCAGAGGATGGCTGCCTGTTCGCCTTCCACTGAGGTCTGGGACTTTGAAGTGGACAGGCCTGGGGCAGCAACAGCCTAAGGGATTTAGGTTATAAAGGGTGAGGAGTCTGATGCATGGACTTTGGGGGCACATGACCTCATCTGAAACCCAGATCCCTTGCATGTTAGCTGTGTGACCCCAGGCAGGTACCTTACCCTCTCTGTGCAAAGGCATCTTGAGAATGTTATTATAGGAAGTGTTTAGGTAACAGTCCATTTGGAAGGAGTGAGTACTCTTCCATGATCCTTTACACAAGACAGAAAACCTACATAACCCACATAAATAATTCCTCTCCCAAAAATAGAATCAGGGCGTAATGAGGGCTAATGTGCCAGGCCACCTCTTGGAAGTGCTATAACCTGTGTCTCATTTTCCTCTTCTATGATGGGAATATTCATGCCTGCCACATAGAGTTGTCAGGGATTTTAGAAATAAAGTCTAGACATTGCTTAGCACCAGGTTGCCACTTCAAGCGAGGAGTATAAAACATGGTGGTAAATTTTGCCAAGTGACTTTCTTGGATCTCTGAGGTCACTGAACTCCAGGTCCACTCTGATTTTTGAGTGGCGTGATCAGGTAGGTGAGCTCACGGAGGGCGCCCAGGGGCTTGTGGTGGGGCTAGAGAATGGCAGTCTGTGGAGAGCCCCTGCACCCCTCTCGTCCTGTGAAACATCCCAAATCAAAATAGGGGGTCGTTGTATAAAGAATCATTCTCTTGAAAATCTCTGGTTTAGGTGAGATCTCTATTTAAAGTGCAAGATGATTCTTTTTTTTTTTTTTTTTTTTGAGACGGAGTCTCGCTCTGTCGCCCAGGCTGGAGTGCAGTGGCCGGATCTCAGCTCACTGCAAGCTCCGCCTCCCGGGTTTACGCCATTCTCCTGCCTCAGCCTCCCGAGTAGCTGGGACTACAGGCGCCCGCCACCTCGCCCAGCTAGTTTTTTGTATTTTTTAGTAGAGACGGGGTTTCACCGTGTTAGTCAGGATGGTCTCGATCTCTTGACCTCGTGATCCGCCTGTCTCGGCCTCCCAAAGTGCTGGGATTACAGGCTTGAGCCACCGCGTCCGGCCGCAAGATGATTCTTTAAGAACCTTTCCGGCTCTCAAGGTTCTCTCATAAGAAATGGAAGAACTGAATTCCAGGCTTTTTGTAATTGGCCAGGAAAATTAGGATAAATGGATTAAAGGAGTCAGAGGCCTTTGGGCCTCAACGCCTGCTCGCAGTCTGAATGGGAGCCCCCTGGGACCTAGCGCGCTCTTTGGTGGGTCCTGGATCTCCTAGAAATGGAAGCAAGTGGCGGCGACCCCGCCCGTTAGAGGCAGCTCCTGGTTTCCTTCACAGAACAGCAAAGAAAGAGATGCCCCGCCTGCTTGAAAATCATTTTTCTTGCCACTGGTATTCTGGGAATGATCTGGAAAAAACGTTAGGCATGGACGCGAAGTCTGACCCACTCATGTGTGGTAGAGGTAGACATTGCCCTTGTTCTCTGACCAGACAGCATTTCCGTCTGTTGGTTTACCACTTACGTAATCCTGATGAGAAAAACAGTGGGATTTGTGGCAGGCCAAACATCAGGTGAATTGCTAGTCTCTAGATGAAATGCCAGTTAATCTGATTGTTAATCGATCCCTATTTTTGTAAATTTGAAATGAAAAAGCAATCAAGATTTCAGCAACTCAGTTGCCTCCTTAGCATAGTAGGTAGCACGTCAGTCTCATAATCTGAAGATTTCAACAACTGAGTGCCTCATTGCTCAAGGAGTGAATTGAGAAGGGCTTAGTTTCTGTCCCTGATACTGTCAGTCAAGGTTGTAAGTTGTAGCAACAGAAATCACTTCAGAATCAGGCAGGGAAGTTGCTAAAGAATATGGGGAAGTTCAGAGGATCCCTTTCTCCCCTCTTTGTTGTGTGTTCCTCTACTCTAATACCTGGGAACTGTTCGTGCCCGTCTGCTTATGTGTCTCACTCTCCGGTGAGACCTGGACTGACAGCAGGGACAGCTTGTTTGTTTTTATTTTTCCTCTGTCCAGCCCTGACATATGGGGGTTGGGTCACATAATCTAGCCATGGGTAGGATGTCAGAACATACTGAAGCATACTGGTGGGCTGAGCTCAAGTCATAAAGTAAAGCTGATTTTTTTTTCCTGCCTGAAGCAGGCACACTTAACAACAGCTGCAGCAATGACAAAAACCTCACGAGAAGATGCCTGGGTCAAGGGTCTTACTTCCAGCAGCTTCCCTGCAAATCCAATGTAAATAAACATAGGCTCTGTTTTGCAGTTTGTTGCCGTGGAAACTTGTCTGTTGCATGCTGAAGCCTAGGATCTTGGGCCTCTTCTGACGTCACAGCAGAGCGTTTGCATGTTCATGTTGAATGTGTTGGTTTGGTTTATCTGTGCCCTGAATTTGGAATCATGAACTTGCACTCTTGGTTCGGTTGGAGGCAGAGGTGGCCCAGAGCTGTGTGGATCTGTGCTGGTGTGGATCTCTGATGGTGGCAAAGGGAAGAGTGATGCTGAGGAGGAAGCAGGAGAATCCTGAAGGTTGAAGGCCATGGGGCCCCAGCTGCCATAGCAGCCACAGCATCCGGGACACTGACTAAGAGAAGGACAGTGGCCTCAGCTCTTCCTCCTGTGTTCCTGAATGGCTGGCTCTAGGGCCACCAGTAGTTCTAAGCTGATCTGGTTAGGGAAGGAGGCACTTCTTGTTCTCACCTCAGGTTCCCCTCCAGATTCATCCCCAGAGTAGAAATCAAAGCTATGATCAGATCACTGGTTTTTTAAAAAAAATTTAATTTTGAGTTGTGATGAAATGTGCATAGTATAACGTGTACCATCTTAATCATTTTGAAGTGTAGAGTTCTGTAGTGTTGTGCCACGGATCTCCAGGACTTTTTCATCTTGCAAAACTGAAGCTCTGGACCCATTCAACAACTTGCATTTTCCCCCTTCCCCCCAGCGCCTGATACCCATCATTCTCCTTTCTGTTTCTGTGAATGTCATTCCGCTAGACACCTCATGGAAGTGGAATCACAGTATCTGTCCTTTTGTTGTGGTCTTATTTCACTTAGCGTGATATCCTCAGAGTTCATCTACTGTTGGAGCCTGTGTCAGGATTTCCTTCCTTTTTAGGCCTGAATAATCCATTGTATGTATATGTTTATCCATTCATCCCCAGCAGATATTTGGGTTGCTTTTACCTCGTGGCCACAGCCCTAACTTTTAATCCTTTCCACGGCTGTCCATTTGCCTTGGGGTGAGGGCTCTGCCTACCCCCCAGCATGGTCTTCCTGAAGCCATTTCCAGGCCTGGCCTCTTCCTGCCTCTCTCGCTCTAGCCCCAGCCTCTCACTGCCATGCCACATCCCTGGCACTCTGGCCACACTGGACTCCTTAGAGACTCCCCAGGCACGCACTGTTTACTTGTACTGCCAGGGCCTGTTTTGCATGTGTTCTTCTGTTCATCTGGAACGCCGCATCTTCCCACCTTCTGGAGCCTCCAACATACACTGTCTTCCTTCCATCTCAGCTTAGACAAGCCCTTCTTGACCTCCTCCAATCACATTGCATCATCCAGTACTATGTATCTGTCATTTTGTACCACTGGGCCTGTGTTTATTTTAGGGCAAGGACTATTTTATTGACTAACCCTAGAGTCTGTGCATGGTAGGTATGGATGATTTAGTAAACACATAAAGAATGTCATTCTTTCAAAGGCAAGCGCCTCTTCCTTTCCTCCCCCTGCTCTTTTCCCCTTGTCACTAAAATCCATGTCCCAGGTTGAAATTGGGTACTTTGTTCCCATAGAAACATCGTTATGGCACATGGTCAGGTTCAGTAGCATCTGATGCAGGTATATAATGGATTAAGTTTGCAGGCCAGCCTGAGAACTTAACTGCCATTCATGACATTGTTTCTTTGGGGAAAAACATATCCATTTCCAAAATAGCTGAAGCATAGTCTTCTGGATCCTGCGCCTCTTTAGGAAGTTGGCGTTTGCTGGTGGCTCTGCCATTGGTTTGGAAATCAGAGATGGTTTTCTATGCCCATGATGAGGACAAAGGTGAGTGTCCCCTGTCTCCACATTGGGAAAAGAAACACACCCATACCTTAGAACGGAGAGGGAAATGGTATTTTGGTCTCACCCTCAGATGAGTAAAACCTCCTGAGAATTTAACGTGTGATTGTTTTTATAAATGTGGCAAGCCATTGGTGTTAGCGCCTGGCCTCCATTTGAGCAAGGTTTCAGTAGCAGGTAATTCCCCTGTTCTTTTCCCTAGCTGTGTGGGGCAGGACCCAGCTCTTTGCTACCACCTGTTGCCACATTCCTACCATTTTTTTTTAGTTGAATATTTGCTCTGTTGCCCAGGCTGGAGTGCAGTGGCATGATCATGGCTCAATACAGCCTCAGCCTGTTGGGCTTAAGCCATCCTCCCACCTCAGCCACCCAAGTAGCTGGAACTACAGGTGCAGACCACTACGCCTGGCTAGTTTAAAAAAAATTTTTTTGGAGATGAGGTCTCACTATGTTGTCCAAGCTGATCTCGAACTCTTGAGCTCAAGCCGTCCTCCTGCCTCGGCCTCCCAAAGTGCTAGGATTACAGCTACTGCACCCAGCCATATCCCTAGCTTTTAAACCTTGCCATGGCTGAGAACAAATTAACCTAGTTTGAAGTTTACCAACAGGGAAAATAAAAGGAAAGGAAGGGATGGGGCAGCAGAGCAGGCAGTGCCATGACTCAGTTCCACTCAGATCTCATTCTGGATTTGATTGGGGTAGAAACTTTAGGATGCCCATGACTCATTGTCTATGGAAATAGCATTCTCTGACTTGTGCAGTGAGCTACCTGTGGAGCTGTACATAGCAGCTCCCATAGGCTTGAAGGACCTTTCTGTAGCTGTCTTTGCAGGCAGTGACACTCTCCTCCCAATCGTTACACACATTTCTGCATAGCAGTTGATACATGAAACAGGAAACCTAAATATATTTTGCAATGAGTTGAGAAGTAAATCCAAAACCAGATTTAGCTGAGAGTCTTTTGTTGCATGAAGCTGTGCGCACAAAGGCAGTGAAGAGGTCTGGAATCAGATAGCTGTAGGTTTGCATGTTAATTACATGATGATCTGACTCTGTGTGCGCAGGGCCTGGTGCTCAGCATCCTACTTGGATTATCCCATTCAATCCTTGGTAGCACTGTGGAGCAGCTCCTGTTGGATGAGGAAACAGATTCAGAGTAGATGTCACCCAAAGTTATACCATTGGTTGGAAGGAGAGCTGGAACAGCGACCACGGATATCCAGCTCCAGAACCTTGAATCTTAACCTCTGTGGTATACTCCTGCTCGGTGGGTTGTCCTGAGCAATTGTTCTGCTCTCTGAGTCTTGTTCCTCATCTGTAAGATGGTCCTCGGGCGGCTGATTGTATTGAGAGACAGCCTGGGTACAGATGCATACCTGCAGCATACCTTCAGGAAACAGGCCATCCTTCTAGGGCCACAGAAATGCCCCTGAGACCTCTCTTCCTGTCATGGCACCGTGCTCTGCTCTCTGAGAACTGAAATTTGCAGGGATAGCCTGCCTACAGAATTTGTCCACTTGTTTAGTGGGGCTGGATGGTGTTGGTCCTATTTACTTAATTCACTTGATGGGTTTCAGTCTTCTGAACTTAAAAAAGTAAGAAAATTGGATTTGTTTAATCTTGTTTTCCAACACAACAGGTCTTAATCTGCTTTCGAGTGTTTGTTTGTGGGCTGAATACCATTCAGTGTTAATCTAGTGACCTAGTATTGCCTGGTGATGAAATCTGTCCCTGCTGTTAGGTTCACTTGTGTTTCTTTGTGTTTCTCTCTCTCTCTCTCCTCTCTCCTCTCTCCTCTCTCCTCTCTCCTCTCTCCTCTCTCTCCTCTCCTCTCTCTTTCAGTCTCTGTCTCTGTCTCTGTCTCTCTGTCTCTCTGTCTCTCTCTCTCTCTCTCTCTCTCTCTCACACACACACACACACACACACTTTAAACTTGGTCTTTAAAATCTCATAGTGTTTCCTGATCAAGACAAGAAGATCCGCGATGCCAACATTTCTACCTGAAAGGTCAGTTTCAGCTTTGTAACAACTGCGTAATTGTCTCCTAAAATAAACCAGCATCTCAGGGACTGTGAGCTTGTCTTTTCAGTTATGTGAATGCAAAGCTCTTCTCTCCTAACAACTGCCCTGCCTGTGCCATTTCCCTTGGGCATGTGCAGTCATCTGGAAATGGTGGCTACCAGTTCCACAGCTGGGACGACCCTGGCTTCTTTTCTGTAATGAGGATGTGTCTGCTTCTGCCATTGCCCCACTCTTTGTCCTCTGCCTTGTGGTCAGGAGCTGCTCTTTATGCTTTCTTTTGCCCCCAGTTGTTACTGCTGGGGAAAACTGTTTGGAGTGGTCCAAAGTCACCCCCGTAGGATGCTCACCAAATCGATACTAATTCCTGCAGCAGTTTCCTGCCTGAAACGTTAAAGTTTGCTAATTAAGTACCATTAAGATGATTTGCTAGGTTCTTCCTCAAATGAGTGCTGGGTTCCTGATTGGGAACCTTGGTGAGAAAGCCCAAGGGCTGCATTCTGGCGTTCGGTGAGCCCCACAGGCAGCGGAGCCCTCCCTGGGGTAAGCATTGGTTCTGGGGAGGTCCCTGTTCACAGGTGTCATCTTCACATCAAATCTGCTTCTGTGCAAATACGCCTGAGTGTCTGTTTGGGTGTCTGAGACCAAGACCACTGTAGGTCACACAGATCTTTTTCATTTCTCCAGTCTTCTTTTGGGATGGTGGACATTACTGATAGGGAACTAAGTAAACTGGAGTTTTAAACATAGGGTGTTTCCTTTTATTATTTCTGATTCTCTTTCTCATATGAAATGGGCCATTAAGCTTGTTCGGGATGGTGGTCCCAGGTCTCACTGTGTCAGTCCGGAGTGATTACTAAAAGATGCTGATGGTGTCTAAAGGCCATCTGGAAAGTGTCGAGGTGGGTGGTGAGCTGAGGGACGTAGTGAATTGAAGGGAGCTGAGGGTCTGTGTTCTGCATGGACAGAACGGAAGTTGGCCTGTAGGAGAGCGTCCCAGGCACCTCTCTTGGTGGAACCTCACCGTAATGGGGGATGCCAGCTGACAGCTGGAGGTCGTGTGCTCAGGTCAGCTGGGCCTGAAAGGCTCCTCCACAGGTCACACAGCTCCTTGTAGCAGCAACACATGGGCAAGGTATTTACTTCTCTTTCAGTGGGGCTTGTATCCACTTCTGTGATACATGCCGCTTACCCAGCAATCCCCCCAGCTCACTCCTGGCTCTTTCTCCCAATCTTGGCCTACGCAAGTGTGTTCCCCTGTGAGTTACCTAAGAATCCACATGCATTTGTCTCAAAAGATAATTAATGGGCAGGGCCCTGGGAGAAGCCATCTTTAGTGATGCTCTGCAGAGGTGACTGTTGAGTCACGTGCTGGGGGTCTGTCTGGTGGGTTTGTGCACATGTGTACTCAGGCACGTGCACTGCTTCTACAGCATGTGGCTACAAGGCACGTGGCTGTGGGTTCCCCCATGCAGCCTTCCACATGGTTCACGGAATACCACGAGGATCCTTGGTGCTGTTTCCATGTACCTTAACAGTGACAACCATGGATTTCCAGGTGGCATTGAATGGCTAGAATTGGAAACCAGATCTGTACTGGAGACCTGGGAGAAGTTACCTTCCAGGCGTTGTTTGTTTGTTTGTTTTGTTTGGGAGTTCATGGCAGGCATTGCCAGAGCCTAAACCTCCTGCTCGGAAAGGGGAAGGTTCTTCAGGTAATTACTCCCTTCCTTCTTGTACCTCTGTTCACCTCACTCCAGGGATGATTGAAGAAAGCTCCCCACCTTCTTCCTCCTGGCATAAAGGAGAGCAAGTTCTCTGGCTCTGGAGATGTGTTAGCTGAGTCCAGATGACTATTTGGCAGGGATGATAAAGAAGAAATTCTGGTGTCATGTGAAACTAGGTTACCCCTAAAGTCTCATTCAGCTTTTAGATTCTTCTGGATGCTGATGGTTCTTTAGAAAGTGGCTTTAAGAAATCCCAGGGCTGACTGTTGGGAATACCGTTTGATAGGTCCCCCGCCCTTCTTTATACGCAGCCAAGTGATTGTTGTCATGGCAACAGATCTGTTCCCGCGAAGGCTTTTCTTTAGCATGTAAGGGGACCTGAAGCTTCCGATATTGTTAGTAATTATCTTCTAAAAAATATGTCCTGAATATTGTGAGCATTTTAATGGGCCCAGTTCCAGCCTTATGGGGACTTTTGAGGTATCAGCCCCATGTCATAAAATAAAAAGACTTGATTCGTTGTTTTGTTTTCATTGTTTTCTTTTGTGCATGTCTAATGTGGAAGAAGAATCACGATCCTATTGTTAATAATACCTTGCACATAGTAGGTGCTCATATCCTTAATTTTATTTGAAAGGCAGGCAGAAAAGCTGAGGATTGATCTAAATATCCTTTATTAGATTAGCAGTTACATATGTTCTTTCCCTAGATGACCTTGAATCTCAAACTAGGCAGGCCTCCCGGAGCTCACAGCTTTATGGTCCAGATCTCCTGTTCCTATTGTTTGCACATCACCAGGGAGAGGGGATCCATGGGTGAGTCTGATATGTATTAAGAACGTCTCATTTCCCCCCACCCCAGGAGCTCAGAGTTAGCTCAGCTGCCAAAATGTTAGGAGTACCTGCTCTTCAGAATAGGATAATGTCCAATTTAAAAACTCTTTCCCCTTTATCTACAAACATCAATTGAGTCTTTATTCTAAGTCATGCATTTTGCTAGATACTGGGAATTCAGGAATGGCTCACATGTAGTTGATCCTCCAAGGTGGTCGCTGTCTAATGGAGGACACAGGCCCATGGAGCAGTAAGCCCAGGATAGCACAGTAAGTGTGAGATTGCACTTTGTTCCCTTAGTCTCTCTTTCCCTCCCTGCCTTCGTTCTCCTTATTTGCAAGGACTGGAGGCCTCTGAATTGCTTCTAATCTCTGCAAGGGAGAATATAAAAGCTTACTCCTTGCCCACCTTTTTATACCAAGTCACTCTGAAGGCTACCTGAATGTCCTAGACATGGGAAAGATAGGAGCAGCTGGGAACCTAGGGACTCTTTCTGACCCTCACTCTTCTGCTGTTGACCCACTTTGCCCTGAGTGAGACATTGTCAGCCCTCCCATGCTCTCTCTTTCCTCTAGACCAGGGTTGCCGTTGCACTCGTTGGTAGGAGGACCTCTGGTTAAACGAAAGAGTGTGGTTTGGGATGGGACACTAAGGCGAGGGGTGGAGAAGCTTCATCAGCAGGAGCCTGTCCCAGCAGCAGACCTCGTGGCCTTTAGTGGTGCAACTAGCAAACAGTCATATTTGCTGTCTCAGGACATCCCGTCCAGCTGGATTTCACCTGGCAGGGGCTCTGTGTGGTGGCGATGTTCTCAGGGAGCTGGGGAAAGGATTCTGGCTGGTGAAACATTCGAGCTCCATTCACTCCAAGTGTGGTTGGTAGTCTAGCAGCAAGTCAGCATCTTCTGGGAACTTGTCAGATATACCAAATCTCTAGACCTTCTGGATCAGAATCTACATTTTAGCACAATTTCCTGGTGATCCTTGGGTATATTGAAGTATAACAAGTTGTGTCTTGAGCTCTCTTTTGAGATCCTAGGCCCAGGTTAGCAAGTAAGAGAGTCTGCATCCTTCCATTGTCCTGCAATTGTAGCAGACATTACTAGCTGATCCAGGCAGTCCGTTTTCCATCTAGCGCATAACTGGCCACAGCACCCTTCACACAGTGCCCCAGGCATCCATACACCTGATCAGAATTAGCCCAAGAGATAAACCCATTTACCATCCTTGCCTTTGTCTATGAAGAGCTCATTCTAAAAAAATAACAAACAAATGAAAAACAAGGAAACAGCTTTTTGCATAGGCCCTAAGGGTTGGGAATTAGGACCCCCATCATACCCCAAGGCAGTGGGAAGGAACACTCAGGCCCACTGAATGAACAGATGTCGGCAACCCGAACATGTGCAATACAGTGTCGATAAATCAGACCCTACTGGTTCTCTGCAGTTGGGCAATGACCTTGCTGGAGGAAGCGAGGCCATCATGTTACCCTGGCTCCAGTGCTCATCCTTGGGACATGTGGTCAGCGCCTGCGTCCCACAATCCCATTGCCTTCTGGCAACTTCCTAACTGATGACTGAGCCACAGTCAGGTTTCACTCATTCATTGGTAGTTATTCTTATCTACATTCTGTTAGAAGAACACAGTTACTAAAGTGGGTGTGGGGAAGAGAACAGTGCAGAAGGAGAACCGGAAGAGGAACCAGAGTGGCTTGGGTTATCTGGTAAAGTCTTCATTACATGATGTGACCAGCTCTCAGAGGGGCATCTAATTTAGAGAAGTTTAACCTCAGAGGGTCCTCAGGATGTTAGAATCGCGTCCCATTTTCACGGTAATTGGGCAAGACTGAGAAAATGTTTTGGGGATACACATTTTATCTTCCACTTACAGCAGTGGCTTCTAACCACTGAGGACTCTCCATGTTACCAATCTCTACCGACCTACCTCAAGATTTGTAAAATCTTATTTACCAAACAAATTACATTTTTAGGTAATAATTAAGCCCCCTCTTTTCTTTAGAGATACATAGTAACTGTTGACCTGGGGTCATTTTAATGTAATTCCAACAGAAAGCAAAGGACTGTGGGTGCTTAAGTTAGCCTTAGCAGTAAAGAGGCTTTTAGACTTATTGAGAATAGTTTTTGGATTCACATTACCACTGCTTGACCTGAGACTCGATTTGGGAGCTAGAAACTGAAACCAGCTATGCCCTTCCATTGAAAAGATGGAGGCTGGGAGGCTGGGGCTTGCCTAGCTTATAGGGACTCAAGGGCACTTTGGTCGTGTTATGGTGCTGCTTTCTCTCCTGTGCAAGCCTCACGCTTGCATTCTCTCTTGAGTGATAAAAGCCAGCCTCTTATTTGCTATTCCAGGGTTAGAATTTCAATTACTTTTTTAAAAAGACTGTTTAGATCAGAAACCATCCAGACACTCATTCAGAAACCATCTGGGGAAGGTATGACTTGAGATAGAAATTGAAGCAGTAGAGAGGAGAAGAAGATAGTGTATGAGTTAGTTTAAATGATCCCAGATGAGTTTGGCTAGGAAATCAACTGCGGAATGCATCCTCTGTCCCTGGCCTGTATCCCTCAAGGGCCTCTGATGGAGGCTTGGCTTAATTGCAGTCACTTTTCCTCTAGAACTTGAACTCAGTAAAGGTGTGCAGTAAAAATGGGGAAGGGGGATGAGGAGGAGCCAGGAGAGAATTGAGGAAGAGCAGATATTACAAGCGTAGAACGTGAAACTTGCCATGTCTGCCTGGGTCTACTTACTCAGTTTGCTGAGCTCCTTCTATGTCTGAAGCTGTTTCTAAAATGTCAATTTCTAGAAAACAGGATCCTGAATTCAGCTAAGCGTGATTCCCAGGGCCATCCCAGGGAAACTGTCCTGAAGATGCCTCCTGCTTAGACGGGTTGCAGAGGGGAGTCAGTAGCTGAAAGGGTGATTTCAGGATAGATTCTCCTGGCAAATAGGGAGGGGTCCTCTGCATGAATAAGCAGTGCACCCTGCCAAAGGAAGCCGGCAGGAGGTGATTCATGCTGAAGCCTGACAGTACATGTCCACCCTGAACTCATGGCCTTGGATGCGGACAGGCCAACTGTACACAGTTTAGTGAGGAAGTGGCGACAGCATGGTTTGAATCTGGCTGATAAAACAGATGTTCGGGGGAAGGGTTCTTATTTTCTCCCAGTTATAGGGGTAGGGGAAGAAAATCTAATTCCCTATCTGCCAAATGTTTCTATTGGTAATGTCCTGGCAACAGTGAGATGCCCCCAAGAATGGAGTGGTTAAAAGTTCTAGCTATAGACTCAGCCCTGGATGTAAATTCTGAATTCTGTGTGACCTTGGGCAAGTTACTTAACCTCTCTGAGTACCCTTGTCTTCATCTGTAAAGCAAAGATAATGATACCTACTTTTGGTGGGATGCAGTGGCTTGTGCCTGTAATCCCAGCACTTTGGGAAGCTGAGGCAGGTAGATCACTTGAGATCAGGAGTTTGAGACCAGCCTGGCCAACATGGTGAAACCCTGTCTCTACTAAAAATACAAAAATTAGCTGGGCGTAGTGGTGGGCGCCTATAATCCCAGAATCGCTTGAACCCAGGAGGCAGAGGTTGCAGTGAGCCAAGATCACGCCATTGCACTCCAGCCTGGGCGACAAGAGTAAAACTCTGTCTCAAAAAAAAAACAAAACAAACAAACAAACAAAAAAAAACCACACACACAAAAATTAACTGGGTGCAGTGACATTCCAGCTACTTGGGAGACTGATGCACAAGAATCGCTTGAATCTGGGAAGCAGAAGTTGCAGTGAGCCGAGATCGCACCACTGCACTCCCAGCACTCTAGCCTAGGCAACAGAGCGAGAATCTGTCTCCAAAAAAAAAAGATACCTACTTTATAATGATACCTATAAGAGGAGTATAATGATTGAGATTTAAAAAAAATGAATACAACATTCCTGCAAGGGTTTGTCATGTTGCAAGCACTCAGTAAATGATAGCTATTCCTAATAATATGGAAAACTGCAAGATTACCTCCTAAGAGATGATAAAGTCACTATATTCTGGCATAGTTTGGGGATGGATAGAAACCTCCTAAAGGAATAAAGTAGCTCTTAGGCCGGTGACACATGCATGAAACCTGATTTTAGGTGTTAGCGGGTTCAAGGGTAGATGTTTATCACAGGGAGTTCTCATCTCCAGCAGGAGCCCAGTGAGAGGGCAGGGAGAGAGGCAGTGCGAGGGCTCACTCTGCAGAGTCCCAGCTTAGAGCCATCCCTTTGTCGGGGATGGATGTAGCAGGCCCTTACTCTGATCCCTCAAACACTAACTCCCTGGTTCTGATTCCGTATTCATCTGGCCACCTTCTAAATTATGTGGTAACCCAAGAAGGCTGCCTGGGAGATAATGCCCTGATCCGGATACTGTGAGCATCTTACCTACCCGACAGTTAAATTTTGTGAACTAAGAAAATGACATGTGGTTTCTGCATCAGGCCACATCTGCTTTGCTGGCAGGAGCTGGCGTCATTGAGTCGCTCAGACATGGCTTCAGCAGGAGCATCTTTCTGTGCCCACGCAGCAGAGGCAGACCACGGCAGTGGGGGGTTCATGGTGGCAGATGTCGGGGAGACAGCTGGCATTTCCCAGGTGACACCCCCACAGGGTGTTGCAACCAGACACCATTCCATCCGAAACGTAGCCAGGGAAGCCTCCCTGTCGGAATGTGTTTGCTCCTAATATGGTTTTCCCATAGTGTGAGCGTGTCCGTGTTTTTGTGTTTCCATATTACCATTCTCGCTTTGCTTTTAAAACAGCAACAAAGAGGAATATTGGTCTTTGTGACTGCCAGTACGATGCATGCCAGAATCTCATGCTTGCTGGTCTGAAGCCGCCAGATGGTGGTAGGATTGTGTGTGGTTTTGTTTCCTCTGCTTTTTTAAAAGTCGTGAAGTGGGAGAGACTGAGAAGTGGGAGATTGCCTGGAAGATTATCATCTGATAACAGTTTGCAGTGTCTTTCACCCTGTGTGTGGGCACAATGGTGTCTTCCAAAAATGTGATGCTGACCCTACCTAGCGTTTGCTGAATGTGCAGTATTAGCTGTCCCGTAAACACCAGCTGGGTTATTCATTACATACTTAGCTATATACAGTAGCTGAACAAAACAGGGTTTAAAACACACACACACACAGGAAATTTTCTGCATGTTTTTCTCTTCCTTGAAGATTGAAATGAGTTGTTAGGATTGCCATTGTAGCAAAAGGGAAGTTGAACTTCCTTTGTTGGGGGCTTTATGGGTTTATTTTTGAAAATCTTTTCAAGTTCTTTTACTTTTGTCCTAAGGAACCTAGTTTCACAGCTTAAAGGACTAATGTTTCTCTTCTGTTAGTTTCCTTGAAATCAGATCGTGTGTTTGTTGCAAGCACATTTAGATTAAGCTTGTCCCCGTAGCCTGTGGGTCCCGTGCGCCGCAGGATGGCTTTGAATGTGGCCCAACACAAATTCATAAACTTTCTTAAAACAGATGTTTTTTGCGTTTTGTTTATTTTATTTTGTTTTGTTTTGTTTTGTTTTGTTTTATTTTATTTTATTTTTAAGATGGAGTCTCACTCTGTCGCCCAGACTGGAGTGCAATGGCGCGATTTGGCTCACTGCAACCTCCACCTCCTGGGTTCAAGCAATTTTCCTGCCTCAACTTCCTGAGTAGCTGGGATTACAGGTGCCCGCCTCCACGCCGGGCTAATTTTTTGTATTTTTAGTAGAGATGGAGTTTCACCATACTGGCCAGGCTAGTCTTGAACTCCCTCCCAACCTTAGGCGAACCACCGTGCCTGGCCTGTTTGTTTGGTTTTTAGCTCATCAGCTATCGTTAGTGTATTTTATGTGTGGCCCAAGACAATTCTTCCATGTGGCCCAGGAAAGCCAAAAGACTGGACATACTCAACTGAGATGATCTTGTAAATGGCATAGGCAAAAAAGTTTGTGTTTTGCAGCCATTTCCAAGGCTAACATAAGGTATCAGGATGCTGCTCAGTGACTTATGTGTGACCAGGGTCTCTATTGAGTGGAGAGGGGATACTTTTCTGGTGTGAACAGAGTCAGGTCTCTATGAAGACTTCTCCATTTTCTCCCTCTCTCCCTCCACCCCCTGTAGTTAAACAAATGTAGAGCATCAAATGATGCCACTGTCTCCTGGTTGTCCGTCTCTCCACGACCAAGGGTAAAAATAAAATGCTGATGAAGCCAGAGGAGCATGGTTTGTTCATTTGAAGTTCTTAATATCCTGAGTGCTGGCTTTGACCTTTAATGAAAATGACGGTCCTCCTGGCAGGGGTCGGCTGCCTCACAAATGTGCAGCTTAAAGAACAAGGATAGTTTCCCTAAACAACAGGAACAGCAGCAAGCGTGGAAGTCCTGAGTGCATCAGGAACACTCTGCTAATTACAGGCAAGAGTGGGATGCCTGGCCAGGCGTGGTGGCTCATGCCTGTAATCCCAGCACTTTGGGAGTCTGAGGTGGGCAGATCACTTGAGGTCAGGAGTTCGAGATCAGCCTAGGCAACATGGTGAAACCTCGTCTCTACTAAAAATACAAAAAATTAGCCAGGAGTGGTGGCGCATGCCTGTAATTCCAGCTACTTGGGAGGCTGAGGCAGGAGAATTGCTTGAACCTGGGAGATGGAGGTTGCAGTGAGCTGAGATGGCGCCACTGCACTCCAGCCTGGGCAACAGAGCAAGACTCCGTCCCAGGAAAAACAAAAAGAGTGGGATGCCCAACAGCAAGGAACTGCTGGTTTGTTACATCGTGAGTTTTCTAAGGCACCTTCCAGCTCTAAGGTCACCATGAAAATCCATCATTTCCAATTATAGTAGATGTCTACTCTATGAGGGCAGGGGGGCTGGGCTGTCTCTTTACTTCATAGCACAATAATTAGACCAAGGTAACATTTCCTAAAAATTTGTTGACTACAGGAACACTGTCCTTTCTCTACTCTAGCATCTTGGTTGCCAGGAAGAGGGGTCGTCCGGTCTAACTTGGAGATCACCTAAGAGATCCACGTTATAGACCCCTAGTCTGATATACCCACCTCTAGCCAAGGTCTGGCTAGCCCCTTACCTGGAGCTTCCTTACTGATGAGTTATTTTGTTGGTCTGGGTTATAACTGTCTACCTACTAGCCTTTTGGGATTTGCCCCTTGGTCTAGATCAAGCCTGTTCAACCTGCGGGCCTCATGTGGCTCAGGACGGCTTTGAATGCAGCCCAACACAAATTTGTGAGCTTTCTTAAAATGTTATGAGGCTGGACATGGTGGCTCACACCTGTAATCCTAGCACTTCGGGCGGCCAAGGCGGGGGAATCACTTGAGGCCAAGAGTTCGAGACTAGCCTGGCCAACATGGTGGAATCCCATCTCTACTAAAAACACAAAAATTAGCCGGGCATAGTAGTGCACACTTGTAGTCCCAGCTATTTGGGAGGCTGAGGTGGGAGGATCGCTTGAACCCGGGAGGTGGAGGTTGCAGTGAGCCGTGATCGCACCACTGCACTCCAGCCTGGATGACAGAGTGAGACCATGTCTCCAAAAAAAAAAAAAAATTATATATATATGAGATTTGTGATTTTTTTCTTTAAGTTCATTTGCTGTTGTTCGTGTTAGTGTATTTTATGTGTAGCCCAAGACAATTCTTCTTCCAGTGTGGCCCAGGGAAGCCAAAAGATTGGACACCCCTGGTCGAAATCTTTGGGGAAAGCATGGTCTTAGCTAGGGCATCATGACTGAACTTCTCGAAGCCTAAGAGCTTCCTCTTCTCTTATTAGAATTCAGGTTCACACTCTGATGCCATTTGGAAACACTCTTACTTTCCTTTAAAGACTGTGTTCCGTCACTTCACGTTATAAAATAAAATAATCCTGAAACACGCCAGTGCGATTGCAAAAGAGGGGTGCCCAGCTTCATGGTCAAGTCTGACGCTCGTGTGTGTGCAGAGCTGTGTCAGCTGTGGCTAGTGCTGGCCTCCAGGCATCCCCCGGGGCAGCAGATGGTATACCCAGCCTTGCCCTGCTCGGTGCAGCCAGAGTGGCAGTGATGCATGCTGAGGCAACTTCTGTGATGCAACACCCAGGCAGTCCTCCAGCCCGCCGTCAAGGTGAAAAGACCCCTGCCAATTCAGGACTTCTGGGCTCTCTGAGAGCAGGGGCTTGAGAGGAAGGAGAGACTATTTTCTCATATTTTGAAACTAAAATATTACAACCTGCCATGGGCCATTGCAGAAGTGTCCCTAAGTGGCCCTGAGTGTCCTCTGACACAGTCCCGAGCCCTGGATTTTGTAGGAGCTTTCCTTTTCATTCTTGGCTGGAAGAAAGCTGGTGATGCAACTGTTGTGAGCTCTGAAATATAAAAATTAGCAGTCAGGGGGGCTGGGCACAGTGGCTCATGCCTGTAATCCCAGCACTTTGGGAGGTCAAGGCGGGTGGATCACCTGAGGTCAGGAGTGCGAGACCAGCCTGGCCAACATGATGAAACTCCGTCTCTACTAAAAATACAAAAAGTTATCCAGGCATGGTGGCGGGCACCTGTAATCTCAGCTACTCAGGAGACTGAGGCAGGAGAATTGCTTGAACCCGGGAGGTGGAGGTTGCAGTGGGCAGAGGTTGCACCATTGCACTCCAGCCTGGGCAGCAGAGTGAGACTGTGTCTCCAAAAAAAAAAAAAAAAAAAAAAAAAAAAAATTGTAGTCAAGGGAAACCTAGGGTCAAGGTCACTATAAAAAGCTATTTAGCCAAGGGCAATGGTCTTCCTGTTTTGAAGGGGTGGGGGCAGAGGATGGAGGCTCACTGGAGTTGGTTTTCATAAGTCTCCTGGTACCCCAGCTTTTACTTCCATCAAATAACCATGTTGTGGATGCATGACTATTAATAAGTACAAACAGAACTTTCCAGGCAAGCCCTCTGGACTGCTCCTTCTAGGCCTTTCATCTTCTGAGATGTTTGGGAAGAACGAACAATTCTGGCTTTCTTGGAAGCTGCCCTTTGCACTGTTCATTTGCCCTCTATGTACTGATTTGCCAGCTCCTTAGAGAAGGTAGATATTAGATGTGGGAGGAGTGGGGGTCATGATCTGGTGTCCAGTGTGTCCTTATGGACAGATGCCCCAGCCCAGCCAGAGTTACTTACTCCGGCCTCTGCCTTCCTGTAGGACTCAGCTTATTATTGCTACATCACAGCTGTGCTTAGTTGGACCACTGATGTAACCAGTGCTCCTTATTTGCCCTATGAAATATTCCAGCCCCTGCCTTCAGGAAGCTCACAGACTCCCTCTAGCATGCACACACACTTCTCACACCTGAGTTGTAGGCGTCACCAGCATCCACTGTGTGCGCTCACAAACTTGTATATGCCAGTTGCACACACTGTTAAATAATTTCATTATAAGGTATGTAAATGTTTGCAATGTGAATGTGAAAACCAAGATTTGTCATTTCCACAAAACAAGTAGAATGTTTAGAAAGATACGATATTCATAAAAGTTGCTTTTGCAAAAAAAAAAAAAAAAAAAAAATGCCATCAAATCAAGTATGGATGAGGCAACTGTAAAAGATTTGGGAACAAAATTTGTAAAAATCTAGGATATTCAGATTGCTTTATAAGAAGCCCAACATGGAAATCACAGATGATGCATTTTGGGTGTGATTTATGCAACAAAGATAGCAGGAGACACGGGTCATCATATTTGGGTTTTTTTTTTTTTTTTTTTTTTTTTGAGATGGAGTCTGGCTCTGTCGCCCAGGCTGGAGTGCAGTGGCCAGATCTCAGCTCACTGCAAGCTCCGCCTCCCAGGTTTATGCCATTCTCCTGCCTCAGCCTCCCCAGTAGCTGGGACTACAGGCGCCTGCTACCTCGCCCGGCTAATTTTCTTGTATTTTTTAGTAGAGACGGGGTTTCACCGTGTTAGCCAGGATGGTCTCGATCTCCTGAGCTCGTGATCCGCCCGTCTCAGCCTCCCAAAGTGCTGGGATTACAGGCTTGAGCCACCGCGCCCGGCCATATTTGGGGTTTTTTTTTGGAGTACAACCATCTATGTTTGAGCTGAAGCCAGGCAGACCCTTGCAGAGACCACACGGGCAGGTGTGGGAGCTGGGCTTTGAAGCCACATTGGCTAATTTCAGAGCTAAGCTTTTCACCCTGTGGTTCTTCTGCTTATGCTCCTGCTCATTTAGAAGATAGTTAGGAATCTCTACTGAGACTCTAGATTAGCCACTGTGAGAGACACTGTTGCTGCTGAAACTCTATGGTTTGCAGGCTGTGTGGGGTGTGCCTGCCACCCAAGTGTGTGGGAAAGAGGAGGGAGGTGGGAATACAGCTGCCAAGGAGCTCCCAAGACCCTTTTGGAGGTCAGTTGGGGGAGGAGGGGGTCACTGACCTCAGTAGGTAAGTTTTTGGCATGCATCTGTTTTAGAAAGATTCCTGACACAGTATGTCACAGGGGAGCCTACACTCACGTGTGTTATATTTGGTATGTGTGCTCACGTGTGTTATATTTGGTGTGTGTGGTAGTTATGTACCCGGGAGCCAAAGATTTCCACTTTACTTAGATCTTTCATTTCTTTTTTTTTTTTTTTTTTTGAGATGGAGTCTCACTGTGTCGCCCAGGCTGGAGTGCAGTGGCACGATCTTGGCTCACTGCAACCTCTGCCTCCCGGGTTCAAGCTATCCTCCTGCCTCAGCCTCCTGAGTAGCCAGGATTACAGGGACCCATCACCATGCCTGGCTAATTTTTTGTGTTTTTAGTAGAGACAGGGTTTCACCATGTTGGCCAGGCTGGTCTCAAACTCCTGACCTCAGGCAATTGGCCAGTCTCGCCACCCAAAGTGCTGGGATTACAGGCGGGAGCCACTGCGCCCGGCTACTTAGATCTTTTAAACTTGAACCCTACTGGGTACAGTAATCAATTTCACTGCGGGGGAAGGGGAGCTGCTCTTCAAGTGCACGGGGTCCCTTCCATCAGCAGGCGGCAAGGGCAGTGGGGAGGGAGCAACCACTGGTGTCAGGATTCCAGCTGCTGTTTTGTAGACATCTTCAGCGACACTTTGAGGCTGGCTGTTTATTGCTGGTCGGTGTCTAGACAGAAGTCACGAGCCATTGAGTAGTTGGAGGTGGCTTTTTTATTCACCACCCATTCTTCCTCCACATTCTAGCTGGGTCCTGTGAAGGAGCTCTTCCTAACCAGATGGCTGCGGCCTTGGATCCTGCTGATGCGGCTTCTCGGGCTCACTCCCCTAGTTATTTGGGTATTTCCAATATTTTGACTTGTGCACAAGCTACCTCTAGTTGAATTAATGCATCCCTAAGGCCATAGGAGAGGGGGTTAGTTCCTATTGGCTTTGTGGGGAATGTTAGTTGTGTGTTTTAAAATTAGTGTTTCTTTAATGGCAAATGGAACATTTTCTTCATTATGAGAACGCGCATTGCCTATTACCTCTGTGCTTATGAAGCTGGGGGTAGGCAGTGAACTTAATAGCTTTTCAGAGCTTCTGCAGTGAGCGTTTGCGGGGAGGCTGCTGGTGCAGTGAGCATGTCAGGTGGCTTCCCTGGGCCAGCACTGGAAACAGTGAGCCCTCCTTATGGAAAAAGGATGCACGTTCCTATGCCAGTGCTTCTCACCAGGGACGAGTTTGCCCCCTGGGGACATTTCTAGTTGTCATGACTTGAGGGGTGTTACTGGCATCTAGTGGGTAGAGGCCAGGGAGGCTGCAAAGCATCCTACAATACACAGGACACAAAAAATGATCATTCCCTTTTTTCTTGCCTTTTTTTTTTTTTTTTGAGACAGGGTCTCAGTCGCTCAGGCTGGAGTGTGGTGGTGTGATCAAAGCTCATTGTAGCCTTGAGCTCCTGAGTTCAAGTGATCCTCCCACTTCAGCCTCCCGAGTGGTTGGGACTGCAGGCACCCACCACCACACCTAGCTCATTATTCTTACTTTTTTTAGAGATGGGGTCTTGCTGTGTTGCTAGCCGGTGTTGCTTAAAGCCAGAAGTTTGAGACCAAACTTAAGTGATCCTCCTGCCTCGGCCTCCCAGAGTGTTAGGATTGTAGGCATGGCCATCACGCCTGGCCAAAAATGGTCATTCTTGATAACAAAGAATGATCCAGTTCAAAATGTCAGCAGGGATGAGGCCGAGATTCCCCACCCTAAGTGAACCCTCCTGCCCTGGACCCTCTCCTACAGAGGTGCCTGAGAGCATTCTCCTCTCCTCTGGTTCTGTCTGGCTCCTAATTAGCCTTCAAGCAATGTCAGCTCTCGGGAACAGCAGAGATGCACAGTGACTTACTGTAACGGCAGCATACTTTCACCAAAGCAGTTCTTCAATCTGGCTTCCTCCAGCCCTTCCCCTCCACGCCGCAGAAGCTGGGCCTGACAAAACGGCTTTTCAGTCCTCGCTCGCCACCTGCCCACACTGTAGCCCCCAAGAATGCCTGCCATTAGTCCCCTGCTATGCAGGGAGATGGCAGCTGCCTGCAAATGAGGCAGCTTGGAGGGACGGGACAATGCCACTCGATGGACCCACTGTCCTGCCTGTCGCTGCCAGGTCTCTGCAGCAAGGGGCAGTCTGACTTCGGACTTTAGGGGGCAAGGAAAGTTTGCTTTTCTTATTTCCTCCCTACCCCCGCCGCAAATATGCATTAAACAATTTGTATTCTGTTTGTGACTTTAATGTGCCTCTTTGTCCTCAGCTGGGAATTTCTCCAGCTTGTCGTAGTGGGAGAGAGCCCTCGGTATCCGTAGAAGCAGGCTTGGATTTTGTCTCTACTGCTGATCAGCTCTGTGGCCCTCAGCAAGGTCGCCAACCCTCCCGAGCCTCACGTGTTTTCATTTGTAACATGGGGTTGATAATGCCTACCGCAGAGAGTTACTGTCAGGACGGTGTTCCCTGCACTGCTTTTTCTGTGTCCCTCCAACCAATCTTTGTAAGCTGCTCAAGGGCCTGGCACCTGTCTTGACCGTCCTTGAAATCACATTAGTTTTTGCTGCACGGCAGGACTCGGGCCATGGAGTGCAGTGCACCCCCGGAAATATAGTTGATGTCCTAATCCCTGGCGCCTGTGAATGTGACCGTTTGGACACATGGTCTTTGCTGATGTAATCAAGTTAGGATGAGGTCATTAAGGTGGGCCCTAATCCAGTAGGACTGGGGTCTTTATAGGAAGAGGGAAATCTGGACACACACATACACACACATACACACAGCAGTGGCTTCACACAGGTCTCATGGCAAGATGGACACACACAAGCGGTGAGCCTAGCACACCAGAGGCAGAAATTTGAACAATGCAGCGGCAAGCCAAGGAATGCCAGAGTCACCAGCAGCAAGGAGAAGGCAAGGAAGGACTCTCCCTGTAGGTTTCAGAGGGAGCACGGCCCTGCCGACAAGTGGATTTCAGATTTTTAGCCTCCAGAACTATGGTTGCTTTAAGCCAGCTGGTTTGGGGTGCTTTGTCATAGCAGTCCCAAAAGCCAGTACAACCTGCACGTTATGCACATGTACCCTAGAACTTAAAGTATAATTAAAAAAAAAAAAAAGCCAGTACAAATACTCAGTGGACGCTCATGGAACGCGTGTCTTTATATGCAAAATGTATGGTGCTGGGCCCAGCAGTCATGCTTTGGCAGCCCAGCCCTGGGTGGTTCACTTCTTCCTTTCCACTGATGATTCCTTCACAGACCATACTGGCTGGTTTTGTGCTGCTTTATTAGAAAAGCATTTGCTTGTTATGGGAGAAAGTTTTTACACGTACCACATTGAACAGGGTTACGTTTTTGCCCTAAAGTATTTGTGCATCTCTAAGCAGTGGCATCAAGTCACCAACTTAGATTTCTTCTAGCAGCGCGTTGGTTCCTGGTTCTGGGAAGAAGCCTGAGAGGCCATTGCTCCCTTCTCTCTTCTCCTTTCAAGAAGTAGAATCAAATCAAAGCGGCTCTAAAAATAAGGAAATGGATATGCTTGCAAAACAGGGGTGCCAGGCCCAGAGGAAGAGCAGGCTCAAGTTGGTGGCTAAGGGAGGTGACTGGGGACTCAGGCCCTTTCTCTCTTCTGTCCACAGCAGTGTCATCCTGAGACAGGTGCCCCCATGGCCATAGGATGGCTGATGGCAGCAGCTGCACAGTCTGCTCCCTTGTTTGTGGCCTGTGGAGCCCTTTGGTGTGTTGCTCTTAAGATCAGGGAAACTTTCCCCAGAAGCCTCCCCAGCAGCCTCCTCTCCATGTCTTTGTCCTATCCCCGAACCAGCCACTGCCAACGGGGATGGAGTTAGCATCATGGGCCTAGACCAACCACGTGAGGGCGAATGGGTGCTGCAGTCAGCCACAGTGCCCTGCCACACTCACCAGATTCACAACTCTTACCCTTTTTTAATGGTCATGATAAGGGTGCCCCAAGGATGTCCACATTCTAATCTCTAGAACCTGTGAATGTTACTGTACGTGGCCAAAGGGGTCTCTGCTGATGTGTGCTGATGTGGTTAAGGGTCTTGAGGCAGGAAGATGATCCTGGATGGTCCAGGTAGGTCCCGTGTAATCAGAAGGATTCTCATAAGAAGGAGGCAGGAAAATTGGAGGTGGAGAGAGATGTAAGGACAGAAGCAGAGGTCAGAGAAGGGAGAAGATGCCGCACCACTGGCTTTGAAGATGGAAAAAGGGGCCACGAGCCAAGGACTGCAGGCAGCTTCTAGAAGTGGGAAAAGGCAAGGAAATAGATTCTCCCCTGAAGCCTCCAGAAGGTGGTACCTGACACCCTGATATTAGACCAGTGAAACTGATTTTGGACTTCTGACTTCCAGAACTGTAAGATAAACTTCTGTTTTTTATTTCTTGTTTTTTTTTTTGTTTTTTTTTTTTTTTTTGAGACGGAGTCTCACTCTGTCGCCCAGGCTGGAGTGCAGTGGCAGGATCTCGGCTCATTGCAAGCTCCGCCTCCCAGGTTCTCACGCTGTTCTCCTGCCTCAGCCTCCCAAGTAGCTGGGACTACAGGTGCCCACCGCCACACCCGGCTAATTTTTTGTATTTTTAGTAGAGATAGGGTTTCACCGGGTTAGCCAAGATGATCCTGATCTGACCTCGCGATCCGCCCGCCTCAGTCTCCCAAAGTGCTGGGATTACAGGCGTGAGCCACCACGCCCGGCCAAACTTCTGTTGTTTTAAGCCACTATGCTTGTGGTCATTTATTGTAGCAGCGAAGGGAAATGAATACAGCATTGTATCTCTAGGCTGACCAGGAATCAATATAGAACTTTGCTAAGATTAAGCATCTTGTTTGTATTTTATATCTTTTACACAAGTATTTGAGGATTAAACAAAAGACAAACCCAGTCCCTGGTCCTGCCTCCAGATAGGGCCAGCCTGGTGATTTGCTCTCAAAATGATACATGTTGGTTCCTTTATTCATCATCAGTGCTAGGTGCCGAGAACACAGAAGTAAGGTCTTGTCTTCACTCAAGCTGTTGCGTGTGCCTCAGCCAGCCATTTGATTCCATAAATATGCCCGCTCACAAATGGGAGCTCTTCCAGATGTCTTCTCTGTCTTTGTAGCTCAGGCCAGTTTCCTCTGAAGCTTATTCAAACCTGCTGATTTTTGTTTAAGTTCTTGCAAGGGTTAGGAAGAGCTTAAGACATTAAGCACTTCCACAGATGGACCTATTTTTAGGGTGCCCCATGTTGCCAAGATCAGCAGTGATTCTGACAGCTCAGTCCTGGGGTCCACAGAGGATGTCATCTGCCTCCTGTCCCCGTGCCAGTTGGAGAGAGACACTGCTGTTTGGAAGTTTTCTTTGTGGTTCTTTATTTCCTCTCCTCTCTAGGGCTTCCTGTTCTACAGAGGCACAGTGGTGGAGCCACATACATTGTGTCTAGAAATTGTTGTTATTGTACCATAGTTCAGCTATTTCCATCCCATCCCATCCCATCCCTTCTCTGTTGTTGTTAAGACAGAGTCTCACTCTGTTGCCCAGGCTGGAGTGCAGTGGCACGATCTCAGCTCACTGCAACCTCCACCTCCGGGGTTCAAGCGATTCTCAAGCTACTCCTCCCGAGTAGCTGGGATTACAAGCATGTGCCACCATGCCTGGCTGATTTTTGTATTTTTAGTAGAGACAAAGTTTCATCATGTTGGCCAGGCTGATCTCGAACTCCTGACCTCAGGTGATCCGCCTGCCTCAGCCTTCCAAAGTGCTGGGGTTACAGGTATGAGCCACCGCGCCCAGCCAGTTCATCTGTTTCTGAGAAGCCTTGGGCTTTCCTGGGGATAAGTGATCAGTGGCAATCTATGGGAAATATCTGGGAAGGTGACAGAAGTAATGAAGCCGAGAAACGGAGTGGGGGCACTGACATTTGAGATGATCTTTTCCAACATCATAATTCTATCTTGAGGAAACCGAGGCATGAGTTATCCATGAAGCAGCTCTCCATCCCTGAACTCCCTCTAGTAGCTTAGCAAGGATGGAGCACAATCTCTGTGGTACCGATTAGACAGGGCCAGGCTCTAGAAGCAAAATGTGAGAGTTGGCTGTAAAGCACTAACACCCGGAATAGCGTGTATATTAGGTTTGGCATAGATTGTTCTAGGCTCTTGTCTGTGCTCTGTCCCATCTCCCTTTGTCCATAACAAGTGCCATATACCCAGGGGGATAAATGGGCAGATGCTGAAGCTTCAGCCTAGGTTTGAGTTCCACTTACTAGCAACGTAACCTGGGACAAATCACTTGGGCATTTTTTCCTTTCTGTAACATGGGATGGTCACAGTACCGACGTGGCTGGAGGTGCTGCGAGGATTAAATGAGTTGAAGTGTGCAGAGTACTCACGGCAGTGCCCAGCGCATCCTAAGCGCTGTACGTCTTCCTGCAACCTTACGCATTGTTCTCCAGCGTTTTAAATGACCACGTGCAATTCCATCGCATGGTGGTTCTCTATGGTTGATTTAACCAGATCCCTGTAATGGGATTTTGTTTCCATCTTTTGACGCTGTAAACAACATTTTGATGACTACCCTCGTAGGTAAGGACTTTCTTTCACTCTTAATCATTTCTGCAGGTTAAATTTCTAGAATGAGAATTGCTGGGTGAAAGAAAAATCTTTCAAGGCTTTTCTTGATAGACGCTACATTTTGCTCCAGGAAAGTAGTAGTTGACACTCCTACCATCAGTGAGTGAGTGTGCCAGTTTCCTTGTGTGGCCAGGTTATTAACTTTTAATCAAATGAAGGCCCAGAAAGAAATAGGAAATATTTCCCTGGGAGTAAAACCTTCCTCATCTTTGCTTATATGCAGTATAAGCTCAGAACTTGGAGAGCGCAGAAAGCAGGGCAGAGTTTGTGAAAACAGCGCCCTCTGCTGTCTCTCCCTGGTGTGAACAGTGGTAGATGGCGATGCTGAGATGGTAGTGGCATCCCCTGCTCTTTGGAGGCAGGTACAGTTTTAAGAGACTCTGGTCATAAAAGTCAGCCTTGGGAAACACTTGACCCTCACTTAGGTTCTTTTACAGCAGTGGTTTCAACAGGGGTGATTTGTTGCCCAACACTTGGTACTGTCTGCAGACATTTTGGAGGAACTCAAGTCTGGGGGTGGGGTTAAAGGAAGTCTGCTATTGACTTCTGGTGGGTAGAGACCAAGGATACTGCTAAACATCTCACACTGCACAGCCCAGCCCATCATCAAAGCAGCCTTCAGCCCAGGATGTCAATATTGTCCAGGCTGAGAAAACCCTGTTTTTAGAGGAATAGAGGCATTGCCCTAAGAAGGTTTCTCTTTTCTGACTGAAATAAAATATAGAAATATTAAGATATGGTATATATGTCACAGTTACTCTTATTTGGTTGTAGAAACCTGATGGTTTTGCAAAATGCAATGGAAAGCAGGTGGAGCTGAAATAGTAAATGGGGATTTCTAGAAGGGAGGACACAGGAAAAGCCAACCCGTAGTAATGTCACGAGTACTAATAAGAGAGGGAAAGTTCTTCTACCAATTCAGCATGGTTAAACCTGCCACAAATCCCGGTACCTTTCCCTTGAAGGTCTTGTCTGTTAAAAATAGTGCTTTATTTGACACTTTTCCCCAAATTCACAAGCACCCGTGTTTTCATAACGTTCATAATTGCGCCCTCCAGTGTTCAGTGCAGAATTACCATGTGTGGTTATAATTTGCTCTCCCACGCCCTAGTAAATGCTGATTCAAGCATTGCTTTTAAGAGGGAGAAGGAAGAGAAGAACTTTAAAAATAGTCTTAGAGAAGGTGTGCCTGAAGGGGAAAAGTATGACGAGAATTTGGGGAAAATCAAACTGGGCTGCAACTTCCTTCAGTATTTGCTGAGCTTGAAGACCTCTGTTCCTGGTGTTGCCCAAGCCCATTTAAAAAATGTCCTATTACTGGCTGGGCATAGTGGCTCACACCTTAATCCCAGCACTTTGGGAGACTGAGGCGGGTGGATCACCTGAGGTCAGGAGTTCAAGACCAGCCTGGCCAACATGGTGAAACTCCGTCTCTACTGAAAAAAAAAAGTAAAAAAATCAGCTGGGTGTGGTGGCACGCGCTTGCAATCCCAGCTACTTAGGAGGCTGAGGCAGGAGAATCGTTTGAACACAGGAGGTGGAGGTTGCAGTGAGCTGTGATTGCACCACTGCACTCCAGCCTGGGCAACACAGCAAGACTCCATCTCAAAAAAAAAAAAAAGTCCTACCACCTCATTTTGCTTTAGCCTTGCTATTCTCTGAATTACTTGTATTCTAGAACATTTGTCTTGAAATAATTAGCATGGCTGCCTTGGCTGTTCTAAATAATGTTAAGAGGCTTATTTTGCCAGAATTGTTGAGAAAAACTACAGCTCTTCCCTAAACAGCAGATACTATCTTGATTATCTTTCATGAGAAGTATTTTTCAAGCTATAGGTCATGGTCGATTTATAGATTGTAAAGTCAATTTCTAGATTACAATCAGCATTACCAAAAAAAACCAGATGGAATAGAAACTATCACACAGTGTGGTATATGGTAAGAGCAGCCTTTAGTGATACAGAAATCTGTCACCATACATACAGACAGGTTTACGTGTGCCTGTGTGTAAGCACACATGTGCATGATGAGAGCCTTCTAAAGGTGGTGGCTTAGATTTTACAACGTGGTGAAATCTGACTTGTTTATACAGTTCTCTAAAGACCTCCATGATCCCTGCTAGTCTTCTCTCCCTCACATTTGCCTCTGTTGCTTTTTCAGGTGGGACCAGGGAGATTGGATCTGCTCTCACCAGGATGTGCATGAGGCACAGAAGCATAGAAGCCAAGCTGAGGCAGTTTTCGAGGTGAGGAGCCTGTTTCCACCCCGGTCGCCAATGCCCTTGCAGATTTCAGGTTAAGGAAGCAGTCATGCATGACACACAGCATTTAAATCCCCACAACATGTCTGGCTTGGCTCATTCATTGGCTGAGTATTTGTTAGGCATCTGCTGCATGCCAGGCACTGGTTGAGGCCCTGGGGATGCAGCAGACCACCAGCCAGCCAGGCCCCTGCCTTCACAGAGCCTGTGCTCCTACATGGGTCTCTCCTTACCCTTTGTCTCTGCGAGGAGCCGGTGCAGCCTGCTGAGGCCTTTTGGGACCCCACTGCCCTGTGGGAGCCTCGTAAGAAGAGGGGCTACGAAGTTGGAGAGTGAGATGTGCTTTGGTATCCTGTGTACATCCTCCAGACTCACTGAGAAATGTGGCAGCTCACAGACCCCTCCACACCGCCAGCTTCCCGTCTGGCTTCCGGGCATCCAGAATAGGGAAGAAATGGTAGTAGCTGGCACCGGAATTGAGTTACAAATGTTGAAGTGAAAGTGGACATTGTTTTCCAAGCAGATCAGCATCATTCAGCAGTTTTACGTGATTCTGTTTGGGAGAAAACGAAGGGGTGCACCTGCAGAGACCTTCACCCCTCAGTGACCCCGAGGCTGGCAGTGCAGCTCGAGAATTTTCTGGGTCTCTTCACTCTTCTCTTTCTCCAGGCTGTGCACGCTTAGTGTGTATTTATGACCTGTCATGCCGCATGCACATCAGAATCTTGTGGGTCTTTTTAAAAAATAGTGACGCTGGCCCCACCCTCAAAGAGTCTCCACTGGGGGTGAGATAAGGCCCAGGTGTCTTTGCATTTTGGAGGTCCTTGTTGTGCAGCTCTCAGTGGTTCTGCAACTGGGCTTATTAATACAAACACTGGAATATCACAGGGAAAATGGGAAGAAGGTCACTTCTGCCAGTCACGTTGACAGCTTCTTAATAGTCATTGAAAAACATTCTTCGGACCGGGCACGGTGGCTCATGCCTGTAATCCCAGCACTTTGGGAGGCCGAGGCGGGTGGATCACGAGGTCAGGAGATCAAGACCATCCTGGCCAACATGGTGAAACCCTGTCTCTACCAAAATACAAAAAATTAGTCAGGCAGGGTGGTGTACTCCTGTAGTCCCAGCTACCTGGAAGGCTGAGGCAGGGGAATCGCTTGAACCTGGGAGGTGGAGGTTGCAGTGAGCCGAGATTGCACCACTGTACTCCTGGTGACAGAGTGAGACTCCGTCTTAAAAAAACAAAACAAAACAAAAGAAAAAACAGAGAAGTATTCTTGGAACATGACTGTTCTGGAGCCCAGGGGTTTAGATGAGAATGTCAGTTTCAGGTAATTGAAATTTAGGTATGTTTTGGCAACAACACTTCAATCCTGACAACAGAATGTATCTATTTAATTTCTCCCTTTTCCCCCCTGCTTGCTCAAAGTGCTTTAATTGATTGTCTGATAAACCCACTTCAAGAACAGATGGAAGAATGGAAGAAAGTGGCCAACCAGCTGGATAAAGACCATGCAAAAGGTATAGGGGCGAGACGTCTAGTGCATCATTGCACGCTGGGGGGCGCTGTGGGAAGTTGCCAGCTGCTGCCTGGCCCCTCTGCTAGGTTTATTGGTGTCACCAAAACAGCTGAGGGCCCACTCTGTCCCTGCTTCTCCTGTAGGTGTCAGGGGACGAGGAGAACAAAGTGATCCCGTTGTGAGGCTGAGTGCTGTTTCTTTGGTGTGAACCAACATTCAGCAGCTGATAGTCTGATCCCTCAGTGGCATGAATTGTATTCAGCTGAATTAAGAATAAATCACAGGGTGGGTGCAGTGGCTCAGGCCTGTTATCCCAGCACTTTAGGAGGCCGAGGCAGGTGGATCACTTGAGGTCAGGAGTTTGAGACCCCATCTCTACTAAAAATACAAAAAGTAGCCAAGCATGGTGGTGGGTGCCTGTAATCCCAGCTACTCAGGAGGCTGAGACACAAAAATTACTTGAACCTGGGAGGCGGAGGTTGCAGTGAGCCAAGATTGCACCATTGTACTCCAGCCTGGGCGATGGAACGAGACTCTATCTCAAAAATAAAAAGAAGAAATCATAGGCCAGGTGCGGTGGTTCACACCTGTAATTCCAGCACTTTGAAAAGCTGAGGCGGGCAGATCACTTGAGGCCAGGAGTCTGAGACCAGCCTGGCCAACTTGGTGAAAGCCTGTCTCTGCTAAAAATACAAAAATTAGCCAGGTGTGGTGGTGCATGCCTGTAATCCCAACTACTCGGGAGGCTGAGACACGAGAATTACTAGAACCCAGGAGGCAGAGGTTGCAGTGAGCAGAGATTGCACCACTGCACTCCATGCTGGGTGCCAGAGCAAGACACTGCCTCCCCCTAACCCTCCAAAGAAGTATAAATCATAATGGCAGGTTTAAATGCTGAACATTCATACTTAAGGCATTTCAGCACATTCTGAAAGCCAGACTTTTAATGATATAAGCTTACCCTAGGTCTCCTGCCCATTCTCTTTGTGCATTATCCCAGTTGGGTGAGACAAGTCTTTGTGAACTGGTTGAATGAGTTGTCAGGGACCTTGATGGTGTGACAGGAACTGAGTGTAACCTGCAGAGCAAATAGCACTGATGCTTTTGAGTGAGGGTGTTTGTGTTCCCTTCACACAGGCCAACCAGACTGTTTCGTAAGAGCTTCTCATTCCCTCCCCATTCAGGTCATTCTGATGCTTTTTACATGCTAGGGGCTGTGGGGTCTACAGAAGGATGAGTAGGGTATCTACTGAAACAGAAATAAATTAGCCCTGTTACAAAGCAAAGTAAAAGACTGCAATGAAGACCCAACCGGGTGCTCTGGGAATGTGAATGGCAGCTCCTAAAACAGGCCTCTTTGGGACTATGGGGATGGTTTATTCTGCCTGCTACAAGCTATATAATGAAAATTATTCTATGTCCCCAGCAACTCTCAGTAGCTACCAGAAATTTGCACGTTCGTTCCGATTATTCATCCCTCCCCTCATCATGCACCTGTGCTCCTGAGTACTTACCGTATTCCATGCCTGTGCTTGCTCCAGAGCCACAGAAATAAATAAGTTGGTCTTGGTTTTTGGTACATGTCCTTTAAATTTGTCTATCACAGACAATAGACTCCTGAAGTCACGTCTTCATTGTTATTGGAAATCTGACTTACGTAGAACTTCAACAAACCATCTTGGTAAAAGAACCAGGAAGGGTGATGGCTTATTTGTGTTGAGATTCAGAAGTATGGATACAGTAGCCAAATACTTAGCAGTTATATTTAAAAAGTTAATATAGGCCAGGCATGGTGGCTCACGCCTGTAATCTCAGCACTTTGGGAGGTGGAGGCGGGTGGATCACTTGAGGTCGGGAGTTCGAGACCAGCCTGGCCAACATGGCGAAAACCCATCTCCACTAAAAATACAAAAAAAAAAAAAACCAATTAACTGGGTGTGGTGGCACGCACCTGTAATCTCAGCTACTCGGGAGGATGAGACACAAGAATCACTTGAACTCAGGAGGCAGAGGCTGCAGTGAGCCGAGATCGTACCTCTGCACTCCAGCCTGGGCAACACAGCAAGACTGCATCTCACGGAAAAAAAAGTTAATATATAATCATTTATCCCCCCTACCCTAGCTTGAAGTTAAGGAGAGAGGCAAATTCAGAGGATTAACTGGATCCCATTGTGTGTTAATCAGATCATGAGTTTTCTTTTCTTAGGTTCACGGGATTTATCCATCTGTACTTTTCATTGGGTAAAAGAAAATAGAACTATTTGAAATTTGTTTCAGATGGGGAAAGAGTTGATAGTTTATGTTTGGCCCAATTCACCTCATATTGGCTGACTTGGCTCATTCATTGACTGAGTATTTGTCAGGCATCTGCTGTATGCCATGGACTGGTTGAGGCCCTGGGAAAGCAGTGGACAACCAGCCAGCCAGGCCCCTGCCCTCAGGGAGCCTGCACTCCTGCGCAGGTCTCTCCTCACCCTCTGTCTGTGTGAGGAGCCGGTGCAGCCTTCTCAGGCCTTTTGGGCCCCCACCACCCTGCAGGAACCTCCTTCTTCTCTGTTAAATGTTCCCCTTTGCTGGTACAGCAAAGCTGAGACTTCACATTGGATGTGTAAGGCCTTTTATAAGAGTGGTTGTGCTGAGCCCATAGGGAGAAGGCAGCAGGTTTTACAGAGAGCTTTACTCATCCAGTAAAACACAGGTCCCTTGATTTTCATGGACTTTTTCCCCCTCCCTCCCATTCCCACTGCATACAGAGAAGCACGTCTCAATTTTCTTCTTTGGGGTCACATAAGGAGATGAAGAGCCTAGGCCTGAATGTGAATTGAGACCCATTGTCTGGCTCTGCATACCTGCTAAATGGCCTCTCCATACAAAGGTCAAGAAGTCATGGGCTACAAAGCCCCGACCCCCAGCCTCCGTGACACAACACTTCCTTCATCTTTTTGATTCAGCCTCTAACTGAGGGAGTGTGACCCGAGTAGCAGCCACACACAACCCACTCTGCTAGCCCAGGATGCTCAGACATGACCCAGACACTGCTTCTTCCCTTGGGAAGCTTGTAGGGGGAGAGAGGAGAGACTGCAGGGCAAAGCATAGGATGTCGGGGAAGAGAGATACAGGGAGCCCCAGAGGTTGGAGAGGTTTGGTTGAGGAGTTAGGAAATAAGGCGCCATTTGGAGGGATCCCAGTGGATGGACATGGTTTCATCACACTGACGTTAGAGCAGTGAAGGTGCCCTAGCCAGAGAGAAAACCATGCAGAGGCCAGGCGCAGTGGCTCATGCCTGTAATCCCAGCACTTTGGGAGGCCGAGGCTGGTGGATCACGAGGTCAGGAGATCAAGACCATCCTGGCTCACACGGTGAAACCCCATCTCTACTAAAAATACAAAAAAAATTAGCCGGATGTGGTGGCAGTTGCCTGTAGTCCCAGCTACTCAGGAGGCTGAGGCAGGAGAATGGCGTGAACCCAGGAGGCAGAGCTTGCAGTGAGCCGAGATAGTGCCACTGCACTCCAGCCTGGGCAACAGAGCAAGACTCCGTCTAAAAAAAAAAAAAAAAAGAAAAAGATAACCATGCAGATAGGCAGGGAAAATGGGGGAGTGGCCAGAAAAGAGTGGAGAGCTACCATGCTGCACAGCGATTCCAGGTGTGTATAAATAGGCTTAGGGCCAGTAGAAGGGAAACCTCAGAGCTGGCTGCAAGGGAGCTGGCCAAGGTGAAATGTACAGCAGTGGCAATGAATTGACTGTGAGAGCAGCAAAGGGGAGAAGTGTCACGGGTGACCGTCATCCCAGGTGTCTATGTCTGAATGATGAGGATGCCAGCAACAGAAATGGGGCAGTCTGCAAATGGGCCGGTGGGGGAGGAGGAAGCGGTTGGCGGGGGATGTGGTGCACGCGGACTGCCCCTCTGAGGGGTTTGTGGTGTCTAGCCACAGGATCCATGCTGAAAGTAAGGCAGCTGGTTCTTGCCCAGTCTCCCCACTGTGTGATCTAGCTTCTTCTGCTGTATGAGACTTTTTTTTCTGGATTTTAACATCTGACCAGCATCTTTTCCACATAGGATTTTGCTTTTGTTTTTGTTTTTTGTTTGTTTGTTGTTTTTTCTTTCCGCAAAACACAGTGGATTTGGGCCTTGGGAAAGTAGATAATATTGAAAAATCTTTCCAGATACTTGAGCTGAGAAATTATGAATTTTTTTCATTTTTATTAAAGTATTCCCGGCCAGCCACAGTGGCTCATGCCTGTAATCCCAGCACTTTGGGAGGCCGAGGTGGGTAGATCATTTGAGGTCAGGAGTTCAAGACCAGCCTGGTCAACATGGTGAAGCCCCATCTCTACTAAAAATACAAAAATTAGCTGGGCATGGTGGTAGGCACCTGTAATCCCAGCTACTCAGGAGGCTGAGGCAGGAGAATCACTTGAACTTGGGAGGTGGAGGTGGCAGTGAGCTGAGATCACACCACTGCACTCCGGCGTGGGCCACAGAACAAGACTCCATCTGAAAAAAAAAAAAAAGTGTTCCCAAATGGAGCCTCCCTCAAATCTGGTTTCAGTGAATATGACAGAGCAAAACCACTGTGCATTTTGTTTTCGTGTCTCTAGCCCCTTGGTTGTAAATGTCATGAGATTATCATATTGTATTCTGATAAAGCCACTGACAGCATGTCACAGTTTATGCTTTCTGTTATAAATGCAATAGCTGTTTCTAACATATTTTCTGTTAAGCAAAACGGTAAAATTATTCCATATTCTGCTTTCTCTTAGAATATAAGAAAGCCCGCCAAGAGATAAAAAAGAAGTCCTCGGATACACTGAAACTGCAGAAGAAAGCGAAAAAAGGTAACTCCTAAAATTCTGCCACTGATGTTACTTCCTGATGGAGGGCTTGATTTGTCTTTGAAGCGAAAGGTGTTCACTTCAGAGACTTCCTTAAGTATGATGGCCCTGGAAAACAGATGGGAGCAAATAGAACCTATCTGAGTTCACATTCTCAGAGTGCAGAATAGGTATTAATTTGAGGCGGTTGCCAAGTGGGACTTGACATGTTCCTTCCCCCACCTTTGTCTTCCAAGTCTGACAGTTTCCATGCCTATTGTGCTTCGTAATGATACCTATAAATTTCTTAGAAGCCTTGGGATAATGCAGAAAAGCCTTTATGCAAATGTTCTCTAGTAATTATTACAGAAATTATGTCATTTTCTCCTGCAGCTTTCACAGCCTATAATCTTCAAAACCCTTTATTAAGTCTTATGAGAGTGCTGGGAATGGGTGCAGGGGCTGGGAGTCATGGCCATACAGGGGATTTTCCATGGTGTTTATGAGGGAGGAGCTTGATAATCTACCACTGAGCAAAACCAGGCAAGATGCCTTTCCCCCATGTCCTCATTTATCCTCCTTGGCAAACCAGTGAATCGTCAGATCTTTGACCCACCTTTGTTCCTCCAGAATGGACTGGGAGTTCGAAGAGAAAAATCTAGTGGCATCCACTTCGCAAGCACTTGTAACATTTTACTACCACCTAAAAACGTAGGGACTTTCTCCTGAGCTAGAGAAGGTGACATTGCTTCCAGTCTATTCTTCTTTGACACCAAGTTTCTGAATCTGCTGCTTCACAGCTGATAAGATGGGGTTCTTCCGTCAGGTTGCTCTGTGGGTGGTGTTTACCATTAATTTGAGACAACAACGTTTTCCAGTTGGGATCCCCCAGCCTGAATTTTCTCTCCCCTAAACCAGCAGTTCTCTGTTGGAAATAGAAGAAGACACATTTGGAGAGATGGGATGGTGGAGGGTGGTGTGGAGTGGGGTGATAATAGGACACAGTTTTTAACCTTGAACGTTTCTATAAAATGAGCCCCCCACCCCGAATATTCACAACCACCATAAACCCATTTCGAGATAAAGGCAGTGGAATTTTCACCCACAGATTTTCCATCAGCATTCGCCCCAGCAGTTTCTTTCGTATGTTTGTTTTTGGTCTGGAGCTTCTCAGATTTGTATCCTATCTAACCAGGGCACGTGGGAGCTAGTGTTTGACAAGTAATAGGGTTTGTGACATAGTAACATTTTAGTGACTGTAGAGGTAAACATTTATAAGTAAAATTACTACCATATTCCATGAAGTCCGAGGCCCGGAGGGGAGGAGGCTGGTCACAATTCGGGGCTGAACTCCACGTAACTGACAGGTTGGCAGCTTTGAGAGAGGAGGGATTCCTGGACTGGGAGAGATGGTCCAGGGAAGATGTTTAGGCTTAGAAAAGGTTTGGGAGTTTGGTGAAAAGGATGAAGGAAGAAAAAGTAGTTATTTTCCCTAACTCTTCCACTGCTGACTTTTCAGAGGCCCTAAGTTCTTGGCTGCAGTGATAGTTCTTTTATTTAAATTCTGCATGGAGGCTGAATTGGTCCTCGTCTGTCACTCAAAGTCACTGGCATTGCCCAATTAGCAGAATTTATACCTCTGGGTGAAGCCTGATAGGGTAATTGCAGTGCAACATCAAAAGAAGTTTCTGGCAATTAGACTTCCTAGCACTGGCTCAGGCTGCCTGCAGGATAACGAGCTCTCTATCAAGGCTGGATAGAAAGATTTGGGACCCATAGGATGCTGGATTGTGTGTAACGTGAAGAGAGGCATCTGGTCCTGAGACTTGGGAATGATTGGCATTTAGTTGTGTGGTTTCTTGGGCCACATTGGTCTGACGGATGAGAGAATGGAGGCTGGGATCCAGGGTTTCTGAAGTATCTGTCTTCTCAGCCACAGCCTCACACTGGCAGTCTCTGGCACCATGTCTTTTCCCCATGAGATTGGTCAGATCCATAGCTTGGAATGTTCTGGAGAATTTCCAGTTACTTCAAGGTACAACCAGAAAATAATTTTTATTTCTATCCTTTGTAAAGATTTTTTTCTAAAATCTGTAAGTGCAGTTTTGGACCAGGTGTTTCTATTTGTATATTTCTGGGATGAAAGCAGCCTTCTAAAAGGTACTAGAGTCACATTCGGACTGGACTCTTTTATGGAGAGCTCTGCTAGGAGGCATGTGTATGGCTGAGAATGGACTGAAGAAAACACAACTCACTTAAGGGCTGGAAGAAATCTGGTTATTTGAGGCTTTCAGTTGTTTAGGGGTCTGGTTAGCTGACATTTCCCTTTCTGCTAGAAAACCTTGAGGGATCTGTTTCATCTCCTTCAAGTGGCAGATTCCCAGACCCTTGGTTTGTAAAAGTGTTAGCAGTTCCTTTTGATGTACCATGCATTCAGATGCATGAAGCTTCTGGATATATTTTTTTGTCCTGATAGATGGAATCTGATGTGTGCAGCCAGATAATCACTTCCTTTTTGATACATTTCCAGGAGATTCTCAAGCAGCTTCCCGCCATGCCTTTTTCAAAAACTCTGATCTTTGATCTAAAAATTCTTCGGACTCTCCTTTTAGCATTTCAAGTGCCTTTGTGCGTGTAAGCATGGTTTACCACCATTCTTGACGTGGGCAGACACACATGGATGTGATTTTTATTAGCAGCTCACTTTCCTTCTTACTCTGCAGATACCACCTTTTATCACATTCTTGGACTCTTTCTTACTATAGAGAGAGGTAGTTTGTAATCTAAAGGTGTTTAAATATTTCCATCAAGAAACTTTCAGTGGTTTGCCTTTGGTAGGTTTTATCTCAAAATCATTTTTTAGCAACTGGGGATATGCTATGGCTGTGGATGAGTGTGCCTGTCTTGAAGGCAAGCTTGTCGGATGCCTACTAGAAGTAAACAGGCAAAGAGTTAGCTAGTCCTCACCCTCAGAGAAATTCTGGGCTCGTGCACAGAGTCAAGAGCACGTGGCAGAGCCAGCATTGCCGACAGGTGGAGGGACAGAGGTGGCAGGATGCTGGGGGGATGGTGTGGAGCAAACCCAGTTGCCCCAGGTTCTGAACAGTGTCTCTTGAGCCCTCTGCCTGCTTCATATCAGCTCATTGCCTTGGAGGTCTTAGAGTTGACCATGACCCAGTGGGGGAAAGTAGGAGAACATCGGAAATGAGAGGCGTTTTACATTGTATTTACCTACGTATGCCACCCGACTGTAGGGACTCAGCAGCCTTATTCTCATTTCACTACCATGTTGTTATCAATGTAAATTAAAAATTAATTCTGGGCTGGGCGCGGTGGCTCATGCCTGTAATCTCAGCTCTTTGGGAGGCTGAGGCGGGCGTTCAGCTCTTTGGGAGGCTGAGGTGGGTGGATCACGAGGTCAAGAGATCGAGACCATCCTGGCCAACATGGTGAAACCCCATCTCTACTAAAAATACAAAAATTAGCTGGGTGTAGTCCCAGCTACTCAGGAGGCTGAGGCAGGAGAATTGCTTGAACCCTGAAGGTGAAGGTTGCAGTGAGCCAAGATCATGCCACTGCACTCCAGCCTGGGCAACAGAGGGAGACTATATCTCAAAAAATAATACTAATAATTCTGGTAAAGCCTTCTGTTTCCATCTGTAACTACAAAAAGTTTATCAAGGATTTTAAAAAATAATAATGGCCAGCATTCATTAAGTGCTTATTATAGTCATTGTTCCACTTATTACCATGACGTCATTAAATCTAAGAAGTCTTGATTTCTCTTTTTTTTGGAATCAGCATCTCACTAGGTGGCCTAGGCTGACCTCAAACTCCTGGGCTTCAGGGATCTTCCCGCCTCAGCCTCCCTAGTAACTGAGATTAACAGGCACACACCACTGTGCCCAGCAGGGACTTTTCTTGAGAGAGAGAGAACTGGAACATTGTAATATGTTAACTGCACAGCTGACATTTAAGTAGTTGACTCTATCACTTTCCACTAGAGGCTGCAAAGCCAATGTTATAAATGTAATAAACAGACTCACAGAGTTCTATACCAGTATAGTATTTGCTGTTATACTACAATTTTAAATTCTTTAATTTTTTTTTCCGTTTTCATCCCGCCCTAAGCTTTGTCTCCTCGGATTTCCTAGATATTTTTCAAGTGATGGTAAACTACACCCGAAAGATTTTCTTGCCAAAGCTTGGCTTCTTCTGGGCATATATTTTTCATCTCTCTTTTTAAAAATCCTTGCTGTCCTCTCTAGGGGTGGTCATTACTAACTAGTAAGGTTGTGTTTAGATGAGAAGGAAAGGATGTTAGTAGAGCAGAGAAGGGGGACATGGATGTGGGTTTAATCAGCCCTCATAGAAAATTTGGTGGCGAGCCATGGACACTTTAACACACGAAACCAAGGTAAGACTGCTGCTGCTGCTGCTTGAATACCGGTTTGACTTTATTATTTTCCTTTTTGTGTCAATTGTGTATCCTGCACTTTCTCACCGTGTGCCCCCCGCCAGTGGACACTCTTGGTAAGTCTACCATCCCAAATCTCTGGTGGCTGCTCACGGTGTGGTCCTTGCTGTGGGCTTTCCGTGGTTGTCCAGACCTCTGCTAGCTGCCCAGGTTTTCCTACCAGCTCAAAACAATCAACTGTGCCTACCTAATTTTCCACAACTTTAAGAAAATTGTGTGTGCCTTGTGTTTTAATTGTTTTCTTTTTTGGATGTGTAGCCATTTACCATCTTAGCACGCCACCCTGAGAGCCTTTGAATCATCATAATTCAATATTAGACTCATGGAAAAAAGAAATACAGAGTGACTTAAACTGTCGTTTCCACAGTAAATAAGCATTTTTGCATACATATATACCTGCGTATATATGTATGTATATATTTACGCCACAAACAAAACGTAGAGCTGCAAGCCCCAAAATAATTCTCTAATCAGATTTGGTTGTGTTAAGCTTGGGAAACATCTTTAACTTTATCCTCTCTGCAAGACCATATAGCTCTTTCCATAACCGATGATTCATTTTTAAAAAAATAAATCAAAAGTATTTCTTATTTCAGTAGAGTTTGTGAAACGTTTCATTTCGGAAGTATCAGATCTTCCAATTAAGTAATCAGAATGATTCTTCTCGACTGAATGTTGAACTTCACTCTGTGGATGATCATGCTGCTAAAACTTCAAGTTGCTTTTGGAGTCTTGTTGCTGTCCCTCTGTCCCGGGAGGTCTGTCTGCGAGGTGTCCGTGTGGTTTATCTTGCCTGAGTGTGCCCAGGTGTTCTCTGAGCGTTTTACTGAACAGCTCCAAAGAAGCTTTTGAAGTGGCTTCTGTCATTTTACAGCAAACCCAGTGCACAAAGTTCTCCTTTGATGGTTGGGGCTGGCATGACCCACTATCTTAGGGGACATGTCTGCCTCTGTTTCCCCTCATGGTGATGTTGGGCTTGTGGTTCCCCAGCTTTAAAAAGGATCATCCTTTCCAGTCCTCAACGTTGTGATTATGAGACAGCTTGCACAGTTTCTAGTAAACCTTTGGAAGGAAGGTAAGCCACAGCCACTGTTTTGCTTATTGCAGTAAAATTCACATCACAGAATTTATCATTTTAACCACTCTAAAGTATAAGTTTCAGTGGCTTTTAGTACATTCATGGTGTTGTGTAACCATCACCACTATCTAATTTCACAACATTTTCATTATCCCCGAAAGACTCCTCATGCCCATTAAGCAGTCCCTCTCTGTTTCCAAGTCTCCCCACCTACCCTGACCCTGACAACCACTCATCCGCCTACTGTTTCTGCATTTGCCTGTTCTGGACATTTTATACAAATGCAATCATATAGTACATAGCCTTTTGAGGACACAGGCCCTTGAGTCTTGAGTTTTACTGGAACCTTTGCTGAGAGCCTGGCATGAGTCAGTTCGTGGAGTAAATAGAGCATTTTATTTATTTGAAATGATGGGAAGTCAGTTTGGAATGAAGAAAGAAACTGTATAGCCTTTTGACTTTGTAAGTTCTAAAGATTTTGCTTATCTTTCAAAGAGAAATCTCTGCAGGCCCCTTTAGTTTTTTCTCTTGTAGGGGCTGGTTCATGGGGCAAAGCCGCAGTGAATTTGGCTATAACGACACAAGAAAAGCTCTATGATTTGTAGCTCTTACAAATTTTTAAAATATTTATACAGAGAGAAAAAAAGAATAATTTCTTTTTAAGAATTGGCTCGGCTGGGCGTGTTGGCGTGGTGGCTCACGCCTGTAATCCCAGCACTTTGGAAGGCAGAGGTGGGCAGATCACTTGAGTTCAGGAGTTCCAGACCAGCCTGGCCAACATGGCAAAACCCTATCATGATCAGTGACATGATCTCAGCTCACTGCAACCTCCACCTCCTGAGTTCAAGCAGTTCTCCAGCCTCAGCCTCCCAAGTAGCTGGGATTACAGGCACGCGCCACCACTGCTGGCACATTTTTATATTTTTAGTAGAGACAGGATTTTGCCATGTTAGCCAGGATGGTCTTGAACTCCTGACGTCAGGCGATCCTCTTGCCTTGGCCTCCCAGAGTGCTGGAATTACAGGTGTGAGCCACCCTGCCAGCCAGTGCTGGGATGAATATAAGCAAAAGGTATAACCTGGGGGCAGAGAGGAAGGAGCCTCGCTAAGCCTGGAGGTAAGGTAGTGATAATGAGGAGGATAATGAGGAGGAGGAGGAGGGGGTCAGCTGGTGAAGAATGAGGAGGAGTATTCAAGGTAGAGGGGACACGTGGCTCTTGTCATTTAGAAAGGAGCACCAGCAATGGTGGTGAAGGGTCGACATGTCACACTGTGTGTTTGATGCTCCAGGGACAGCCTTGAGGCAGGGCTGTCGTCCCACCAAGGGTGGACTGTGTGCATAGAGAATCATAGTGAGCCCTGGCTACTCAGCCTCTGGCTTCCTGGACCGTGTCTCCCCACCCCACACTGACCTGCCTCCAGGATGGTTCAATCACTGGACCTCAATTCTGATCAGACTCCAAAGTGGACCCCAAAAGCCTCTCCACATCATTCTTCCTTTCTTGGAAAAAGCCTGTGAAATGTGAATCCTTTCCCCTATGCACAGTGGTTTGCTCATCCCCCAGCCGTATCCAGCCTGTGCACTCACCCACAGGAATGTTTCTTGTGTTTACAAAACCAGCGGAAAGCACTCTCAGAATGACCCTGAGACCTGCAATCAACGGATCAATTGCCCTGCCTCTATGGTAAAAATTGAATCTGTCTAGATTCCCTGCAACCCCACCCCCCTTGATTTTGAAGAGGGATAGTACTAGGAGCTCTCCTTCCTACAGGGATGTCAGTGGAGTGAGGAGGAAGAACAAGGAGCAGACGGTGGGATAGTTCCAGCCAGTTCTTCGAGGCCAAGCCCAGGGCTTAGAAAGCTGATGAGGAAATACAGAATATGGGCACAGCCAGACAGCTTCTGTCTGGGTGGAAGCAGGGATGGTAGAATTTTACCCTTAGACCTGTTGTGATAATCAGGAAGCTGCCCCTGACCTGAATCCATAGATGTCTGAATTTAACTCAGAAATCTCCTGTAAGGCTGGCACAGTGGCTCATATCTGTAATCTCAGCACTTTGGGAGGCCGAGGTGGGAGGATCACTTGAGGTCATGAGTCTGAGACCAGCCTGGCCAACATGGCAAAATCCCATCTCTACTAAAAATACAGAAGTTAGATGGGCGTGGTGGCATGCACCTGTATTCTCAGCTACTTGGGAGGCTGAGGCAGAAGAACCGCTTAAACCTGGGAGGCGGAGGTTGCAGTGAGCTGAGATCGCTCCATTGCACTCCAGTCTGGGCGACAGAGTGAGACCCCGTCTCCAAAATAAAAGAAAAGAAATCTTCTGCAAAGGGATGTTGCATTTCAGGTGAATGCACATAGCCTTCAGAGGCTGGGCTATTTATTACTATAACTGAGGATTCCAGGTAAACACAAGCCAAACAGATGCACCAGAAGCCTGGAGCTGTGAACTCTTCCTTTGCAAAGCTTGTCTCTGGTAAAACCTCACATAGACACGGCTCCTTGAGTGCCTTGCCTGTGACTCTGGTCTCAGAATGCCCTGGGAGTCCCTGTGCACAATAGTACTGTTAAGGTGCAGGTCACCTGACTTCCCTGTGGCTGCATTCAGGGACCAGAGGGAGACATATGTAGAGTGTGAAGGCATGCCAGGAGCTGAGTACTTTTCTTAGCGTTAATTTTTGACCAAATACAAAACAGCAGAAAGGAAACAGACAACTTGCTTGAAATATTTATTCCTTGCATAGTATGGTTTTCATCTACCTAGAGAACACTAACGGGATGGGCAAAGCCTGACGGAATGGCAGGGTAGGAAAGCGGTTGCTGCCTCTCTTGAGCTGCAGCCCATCAGCCATTCCTGGTTTTCATGGGACTAATTGATTCACGCCTGGTGCCATTCTTCCATTCATAAACATCCGTGACTGCTGCAGATGAGTCCTGCAAAACACTCCAGCCTCCATGTATCAGTTTGTTCTTTCATTCATTCAGGAAAGGGATATGACATGCCTCCTCTGTGCTAGACTCTGTTAGCTGCTAAGGAGGTAAAAGTAGCATCTACCCTCAAGCTGTCCCCAGAACGAAGAATGCATTTATGTTCCAACATCAATTCTCTGACCACAGCTGGCTGTCCTATTCAGTTATGACACTGCCTAGTGTTAGTGCAGACCCCACAAGGTAAGAGGTCAATCCTGTGAGACTGCCCCAAATTCAGTCACCAGCCACAAGTGAGGTCCCCATATTCCTCACACTTCTGCCCAGCCGACCACAAATTTGGGGGTTTGTATCACCCCCTCGCCCAACAAGTTTAATAATTCTCTAGAAGAACTCGCAGAAAATAGGAAAGCACCATATGTACAATGACTGGCTTCTTATAAAGAATGCAGATTGTAGCCTTGTTTACTACATTAAAGATGTTCAGAACTCTGCTGAAGCCCTTGAAGCCTTTTTGACTTCTAGATAATTCCACCGTGACAGTGTGTATTTGGATTAGACTGTGGCTTAACTGGACATCCAGTTAGCAAGTGGTGGTGGTTGTCTAGGTCCCTGGGCTCAGGGGAGTGACCACAGAGACAAGAGAGGAAGACAGGTGGATTCAAGAGCTACTTAGGAGAAATGCAAATGAAAGAAGGAAGAGTTGAAGGCGATGGTGAATTTCTGGATCCAGTAGCTAGGTTGGCAGATGGTGGAGTATTTATTTAACCACAAAGGAAGAAGCATTTTGGAGCCATGAGGATCCTCTGTTGGAGACACTCTGGATGGTGAGCCACAGGTTGGCATGGGATGTTTTCTGGTTGTTCTCTGAAATGTCTCTTTTTATCCTTTGCTTTGATAAACAACTGGTTGCCCAGGGGGCAGTGAAGAATCTTGATGATAAAACTGTTACTTGTAGTGAAAGAATCGTGGAATCTTTTGCATTTTCTTACATCAAAAAGGACCTTGAACTGAAAGCTCTCTTTAAGAAACAAACAAACAAACCCACCCGACCCCCCATACTATCACCTGCTAAACTAGCCAGTGTCAGAAGAACAACTTCAGAGATGCTGTGGCAGCGGCAACTGATATTGCCTGACATTTAGTGAGTGCTCAGCCCGTGCCAGGCGTTGTTCTGAACGCTTCATGAGGATTAGTTCATTTCCCCTCCCAGCAGCCCTGTGAGTTGGATACTGTTATTATTTACATCCCACAGGTAAAGGGAAACTGGGGCACAGTAGGTTGAAAAATAACGGAAACTGAGTTTGTTTGAAAAAGTTTAAGGCTAAAAGCCTTCAGTCTTACCTGATCACATCTATCTTTTGATTTGCGGTTGGTTTTTTCTTTTGGGAATCAGTCAAAACCCACCGTAGGTTATTAAGAGCAGAAGATGACTTATAAAGGGATAATGAGGATAGCCTCCTTTTGCTGGGAAGACAGAATTTTTTCATTCCAAATTCTAATCTCCACTGTCAACTTGCATGTCTGGATTTATATTTTGTATTTTAGTATTTATATCCCATGTTTCATTTGACTCTGGGATACGAGCAATTGTCAGATGCACCGTTATTTTCCAGACCACTAAGAAAGGAAAAAAGCCTACCAATTAAACTGTGACACACCATTGATGGTAAGACACACCCCGATTGGTGAGGTGTAAAAGTGAGGGAAAGTGGCTATCTTAGAATGAAATACAGTATTTGTGTGAGTCAGGGACAGGTGAAACTCATTTCGTAAGATTCTAATGGCTTCTCCTTACACCTGTCTCTGAAGAACGAAAGGACTTGGGGTGTTTTGCTGACTCCTGGCAGCATTCTTGGCCCAACGTATCCTGGGTTTGCTCTTCCCCATTGGAGAGCCCTTTGCCGGAGAACAGCCGCTGGCTTGGTTGAGCCGTGAAGTTTACCATGCGAGTGCAGCCTGTGTCTGAAGAGGCTGGACCCGTACAGATAACACTAAGCACATTTCATTGGCTTTTTGATCGGCTGTTTAGCTCTTGGCAGCTTGTTCTCAGCATTCATGTTTGCTGTGAGCAGGAAACACAAAGAACCTCATCTTCAGAACGAGAAAGACTTGGAGCTGGATTCTGGCTGTGCCCGTGGCTAGCTCAGTGCTGGTGACCGTGGCCCTGTGCACACCACTTTGCTCCCTCAGTCTCAGTTTCCCCATCTATCAAAAGGGGTATTCGTTCCTGCCTTGAATGTGTATGTAATGATTAAGGAGAATAAAATGCAAGGGTTGAAGTTGATACGGGATCTTTATTTCATTCCAGAAAACTCTGTAAAGTTTCCTCACTTAAAAATTCCTTCCTTCTGTGGCCAGGTGCGGTGGCTCACACCTGTAATCCCAGCACTTTGGGAGGCCGAGGCAGGCAGATCACTTGAGGTCAGGAGTTCGAGACCAGCCTGGCCAACATGGTAAAACCCTGTCTCTACAGAAAAATACAAAAATTAATCAGACGTGCACTCTTGAACCCAGGAGGCAGAGGTTGCAGTGAGCTGAGATTGTGCCACTGCACTCCAGCCTAGGCAACAGAGCATGACTGTGTCTCAAAAAAAAAAAAAAAAAAAAAAATTCCTTTCTTCTTTAGGGGTGCTGCCTTGGCCCATGACATGGTGCCTTCACAGTGCTTTGCCCCAGGAACATTTTCTGCAAAGAGAATAATCATGATTTCCCCTGGGATGGGGGAATAAGGGGCTCTTGGCTGCTGTTGATCAGAATTCCCCAGCGTGAATACACCAAGACCTGGAAACTAGCAGCAGGAAAAAAATTCTCAAGACTGAAGATGCCCAAGATATTACAGAAGAAAGCCGAAAGCAATTCTTTGCTCAAGAACTTTGTCTGGGAAGACCATCTAAGGCACCCCCTCCCTCCTCCTCTTGGCTGCTTGATGTTGTGGAATTGGCTGGTTCTGAAGCATTAGACCATTTAAGGGCCTGATGGTTGAGGCCAGTGAGCAAACTTGGTCAAGTTGTATCAGTGCTTGATTCATTTGTGAATATTTGAACACCTGCCGCTTTCCAGGGAAGTATGCTGACTGAGGAGATACAGCACTAAGCAAAAGCATTCATGGGTTCTGCCCCCGTGGGACTGACGTCAAATAACTAGAGAAACAAAGATGAAATTCAAACTGGGGGTAGTGCTATGAATAAGTGTAAGGGACTTCAGAGATCAAGTAAAAGAAGCCTAATCTGGGGAGAAAGTTCACGGTGGGATTCCCAGAAGGATGGAGAATTAGGCAAGACCTGTAGGATAAAAGGTGTTAGGAATGTAGCAGAAGGAGAGCGGAGTGAAGGTGAGAAGGGGCCCAGGCCCTGGAGGATGAGAGGGAGAGGAGGGGGGAGAGAATGGCCCACGAAGGCTGAGGCTATGAGGTAGACAGGCAGGACCTTTCATGGCTTGCAGGGCAGGCCATGTTAAGGACATTGGACTTTTCTTGAGAGCAATGGGAGCTGTTGAAAAGCAATGAGAATATTTGCATTTTGAAAGTAATCCACAGCCAGGTGTGGGGGCTCATGCCTGTAATCCCAGCACTTTGGCAGGCCGAGGCAGGTGGATCGCTGGAGGTCAGGAGTTTGAGACCAGCCTGGCCAACATGGTGAAATCCTGTCTCTACTAAAAATACAAAAATTAGCTGTGCATGGTGGTGCGTGCCTGTAATCCCAGCTACTCAGTGGCTGAGGCAGGAGAATCTTCGAACCTGGGAGGCGGAGCTTGCAGTGAGCTGAGATCATGCCACTGCACTCCAGCCTGGGCGACAGAGCAAGACTCTGTCTCAAAAAAGAGAAAAGAAAGTAACCCAGGGCTGCTCTGGGCGAGCTAGTCCAAGTGCAGTCTGGGGTGAGACATTAGGGGCTGTTGGCATCTGTTCGGGTGAGAGACTGTGATGGCCCAGTGAGGGTGGAGGTAGCAGACATGAGACAAGAGCATGGAGGTCGAGTCCATGGGAGTTGGAATAGCCAGGACCGGTGCTGAAGGGGTCAGTGGTGACTCTCCTAACACTGCTGATGGGAGCGAAGTGAATGGGCTTTTGTATATATTAAATCAGTACCAACACAACTCTGAATTTGTGGTCCTCAAAAGATCACTCTGTCTTAAAACCAGTATATCCAACTAGGACATGAAACAATTTCTTTCACAGTTTTTTTTTTAATAAATATAATTACATGTTGTATTAGTGAATTTAATAAACAGACATTGTGGTTTTAGCTTATGATCTATCCTGAATGGAAATGTCCTGACTATAATTATAGCAATCTTTACAGAGTACACTTATTTTAGAATGCTACAATTTGAGAGTCCTTTAATTATAATACATATTTAAAAAACTTGACTATAATCATAGGATAATTTAAATTTATATTTTCCAAATTAGATAACACTTGGTTCTATGGCCTTTTTCTCTTTCCTATGTAGATATATTTTTTAAAGTCAGCATTATTAATTATGGATAGCCATGTGCCTTATAACTTGTGAAAGGAAGTAAACATACATTTTTCCAATTTCTGACAATCATAGGCTGTTATTTATTTCATTTCATTTTATTTTGTTGTATTTTATTTTATTTTATTTTTTTGAGATGGAGTCTTGCTCTGTCGCCCAGGCTGGAGTGCAGTGGCATGATCTCAGCTCACTGCAACCTCCCCCTCCCAGGTTCAAGCAATTCTTCTGCCTCAGTCTCCCCAGTAGCTGGGACTACAGGCGTGTGCCACCACACCCAGATAATTTTTGTACTTCTAGTAGAAACGGGGTTTCACCATATTGGCCAGGCTGGTTATGATCTGCCCGCCTTGGCCTCCCAAAGTGCTGGGATTAGAGGCTTGAGCCACCATGCCCAACCTTGTAGACTGTTATTTTTAAAAATTGCTACCATAATCAAAGCCCACCGAGCAAGTTTGGTCAAACACAATATGTCTCAATCTGGTGTCTCCTGACTTCTGTTCGCTGTCCTACACGAGAGTTTAGAACATTCTGAGGTGGTCTGCAGCCCTCTGTGTTTTGTTATTAGAACATCATAGAATAGATTGACAGACTAGAAATAGCCCTCTAGACCAGCCCTGAGTCATGTGGCCCAACAAGGCCCACAATTGGCCATGCTGTTTTGCTGGTTGCAGAGGAAAAGCGAGGGTTTACAGCTTTCCAGAGCTTCCCTGCTGGCGGACTTCTGTCATTAAGTATATGTGGATTAATTTTGCACTAGCCAGCATTTTAAAATAGAAGAGAAAACCCACAGTTTTCCTAGTGCTGGTGACACCCAGCCTTCCCTCTGTAAGCCCTTGGCCACAGGTGGTGCGTCTCTGTGAACAAAGCCTTTGCCCCAAGGCGAGTTCCAGGAGAGAATAGGAGAATGCTTTTACAGGTTTCTTGTCTACTAAAAACACATGAAACCAGTGGCTCAGGCAGCCACATTAATGTATGGTGATGATTACTCCTACATCCTTGAGGAAGAAATTGAAGGCATGGTAAAGAATTATTCTGAGGGGTGGAGTCAGTGACTACATGGAAGATGGGTGAGTGGGTCACCTTGAAAATATGCTGACACCCAGGTGCTGTGGCTCATGACTGTAATCCCAGCACTTTGGGAGGCTGAGGTGGGAGGATCACTTGAGGCCAGGAGTTCAGGACCATCTGACCAACAAAGCAAGACCCAATCTCTACAAAAAAATTGAAAAACTAGCTGGGCATGGTGGTGCATACTGATAGACCCAGCTCGTCAAGAGGCCAAGGCTGCAATGAGCTATGATCATTCCACTGCACTTCAGCCTGAGTGACAGAGCGAGACCCTGTCTCCAAAAAGGAGAGAATTATGCAGAGACTTCTCAAGCAGCAAATTTCTTATATATAGTAGTTCCCCCTTCTCCTCAGGGGATACATTCCAAGACCCCCCATGGATGCCTAAAACTGCAGATAGTACCAAACCTTACGTATACTGTGGTTTTTCCCATGCATACATGTCTGTGGTAAAGTTTAATATATAATTTAGGCACAGTAAGAGATTAACAACAATAATAATAGAACAGTTATAACAATATACTGTAATAAAAGTCATGTGAATGTAGTCTCTTTCTCTCTTTCAAAATACCTTATTTTACCACACCATGGGTAACTGAAACTTTGGAAACCAGAACCACAGAAGAGGGGCCACTGTAGTGTAATTGCTGGACAGCACCCCTCCATGGACTTAGATACATACGGTCTACACACTTGTGCTCATTTGACTGATGAGAGTTATATACACAAAGCTAGGCGTCCTGTATTTGCTGGCCATCTAAGGCATTTTCAAGGGTGATCTTTGACTATCTATAATTTTCTCATTACGTGCTAATTTAGAACTTATTTCCTGAGAAGTGACTTTTCCTTACTAACATCTGACTACCTTTTCTATTGGGATGTGCTTTAAGCCTGTTTGCCTCTTGCTCCAAATTAAACTTTCTCCTCTGCTTATGAGCGAAAAATGCAGAATATGTTCCTACATCCATGGCAATTTTCCCTGATCCTTTCTTTCTTCAAACCAAATGGTTCATTGCATTTAATGTTCTCTACAACATTAAGAGGGATAGATGGGAACTGCAGGGCCCTTCCTATGAGGCGGTGGGGCAGAGAATAGGTTCGGAATGAGGCAGTGTGGCTTAACCCTGCCTCTGTGCCATTCTTTCTGTGACCTTAGACGAGTCCCTCGACTTCTCTAGGACTTGGTCTCCACTGAAACATGAGCAGGTTGGCCCAATTGGATAACCCCTTCCAGCTCTAACATTTTGTGTTGAAACTATTGAACAGACATTTATCAAGCACCTGCTGTATACACAAATGACATTGTACTAGGGGCTGTGCTGGGAAAGACCAAAATCCTGCCCTGAAGAAGTTTAGAAATTCTCTCTCTGGTTTGAGTGATAGGTGAGGCCCCTGCATAGGCAACCCAGGGTGGAAGCTCATGAGCTGGTGTCCCCATCTACAGATCAGATTTGTAGTAGCTACTCCTTTGGACACAGTGCCTGTTGGTCCATGTTTATCTTTTAGGGCAGCCGACTTCTTTTGCAAGGGGCCATGGTCTGGGGGCCATACTCTGTGTAACACTACTCTGCCATTGTAGGGAGAACTGGTACAGGCAATCTCTACAAAAAAATTGAAAAATTTGCTGGGTAAATAAATGGATGTGGCTGTGTTCTAATAAAACTTTATTTGCAAAGATGGTTTGCTAACCATGTGTTAGTTATTCAAAAGATTAACACCCTGTCTTAAACTCTAGAAATGGTTGCCTCCACCTAACTGGGGTCTGTGAACATGGGCCAGGCTCTGCATAGACCCCACTTTCAGTTTTTCACCAGCAGAGACCTGTCTGGAGGTCTTGTTGTTACTGGGCTTGTTCTATAGGAAGAGTATTCAAGACTTTCCACTAGAAAGTTAAAGTAACTGCCAAGGATTCCCATGGGCCCCCCAAGCCAGAAGAGCAGATGCTTGCCACCTTTGTCTTTAGGAAGAGAAACTTCTATCCAGACAGAGGCTCTTTGAGATTGACCCAGCAAAGCCAGTTTGTGCGTTTTTGGAAACACCCACAGGCTCTTACCTTGTTATGTTCTGAAAGGAAAGAATGCTGTCTGGCTCTGTGTCCCAGGATTTTGTTGGCAGAAGAGTTGGTGGGGGTTGTGCAATGTGAGAAGGCAAGTCATGAAGAGTTGCCCCAGGAAATACTCCTTGTCACGAATAAATCAGGCTAAATGTGCCCTCTGGGCATTGGAAATTGGAAATGGCTGGTCCTAGAAAAACAGCCACCTTAAATCCTTTTGGGACATGAACAAATACTTTTTTTTATGTCCTGGAAAATTATGGTTTTGACTCCAGCAAGGACCCCAGGGAGAAAGGGGCATTTGTTCCAGAAGCTGGTGTTTCAGTAAGCCGTGCTTGGGTCTCTGTTTTGTGCAGGGAGAGGCGATATCCAGCCTCAGTTGGACAGTGCTCTCCAAGATGTGAATGATAAATATCTCTTGTTGGAAGAAACAGAAAAGCAGGCCGTCCGGAAGGCTTTGATTGAAGAACGTGGCCGATTCTGCACCTTCATCTCTATGCTGCGGCCAGTGATTGTAAGTTCATGGAAAACTCCAGAAGGTTTAAACTGCTGATGTGGAGATGGCTTCTTTCTGATTTTGTCCATCCATGGTTGAGTCATGGAGAATCTTCTGTCAGAATCTAATGCCAGGAATGATGGTGGAATCTCTTGTGCAGATCAGTGATTCAGTGCAAGTTGGTGGCCACATAACTCACTCCTCGTCCACTGTTCTAGCACCACTTGTTCTGTGTTACTTTCTCTCACCAAGTCAAGAAGGCCTAGCAGAGTGGTTCTCAAAGTGGGGTCCCCAGGTCAGCAGCATCAGTGGGAACCGGCTAGAAATGCAAGTTCTTGGGCCCAACCCAGACCCACCAAGTCCAAACCTCTGGTGGTGGGGACCCAGTCATCTGTGTTTTAAAAGAAGCACTCCAGGTGGTTTTGAGACTCACTGTTGAAACTGAATACCAAGGGGTGACCATGAGATGAATATCCAAGAGCCTCAATGAATCAATTTAGACTTAATTTTTAAGGAAATCATTTGCATGCTGTAATTGAGAACTTGCACTGTAGGCGTTCTGGAAGCTGATTCGAGGGTACCAGCTCATTTCCCTTAGCCCTAGCAAAATGTCTGAATTTGAATTGTTCCCCTGAGCATAGAACTTTTCCATGGATCATTCTAGCCTGGCCCCGTAGTCCCAACTTGGCACTTTGATAAAGCACATGGGATGTTTCTTCCCTGGTCCCCAGCTCCTGTCTTACTTGTCTTTTATTAAGTTGGTGGAAAAGCACAAGAAAGAAGGGGAAAAGTTAGCCTCTGTTGAACACACAGGCGTTGTCACAAAGATCTGGACCAAAATATCTCCAAGTCGTGTCATCCATTGAAGCTTAACAACTTCAGAAAAGGGCCACCGTGTGAAGAGGGCTGTGCTGCACGATCCTGTGGGAACACACTGTCAGACCATCTGAGCTGGCCTGACGTCCCCCAGGCCCTGAGAGGGAGTCCCATGTGTTCCCCACTGTCCCCCATGCACAGGTCACTCTTCCATTATGGCAAATTTCTTTTTCCATTCCATTTCCCAAAAGAAAAGGCATGTAGTGCCTTCACCAGAGATTTTCCACTCCCAGTGGTGCCTTTTCTGAAAAACTGAAAGGGTTATACAGAGACCCTAATAAAAACAGCTGGACTAGAGGGATGAAGGGAATCACTCAGGATAATAACGTTTCATGAATCACTTTTCCTTCAGGAAGAAGAAATCTCAATGCTAGGGGAAATAACCCACCTTCAGACCATCTCAGAAGATTTAAAAAGCCTGACCATGGACCCTCACAAACTGCCCTCCTCAAGTGAACAGGTAGGCTTCAGGGGTTCACTTACAGGATCAAACCAAAGAGGTAAAAGCTCAAGGCCCTGTGTGTTCCTGTGGCATTTGTCACATCTTAAACTGTAGTCATATTCACCATGTCCTTCATGATGTAATATATGGAATCACCATAGCGAGCTGTGACATAGAACCTATTGTGTGTCAGGCACTGTCCCAAGGTCTCTCCATAGCCTGACTTCCTCCATTCAGCTTCATGATTATGCTTGTTTTATAGAGGAGGATGCGAGGCACCGACCGATGGAGTGGCTTAGCCAGGTTCACCTAGCTCGTAGGTAGTGGAACTGGTATTGGAACCTAGTGGTCAGGTTCCAGATCCCGTGCACTTAATTGCTGTGTTCATCTGCCCTCTAGAAGTCAACTCTCATGAGAACACGTCGCTGGTGTGTTTTGGTTGACATTGTCAGCCATTCTCCATTTCTCCCATTCTAATTGAGTGATGCATGGAGAGCTCTCTCATCTTATGAAAAAGATGACATTTTTATGCTTTATTCATTTAATTCACATCACACGAACGCTATGGGAAGAGACATATTTGGGGAAAGTGATGATTCACACGCTGGCTTTTGTACTTGGTAACAACCTTTTCATCTCCTTGGAGAGCCGGCTCAGAGGGCAAATTGGGAGCTCGTGTCTTCTATTCTATCAAATTATATTTGTTAGACTAGAGCATGCATGCATTCACTTGACAAATAAACATTTACTGAGTGCTTATGTGAATGAAAGGTGGACCTTATACTCATGTGGCCCTTTGCCAAGCAAGGGAGATGGATGTAGAAATAATGGTGAAAGAATTGGCTTGTTCTTGATTCTGTCAGGCTTTAAAATTTCTAGTGCTGGTCAAATAGGGCAGCAATGAGCACTGAATATCAAATGGTTAAAATGCACTACCAACAAGTCTGGGAACCATGATTGGCTTTATGGCGTTATAAGAGGAAACTCCTATAAATTCTAGCCTTGGGTATAAATGGCTCTTATAATTGGTCACTGTATTTCTCCCTCTCTCGACTGATATTTCATGATTTTCCTTTTCCCTTCCCTCCCTTCTCCCTATTAATTATAGTTTTACTTTCTCAGTAAATGGATTATGACGTTGATGGATTTGGTAGTGTGGCTCTTCAATTAAAAAAAAATTTTTTAACATGTTTTCCTTTCATTCCCACCTCCATGATGGCAGCCTTTTGATGCTTTGGTGGATGTTAAGCTTTGATGGCTAACCCTTCCCTTCTCAGCCCCTCGTTCACCCAGCTGGCTCTGTCCCCTTAGGTGATTTTGGACTTGAAAGGTTCTGATTACAGCTGGTCGTATCAGACGCCACCCTCTTCCCCCAGCACCACCATGTCCAGAAAGTCCAGCGTCTGCAGGTAAGTGAAGCCGGGGTCCACTCTTGCTTTCAGGACGGGTCATTTTTCTTTATGCTAATATGAGCAATCGAGCCAGTCCTTATCTCTTAGAATGGCTCATTCTCAAACAGGAAATAGGGGGATGATGAGCTGAAAGAATGGTAATGATTTTGGTCTTGCTCTTTAGTCTCTGGATTAATTTTGGATCAGAAGGAAAACCCCATTAGCCCTTGACTCGTGGACGTAGCGTACTCTCTCTCACTTGTATGTTGTCGTGATTTTCCCATTCTATGAGATCACATTTGATTTTCCTGTTTAGCAGAGTGAAAACCTTCTAAGGCCTAAAAAATGGTGAACCTGGGTTGATTCTTACACAGGCTGATCTCACTGTTGCCAGAACAAACAAAGGAAGTAACAATGGCTTATGCCCTCATTTTGCTCCATATTTTTGTTTCAGGCTTTCATAAAGTAAATAGAGTTCTTGCTCTGTCAGTCACTGCTACTACTACCACCACCGCCACTATCATGGCCACACCTTTATTAGTTAGTACCGTTCCCTACTGGAACAAAATCTGTTGGAATAGTTCCGTCATCTGCAAAACTGTTGTCTAGCAGTTTTCTGTTAGAAGTCACTTGTTCTTGGCTTGCCAAGTAGGAAAATTTATTCTCCTCTTCTTGAAAGATGGAAGCATGATGTACCACTTATCTCTCTTGCTATAGTAGTCCTGTTACTCTTTTAATTTAACTTTCTAAAGCCAAATAAGTTTCCACTTCCTGTGTTTTAGCATTGAGAGTAAAGGGCAGGATGGATCTGTTCAGTCTGTCTATGGTGATGTTTTGGTGCATGCTGATGCGTATTTCCTTTCACTGTGGCGCTTGTACACTGTACACTTAGCAGGAAGTTCAGATCTAAGATGTTGCGTCCTGGACATTCTGCCCCCTGAAGATATTGGTTTGTTTCTTACCTTTCATCGACTGTGTGTGTGTGTGTGTGTGTGTGTGTGTGTGTGACCTTTTTGTTGTTGCCAAGAAAAATCTCTCTTGTTAGTGTAAAACAAAGTTGCATGGGTATTTTTTTTCTTCCTTATAATTTTAGTTTGAGTAGAAAACCATGTTGCACTGACATCTGCAGCTCTGAGGCTGCTGGGGTGGAGTTGCTGTGAGCTTTACTGTCGGTTCCCAACTGCCCCCTTCTGGCTGACTGGAGGGGAAAGGCAAAAGTCATGATATTTATTCCTCACTGCAGCGCTTTCCTCCAGCACGCTCCCCTATGTCTGTCTGAACATTTGCACCAAGTAATTCTAGTGTATACAGTCACACTGCCCTTGAGTACCTTATTAGCTGCCAGATTTTGCAAACCAGAGTCTCTTGCAGGCTTAGGAGCAGAAACTATGAATTTTCCAATCCCAGCCCTAGTTGTTTACTTCATCCCTGCTGGTGCCTCTACAACTGCCCTTTTTATTTCAGCTCTGTTTGTTTGGACCTTGGGAGTCTGTTTTCTGCTTTTTGTGATCTAAGTTACTACACAGAGTGTGGAGCATGGTTTTTAAAAATTATTTTATTTTGTTTTATTTTATTTTTTTGGAGATGGGGTCTCGCTCTATTGTCCAGGCTGGAGTGCAGCGGCACAATCTCGGCTCACTGCAGCTTCCACCTCCTGGGTTCAAGCGATTCTCCTGCCTTGGCCTCCCAAGTAGCTGAGATTACAGGTGCCTGCCACCACACCTGGCTAATTCTTGTATTTTTATGAGAGGTGGGGTTTCACCATATTGGCCATGCTGGTCTTGAACTCCTGACTTCAGGTGATCCACCCGCCTTGGCCTTTTGAAGTATTGGGATTACAGGCGTGAGCCACCGCACCCAGCCAGGAGCATGTTTCTTATGAGTGGAGACGGAATGCAGACGGAAATCCAGAGTGGGTGTGTCATTATTTGACATCCTGTTTACTGTGCCATTTCAAAAGCAAACAGCTGAGCATTGATTGCTCTTAGTCTCTGAAAGCTGCCTGCCTCTTGCCAAGTGTGTTACTGTGCCAGACCCACAGATATTTTGACAGAGAAACAACTGGGGTCAGAGTACATCCATTAATGAAAGCATCACTTTGTTAAAAGGTAAAACACATGTACACCAACATCGTGAGTTGATTTGCTGATGTTCTTTACAGTGGGCTTGACCAGACTCACCTAGGATGAAATCACCTCAGCAAATCCATCGGCAGTCAGTGCTTGGCTGTGTTGGCCTTAGTCATGTGGACCCAGATGGTGCATCCAAGAATATTCCAGTCATGCTGAAGCCCCAGTGGGCTTTGCTGCAGGCTCATGGTTCCTGCAGGCAGATTAGCCCTGTCCCTTTTCTTGCTACTGACATCAGCTCCTGTCATTTTGGTGGTAGGCGAAGCAGCAGAGTTGGGTGGCACTTGACTTGCCTCCTAAGAACGCCACATGGTTTCCATCGGAGACCTGAATCCTGGCAGCTATATTTCCCCCTGGGTCACCTGGAAAAACATTTTGTTGACTAGCTTTGTGATTTAGCGTTTTGAAAACATGTCTTGTGGTTTGCGCTGCATCTCCGGGGCAGAGAGCTGATTACATTATGTTGTGCTCCTCCCTCTTCTGCCTCTTGTCTGTTCCCCTCCTTCCTCCTTCCTCTTACCATTGTCCCCCTTTCTTTACCTTCCGTGCCCACCCCTCATCCCCACTTGTCCCCCACAGCAGCCTGAACAGTGTCAACAGCAGTGACTCTCGGTCCAGCGGCTCCCACTCGCATTCCCCCAGCTCACATTACCGCTACCGCAGCTCCAACCTGACCCAGCAGGCTCCCGTGAGGCTGTCCAGCGTCTCCTCCCATGACTCAGGATTCATATCCCAGGATGCCTTCCAGTCCAAGTCACCATCCCCCATGCCGCCAGAGGCCCCTAACCAGGTAAGGGTGCCCTTGGCTCCAGGAGCAGCTGTCACACCTGGTGCCCTGACTACCGTCAATGGCTGGAACCAAAGAAGCACCTTGGCTTAGACAAGCCCCTGCCTACTGACTTGAGAAACCTCTGGTTTAATTTCTCATCTTTAGATGTATTGCTCCCCAAAGGGAGAGATGCTGTAAGTGGGTTTGAAGCCTGTCTCCATGGTGGTAATGGTTGCATTACCACATCAATTTGGGGAGCTCTCACACGTAAGTAGATGGATTGAAAGAGGTTTGACCACTCTCAGGCGTCCCTGTAAGTGCCCAGCCTGGCATAATTAAATGCTGTAATTAAAGGGCACTGCACAGTGGGGACACCTGCTCCCCCACGTCTCAGGTTCCCCTGAATGACTGAGGTTCTATGGTTGGACAGTGCTTCCGATACTATTCCTCGGTGCTCTCAGGTTCCCTTTATCAGTCAGTGTTGAGAATGAGAACGAATTATCAGAGCTTCTGCACATAAATTCTGTTGGCACTTAGATTCTAGAAGGGGAGGTGTGGCAGAATCTCTTCATTTCTCCCTGAATGGCTGAGATGCTATGGTTGAATAACACTTCCGATACCATTCCTTGGCACTCTCAGGTTCCCTTTATCAATCTGTGTTGAAAATGAGAATAAATCATCAGAGCTTCTGCACATAATTCTGTTGACACTTAAGATTCTGGAAGGGGAGGTGTGGCAGAATCTCTTCAACTACAGCTGGGTTTAACGGTGCTAGGCCCAGCCCAGCCCAGTGGTTCCAGCTGGAGCAGAAAGCAGGAGCTGGCCAGGGTATCCAAACACCCTTCATGTGCGTCATCAATGTATGTGATCCCCTCTCTGTTCTCTCTCCCTTAGTGTCATTGGGTTGGTGTTGGCCTTGAACTTGGCAAGTAGCTCTACATACAGAATGCTGGGTGCCCCACAGCCCCACCTGCTGGGAAACCCATGCCAGAGCTCTACGTTCCTCTCCTCACAGCTCAGCGCTCCCATTAGCATTTTTCAACCATCCTGGGGGACTGTGGCCTCTGTCTGCCTTCCTTGGATACACACTCAATTTTAAACGCACTCAGAGCTAAGAGCCACGGCTGTAGTTTGAGAGTGCTTGAGAGTGCGTGTCCCAGCTGGGGTGCTTGGCTCGCTCTGTAAGGAGTCCCCTCTTCCTCGCTGTGTGCTTCACTAAATCATATGTGCTGCTCGCAAGCAGAGAGGGCAGAGGGTCTGGAGGAGAGCTAGAATGTGCAGCTCCTCCAGGCTGTTCTACTGTGCAGCATAATTGTGTGTGTGTTTTTAACTGACTGACAAATTAACATAGTAGTGTGCACTGACACCCCTTTCTGAAAAGGAGAGGCCACATGCTGCAGCCTTCCCCTCTAAGACCGTGAGTGTGGATGGGGCTCGAGCAGTGTTTCCTGTGGCATAGAGGGAAGCAGAAGAGGGCATGTTGGGTTTACTTAAATCTGAAAACCCATGCCCAAGACATGCGTGGCTAGCAACTCTAGGGGAGTTTTTTGTTTTGTTGTGTTATGGTTTTGAGACACAGTCTCGCTTTGTCACCCCAGGCTGGTGTGCAGTGGTGCAATGTTGGGTCACTGTAACCTCCGCCTCCCGGGTTCAAGTGATTTTCCTGCCTCAGCCTCCCAAGTAGCTGGTATTACAGGCACTTGCCACCACGCCCAGCTAACTTTTGTATTTTTAGTGGAGATGGGCTTTTGCCAGGCTGGTCAGGCTGACCTCAGGTGATCCGCCCACCTCAGCCTCCCAAAGTTCTGGGATTACAGGCGTGAGCCACCATGCCTGGCCACTAGGGTAGTTTTAATGAGCTCAGGGATGCTAAAAAACTTAATAGAGAATTCATATTTTTTAAGAAGGGCATTACGACTGCTTATTATTATAAGGTAAAGGGGAAATTGAAGGTCATTGTACAGATTACATTAGCCAGAGGGTACAATCTCCTGAAGGCAGTAACTTCCCCTTTATTAGGGAGAAAGGGGGCACACATCTAGGAGGCACAGGAGCCCTTCATTTCTCTACTGAGTAACACAGTCTGAGAAGAAAGCCGAGTGATGGAATTGTTCAGAATTCTCTGGTTTACCTCCCTTCACTCTTCAAATTGTGCCTTCACCCATCTGTGCCCAGGAGTGGGGCCGTGTCTTCAATGAGGGTCTCACCCTAGAGCCATTTACTCCGAGTCAATAGGTTCTTTATAAAAAATTAGCAGAAGTCCAAAGAAATCTGAACCTGCAGTCCTGCGGTGGGTTACTGTTTTATTGTTTTGTTTTTGTTTGTTTTTTGAGACAGGGTCTCACTCTGTTGCCCAGGATGAAATGCAGTGGTGGGATCATAGCTCACTGTAACCTTGAACTCCTGGATTCAGGCAGTTCTCCTACCTCAGCCTACCAAGTAGCTGGGACTATATGCATGTGCCACCATGCTTGGCTCATTTTATTTTCGATTTGAGAATACATGTGCCTTGCATACTGGTGGGGATTGGGCTTCTATTTCCATTTCCCAAAGAGTGAACATTGTACCTGAGAGGCAGTTTTTCAACCCTCACTCCTTTCCTCTTCCATTTTTTATTTTTTGTAGAGATGAGGTCTTGCTGTGTTGCCCAGGCTGTTCTCCAACTCCTAGCCTCAAGGAGTCTTCCTGCCTTGGCCTCCCAAAGTGCTAAGATTACAGGCATGAGCCACCACATCTGGCTGTTTTTTTGTTGATAAAAAATTTGAAGTTTAGAGGGCTTTAAGTTCACAGTTTCTGAACTGAGAAGGGGCACAAATGTAACTTAAATCCAAACTTTGCAACTTCAGATCCTGGGCTGCTAACCAGACACCGAGCTCGGAGTGCAGCTGGGATGTCCGTCCACCGTGGAGCCTCTCCTTGCTTTGGGTCCACTGAGCCCCACACGTTGTTGAGTGTCTGATTGGCTTCTTGCCCTTACAGGACGGGAAAGCGAAATCTCTGTTCCTTTGTAGGGACCTTTCTTTTGTAGGTGAAAGGGACAGAAACATGATTCTGGCTTCCTCGATGGTGAATACAGGAACACTTTTGGATAAATTACAATAGAGAGGAGTCAACTTATTTAAACAAACTGAGGGTAAGCCAGAGATTGCAGTTAACAGTGAAAAAATTTAAAGCAAGTACCTGGATAGCCGCGAAGCAGTGCCCAGGAGACCCAATTTATATGAAAGAGATGATTATTGTCATTCATTCATGATTTTTTGAGCACCAGCCATGTGCCAGGTCCAGGACTAGAAGAAACTTGGGTGTAGGTGAGGTCACAGGAACAGTCGCTGCCCCAGCTGAACATCAGGAAGCCGGGGTGGGAGCGCATGCCCTGGCTGACTAGGACTGCGGCAGGGACCTGGGGTTTCATTCAGATCAGCGTGAAGAGATGGTTTCCCAAATGAGGCCTCTCCAGAGATGGTTCATTCCACTCCACAGTGGCCACCCAAAACACTGTGCTGACTAGAGGGCTTCACTGCCCCAAACTCCAAAATCACACTCCAGGATGAGAAACCTAAAAGTATGTCTTGATGAGTCTTCATAGCTGGAAACCACCCCTCATGGATCCACAGGCTGCATTTGATGAAGGGAGAGTCCAGGAAATCGAGCCATTCCAGGCAGACATGTAGCAAAAGCCCAAGCCGGGGTCCACCCTCATGCAATAAATAACACCTGTGCACATAAGAGAGGCGACAGGCAGGGCCTCCCTGGGGACCTGGGCCTGTGGCACGTGAAGAAACACCCAAGACAGCACAAAGTTCCAATGCCATGACCAGATATTCCGGTCCAGCCATGCTTCTGAGTCCCAGCAAAAGACACACAAATCCGTGTCCTTGGGGACCCACGGTCTAGTGATCTAGGGCTGGCCAGGTCGCATGCGTCTTTTCAAGGGCTTGAAAGCCTCTGCATGGATGCAACTTTGGGGGAAAAGTAACCCTAACACTCTGCTTCTCTCATCCTCCCCTCTTCTGTGTATATGTCTGTCTCTTTCTCTCTGTGCGTGCCCTTCCCCACTCCCATCCCCATTCCTCTCTTTTTATTATATTTTGGTGGCGTGTGGTTCAATTTCTGTTGGTCCTCTCGTGTGGCCCCTCCCTTGCTGCAGAACTCGTCCAGCTCGGCCTCCTCCGAAGCCTCGGAAACCTGCCAGTCAGTGAGCGAGTGCAGCTCCCCCACCTCTGTCAGCTCGGGCTCCACCATGGGTGCCTGGGTGTCCACAGAGAAGGTGACCGTCTGGGTGGCAGCCACAGCGGCCCCACTCTCCCTGGTCCCCCTGCCTGCTGCTCACACAGCCCTCACAGCCGCGGCAACCTGGAAGCTCAGAATCAACACCAAGAGTGGGGCTCCTCTTGGGGACAGAGGGTGGGACAAGGCTGAGGGCATTTTCTAGAATGAGTGCCTGGCTGCTGAACAAGGACCACATGGTCGTCCCAAGGGAGAGGAAGGGGTATGGGGAATTTGGAGGTGTGAAGGCTTTCTCCCAGACCAGGTGTTGCGTGCCTATCCATCCTCCTCCCTCCCTTCCCGAGCCACCCACCAGACCGTTGGATGAGCCATGTCACTGTGTCAGAGGCTGTGTGCTTTTCTGCTTTTTAGTTTGCACTCCCACCCCCCTGCCCTTGATTGAGAACGTGCTCCTGAGCAATGCGATGATTTTGGAAACCTAGAATGAACAGATTCATTTGAAGATGCTTTGGGATTTTTAAATTTGCATAATGAAGTGAGCAAATCATTATCCCCATGAAATGAGGCTTCGTTAGTTACTTAATCAAAAACCATTGAGAAGGCCACAAATTGAGGGCACTGATCAATTCCCAAACTTCTAAAACATAGGTCAAACATAGATGCTTATTTGGTGTCAAACTGATGTGCATTCTTTGCACCCCGGCTCTTTTCTCCTGCATCATGGATCATCCGTGAGCAGCGGAGCCCCTGTTTGTTTTACTTATAAATATTCAGGTTTCCCCTCCCTTGAATGTCAATGCCATTTTGTGTCTCCGCACTCATCCTGTTATATTAATTTTTTTTTCCTTTTCCCCCCTTTTTGTTTGTTTCCAGTTGTCTAACGGGTTTTCTCACTATAGTTTATCAAGTGAGTCCCACGTGGGGCCCACGGGTGCAGGCCTTTTCCCTCATTGCCTGCCTGCCTCCCGCCTGCTCCCTCGGGTCACCTCTGTCCACCTTCCAGACTACGCTCATTATTACACCATTGGGCCCGGCATGTTCCCGTCATCTCAGATCCCTAGCTGGAAGGTTTGTGTCTCTCCCCCTCCTCCTCTCCCCCTGTCATTGCCTCTGTGCTCACCCCTCTTCTGTTCCACCCCCCCTCACCCCAACTCTCCCCTCACCCCGACTCTCCCCTCACCCCCTTTCTTTCACACTCTGCCTTCTTCCCCATAATGCCCCTCCCTCAGGAAACTCCCACTGGGGGAGAACCAGAAAGCAGCCGGCAGCTCTAAGACAGCAATTTCCACAGGTAGCTGGGGCTGAGGGTTTTCCTTCAGGGGACTTTGGTCAACCCCTGATAGATGGCAGCGCAGTGTGCATCGCAGGCAGCGGCAGTTCCAAGTTGAAAGGCCCAGTTTTGCATCAGGTTGAAATCTATGGGTTGATCCCTCCCAGGGGCCACCTGAGGCTGTCAGCATGATCAGAGCTTCTAGGGAGTCTGGAGGGGGGACTTTCCTTCTGGCCATGTTTCCCATTTTCCCTGTTGAGCTCCCTGCTGGGCTGTGGTAACAGAACCACAACCCAAAGCAGGTTTGGGATGATCATGTTGAACTTAACAGTACATGCAGACTTTAGTTTTAGTCTTGAGTGTTCAAACATGCTTGCTTTAATATAAAGACAAACTTTGAAAATGATCCCCTAGCAAGTCTGATCAATGCTCCTACAGGAGGATAATGTGCTCTCTTTTGAGAGGAGGACCCTAATTTGAAAAGTAGGCCCCTCGGCTGCCAGCATTTTAAGCCAGTTTTGACTTTAGCCCTCACAGGCTGTGTGGACGTCTCAAGACTCCTCTGAATCTTTCTACTGCCCCTGGGTGCCTTCCTTTCCTTCTGAGGGTTTGAGAGGGCAGGGAGCCTGCCATGCCCTTTGAGGCTGGTTTCCTGGGAATGGAGGGAGAGGGGCTGATGTTGCTTTAGTGCTCGCTGGTGGCCGTTCCCTAACTGGAAGTCATCTGGGCTGTTAAGGAGCGATGGTCCCTTCAGACAGAAGAAGGAGGGTGCGCTATCCACTGGCGGGTCCCCTTAGCTTACACCGGTCACCCGTTAGGTGGCTGCTGGGTGTCCTGCTGCCGCCTGGTGGGTGAGAGTTTTTAATCTTTGGGCAGAGATGAAGAAAAGGGAGGTACACAGGGGGCTCCCGAAGAGTTTTCCATTCCTTGCCCTTTATAGCCTGGAGAGGGCAGGCAGAGGGCCTGTGGCTTGTCCCAGCCAGAGGCTCCCCTTTAGGGACCCAGCTGCCTTCTCTGGGGAGCTGTCTATGGGGTCCCTGCAGCCCTCCAGTGGAGGCGGAGGCCCTGGCTCCTGACCGCACTTGTTCTGCGTAGGACTGGGCTAAGCCAGGGCCCTATGACCAGCCTCTGGTGAACACCCTGCAGCGCCGCAAAGAGAAGCGAGAACCAGACCCCAACGGGGGAGGACCCACTACTGCCAGTGGCCCACCTGCAGCCGCCGAGGAGGCTCAGAGACCACGGAGCATGACTGTGTCGGCTGCCACCAGGGTGACGCTCTTGTTCTCGATATTTGGTTGGGGCCACCTCAGCTTGGCTGGGGATCATATTCTGGCCAGCAACTGGGGGGCCGAGGCAGCCTTGCAGCTGGAGGGACCTGGGCTGCATTCCCTGACTTCCCGCCCTACTGCAGAGTCCCTGGGAAGAAGCCTTGTGTGGGAATGAGAGAGGCAGAGCTTTCTAGGGTCAGAGTGGGACCCAAGCAAGTCAGTAGCCCCCTGGGCCCACAGGCATGTGGCGCTCATGGGGGCAGAACAGGAGTGACATTGAGCCGCCCCCGAAGCAACCTATGTGTCTCTCTCCTCCAACCTGCAGCCTGGCGAGGAGATGGAGGCTTGTGAGGAGCTGGCCCTGGCCCTGTCTCGGGGCCTGCAGCTGGACACCCAGAGGAGCAGCCGGGACTCACTTCAGTGCTCCAGCGGCTACAGCACCCAGACAACCACCCCCTGCTGCTCTGAGGACACCATCCCTTCCCAAGGTACGAGGCAGCCTGGGGTACGTACTTAGGCTTTCTGAGCAGCACCAGGTGAGGAGATGGAAAAGTGCTGGTCCATTTTAACCACAGCCTCACCACTGGCTAACTAACAGGCGTCAGGATTGTTCTGGTCATCTGGGAATGCTTTGGGGAGCTCATCTGTAGTTGTCCGGTAGCTGCCATGTAAGAAAGGGGTCTGGACTTTCACAGCTTTTTGCGTTTTGCAGCATCATACACAACAGCCTCCAATTTGAATGGAGACGTGCTGTAGTAAGAACAGCTTCAGGCCGGGGGCAGTGGCTTACGCTGTAATCCCAACATTTTGGGACTCTGAGGCAAGCAGATTGCTTGAGCTGCAGAAGTTCGAGACCAGCCTGAGAAACATGGCAACACCCTTGTCTCTACAAAAATGCAAAAATTAGCCAGGTGTGGTGGCACACATCTGTGATCCCAGCTACTCTGGAGGCTGAGGTGCAAGGATTGCTTGATCCACGACTGCACCACTGCATTCCAGCCCAGGCAACAAAACAAGACCCTGTCTCAAAGGAATAGCTTCATTTTTGTTTTAGCACTTTGCACTATACACTTTATGGTTATTTTCCCATTTAATCTTTACAGCCACTTATGGGGTAGGTATTTTTATCCCTGTTTTACAGAAGTGGAAATTAAGGTTCAATAACTTGCTCATATTCACACAACCAGTAAGTAGCAGAACTGGAGTTTGAACCTAAGTGTGTTAGAGTGTAATGCCCAAGTTCTTAAGCTATTCCAGCCAAATCCTCTATCAGACCTGCCTCCCTCATCCTCATGTCCACTGCACACACAAGTCAGGCAAGATGAAAATCTAACAGCTGGAGTATCTATGATAATTGACCAAAAGCTAGGCCATTCATCATTCAAAACCTCTAAGACAGTGAGTCTTATTGGAGGGTGATTTTCTTCCCCAGGGGACATTTGGCAATGACTGTAGACATTTCTGGTTGTCACAACTGAAGGGGTACTACTGGCACCTAGTGGGCACAGGGCAGGGATACTGCTTAAACATCCTGGAATACACAGCACGGCCCCTCCCCACCATGTCCTCCATTAACAAAGAACTATCTAGCCCAAATGGTCAATAGTACGGCGGTTCAGAATCAGTGCTGTGAGCTGTTTAATCTGTAAGCTCCCACATCATCCTGAGACTGGTCTTACAAGGAAGTGAGCACGTCACACTGATGGAAACTGTCTTTGTCCCTTGTTGTCAGGGACTCGCTGTCAGTAGCTTTGTTCTTTGTCTAGCCCTCGCCTCTCCAGTTAATTATCAGGGAGATGTTATCGCCTAGGCTAGTCTGTTTGAGGTTTGATCTTCATGTTGAATTCTGGACTGGAGAATTTGTCTTCTTTCATCCCCCTTATCCCTCTCAGAGATGCTTGGAGGGAGCTTCGCTGCAGCCTAACAGTTTTACCTTCTTCCCCATTGATGGTATTTGAGTGCCTACCATGTCCAGCACTGTTCTAGGTACTGGGGACACATCAGTGAACAAAGCAAAGATCCCTGCCAGGGAGTTCGTAGTTGGTGAGGCTTTCTGAAGATGGTAGAGAAGCCTGGGGGAAGCTTGGGATGAGACTCTGTGCGTACCCTGCCTTGCGTGCCTTTTGTCCTCCCAGCACAGAAGAATGAAAAAGCAAAGCTGCTGTCTTGAATATGTCTAATCAAATCCTATAATCAGTTTCAGATTATGATTATTTCTCTGTAAGTGGTGACCAGGAGGCAGATCAACAGGAGTTCGACAAGTCCTCCACCATTCCAAGAAACAGCGACATCAGCCAGTCCTACCGACGGATGTTCCAAGCCAAGCGTCCAGCCTCAACTGCTGGCCTCCCCACCACCCTGGGACCTGCTATGGTCACTCCAGGGGTTGCAACTATCCGACGGACCCCTTCCACCAAGCCTTCTGTCCGCCGGGGAACCATTGGAGCTGGTCCCATCCCCATCAAGACGCCTGTGATCCCTGTCAAGACCCCAACCGTCCCAGACCTCCCAGGGATGTTGCCAGCCCCTCCAGATGGGCCAGAAGAGCGGGGGGAGCACAGCCCTGAGTCGCCATCTGTGGGTGAGGGCCCCCAAGGTGTCACCAGCATGCCCTCCTCAATGTGGAGTGGCCAAGCTTCCGTTAACCCTCCACTTCCAGGCCCGAAGCCCAGTATCCCTGAGGAGCACAGACAGGCAATTCCAGAAAGTGAAGCCGAAGACCAGGAACGGGATCCCCCAAGTGCCACTGTCTCCCCAGGCCAGATTCCAGAGAGTGACCCTGCAGACCTGAGCCCAAGGGATACTCCACAAGGAGAAGACATGCTGAACGCCATCCGAAGGGGCGTGAAACTGAAGAAGACCACGACAAACGATCGCTCGGCCCCTCGTTTCTCTTAGGCTCACAAGAAACACGCCAGTGGGCAATGAACTGTTTCATGAATAAAACCTAATTTGTCTTGATCCATTCCAATCTATAATAAAACAAAAGATTTTGTAGGCAACTCGGAATATAGCTCTTTTGAAAGTACTCGACACCTTTAGATAAGAATTAAAACCAACCTATGTAACTGACATAATCTTGATCTTTTAATTTGTAAATATTGACAATTTTCTTTCTGCACATTTTAATCTTAGTTTCCCTTTTGATTTTTCTGAAGGTGCCAAATTCCATTTAACTTTTTTACAAGTCTTTGTAAAATTTTAAATGCATAAGGGGGGGTTGGGGCAGGGGAACCACGAAGTAGTTAATTTTAGAAAAGGATTTACTCTACTTCGCTCTTCTTTTTCTTCCCCCACAAGCTTTTGTAGAGGCATTGTAGTAGTCTAGCTTAGAAGCAAATGCAAGTTATTTTAATGTACAAACGAAATGGCTAAGAGGTAAAATCCTCATTTAAATATACTATGTTCTAGATGAAAAGAGCAGGAGTAACAATTGATGAGCAATATTCAGAGTGAAGTAAATCTGGAAACGGTAGACTGTGTTGGGATTGGGGGGAGGGCCATGGGAGGGGCACACCGTCAACATAGCCGATCCTGTTACATTTAAGAGTAGCCTCGTAGGTTGAATTTCTTCTAGTAGCTTCATGGTAAATGCATCCGAATAAGCCATACTGGATTGCAGTGTTTGTTTCTGTAGGGTGTTTAAGGACTTCCTTTCTCCCACGATTCCTGTGGACTGCACACAGCACCCACCTCCAGCCCCATGCATGCTGCTGCCGCTGGGCAGTCGTAGAAGCCCCCACTTAACAGTTTCTCGTTGATTGTACTCACCTTCATGGAATCCAAATACATCCAAAAGGGTAAGGCAGTTTTAAAAAATGTGAGAACATTTAAAAATGATAGCAGGGAATTCTTAGATGATAGTAAATGCCTTTTACTTAACTGTGCCCAGCAGGCTGGGTGCGTTAGAAAGCCCAAATATTTTGAAAAAACTCGAACGGATTTGACAAGGGTGGCCAGCTTGGAGTCTAGCAAGCAACTTGCCAATGTGTTTACCGATCTGGGGCTTGTTTTTCTTTTCTTCTTTCGAATAAATGGCAGTTAACTGGCTTCACAGTAAACACTGAAGACAGGAGGATTTGGTTATTGTCACTGGGAATCTGACCACTATACTGTCCTTTTTTGTATTCTGGGTAATGTTTTTCGGAAAGGATTTGTCTTTCCTTTTTTAAATGAAAGTTAAATTTGTTATAATGCCCATACCCTAAAACTAACAGAGGTTTGTAGATTTAAAGGGATCACATTTGAAGCCAATAGTGTTTAGGAAAGCAAGCAAGTCCCTTAGCAGTCAGGTCCGTTAACAGGGCACATTTCTGACCTAACCCTCTCAAGGAAGAGGAGGAGCTTGGTGGGTCTCATACACCCTGCAGATTCCTGTTGGCTCTAACCCTCAATTACCTAATCTTATGCTTTAACACATAACTGCGTTGGATGTGAGCGTAACGTGCCGTATGGTCATTGTTCTATATATTAACATTGAACACTGCTGCGATTGCTCAAGGACATTTTATGTTACGGCTTTAAAGCAAAGGCATGATTATTAGAAACTATTTAAGCTTTTTTCTTTGAAAAACAAGCTCCTTTTACAGAATATAAGCAACAGTAGTGCCTGTGGTTTAGCCCACCAATCTTGATGACTAAAAGTAGCTGATGCATTGTGCATATGATGCTTGAGATGGTTTTTGCAAAAGCAGAAATCGCTGCAAGGTAATCACAATAGATAAAAGTGGTATTTTAAACCTTTGAAATAAATGGATGTAACTGTACCTTGGTACAGCTTTTCACTTGTTTAGTTTTTAAACGTTAGTATAATCTGAATAAATAAAATGTTGCCAAATTCAATGTAGAAAGAATGTGACGACACACCTTGGGTAGTTCTGCTTGTGTTTTTGCATATTGTAAAAGCAGTGTCACAGCTAAAAATAAAGAAATTGTTTCTAACGGTAAATTATTGTGGTTTAGTTGCTAGTTTGTACTGAGAGTCGACCTCTCCCTGTGCAGTTTTTTGTTCTAAACTTGTATAAATAACAATTGTGTACTGTGTCTCCCTTCTACATTGTAACAATTGCTTCAGCCTACGTTATAAATAAAGAACCACTAGATTAAAAAAGTCACGTATTTCAAGTCTTGTTACAATTCAGTTTGAGGTCTTAGTCAAATGTTAGAAGATGGACTGGGACTCAAATAGAGCTTACGTAGAAAGTGAAAAAATATTTTTGTGATGGCTATAAGATCATTAGTTGCCTGAAACTATTTGAAAACAGTTCTATCTAATGAGGTATCAAGAACTAAAGCAGCTGTTTTGGGTTGAAAGATTTAAAAACTGCTTTATCTTTAAAAAACAAGAACAACAAACAAAGCTTCTGAAACATTTAAGGAGTTCTGTTATTCCCTTACCTTTGAGTCCGCAGACAATCCAAGCTACGGTAGCAGAAGCACAGCTGGAAAACTGCTTCTAAAATAAGCACCACAAAATTTTATCCCAGATTGGACCATTTAACCCCAACCATCAAACCTCCACCCTTGAGGGAACTCCACAAATTCCAGGCTTATTTGCTGACTATGTACTTCTTAGGGAGAGTTGTTCTTCTAATAAAAACTAAAATTCCATTAGTGAAATCTTTAGAAAACCAAAAAGGTTATTTTTAAATCCTCAGTATTTCTGTTCTTGGCTTTGTTTATTCCTTCTAGTTACCACAGCTAATTAGGCTTTTGACTTGAGAGGTTATTCGCCTCAATCTGGTTCTGCCTCAGTTTTTCCTCACTGGTAACATGTGCTATCCGTGATTTATTGCAGAGAACACAGCCGACCGACTACACGTCCCGTTATTTTCTTCACATGCACAATTGATAAAACAATGAGAGTGGCACAGTCACTTGGCATCACGGTAATTCTTAGAAGAACGCCAGTCATACCAGAGACCATTTCATTGATTTTTTTATTAGGGCAAGTGCATGTTGTGTAACGTATTTCACTTGCAAGTATGAAAGATGAGGGATCTCTCTCTCTATGTGGGCCGCTCCCGGGGTCTGGTCACAATATGCCACCACAGTGGGGGCAAATCACCTTCCTTTCGGGCAGGGGGCAAAGCTTCAGTTAAAGGACCACCAGGTGGCGTTTCCTCCTGCAGCTGCTTAACCTAGAAGGAGGCAAGGAAGGAATCATTACCAAAGGAATCTGATTGAATATAAAAATCTGTTTGCTGCAGTGAAGGGTCAGCTTTGTATCTATGGTGTGTCACTGACATGACACACTGTTTGATCACAATATTGAAAAGTGTTTTTCACATATACCTGCTTTATTTTCATACCCACACTTTCAGAAAAGTCTCCTTAAGGGTTGTCCCATTCTTCTAAACAGTAAAGCCTATTCTTCCTCCCTCCTATTCTTCCCCCCACCCCTTTTCATCACCTCATTATCTGGACCTCCTCTTACTCTGTAGACAAAAACATGACAACTATCATTCCTATTCTCCTTGTCACAGTCCCCCACCCACTGACCAGAAAAACATTTATTTTTGTGTCTCAGCTAAGTGTTCTCCAAAAGCACCATTAAGAAACCTCAGTTCATAATATGTTGGGGATGTTCATTGTAAGCCCCCTTCCTAGCAACCAAGGACAAAAATAAACCACAAAATCACAGGTAAAAATATGCCCAGTTCTGCCAAATGCTGCCCTACTACTTCCAGTTCTAGTTATAGCCAAGATAAATGTCCTAACAGTGGATAACCCATTCTGGATTGTGGCTGCCCTCGGCCTCCAGTCACATGTGCTGCTTAATAATGCTGAAGTGATGGCATATGTAAAGGAGGAATTGTTGAGGTTATCCCAGTGATCAGTTGCAGAATGAACCCGTGGCTCACTATGAATATACTTCCGGCTTCTAAACGGTGAGACATTTCTGACAAAACACTGCCCCCTTTGGCCACAGTGCCCTTCCTTCGGGTCCCCCTTGGCCAAACACTTGCAAAGGTCAATATCCTTAGTGTTATCACCAGAACCAGCACAACTTCCAAATCATGAATTCAAATACCCCACTGTCCAACCACACTCTCCCTTTCCCACTGACTTGTTTAAATGCCTCCTTGAAACTCAGACTACATTTCACAGGCCCTCCCAACTTGACCTTCCCTCTCTGCATATGCCCCCTGGCTTGACTTTGTGGTTTTTCAATCCAGCTTAGATTCCATCATGACAATGGCTTCCTCTCCAATAACCTCAAGTCCCTTGTCACTCTCTCTGAGCAACAGACAAACCGAACCACACACCCTCAGGCCTGTGCCCATATAGCTTAGTATTGCTAAAGAGAAAAAAGACACTGGAGCACATCGGAGTCATTACTGACTAACCACTCCCAACCTCAAATGGGCCTTCGCCACCTGGCCATCCTAGTACTCTCCAGCAAGCTCTTCCTCTCCCCATGACTATCACACCTTCTCCCCATGACCATCACATATTCTCCAAACATGCTGCACCCACTCGTTCTGGGCTTTTCCTCTTATTTCACTAAAAAAAAAATAAAAATAAAAAGCTATTACACAAGTCTGTCATCTTCAAAACTTCCAACCCAAATTTATATATAATCTTTTGCCCAATTATAATGGACAAAGAATCCTTTCTCCTTTTCTTCTTTCTCTACACTCTCTCCTAAAGATTCCATACATCTCTCCATGGCTTTTAAAACTGAAAACTCCCAAGTTTCTGTTTCTAGGCCAAATCTCTCCTGGGAGTTCCAGATTTCCACATCTAAAGCTGGCTTCTGACATCTGCACTTGGCATGTCACAGGATTCTCAAACTTCACCCTTCCAAAATCAATTCTCGATTGCTGCTCTGACACCTGTACCCCCTTCCCCAATCTTCCCTATCTTGGTAAAACATCACCAAACTCCAGATGTTAAAGCTTCAAACCCAGAAACCATTCTCTCTCTCTCTTTTTTTGAGATGGAGTCTTGCTCTGTCGCCCAGGCTGGAGTACAGTGGTGCAATCTCAGCTCACTGCAACCTCCACCTCCTGGGTTCAAGCAATTCTCCTGCCTTGGCCTCCCAAGTAGCTGGGATTACACGTGTACACCACCACGCCCGGCTAATTATTTGTACTTTTAGTAGAGACAGGGTTTCACCATGTTAGTCAGGCTGGTCATGTCCTGACCTCAAGCTATCACCCACCCACTTTGGCCTCCCAAAGCACTGGGATTACAGGTGTGAGCCACTGCACCCTGCCCCGGAAACCATTCTTGATTCCTCCCTGTCCCTTGCCTACCCTCAACATCCAGTCAGTCATCACATCCCTCCAAATGATGTCCTGAGTAAATTTCCTTCCATATCCATTTCATCCACCCTAGTGCTGATCATGACAACCTTTTGACTAAACTTCTGCAATAATCCTAGAAGGGTCTCTCTGCTTCTTCTCTTCCCCTCTCCAATATATTCTTCACACTACAGCAAGATTGAGCTTTTAAAAATATAACTGACCATTCTAACATGAATCAAAATCAAAGACAAAGCCAAAAAGACCAGGGAATGCACTTTAACTTACTTGTAAGGTGGTTATAAATGTTAAACTGATACACTTAGATACCACGGTATATCTGAGAAGTAAGGGCCCAGAGTAACTGTCATGGCTGGAATCTGGACCTCTGCATGTGGGGAGCAAAACTTGACTCCATCTACATAGCTAAGGAATACTGAAGTACAAGTAGAACGCACCTCTCGTTCCCAGCTTTCCCTCCGCAGTTTCTTCCACTGTTCTCTCTTGGCAAAGTAATCAGGATACATTGCCTTCTCAGAAGGATGCCAGTCATCTAAGCACCATTCTGGGAGCTGTCAGGAGAGGAAATCATGGTATCAATCCACAGGACACACTTACCTATCCCTGATAGGGCCTGCTCAGGAGATGTAAGACAAAGATCAAGGTACATTTTTATTTTTATAACCACTGCAACTACCAGACTGTTTCCAACTCTAAGCAAGGAACAGCAGAGGATAAGCAGGAACCAATAATAAAGGAAAATGCCTTAGAGTCAAAGACGGTGCTAAAAAATAGCACCATCGTCAGTCCAAGGAGAATTGGCTTCATTCCTCACCTACCTGCCTTCTCTAAATATCCAGAGTAGTCTTATCTTACTTGGAACTCTTAGAGTATCTGAGAAATATTAAGCATCAATCCAAGTTGGTTAACTTTAAAGTCTAAAACGAACTTTGTTATAGCAAAAAGTATACTGTACGACCTTAAATCTGAAAGTCTTAATGACATCTCAGAGAAAACTGACACCTAAAAAACAGTACTGGCACACCTTAGAGATACTGCGGGTTTGGATCCACACCGCTGCATATATAGCAAGTATCACAATAAAGCAAGTCACAAAATGGTTTTGGTTTCCCAGTGCATATAAAAGTTATGTTTATACTATACTATAAAGTGTCCGATAGCATTATGATGTCTGTTGAGATGTAGTCTCCTGGTGAAGATTTTGTGAATATTGATTAAATAACAAAGGACTTGGAATAGTACAACTTAGTTGATAAAGCAGTGGCAGGATTTGAGAGGATTCACTCCAATTTTGAAAGAAGTTCTTCTGTGGTTAAAATGCTATCAAATGGCATCACATGCTATAGAAATATTTCGTGAAAGGAAAAGTCAATTGATGGGGCAAACCTCACATAATATACATAAAAAATGTACCTAATTTAAAAATACATTATTGGTTGGGCGAGGTGGCTCCTGCCTTTATTCCCAGCCCTTTGAAGGCTGAGGTAGGGAGATTCTATGAGGGTGGCAGTTCGAGACCAGCCTGGACAACATAGCAAGACTCCATCTCTACAAAAAATAAAATAAATTAGCTAGGTGTGGTGGTGTGCACGTGTATTCTTAGCTACTTGGTTGGCTAGGACAGGAGAACTGCTTGAGCCCAGGGGGTCCAGGCTACAGTGAGCTATGATCATGCTATTGCACTCCAGCCTGGGCAACAGAGGGAGACCGTTTTCAAAACAAAAACAAAAGAAATACATTACTGATAAAAACTGCCAACAATCATCTGAGCCATCAGAAAATCAATCTTTTTACTGGTGGAGAGTATTGTGTCAATGCTGATGGCTGGTGACTAAACAGGGTGATGTTTGCCGACGGTTGGAGTGGCTTTGGCAATTTCCTAAAATAACAATGAGGTTTGCCACATCAATTGACTTCCTTTCACCAAACACTTCTATAGCATGTGATGCCATTTGATAGCATTTTACTCACGGAAGAACTTCTTGCAAAATTGGAGTCAATCCTCTCGAACCCTGCTGCTGCTTAATCAACTAAGCTGATGTACTATGTGAAGTCTTTTGTTACCATTTCCTCAGTGTTCACAAAATCTTCACGAGGAGACTCCATCTCAAGAAACCACTTTCTTACTCATCCATAAGAAGCAGCTCTTCATCTGTTCAAGATTTATCATGAGATTAGAGCAATTCAGTCACATCCTCAGGATCAACTTCTATTCTGGCTCTCTTGCTATTTCCACAACTTCTGCAGTTACTTCCTCTGCTGAAGTCTTGAGCCCTTCAAAGTCATCCACAAGGGTTGGAATCAACTTCTTCCAACCCCATTAAAGCTGATATTTTGATCTCTTCCCATGAATCATAAATATCCTTAATGGCATTTAGAATGGTGAATTCTTTCCAGAAAATTTTACTATGCCCAAATCCATCAGAGGAATCAATATCTATGTCAACTATAACTGTGCAAAAATATATTTCTTAAATAATAAAACTTGCAAGTTGAAATTACTCCTTGATCCATGGGCTGCAGAATGCATGTTATGTTAGTAGACATGGTAGCAGGTCTCGACAGTGGGTTTAAAAGATTCAGTAAACCATGTTGTACACAGATTTGCCGTAACTCAGGCTTTGTTATTCCATTTCTAGGGCACAGGCAGAGTAGGTTTAGCATAATTCTTAAGGGCCCCAGGATTTTCAGAATGGCAAATGAACAATGGCTTCAACTTAAAACCACCAGCTGCATTAGCCCCTAACAAGAAAGTCAGCCTGTCCTTGAAGTTTTGAAGCCAGGCATTGACTTCTCTCAAGGTATGAAAGTTCTAGATGGTATCTTATTCCAAAAAAAGGCTACTTCATCTCCACTGAAAATCTGTTGTTGAGTACAGCCACCTTCATCAACTATCTTAGCCAGCTTTTGTGTAATAATTTGCTGCAGCTTTTCCATCAGCACTTGTTACTTCACCTTGCACATCTGTGTTACAGAGATGGCTTTTTTCCTTAAACCTCATGGACCAACCTCTACTAGCTTCCAACTTTTTTTCTGCAGCTTCCTAATCTCTCTTGGCCTTCACAGAAATGAAGAGTTAAAGACTTACTCTGGATTAGGCTTTGGCTTAAGGGAATATTGTAGCTGGTTTGATCTTTTGTCCCAACAACTAAAACGTTCTCCATATCAGCAATAAGACTGTTTCACTTATCATTTGTGTGTTCACTGGAGCAGCACTTTTAATTTCCTTAAAAAACCTTTAGTTTCCTTTACATTCACAACTTGGCTAACCAGCAGAAAAGGACTAGCTTTCTGCCCATCTTGGCTTTCAACATGCCTTCCTCACTCAGCTTAATCATTTCTAGCTTTTGATTAAAGTAAGAGATGTGCAACGGATGTAAGTGAGAGACATGTAACTCTTGCTTTCACTTGAACACTTAACAGGCTATAGTACGAACATTAATTGTCCTAATTTCAGTGTTGCTGTGTTAGGGAATAGGGAGCCCTGACGAGAGGGATAGAGGCAGGGGAACTACTGGTCGGTGACCGTCAGGACACACACATTTATGGATTAAGTCTGCTGTCTTATATGGGCATAGTTTTTATGCCCCCAAACAATGACAATAGTAACATTGAAGGTGACTGATGACAGTTCACCACAACAGACAGAGTAATAATAAAAAAAGTCTGAAATCTTGCAAGAATTGCCAAACTGAGAACCAGAGACAGGAAGTGAGCACACGGTGTTGGAAAAATGGTGCCCAGAGACTCACTCAGCACAGGGTTGCCACAAACCTTCAATCTGTAAAAACACTTATCTGCCAAGCACAATAAAACAAAATGCAATAAAATGAGGTAGGCCTGCATCTGACAACTGTCAGGAAAGAAGTCTCCTAGCTACCCCTTGAAGGGCAAGTGATTTCTAAGGCTGATGTCTGGGACTGAAGAAACAAAATCCATCTCTCAGAAGGCAGTCATCATTGTAATTCTCGCCTACCTTGTAGCAATCGTATCTCTCATAGGAGGTGCCCCCAGGAGAGTCAGGGAAGATGTACGGCTGTGGATGCTGACGGTACCAGAATTCTTCCTCAGCCTCCTTCAGCAGCTGGGTGGCCTTCATCATATCCTTTTCATTCTTATGTTCTTCAAACCGGGCTCTCAGCAAACAAGCAAAGTATCGGTATTTGTCTCTTAAACCAAAATGATTTTGAAGATTAGAAATGTTACCTACTCACATGGTCAGAGTTGCTGTCTGACAGGAGGCTGCACTCCTGACACCTTCTGGATGGGCAGTAGACCTCCCCCAACCCTCCTAATGGAGCAGCCGTATCATCATGGCTGCTTCCTCTATAGCCCACCAAACAGCAGCAGCAAAAAAATAATGTATTAAATATATACCCTAACCATTTTTCTCCTCTTACATCCAACAATGGAAAGAGGATTTAAACAAAAAAAAAAAAAAAAGAATTTGCAAGAGAAAAGCTATAACCTCTGTAGGATCATTCAACATTCATCGAATGACAACTTCCATTTCCTTCTATCTTGTGCTAGTCACTATGCTAAATTCTGGAGATACAAAGATGAATAAGAAAGGTGTTACTTAGCGGAAACAGTATTGCTTAGCTCATACAGAACTGGGTTTGTATCCTGACTCTGACACTAGCTGCATAACCTTAGGCAAGTTAAAGTCAAGTTCTAAAGAAACTGGGCAAAGATCAGCTAGGAGGTTTTGACAATAATCTAGGACACAGATGACAAGGGCCTGAAAGTAGGGAGCTGTGATGGTGACAGGAGACAGGAGAGACATTTAGAGACATTTAGACTTCCAAGTTATGAGAATAGGCTCTGCAATCAGACTGTGTAGGCCTGAATCTTAGCTCTGCCACTACTAGTTGTGTAACCTGGGGTAAGTTAATGTCTTCTGGCAAGGTGCAGTGGCTCATGCCTATAATCCCAGCACTTTGGGAGGCTGAGGTGGGTGGGTGGGTCACCTGAGGTCAGGAGTTCAAGACCAGCCTGGCCAACATGGCAAAACCCTGTCTCTACTAAAAATACAAAAATTAGCCGGGCATGGTGGTGGGTGCCTATAATCCCAGCTACTTGAGAGGCTGAGGCAGGAGAAGCGCTTGAACCCGAAAGATGGAGGTTGTGGTGAGCCAAGATCGCGCCTTGCACTTCAGCCTGGGCAACAAGAGCAAAACTCCGTCTCTTGTAAACATTCAATAAGATAAACACACTTTAAAAAGTGCCTGGTACATCCCAAGTGTTCAATAATGTCAGTTACTAATACCATACTAGAAAGAGAATTTACAAAAACCAGTATTGAATTATACATGGTGTATGAGTATGTGTGTTATTGGCAAAGGAGTAAGGAGCAAATACTTGAGATCAATTCTGAGACTTGAAGCTCAGTAACTAAATTACTAATAATACCATTAGCAGAGGCAGGAAATTTGGGAAAAGAGTCAGAATGGGGAGTGATAGGAAAACAAGTTTGATTTCAAAGAATTTAGATAAATTGAGTTTGAGAGAACAGTTAGTGATCTTTTCAATTTTTTTTTTTATTATTATTTTTTGAGACAATGTTTCACTCTTGTTGCCCAGGCTGGAGTGCAATGGGGCGATCTTGCCTCACTGCAACCTCTGCCTCCCAGGTTCAAGCGGTTCTTCTGCCTCGGCCTGCCAAGTAGATGGGATTACAGGCACCCACCACCACACCTGGCTAATTTTTGTATTTTTAGTAGACGGGGCTTCACATGTAGGCCAGGCTGTTCTCGAACTCCTGACCTCAGTTGATCCATCCACCTCAGCCTCCCAAAGTACTGGGATTACAGGCGTGAGCCACCATGTCCAGCCAACAGTCGGTGATCTAACAAACAATTTGAACTACAGCTCTAGAGACAAATGAGCGCAGGTGGTGACTCAAGTCCCAGCACTAAATGAGGCTGCCCAAAGTACATACAGCAACATAGTAAGCCTAGGATGGAACCACAGAGAACAGCACAATGAGGGCAAATGGAGGAAGAAATTAAGGCAAGGATTGAGAAAAAATGTCAGATCTTAAAAATGCTGAGCCATAGCTGTCATAGTAGCTAGTTTATATCATCTTCCTCTAGGACTATGGACTTTAGTATTCCCAGCTGTAGTTCAGTATTGCTTGAATTCTTTTTTTCATGTTTAACTTTTTTTGACACATAATAATTGTACCTATCTACGGGGTACATGTGATATTTTAATACATCCATATAATGTATAATGATCAAATCAGGGTGATTTGGATATTCATCACCTCAAACATTTATCATTTGTGTTGGGATACCTGAATCCTGGATGGCTCAACTTCCTTCATCATCAATTTGTTCACATGTCCATTTTCCCCACTAATCCATGAGCTGTTGCAGCTCAAAAATTGATTACTAACATTTATATATTTAGCATAGAGCACAGAATCTGAATTGCAAATTCTGTCAAATAAATAAATAGGGAAAACTCAAGGAAGAAACTAACAATCCCATCACATTGTACTTGGCCATCTTCCTGCCAAATCAAGAGAAGTATGTCAGTGACTTTCTAATAGTCACATACATGCAATCTGGGCTTCGAGGATACCCTGTGCAATTCTTCCAGGCCTACTCCATTTTCCATGGAGTTTTTTCCCAGAAGCCCTTCTTATAAGATAGGTTTGGGGAGTTGTAAGACTGGAGTGGAGGCCTGGCACTCACACATCTTTGGTTGTCAGCCCACGCTGCATTGAATTTAGGTTATTAAAATCTACACTATGCTCTAACACTAGTCTCAGATGGATAGAGAAGGAAAGAGAATTATGTAAGAGGTGAAAAAGATGTAAAGGTAATGAAAAGGACTAGATGAAGCTAAAAAGAGAAAAGCTAATGGGAGGGGTGGGCGAATGATGATGCTCTGGAGTAAGACCTAAATTTTAACCCTGGCTCAGACACTTACAAACGCTATCACCTTGAGCAAGTTACTAGCTGTGCTTACCTCCGTATCTGTAAAATAAGCTTAAGATAATTCCTAACTCCTAGAGTTTTGCTGACTAAAGAAAATAATGCATAGCTTATTGCTGTTAATATTGGAAAGCAGAATATCGTGAAGGAAACGATTATTTAGCGAGCGCTGGACCCATGACAATTACAATTTTAGGCGCATTCCTTTATTTCACTTAATCTTCCTGCGACCCTCTGCGCTGGTCCTGCGTCCGTTTCACTGAACAAAAAGCTGAGGCCCAGACCCGATAAGCAACTCTACAAGATCTCCCGGCCATGGGTGGAGAAGCCTGGATTCGAACCCGAGTCTAAGGACAGGATTCTGTGGAGCGAGAGGCCACCTTCCAATTCCGTCCCGAAGTCATTGAACCTCCCGGTACCCGGGGGCCTCTCTACCTCCACGGGGCCTCCAGGATCACCTCCCCGAGTCCTGGGTCCCCATTCCTTACCTGTGGACGCACCACGACTCGAGGTGGCGCAGCGCCCGCTTATAAAGCCGCAACACCTTCTGCTGATGGGTCAGGTAGGCCCCCGACGCCAATAACGCCATGACTGCGATGACCTTTCCCGGCTGCGGGGACAGCCGGGAATCCGTAGGCCTGCGGCAGCTGACGTAACAATGCCAGCCGGAAGGGCGGAACAGCCGGCGGCCACTTCCGCTTCCGCCGGGGAGGTCTCCGTTCCGCAGTCATGGGTCGCTTCAAGTTTGTCGGTAAGAGGAGCATTTTCCACGCCCTTGGGTCTTTTTGACTTGTCCCAGGCGTTGTTCACCAAGGTCACAGGACCCAGGAATTGCGCCTTCCGGCTTTGTAAGGGTTGAAAGGGCCGCTCAATGGAAGAGGGCGCAGGGAGGTTTCTGGGTGCTGGTAATGTTCTGGTTCTTGATCTAAGTCCTGGGTTCACGAGGGTGTGTTTCTTTGTAAAAATTAACAAGCCAAGCCCTACAGTTATGATTTTTGTGCTCTTTTCAACATCTGTAATATATTCTGTTTTTAAAAAAGAGAAAAAACTCCAAAAAGGCCAATCACTGTGTTCCTATTCATCCCACGTGCACCTCCCGGCCCTTCCCCTCTGCCTTGGCAGAGAGGATGACCGCTTTTAGGAACCAATTCACTCAACCTTTCATTCGTTCATATCATAGTTAATGAGCGCCTCAAGTGGGCCTGGCACTGGCCTAGAAACAGAGCACAAAGCTCTCAGTTCTACGGTCATCACCATCTAGTGGAGAAACTAGAGAACACAAGTAGTGGAGAGAAAAAAATTCTGTACTTGGCAAGTACAATGATCCAGTCAGCATCGGTAGAACAAGAGAGCGAGAATGCTGCCGGGATTTAAATGGGCATGGTCCTCGTCTTTGTGGGGTTTCCAGCTACTTGAAGGTGGGAAATGACAGTGATCACACCTCTGCTTTAGCACGGTAACGTTGATAGCTATTATGTAGCTTTTGTGGGAAATAGGGAGAGGTAGGGAATCATTTCAAGACTTAAACTAGGGTAATGGAAAAGAGAGAAATGGAAGAGATGTGTGCAGCATTTAGCAGCTGAGTGTTCATGGCCGGTAGTAGAGAGTGAACAAAGATGACTCAGGGTTTGGAAAAATACTGAAATATGAAATGGAAGCATGACTAGTTTGGCGGTGAGGAGAGGTACCCAGGTCCATTTGGATTAGGTTAAGTTTGAGATAATTATAGGACATCCAGGTAGAGATATCTGGGCAATTGGGAATGTGGTCTGGCAATCAAGAGATAAGGATTATACATTTACATCTGAGAGTTATTTAATCAGTATTTTTTTTCAAAGACATTGTGCTAAGTCCTGTGGAACTGTAAAATCTAGTGGTGCGGTTTTCAGACTGGAGACCTAAGACCTATGTACTGTACAGTCAAAAGCAAACGCAGGGAAGAATATGTTAAGTGCCAGGAAAAAGGTTTTGAAATTGCTGTGGGAAAGCCTGGAGTAGGGATTTGGGGAGGGGTCCTCAAATAAGACATTGCCGTGTCTTAGCCTTTCCATCCTAACGTTTGATATAATTGATGAGGGAGATGGAATAAAGAGCCATGAAGTACTCCATAAAGAAAGGCCACATAACTTTTTAAAAGTGTGTTTATGTTATACAACTAAATCCCTGCCTCAAATTAATGTCTTAAATCCATCCTCCATGTAGACTCCATTTTGGTGTATCTAAAACTCAAATCAGCTACATGTTTCTTTTGCTTCGAATTTCTCATTCTCAGGATAGTCTAAGTACTTTCAGACCATACAAAGCCCTTCTGTTGTCCAGTCTTTTCTAGCCCATCCCTGGACTGCTCTATAAACACTTGTGCATGCTGTTTGTTACCTCTGACAAGGTTTTAGAGTGGCAGTTTGGGGCCAAAATATTCCCTCTGCCTACCAACCCTGTTGCCTGTCTGCCTACCTGCCCTGTTGCCTGTCTGCCTACTTACTCCTTAAAACTTATACCACATTATTTATAATTAAATATGAGTCTGTCTTTCCCACTAGATCAAACTCTTAAGGCAGATACTCTGGTATGGTTTTTATATTTTTTTCCTAGGGGCATAGTACAATGACCGTTTGGGGAAGTATGAATGAGTGGCTTTAGTGCTAAGGTGATAAGAAAATTAGTAAAGGGATTAGCACCAGATAAAATAAGCAAGAAAAGACTTCTTAGAGAAGGTGACTTTATTGGAATAAATAATTGGAATAAATTTTTTTCTGCATGGTCTCCTTTAGCCCCGCTCTCCTAAAGTAACCATATTAAAAGTTTAAAGTATAGCCTTCCCTAATTTTTTAATAGATTGTTATGCAGATTCATAAAAATACAACATATCAAGGTTTTTTTTTTTTTTTCCTTTTTTCTTTTTTTTTTTGAGACGGAGTCTCGCTCTGTCGCCCGGGCTGGAGTGCGGTGGCCGGATCTCGGCTCACTGCAAGCTCCGCCTCCCGGGTTTACTCCATTCTCCTGCCTCAGCCTCCGGAGTAACTGGGACTACAGGCGCCCGCCATCCTTTTTAAAACAGAAATGAGATCGTATTATGCATTCTATCCTTGGTATATGACTTACTCTGATATTTAATCTTTCAGTTTGTGTCATTTAAAAAAATTCTGTCCAGGAATCGCTAGACTAACTTCTTAGCCTAATAATGAGTTCTGAAAAAATACTTTGAAAAACACCATATTAAATCTCTGGAAGATTGGTCCACGAACAAGCTTCACATGGGACAATTGCATGAAAAATTAAACCAGTATTGTGAAAATTACCTTAGATTTTGGTTTAAGACAGCTGACCATTATAATTCTTTCTACATTTCTCTTTTCTACTTGTATAACAAGTGACTGCCCCTTAGAACTATACACCAACAGTGGGAGTTTTTGTTTGTTTTGAGACAGGGTCTTGCTCTGTCACCTAGGCTGGAGTATAGTGGCTTAGATCATGGCTCCCGCATTGACCTCCTGGGCTCAAGTGATCTTCCTGCCTCATCCTCCCAGGTAGCTGAGACTAGAGGCGCTCACCACCACACCAGGCTAATTTTTTTTTGTAGAGACAGTGTCTTGCTATGTTGCTCAGGTTGGTCTTGAATTGCTGGCCTTAAGCAGTCCTTCCACCTCCACCTCCCAAAATTCTGGGATTACACGTGGAGCCACCGGCCAGCATGAAAATTTCTTTAGCCCAACTTATACTCTTTTCTTTCTTCACAAGTGGAATTTTTTATATTCTGTTCCCTGGGTGTTATTTACAAACTCTTCCACTCTCAAAAATACTTCTACCTGCAACGATTATATGCCAAAATCTCTACTGCATTGATCTTAGACTACACAGTACACAAAAAAATGAGAAATATCTGTGCAAGAAGAAAATGCAAAATACAAACAACAGTGAAAATAAAAACATCACATTCCATTCCTGATATCATTTAGATATTTGTCCCCTCCAAATCTCATGTTAAAATTTGCTGTCCAACGTTGGGGTGGGTCCAGTGGGAGGTGTTTGGGTCACTTCCCACCATCCATCTCATAGGGGTGGATCCCTCATAAAAGGCTTGATGACCTCCCTGTGGTAATGAGTTCACACTGGTTCCCCTTTTCTTTCCACCAGGGTTGGAAACTTACTGAGATCCTCCCAAAAGCAGATGCTGGTGTCATGCATCTTGTACAACCTGCAGAACCATGAGCCAAATAAACCTCTTTTCTTTATAAATTACCCAGTCTCAGGTGTTCCTTTATAGCAATGCAAAAGCAAATTAATATAGTTCCTCCAAATCACACATAACACCTCCATATCTATCTTTCCAGATCTTCTGTAGGCATACCAAACAAAATAAGATCATACTGAGGCTACTCTTTTGTAATCTGCTTTTTTCAATCACAGTCTCCACCTTTCTATTTCAGGAAATTTTCATCTTAACTAATACCAAAACCATACTCAAACTTTTCCTGTTGTTCCAAAAATGTCCGTTGGTGGTCATATCCAAAATAGTATCCCATTTAGAGCCACACATTTGGTTGTTCCTTAAGTTTTTAAATCAAGTGCAGAGGTTTGCAAACTTTTTCTTTAAAGGGCCATATAGTAAATATTTTAGACTTTGAGGGTCATGTGATCTCATTGCAGCTATTCAACTCTGCCCTTGTGTGTACTGTGATGTAATAATAAATACATATTTGTTCTCTGCTCCCATTCCTTTGTGCACAACTCCTGAAACCTTTGGAATCTCCTAAGTGCTGTCTTTTTGTATGCTACTAAGATGACTGATGACTGGGGGCTCCTGGATAGCCTCAGGATGGGGGTTTGCCTAGGAAAACCAATCATGTGATTAGAGAGTTGGAAGTTTCAGTCCCTCCCACCCACTCCCACCTCTGGGGAAGGGGAGAGGAACTGAAGGTTGAGTTGTTCACTAATAGCCAGTGATTTAATCAATCATACCTACATGGTGAAGCTTCTGTAAAAACCCACACATGTCTCTATGTGTCTCTTCCACGTGGTCCTTTTTGAGCTGCATCTTTTTATAATGAATGGGTAATAAGTAAAGTGCTTTCCTAAGTTCCATGAGCTGCTCTAGAAAATGATCAAACCTGAGAAGGGGGTTGTGGGAACCTCTGATTGTAGCCAAGTTGGATAAGTTGTAGGTAACATGGGAACCTACTGCTTGTAATTGGCATCTGGAATGGGAGGAGTCTTGTGGGACTGAGCCCTTGACTTCTGCCGTCTGATGTTATCTCCAGGTAGATAGTGTGAGAATTGAGTTAAATTGTAGGTCACCCAGCTGGTGTCAGAGAATTGGTTGTTGGGAGAGGAAACCCCACACCTACGTGATGTCAGAAATGAATCCTCACACCTGTAATCCGAGCACTTTGGGAGGCCAAGGCGGGAGGACTGCTTGAGCCCAGGAGTTCAAGACCAGCCTGGGCAACAAAGTGAGACCCATCTCTACTTAAAAAAAAAAAAAAATGAAGTATTCAGAGTATTGTGAGTATGAGAATACAGTTTTCCTATCTCACACCTTGTCATTCAAAAGCAGGTGATAGACAGTATGTAAGTAGGTGTGGCCATGTTCCAGTAAAACTTATGGTCACTGAAACTTGAAGTTCTTATAATTTTGATGTGTCACAAAATATTATTTTGATTTTCTTCAACTATTTAAAAATGTAAAGTCATTCTTAGCTGAGAGGCAAACAAAAGTAGGCAGTGGCTTGTGGGCCTTAGTTTACCAACCCCTTGATCTAGCACATTTCTTTTTTTAATGGCACTGACTTGCCAAAGCAGCTGGGCTCATTGTCCCTGTGAAATAAAAATAAAATTCTAAGTCCCCTAAACTGGCTGAACAGACCCCCCCCTCTTTGGCCAAGTAGACTCCAGAAAAACATGAAAAACAAATTCCCAAACATAATAAGATGGTCATGGTCTCCTTCCTTACTAACGAATACCGGACTTTTCCTAAAAGTTAAACGGAAACCAGCCCTGGAAAAACAAAGAATGGAAGACTTGCTCCTCTGCTGACATCAGCCAACTGCCTGACATGGTGACCAGCCTCCCCTCCTTTTTTGCAGTTTCACCATGACAGCTGACCAGTTTCACCAGGCATTCCTTCCTGTACTGAGGGCAGTCACCACCCCCTCAGCCCTCATCAAGGCTACCAAAAAATTACTCCTGAGATTCCCCTTTCATTGTATATGTTTCTTATTCGATTTAGGCGCTTTGCACCTGTCCCCTCACTCAGCATCTTTAAGCCAGTTGATTGACCTCCTATGAGATACTTTTCTCCTCCTCTTCTAACCTAACCATAATTTACTGTAACCTCCTTAATGTAACTACCATTTTTCTTTTTTTTTTCTTTTTTTTTTTTTTTTTGAGAAAGAGTCTCACTCTGTCACGCAGGCTGGAGTGCAGTGGCATCATCTTGGCTCACTGCAAGCTCCACCTTCCGGGTTCACGCCATTCTCCTGAGTAGCTGGGACTACAGGCACCCACCACCATGCCCGGATAATTGTTTGTATTTTTAGTAGAGACGAGGTTTCACCGTGTTGCCAGGATGGTCTTGATTGCCTGACCTCATGATCCGCCAGCCTCAACCTCCCAAAGTGCTGGGATTAAGGCGTGCACCACCGCGCCTGACCCCGTTTTGCCTTTAAGAGGAGATTTGTGCACCCAAAGACTGCGTTGTCTTTACAAACACCCTTCTCTCACCTATATAGACTTAAGGGAGACCCCCTTACCCACTGATGGATCCTTTCTGAAAAATTCTGCTGGCTTCCATTGTGCAGCCTATGTGGTGGTCTCTGATGGGAACCATTGAATCAGGCCCCCAGCCACCTGCCCGATCTGCTCAACAAGCAGAATTAGCATCCCCTCACTTGGGCCTGCCTCTGGCCAGGGATGAAATGGCTAATATTTATACAGACAGCTTGTATGTCTTTGGAGTTGCCCATGATTTTGGCATGCTCTAGAAACAAAGAGCATTTTTTTACTTCCTCTGGACAACCTTTTAAGAACAAAGACTGCCGGCCGGGCGCGGTGGCTCAAGCCTGTAATCCCAGCACTTTGGGAGGCCGAGACGGGTGGATCATGAGGTCAGGAGTTCGAGACCATCCTGGCTAACATGTTGAAACCCCGTCTCTACTAAAAATACAAAAAACTAGCCGGGCGAGGTGGCAGGCGCCTGTAGTCCCCGCTACTCCGGAGGCTGAGGCAGGAGAATGGCGTAAACCCGGGAGGCGGAGCTTGCAGTGAGCTGAGATCCGGCCACTGCACTCCAGCCTGGGCGACAGAGCAAGACTCCGTCTCAAAAAAAAAAAAAAAAAAAAAAAAAAGAACAAAGACTAGGCCGGGTGCAGTGGCTCACGCCTGTAATACTAGCACTTTGGGAGGCTGAGGCAGGTAGATTACTTGAGGTCAGGAGTTCGAGACCAGCCTGACCAAGTTTAAGGGACTTTCACCTGTGGAGACATGGTGAAGCCTCGTCTCTATAAAAAACACAAAAATTAGCCAGATGTGGCGGCACGCACCTGTGAGCCCAACTACGAGGGAGGCTGAGGCAGGAGAATCACTTGAGCCTGGGAGGTGGAGGTTGCGTTGAGCTGAGATCGCACCACTGCACTCCAGCCTGGGCGACAGAGTGAGACTCTGTCTCAGAAAAAAAACAAAAACAAAGACTGTTTTGTTTCTCTTAGATGCCATTCAGGCTCATTGAGCCCTAACCGTTATCATCGTCCAGGGACGTTTCTCTGACAAGACAGAAGACAGTGAAGGCAACCTCCTAGTGGATGCCGCAGCTAAAGCTGCCACCCTGCAAGTGGCTCCTTGCCAAGTTACATGTATTCAACCCACTTCTCCTCCTCCTCCCCTTGCTCTTCTTCCTTGCCCTCCTCCCCATCTGAAGACCTTTGCAGACTCATTTTCACAAGACAGTCTTGGAGTCTGGAAGAGGGAAATGGATTAAACAAAATTGCACTTCCAGTCCCCAGACAAAATTACAGGAAGGTCCAAATGGACATCCAGTCCTACCCAGCACCCTGCAAAGACAAACAACCTTTATATGTAATCTAATCCATTGGAATCCAGACAAAATGATTCAGCAGGGTAGACAGTGCTACTTTTGGTGACTCTCTCCAGCTCTTGCCCCTCAGCTAGATAAACTTTGCAATATCTACCCTCAGTATAACCCAGGTGAACTCCTGAGGCTCACTCCAGGACAATTTCCTCTCCCCCTAGGGTTCCTTAACCATGTGACGACTTGATTTCATTTAGTTGCCACCGTCCCACAGATTAAATTTTATTCTTCTAATGGTTGATGTATTTTCATTGAGGTAAGTCTTCCACCTGTAAACAAGCAACAGCCATGGTGGTGGCCGAAATGCTGCTTGAGAAAAAGCATTCCTCTCTGAGGTGTTCCCACTGAATTCCACAGCGATAGAGGCACTCATTTTACTTGCCAAATACTAGAACAAGTTTTTTAAATGTGCCCTTTTACAGCACTTTCACTGTGCCTACTCCCCCCAGTCCTCTGGGCTAATTGAACAATCTAATGGGATCATTGAAAACCAGCTGGCAAAAGTTACACAAACTTAACCTTTCCTGGCCTAAAGCTCTCCCATTAGCGTTACTGATTCTGCAGTCCACTCCCACCAGTAAATGTCAGCTCTCCCCTTTTGAAATTGTACTGATTGGTCTGTGCACTTAGACCAGGAAATAGTTTCTCCTGCCCAATTACAGGAGGGAACTTTAGGCTTATTGCCAGGGGCTTGTTAAAGCTATAAAAAATTCTACAACTGCAGGTTGTAGAATCTTTTTACAGCTTCCCCGACAGGCCATAAACTCCAGTATTACTACCTCCAGCTTGGTGATGACAAGTAGTAGAAGAGACATCAGTTAAAATACTTCCTCCAGCCTACTGGATGGGTGCTATTAATTAATCCTTGTGCTGCTAAGTTACAGAGACCTGACTCCTAGTCACACATGTCTTATCTGAAAACAACCCCTGCTGAAACTTGGAAGTTGGTGCCGGTCTCTACGCGAGACTTCAGTTAACCAAAGCCTATCTCTAGACCCAGAAAAAGGCAATAGTCCACATAAACTGCTTTTGTGAGACCCAGGGCCAGGACTGTATTCAAATACACTGGGTCTCACTTAATAATTTGCCTCTATCTAAACTAATAGAATTTGTTCCATGCCTTCCTACTCGGTAACTTCAATGTTTAGTTAGCTACCTGTATGCTTCCTCTTCCTGTCTTTATCAGAACTGAGCAGGGCTTGTGACCCCCACTCCTGAGGACGTCATTGTTCTGTTCCTGTAGTGAAGTATTCTCTTACTTAAGGTCAGTCCCTAAAGTTTGTCAGATAATCCCCTTGGATTTCTGTGGGATTTATGGTTTTTCCCTTGGTTCAGTTTTCTGAATTGTTAAATGGCTGTTCCCTCCGTTCCTTTTACTCTTATACACATACTGTCCCCTTTCCCCCTCTGTCTTGTCTCACTGCAGAGAATGGCATGATAACACTTAGTTAAGCTGTCCCAAATGTTGCTAGTAGAAGGAAACTTGTTGGATTGCTGGATTTGCCAACAGTTTCCCTGATCCATTCATGATAGATATGTGCCATTGGTAATATCTGTCACTGACTTCTCAGATGTCCCTAATGTCACCCCTTTCCCAGACCAACCCCTTTCCCTGTTGACTTTCCAGGTCCAATTGCTTCAAAGCCCAGATATTGTCACCCCTTGTTTTGATTTGTCCTGTGTTTTTAACATTGGAGACCCATTCTTTACCATGGGACCTTCTTTGTTGTTGTTGTTGTTCTTTGGCTTTTTTGTTTTTTGGGGTTTTTTGAGACTGAGTCTTGCTCTGTTACCCAGGCTGAAGTGCAGTGGTGAGATCTGAGCGCACGGTAACCTCCGCCTCCTGGGTTCAAGCAACTCTCCTGCCTCAGCGTCCCAAGAGCTGGGATTACAGGCACCTGCCACCATGCCCGGCTAATTTTTATATTTTTAGTAGAGACTGGATTTCACCATGTTGGCCAGGCTGATCTTAAACTCCTGACCTCAAGTGATCCACCTGCCTCGGCCTCCCAGAGTGCTGGGATTACGGGCGTGAGCCACCTCACCCGGCCTACCAGGGGACCTTCTTGACCTAAGAACTACTGGATAGACAAGTGTCATCTACATCAGATAAATAAAGTTAAAAATGTATCCCTACAGTGCCCACAATATTTACATTTAAAATAAGTGAGTGGATTCTGGAAAGCTTGCAAGAGAAATGGCCCATGGTTCAGTTTGGTGATGTCAGCGCTCCTCATGAATGCATCTGCTAATTAAGACACCCTCAGGAGTATCACTTGTGCCCCCCATTCAGGCTCTGTGTTTGTATGTGGCATAGGGTCTGATCCACCTGCACAGCTTTGGGCACACTGTTGCCTTGACAGCCTACAGTTAGAAGGTTCCTGCTTGCTGGGATATTTTGTAACCCCCATATCCTTCCACAAACTTACAGAAGGACCCCCTTTCTCTCCACTATTAAACTAAAAGGTCTGTATTCGCAGGGTATGAAGATGATACAGATCAAAGCATCCTGGGAATATTAATTCCAAGTGTTGGGATTTATGTCAATAAGGATATTACTTGAAAAGTCTCTGCCACTGTTAGTCAGATTGTTGCAGGACTTAGGGGGATGAGAGAGACCTCGGGTTGAAACAGGAGAATCTTTTATTGAGTGCACTCAGGCCCAGCAGACTCATGTCCAAAGACTGAGCCCAGAACAAAGCCAGCACTTGACTTTTAATACACACGTCACAAAAGGAGGTGAGCTAGCTTGAAGCAAGCTTACAGTGGTGTGAAAGCAAGGGTACAGAGGCAGGACAAACTCAGGATTGCTCATGACCGTTGCCAAGCAACCCAGACGTCCATTATCTAGGTTTGCCTAGGCACAGGCTTATCCCATAACCTTCACTTTGGTGCCCAGGCAGCTGTAGTTCAGGCCTACTCAGGCTTCTCATGACCTTTGTATACTTCTCAGATACAACAAAATACTTGAAGTTACTAGTTACAGAGAACAAGAATCTATAAACTCATACCATAAAACAAAGGAAAATTTGTTTTTCTTCTCCCTATGTTGAGGGAGTGCTGGGAGAGTCTCCAGAGCACATTAGATAATATCAAGACTTTTCCTGGGTCTGGGATGTGCCTGTTGCTGCCTCTGGGACAAGTCAGCCTAGTACAGGAAAACTTATTTCTCTCTCTTTTTAATTTTATTTTTCTTTAATTTCCCACCTCAAGATAGCTGCAGATGCTGCAAAAAGCCTTGTAGCTCAACAAAAATCCCTAAACTCCTTGGCTCAAGTAGTATTAGATAATAAAATTGCTGCAGATTTTCTCCTAGCCAAACAAGGAGTTGTTTGGTCCATACCTCCTGTTACATGAGTACTTCAGGTGAAATAGAAACTGTTAGAAGCCAGGCACGGTGGCTCACGCCTGTAATCCCAGCACTTTGGGAGGCCAAGGCAGACGGATCATAAGGTCAGAAGATCAAGACCATCCTGGCTAACATGGTGAAACCCTGTCTCTACTAAAAGTACAACAAATTAGCCGGGCATGGTGACAGGCGCCTGTAGTCTAAGCTACTCAGGAGGATGGTGTGAACCCGGGAGGCGAAGCTGGCAGTGAACCAAGATGACGCCTCTGCACTCCAGTCTGGGCAACAGAGTGAGACACCGTCTCAAAAACAAAAAAAAAAAAGACGCTTAGAGAAAGACTATCCAAACAAGCTTAAATGGTTACAAGAGGTATGAACTACTAATCCTCTCAACGATCTATTTAGTTGGCTTCCAACTGGCCTGGGAAATCCCTTTCAAGCTGCTGTCTAAGTGTTTGTCATATTCATAGTCTCCATCATACTTTCTTAACATTCAAATTACTTATGGTAGGACTGCAAGAAGTCCCTGGTTAAAACCAGAATTATGATGGTTCAGTGCATAGAACTTACAGGCAAGTTAATTCTGTAGCCATTCCTTTTGGCTCTTGTATCTCTTATACCTTATGGGTTAATGACTACCTGCCATCTCTCTATTCCTGCCTGATCTAGGATGTCCAATTGGCTATCCTAGGGAATGGGTGGATCTGGGACAGGTAGCCACACCAGCCTGGCAATGACGTGGGACAAAATAAAGATTTGGCTGTTGGTGCTGCCTGCAGCAGATCGTGGCTACAATGGGGAAACATGAAATAAAAATAAAATTCTAAGCACCCCCCTGCCCCACCGACTGACTGAATGGACACCGCCTTGGCCAAGGAGACCCCAGAAAAACTCTGAAATCTAAGTTTTCCAGCCATGATGAGATGAGAGGTTGGTTACACCTCAGTACACCCCATTCCTCACTAACTGATACCAGACTTTGTTTGTAAGCGTTAAATAGATACCAGCCCTGGAACGGAAACAAGACTCACTCCTCTCCTTGACTTCAGCCAACCACCTGACACCACAGCCAGACTCTCCTCCTTTTTTGTGCTTTTGACATGACAGCTGACCAGTTGCACTGCGCATTCCTTCCTGACAAATGACCAGCAGTCACAGACTAGTTCTGGCTGGTTTACTCAGGCTGTGCACCTTTTGACATATGAAGCTTAATTTTACTGCATTTTAATGTTAAGTCTCCAACCCAAGAGAACATGGGGTTTGTGTAACATGTATGTTTGCTTATCATACATGCGTAAGTCCACCTTTCATGAATATGCATAGCTCCTTCTATAACCTGTTAAATATGTACGTTAGCCAGCCCAGTTAGTGTAAAACTCCTGTTCCCCACTTCTTCCCTTGAAATGGTTGCTTTTGTTCCCAGCCAAAGGCTCTGCTTCCCACCCTGCAGGTTGCACCTCAATATAAGAAATAAAGTTCTTCTCTAATGTATAGATCTCATGATTTTAAGTCAACACCCTACAGAAAGTCCTATCTCCTGGCTTTGTGTGTTAGCTGAATAGTAGTGTCATTGAGCTTGTTCTCTAATCCCCTGTATTTGCTATAAACTCAGGGTTATATCTAAAGACTAGCAATATCTAAAAAAAAAAACAAATTATGCCCTATTTGCTGTCCCTTTGTATCCCTAGATCATAGGTGACAGTGATGTGACACGATTCAGTGAGCCCAAACACTGAGGCTTCAACTTAAGAGTTGTCGTTTTCTCCTGGTTACAAACAGTGCCGTTTTCTACTCTCACTTTGTTGTGAAAACTAAAAGTCAATATTTGAAGAACTCTTAAATAATAAAGTAGGTGCTGCTTTTCAAGCCAGCTATTTGAAGAAAGTTAATGAAAAAGAAACATTACTGATCTCTATAGGGGACATGCTACCGAATGTATGAATCCTTCACTTTTCTCCCCTAATCGGAAGTAGTAATTTTCCACTTTGCCTTGTTTTTCTTCCTGTCATTCCCTCCCACCCATATCTCTTGCTTACTTAACTTTTCAAGCTACTTACTATCTTTAGCTAGATCTGGCTAGACATCGGTTTTCATACAGTATTTGTCTACTTTGTTTGAGTTTACATGCCAATAAGCATACGTCTAATAGAGACTTTTAATTTTTTTTTTTTGAGACAGAGTCTTGCTCTGTCGCCCAGGCTGGAGTGCAGTGACGCAATCTCGGCTCACTGCAACCTCCGCCTCCTGGGTTCACGCCATTCTGCCTCAGTCTCCCGAGTAGCTGGGACTACAGGCGCTCGCCACTATGCCTGGCTAATTTTTTGTATTCTTTAGTAGACACGGGTTTTCACTGTGTTGGCTAGGATGGTCTCAATCTCCTGACCTCATAATCCGCCCACCTCAGCCTCCTGAAGTGCTGGGATTACAGGCGTGGGCTACCGTCCCAGCCAGAGACTTTTAATTTAAAATATACTATTGTTAACCTCAAATAACCAAAAAGGTCAGAATCTAGTTTACAGAGTTTATTCAAGCACAACAGTTGAGGACTGCAGTGCAGGACACACTTCCAAGATGCCTTGGGGACTGCTCCAGAGAACAAAAGAGAGGCTCAGGTTTTTAAAGGACAAATCAAAAGGGCGGGGGGGCGCGGTTACAAAAATTGTTAATCAGGGATTCTCATTGGTTTACAGAGATAACATTGGTTAGTGATTGGCTATGTATTGTTGAACTATAGGGTGTATGGCATTTTAGGGCCACTTGGCGTCAGTCTAGAGCCCACATAGCAATTGGCTTCAGGAAGTAATTACTCAGCTCAAAGGGGAGTGAGCATGGATTGCTGTGAACATTTTAAATGCCTTTCTGGGCCTGATAATTTAAAGGTGCTTGCATTTCTCAGATATAAGGTTTTTGTTCTCACTATCCCTTAACATAGATAAGAACGTTTTGAACAAGTTAAATAGGATTTTGAGTGGCTTTATTTTAGTGATTACATCATGAGTCTTAATGTTCAAAACATATTGACTCACATTTGGCTATTTGATAATGCATTCTTGGATCGGGAGTCTTAACCACTATGGCAGTATGGCTAAAGCTGATTCAAATTCCATTTGTTGTTGGCATGTTACAGTGTTTGTAATAACACTGTTCCCAATAATTACATGTTAATAGGAGTTTTAATTTGCAAAATGCTTTCATATTCGTTTTTGGACTTGAGCCACATTTTGTTGCTGGAAGGAAAAAGTTTATGTCCATCCTACTAGTGAGAAAACTGAGGCTCAGAAAGACTCACTTATTTGTTGCGGGTGAGCTGTGACTATCTGGGCCAGCAGTGCGAGGCTACAAGAATTTATCAAGACTGGCCGGGCACAGTGCCTCATGCCTGTAATCCCAGCAGTTTGGGAGGCCAAGGCGGGGGGAGCTCCTGAGGTCAGGATTTCGAGACCAGCCTGTCCAGCATGGTGAAACCCCGTCTCTACTAAAAATACAAAAAATTAGCTGGGTGTGGTGGTGGGCGCCTATAATCCCAGCTACTTGGGAGGCTGAGACAGGAGAATTGCGTGAACCTGGGAGGCGGAGGTTGCAGTGAGCCGAGATTGTGCCACTGCACTGTAGCCTGGGCAATAGAGTGAGACTGTGTCTCAAAAAGAAAAAAAAAAAGATTATGATGATCCCAAAGTGTGGAAGGATGGTGGGTGGTCAGCTGCGATTACCGCTGTCCACATCTGCGTGGCCTTTAAGCGCTTCTCACTGCACTTGGGTCAAGGGACTTTCGAAGGAGTTTGCCTGCATTTCTGACTGCCCAGATAAACCCAGAGACTATTCTGGGATGTAGGACCTGCTTCCCTCTTCAGCCAGGAGCTATAGACCTTTCTCATCCCTCATTTCCCCCATCCCAAATCTCAAATCCCCAAGCAGAATATCCTATCACTCTGGCCTGCCTTCAGCAGAAATCCGTCAAGTTGAGTAAACCCAGAATCTTCCCTCACCTTTGATATTTCCTCTTAGTAATTTTTCATCTGTTGATCCCCATTCTACTTGGTGGCAATAAATCCTCACTTGTCCTTGTATTCAAAATTGAGCCCAGTCCCTCCCGCTTCCGCAAAAGCTTCCCTGCCATCAGTAGTCTCTCTTGAATAAAGGCTTCCTCATAGTCTTTGACAAATGTTATGAATAATTGTTTGTTTAACACTGCACAAAGGGGAAATGGTCTAGAAGAGATACAGACCATTTCTGTTTTCCTAATAATCAGTGATGATCGATGACCCTAGACTAAACCTCTGCGAAGGATTATTTTAGGCAGAAAGGCCTCTCCTCTCTTCCCTGGGTTTCCTTTCTCAGTCTGACCCTTTTATCTAATTTCCTTTCCTTACTTATAAAAAAACTAGATAGTAATTCTCCTGATTGGGCCATTCCACCAAACTCCTACAGTGTGTATAGTATTAGATGATGTTTGTATGTTAATAGCCCTTTTAAAGGGTACCACATCCCACCCATCTTTGTTGACATGTTGGCACTCAAATACCTTTGTCGTTTTCTGCATTTTACTTTTTCCCCTATTGTTTCAAATGCCTGGAATACCCTCTTCACTGTCTCTTAAATTCTCTAAACTCCCATTCACTTTCAAGGTGTGTCTTATTGGTGGAGCAGACATTCCTGGGGACCAGCTTGGCAGAAATTAAAATGAGAACATACCAAGAAGCTGAAACCTCGCAAAAATAATGTAGGGAGTCTGTTGGTAATCAGCTGCCTACCACCACCGCACATTTTGAGATTCTGCTCCTGCTAAAAGCTAAATGATATGTATTTTCAATAACGGGGGCATTTTTCTTCTTGCCTGTGATCAATCACAGTTTTGACTTCATATCTTGTTCTTCCCCATGTTCCCTTATATTCTGCAGCAGGACAGAGCTTCCTGTTGCATCCAGTATTTTAAAAACAAGTGTCTGTACCATAGCTGAGTCTGGCATCTTCTGACCCCTCCCTTCCTGACACTGTCTTCCCTCAGTATCGGCAGGAGATTGGTTCCAGGACCTCCTGCAGATACCAAAACCCTCGGATGTTCAAGTCCCTTACATAAAATGGCATGGTGTTTGCCTATAACCTATGCATATCCTCATGTATGCTTTAAATCGTGTCTAGATTACTTAAAATACCTAATTTGAGGTAAATGCTATGTAAATGGTTTTTATACCTTACTGTACTTTTATTTATATATTTTTTATTGTTGTATTTTTTTTTTATTTTCTAATATTTTCAATTGACCTGTGGTTGGCTGAATCTGCAGCTCCAGATCCCAGAGATATGGAGGGCCAATTGTTCTTCTCTCCAGCAGCTGCAACAGCCTGTAGCTCTTTACAAGCACTGTGCTTTTTCCCATCCTGAGGGCTTTGCTCCCACTGCTTCCTCTGTCTGCAGTTACCTCTATTCCACTGGAAAACAGCCACTCATCCTTTAAGATGCAGTTCAATGATTACTTCTTTCTGGAAGCCTCTTCTGACCCAGCCACCAGACTAGGTTGGGTGTTCCTCTTCTGTGTCCCATAGTACCCGTGTTTACTTCTAATATTTCATAATTGTGTGATAATGGAGCTGCCTTACCAATTCTGCAGTGAGTTTCTTGAAAGCAGGAATTATATCCTATTCATCTTTGTATCCCATGTTTCTAGCACAGTAGTTGACAAGTGGTAGCACTTGGATATTGTTTGAGTAGATGAGTGTGTGAACAAAAAGTTTAGTAACAGAAGCTTTTAATATTTAAGTAGAAGTTTCAACTAGAGACTCAATAATTGATCAGTGATTTTTGCTTTCTACAGATATTGGTATCAACTTGACTGACCCTATGTTCAGAGGAATTTATAGGGGGGTTCAAAAGCATCAAGGTAAGTATTTCCTTTATTAAGGCAAATAGTTTCTCTATGAAGACAAATTTTCTGCCTCGGGAGATCTTGAAAAGCATAATCCAAGCTGGGCCTTGTGACTCACACCTGTAATCCCACCACTTTGGGAGTCTGAGGCGGGAGGGTTGCCTGAGCACAGGAGTTCAAGACCAGCCTGGGCAACATAATCCACTCTTAAAGTTGAAATAATAAAGAACTCATGGCTGAGCGCGGTGGCTCACGCCTGTAATCCCAACATTTTGGGAGGCCGAGGCAAGCAGATCACCTGAGGTCAGGAGTTCGAGACCAGCCTGGCCAACATGGTGAAACCCCATCTCTACTAAAAATACAAAAAAATTAGCCAGGTGTGCTGGCAACACCTGTAATCCCAGCTACTTGGGAGGCTGAGGCATGAGAATCGCTTGAACCCAGCTGGGAGAGGTTGTAGTGAGCCGAGACTGCACCATTGCACTCCAGCCTGGGCAACAAGAATGAAACTCCGTCTCAAAAAAAAAAAAAAAAAAAAAAAAGGACTCACTATGCATTTTGGATAAAACTGTAAACAAAGTGAAACACATTTATTGATAAACCATGATCATGAACATTTATAATGAAGTTTAATTAAGGTTTTTTTACCTATAGAAGTTTATAATTTCAAATATCAAACTTCAAATAGCCATTTGCACAAAAGCTAAAAAAAAGTCAAATTTTTGTCTGCCAGGTTTTCTTAATGCAGAGTTTATCTTTTACAGATGACTTACAGGATGTAATAGGGAGAGCTGTCGAGATTGGTGTTAAAAAGGTAACATCTGTTTTGTTATTCTTGAGAATTTTAAATTTATATTTTAACTAAATTTTAGTTAAAATTTTGCAGAGTAGAAGGGAACAAGCCAATGCCACACTTGGAGTACAAATTGTCTACTTGTGATATTAGAAAGTTAATTGAAACAAAATATCCAAATATTCTGTTCATAGCAATTTAAGTTACACAAATCTCATATATAGTTCTTATACATGATAAATGGCAAAACCTCTTTGAAAAAATTTTTTTTAAACCTATGTGAATTACCAGGCTTCTAAAGAGGCAACTTTTAATCAATTTTATAATATAATTTAGCATTTGTCAGAATTAAGCAATAATCAAAAAGACACCAAGTGTAGCTATTTATAGTTTGGGTATACCATTTCAGATAATGGAGATAATATTTTAATTTTTACAGTAATAAAATGTCTATGGTTTTTTTAGAGAGTTCTAGTAAGCAAATGAATAGATATTTCTTTTTTTTTTTTTTTTTTTTTTGAGACAGAGTCTTGCTCTGTGGCCCAGGCTGGAGTGCAGTGGCCGGATCTCAGCTCACTGCAAGCTGCGCCTCCCGGGTTTACGCCATTCTCCTGACTCAGCCTCCCGAGTAGCTGGGACTACAGGCGCCCGCCACCTCGCCCAGCTAGTTTTTTGTATTTTTTAGTAGAGACGGGGTTTCACCGTGTTATCCAGGATATTCTTGATCTCCTGACCTCGTGATCCACCCGTCTCGGCCTCCCAAAGTGCTGGGATTACAGGCTTGAGCCACCGCGCCCGGCCTAGATATTTCTTTAAATTAGCTTTAAAACAGAGAGCTAGCACACACATACACATAAGAAATAAGGTTAAATTCCATAGTATGCTGTCAGGACACTTGATAGCTACTGCCTCCAAGTTGAATAACTTGTTTTGGAAAGTGACACGGCTGACTAAATGAGTTTTGCAGTCTCCAACTCCAAACTTGTATTTGTTATTATTCACAAATAATATGAAAAAATAAAAGTTACATTAATTTCTCATTATGGAGTCATTCTGCTTGGTAAATCACTTTAAACAATGGTTTTCTGATGACTCCAAAATACTAAGCTCTTAAATTTTCATGTGTTAGCCATGAGTAATTTAATCTTAATGTTTATTCACACACATGCACACACACAACACACACACACTTAGGAATGACAGAACTGAAGTGATTTTTACTTGAACATGGTTCCAAACTGAAATTTAATTCAATACCTTGCATTTATGTTATAGTAGTTAAAAGCATAGTTAGGGCATAACAAACCTGGTGTCCAGCCCCTGCTTCATTTTTTGTAGCTTTATAACCTGGGGTCTTTTATCTCACTAGACTTCAGTTTTCTCATCTGTAAAATGAGAATGATAATAGTACTTAATTAATAGAGTTGTTATGAAGGCTAAATAAAATATTGAACGTAAAGCATTTGGTATTATGCCTGGCATAAACAACCTACGTTATGTGTGTGCTGGAAGCCACCACCATGAGATGATCATTATCATTATCCTATACACTGGGAGAGGAGATGCCCTCGTGTCTTGCCCTTTTTTCAACTATTTAGAAAAGTTACACGTAAAATAAAAAGTAGACTTGGTTAGTATTTTACATAATTTAAATACTGGTTGTAGGTATCTGTTCTAGTATTAAAGTTTTAGGTATGTTAGCAAAAAGAAAGTTTTCCCCCTATTTTTATTAATGTCTTTTTTTTTTTTTTTTTTTTTTTTCTGGAGGCAGAGTCTTGTTCTGTTGCCCAGGCTGGAGTGCAGTGGCACGATCTTGGCTCACTGCAACCTCTGCCTCCCAGGTTCATGTGATTGTCCTGCCTCGGCCTCCCAAGTAGCTGGGACTTCAGGGGCCCGCCACCACGCCTGGCTAATTTTTGTATTTTTAGTAGAGACGGGGTTTCGCCATGTTGGCCAGGATGATCTTGAACTCCTGACCACAGGTGATCCGCCCGCCTCAGCATCCCAAAGTGCTGAGCCACTGCGCCCTGCCTTATATCTTATGTTTTACAGATAGTCAAGGATTTAATTATGGCTATATGTTTCCTGAACGGATACTCAATAGCTAATCATATTAAAGATTTAAATAGCTATATGAAAACATCTATTTATCATTTGCAGGTCTACCTTTGTTTTGTGTTTTTTCCCTGAGTTGTACCTAGAATGAGTTCATCATTTTAGTGAGACTCTTGAAGTATGAAAAAATATACATCATTGTGCTTGCATCATGTCTTTAGAAGAATGTGCCCCTTATGCAGCAGTGCTTCAGTGCTCTCACTATCAACACAAAGCTCTTCAGTGACACTTTCATTTTAACAGCAAAGATGGCAGTCTAATTACTGGGTGGATCCTAATGGGTCTATGTAGAAGTATGCTTATTTGCCAAAAGCCATATGTTTTCCTACAGAGAATTCATCAGCATGCATTAACTCACTGATTCTCAAACCTTTTGCTCTCCAGTCCCCTTCACATTCTTTATTATTGAGTACCCCCAAAGAGCTTTTGTTTGTATGAGTCTTACCTACTGATATATACTATATTAAAAATTAAAACAAAAAATTTTGAATATTAATTCCTTTTAAAATAACAAGAAACTACTGGATAACATAAATAGCATATTTTTAGGAAAAACAAGTGTATTCCAGAAAAAAAAAATTAACAACATGAGTACAGTTGTTTTTTCAAATCTCTAATGACTGTGTTACTAGAAGCCTGCTGAATTTTCATATCTTTTTCTGTAGTCTGGTGGTATCACACATCGTGTAGCTTCTTGTATACGTTGTGGACACTTGCAGTAGAGTGAGAGTGAAAAAGACAGAAAGTGTCTTATTATTATTAGGAAAATAGTTTTGAGTTCATATACCTACTGGGAGTTACCAGACTACACTTGGAGAACTATCTAATCAATCAACACTATTGAATCACTGATTAATTATTCACGCTTTCATAATACCTGATCTCTGTCCTCAAGGAACTCGTTGTCTAATAGGAAAGGTAGACATGTAAATACATTTTAACATTTTGACAGAGTCTAGTGATGAATTCTACACCTCTACACGCACACACACATACATACATACATCCCTGAGGTGTAGTCAGATACCACTCTGCATAGGAGGTAGTCTCCCAGGGTAGGTGTGTGACAGTCACAGAAGAGAGCAGTCTGGAATAAGGAAGTGGTAGGAAGGCATGTTTAGGAAACTGTTATTGCTGCCCTATTAAAGTCAGCTTATTTTATTTTCTTTCTATTTCAGTTTATGATTACAGGTGGAAATCTACAAGACAGTAAAGATGCACTGCATTTGGCACAAACAAATGGTATTCTCATATTTCTTTTACCAAAAAAAAATGAATTAAGTAATTTTGAAGAAGTCTTTCTGAAAACTGCTTCAGGTACAATACAATAGATCATGACTGTGGAAACAACAGGAAAATAGACTGATTTCAATGGGACATGATTAAGATGACAAAATTCAGAGTACTCATTGGTATATCAGCTGTTTATAAAACCATTTCATAGTACTCAATGAAGATTATTTTAAGATTTCAGCTAATGAGAATAAAGTTCTCCAGGTACACAGTTTAACCTCAGGTGTTTTTGATGTGGAATTCATGTGTGTGTTTTAATGTGTTTAAGATACGAGTTGCTAGCTGGGCGTGGTGGCTCACACCTGTAATCCCAGCACTTTGGGAGCCTGAGGCAGGCAGATCAGGAGATTGAGACCATCCTGGCTAACACAGTGAAACCCTGTCTCTACTAAAAAATACAAAAAATTAGCCGGGCATAGTGGAGGGCGCCTGTAGTCCCAGCTACTCGGCTGAGGTGGGAGAATGGCGTGAACCCGGGAGGCAGAGCTTGCAGTAAGCGGAGATAGTGCCACTGCACTCCAGCCTGGACAATAGAGCAAGACTCCGTCTCAAAACAAGCAGAAAAACCCCCAAAAAACAAAAAGATACGAGTTGCTTTTTATGTATTCTTTTTTAACTTAAGCTGTGAAGGATTATTTTATTAAATTTTTACTAGATGGACCAGATACTGTGCATGGTACCAAGAATGCAAATAATAATGCTGTATAACCCCTCATATGCTTGCTTTATGTTCATACATTTTGCATTTATTTAAAATCTTGAAAGTTTTAGGATTGATTATTAAAGGAATCTTAGTTACATAAAACCTCATTTATCTGGCATGCATGAATTTAACTTTTTTTTGCATACCTTATGTGCTAGACACTGAGGAATTAAACATTCTACATAATTTTTAAATGTTGTATTTTAAAATACTGATGTGTTTATGTATGAAAACTTACTAAAAGCTATATTTTTATGGAAATCTCTCTAAAATCCATACTTCTCTTTTAGGATCCATTAACACTTTTTCTTTTTTTGAAACAGAGTCTTGCTCTGTCGCCCAGGCTGGAGTGCAATGGCATGATCTCGGCTCACTGCAACCTCTGCCTCCTGGGTACAAGTGATTCTCCTGCCTCAGCGTCCTGAGTAGCTGGGATTATAGGCGCGCGCCACCACGCCTGGCTAATTTTTGCATCTTTAATAGAGACAGGGTTTCACTATGTTGGTCAGGCTGGTCTTCAACTCCTGACCTCGTGATCTGCCTGGCTTGGCCTCCCAGAGTGCTGGGATTACAGGCCTGAGCCACCTTGCCCGGCCCATTGACACTTTTTCTTAGTGATTAAAGATAGAATCTCTCCCAGGGAGTTTTCGAGATATATAAGAACATTTTATCCTTACTTTTTATCCCCAAACATGTATGCTTTTTAAAGTTCTCCCACCTCCATTATCAGCCCTCTTCCACTCCTCTCCATGTAACTTGTGTTCTTATAGCCTTAAAAGTGCTGCTTCCTTTGTTTCTAAACATCTGCATGAGAGCCTGAGGAAGGCTTGATACCTTTCCCATGGTTCAAACTCAGCTAAACCATTTAACAAGTGTTTTTGACTTCTCATTTGTATTCTATACAAGTCAGACTGTCAGAGTGTCCTCCAAATAGGTGAACCTCATTTTTTTATTAGAAAAACAAATTCCCCTTTCCACCTCTTTAACCTCCACTATTAACCTCTTTAAGGGAATACATTTTTATGCTATATTAAATACATGAATCAATAATGGAGGAATTGGTGTTAAAGAAAAATATATGAATCAAGATAGTCACATGAATGGTGAATATAAAAGATAAATCATCACTAGTCATGGTGGCTCAGGCCTGTAATCCCAGCACTTTGGGAGGCCTAGGCAGGTGGGTCGCTTGAGCTCAGGACTTTGAGCCCAGCCTGGGCAACGTAGCAAAACCCTGTCTCTACAAAAAAATTTAAAAATTAGCCAAGTGTGGTGGCATGTATGTGTTGTCCCAGTTAATTGGGAGGCTGAAGTGGGAGGATCACTTGAGCCCAGGAGGTCAAGGGTACAGTGAGCCGTGATGGCACCACTGCACTCCAGCCTGGGTGACACAGTGGGACCCTGTCTCAAAAACAAAAAATTTTCACTTTGCATTCTACATCCCTAAATGCCAAACATTAGAAAAAGCTGAATTATTTTATTAATACATTAAAGCAATTTTCATATTCGTATCCTACTTTGTTTTGGTATTCTAAAAATTGTCATATGATTAACATAATGCAGTTCTTATAATGTGAATAATCTATTACCATTGTTGAAAACCAGTTGAAATTACTCGATATCCTCTAAATATCATAATAAATATAAATATGAGAAAATACTTTGAAAATAATCCTAAGACATTATTTTGTGTTAGATATGTTTTTCAGTACAGTTGGATGTCATCCTACAAGATGTGGTGAATTTGAAAAGAATAACCCTGATCTTTACTTAAAGGAGTTGCTAAATCTTGCTGAAAACAATAAAGGGAAAGTTGTGGCAATAGGAGAATGTGGACTTGGTGAGTGCCAGCCTCGCCTCTTAGAATGACTTTGTTTGAAAATAAGTCATTTTTTTCTGTGTAAGTTAGGAGTAATTATTCTTCTTTATCTTTTTAAAGATTTTGACCGACTACAGTTTTGTCCCAAAGATACTCAACTCAAGTAAGGAAATTTGTTGGCTTTACAAATTATTGTAAAATCATGAGTGATTTTAAAATAGCTTTTATCAGTTGAGAATATAGTTGGATTAAGCATCAGGATATTTTTGTTTTTCCCTCTGTATATGAAAAGTTAAGTGAAACTAATTGCATGCATACTTGCATGTAATTCATAAGGGGCGGAAGCACATAGTTCCCTGGTCGATTAACCATTTAATTTTATTTTAATGGTAGAAATTAGGGATGAGTTTTACATGATAGAGACTTTACATTTTTTGTTTGCTTGTTTAACACATGCATTCCTCCATGAACAGTTCCAGTGGAATGAATTAAATTATTTTGGGGAATGTGATTTGTTTCGTTTTTTTGAGACAGAGTCGCTCTCTGTTGCCCAGGCTGGAGTGCAGTGGTGTGATCTCAGCTCACTGCAACCTCCACTTCCTGGGTTCAAATGAGTCTCGTGCCTCAGCCTCCCGAGTATCTGGGATTACAGGTACATGCCACCATGCCTGGCTAATTTTTATATTTTTAGTAAAGATTGGGTTTCACCACGTTGGTCAGGCTGGTCTCAGACTCCTGACCTCAAATTATCCACCCGCCTCAGCCTCCCAAATTGGAAGATATCATTTAAAAACAAAGGATATTGAAAGTGTATTACAAGCTAGGCACAGCAGACTGTACCTGTAGTCGCAGCTGTTTTGAGAAACAGAGGCAGGAGAATTGCTTGAGCTCAGGAGTTCCAGACCAGTCTGAGCAACATAAGGAGACTCCGTCTCTTAAAAAAAAAAAAAATCAGCAACAAAAAACCAACAAGAGTATTTATTATAAGATCAATCACCAAAGCTAGAAAAGCATAGTTTACTCTTGCTGGGCATTGAATATTGTTAGTTTGGAACTGTGAGATTCCTTTAATAGGAGCCATGTTGAATGGTGGCTTCTGAGAAAACTCCAAAGCCCACAACCCTGCAGGACTTCCTGTAACCCATTGCCTGGAGCTAAATTTGGAGCTCCTGTCATCATACTGGTGAATGAGTGTTAAAGACTGAAAAGAAAATTTAGGTCATAGTCTGAATTTAAAACGTAAGCATTTTGTCGAATTTCAAAAACATCTTAATTATGAAGATGATAAAACATTAGACTGAGCTTCTAAAGGGGGTTAATTTAGTTATTCATCCATTCAGCAAATGTTTATGGAGCACTGTGTGCCAGCCACTGCCAAGAACTCGGAGTATGCAGAAATCTGAATAAGGTAGAATATCTGTCCCTAGAGACCTTTAAGAATAAACAGTCCTCTGTCCTCCTTAGTTTCTTATACACAGAGAATTAGGATCAGATTCTCTCTTAAGATACCATCCAGCTATATCATAATATTTAATAATTAATAATTTTGTCATATGGTGATATGATCATATGATTAAGCCAGTGACTTGATGGCCTAAAGGGATGTTTTAAAATTACGCATGCCAAAAGTGTACTTCCTCCCCCTTCCCTCCCTGCTCCCCACAAATGGGATTCTGATATGTCCCCCCGGTTGAAAATCACTGTGGGGAGGAGCAGATCTACTAGTGGAGTCTGTCATACCCTAGACCTCAAGCTCCAGAGTTCTGGAGTGTGAAGATCTATAACCAAGTAGAAAAGGATGGGTTAGAGTAATGCTCTGTAGACACATCCTGTCTCTTTTAGGTCGCTCATTTATACATCCCTTTTAGAACTGCTTAGTTTGTGGTATATTATTTGCTGTGTCTTTCAGGGACATTCATGTGGTTACTAGCAGGGTTACTAAAGCGCTATACATACTCTGTCGAATATTATGTAGGCCAGCTCACTTAACCTTAAAAGTTCTCATGTTCACACTGAAATAGAAAAACAGTTGTCTTTAATAGTTCTTCAGGTTAAGCCCACAGATCATATTCCTCAACTTTAATGTCTGGTTTTTGTCAGGATAAGCCTTGTAAGTCTAATAGACTATGTGTTACAACAAGCAAGAGCAATCGCAGAGTCCCCAAGTTTTTTTGCCCATATGACTTTTCATCCAAAATGAGTTAGAACTGATTCTAAAATGCAACCTGAATACTTTAAACTCAGTTTTGGGGTTAATTGAAAACACTGACAGTATCAGTTTAATTTAACTGTTCTGAGGATTCTTCACCATCATCAGAGCATGTTCAGAATAGCGTCTTAGAATATGCATATCACAGCTTGTGCTTGAACTCACATACCAGGTGTTAATTGCTAATAGAGAAGTTCAAACTCCATTCAGTAAATGATTACCAAGTGCCTCCTCAGCATGATACTAAGGAAAATAAGACTTTTTCCTGATGCCACTGTAGACAAGAGAGGACATAAATAATTAAAGTAGGTTGGAAGTGCTGTCACTAAAGTGTATGAACAGCAGAGGGAAGGACTGACTTTCAGTGACAGCATGTGACACTGGCTTCTTCCAGAGTGAATAAGCTAATGACAAAATAAGTAGGAGGAACTTTTGATAAGATGGCAGTGAAGATTTTTAAATTTTTAATGATAAAACATCAAATGACTTGGTTAAAAAAACAGCCAGGTACGGTGGCTCATGCCTGTAATTTCAGCACATTGGGAGGCCAAGGCAGGCCGATCACCTGAGATCAGGAATTCAAGACCAGCTTGACCAACATGGTAAAACCCTGTCTCTACTAAAAACAAAAATTAGCCGGGCGTGGTGGCGAGCACCTGTAATCCCAACTACTCAGGAGGCTGAGGCAGCAGAATTGCTTGAACTGGGAAGGTGGAGTTTGCAGTGAGCCAAGATTGTGCCATTGGACTCCAGCCTGGGCAACAGAGCAAGACTCCATCTCAAAAAAAAAAAAAAAAAAAAAAAGACACACTAGTAACAATCACATTTTGATTGTTGTTAAGGAAACAAACACCCATGTTCTCTGCCCCTCACTTCTTTTCCCCTAGCGTGTACTTACAGCATGCAGTCTTTTCTGTGTACACAGCACTGTATTTGTTTCAGCACTTATCATGTTGTACAGAAATGGGTTTTAGGTTATCCCTTCCTCCCCACAACAGACAAGTGTCTTTTGAGTTCCTCAGAGGCACACACCCTGTCTTACTCATGTGACAGTTCCATAGCATTTAGCACAGTACTCTCAGCACATGGTAGATACTTAGTAAATGTCTGTTGAATATTTAATACAGAGAGAAGGTTCTTTTTTTATTCCTTTTGAGCAGTGTGGATAAAAAGCCTATAATTCAACTTTCACTATTGGGTTTATTTTTGGAAGACTTCAGATTTTGGTCTGCACTTTTCTACCATCTGAAACAACCGGTGTATGGTTTGGGTGTTTTGTTTTTGTTTTTGTTTTTGTTTTTGTTTTTTTTTAATGTAGTCTCACTCCGTCCCCCAGACTAGAGTGCAGCAGTGCGATGTAAGATCACTGCAACCTCCGCCTCCTGGTTCAAGCGATTCTCCTGCCTCCGCCTCCCAAGTAACTGGGATTACACGTGCCCATCACCATGCCCAGCTAATTTTCTTGTGTTTTTTGTAGAGACGGGGTTTCACCATGTTGGCCAGGCTGATTTCAAACTCCAGACCTCAAGTGATCCGCCCGCCTCGGCCTCCCAAAGTGCTAGGGTTACAGGTGTGAGCCATCACGCCCAGCCGTGATTTGTTTTTAAGTAAAAATGTAGTCAGGAAAAAGGAGATGTATGAGAAAAGAAAAATAGAAAATTAGGAGGCAAGACAGAAAAATCAATATACAATAGATGTGTCTGAAAAATGATGCTAAGTGAAGGCAGCGTATGACATGTTAAAAGGATGAGCTTTGGAATCAGCAGATCTTTTCATGAGATTTACAACTGCCGTTGGTGTCACTTCGTCCCTTTGTGCATCCCCTTTAAAAATGGGGAGATTGCTGCCTACCTTTCTTAACATAAGGCGCGTAAAGCCCATAGTGACATGAGTGGTGCATAGTACGTGTGCAATCATGGCTGTTATATTACTCATGCTAGAAATATTACCACCCTAAAGGAAGATGCTAGCTATTGCTTTTGTTTGGAACTTTATAAAGTTTTTTTTTTTTGTTTGTTTGTTTAAATACATTTTTTTGTGTGTTAGTACCTAGACCTTTTCTGGAAAAAGTATTTTTTAAAGACAAAGAGAAGCAAAGAGTGAAAACAAGGAAAAGGCCTGATGTAGTTATGGAAAGTTTATCCTTTAAGCCATACCCTGTATTTTCAATTTCCTGGCCTTATGCTACACTCGTTTCCTTGTTGCAATTTAGAGCTCTGTTCTCTTGGATAGGAGGAATTTGCCTTGGGCATTTTTCTTGGGGCTTTAAAATGTTAACGCTGTGCAGGTCTTAAAAACTACAACAAGAAGATTTTAAAACAGTCCTTTGGGGGTTTAGGAGACCCTAGAGATGAGCAATTGAGGCCACGTTGCCATCAAGCAGCTTACAGAGGAGGGATTACTACCTGTGTTCAGGTATACCCATGAAACGCACTGGGCTTTTTGGATTTTCCTTGATCCTAATTAATAGCAACTGCTCCTCTGAAGCTGAACTTTTCCAGCTCTTATCCTTAGATGGTTAAACCTCAACTGTAAGAAGCAGTAATACAATCAGAAGCTTCACTAAGATGAGCAAATCTAACTCAAGTAGAAAATGATTTTTCATTTATAAACTTTAAAAAAATAATAAATGAGTAAAACAGGCAGAGGAGTCTCTTAATAAGACGCCAATTCGGCCAGGCGAGGTGGCTCAAGTCTGTAATCCCAGCACTTTGGGAGGCTGAGATGGGTGGATCATGAGGTCAGGAGATCGAGACCATCCTAGCTAACATGGTGAAACCCCGTCTCTACTAAAAATACAAAAAACTAGCCAGGCGAGGTGGCAGGCGCCTGTAGTCCCAGCTACTCGGGAGGCTGAGGCAGGAGAATGGCGTAAACCCAGCAGGCGGAGCTTGCAGTGAGCTGAGATCTGGCCACTGCACTCCAGTCTGGGCGACAGAGCAAGACTCCATCTCAAAAAAAAAAAAAAAAAAAGATGCCAATTCCTACCCTGTAACTTACGTTGTTATTTCTAGTTACCATGGTGGGTTTTTCTTCTCTAAAGATAATAGTTGTTTGATGTTCAGTACTAGTTATCCTCAATTTGTATCATTAGGAATAATTTTTTACTTTTTTTTTTAATTTATTATTATTATTTTTTAATTTATTATTATTTTTTTAACACAAGATCCCTTTCTGGAGAAACTGAACCAACCCAGAAAAAGATCTCTACAAACTGATATTTGGGAATCCCTAGCAAAAAGTCAATTGGCCATCTGAGCCTGCCAGTTGCTGGAATGCCTTCTAGAGAGCTTCCAAATGGCATTTTTTTTTTAAATAGACAGTGAGGACTGCCTGACATTTGAAGAAAGTTTCCATCATCACAGAGACCAAAGGAAAGAAGAAAAGGTGACTGTGAGGAAACAAATGCAGGAAGACAAGCAGAAAATAACTTTATCATTCATGCTTTTCGAGAGATGAGAAGACACTGCAGTATAAGAATAGAGTGTTCAGAAATTGAAAAAAGCTGAAGTAAATTTCATAAAAAGGGTTATAAAATATAGCACTTTTTTTGGAAGGAGGGAAACAATGGAAATAGAATAAAAAGAATACAAGTTGTCAGTCTGGTATGCCCAAGAAAAGAACAGTAAAGAAAAATCAAATTCCAAGGATGGGTAAAGATGAGACCCCCACTGGAAGGGCTAATGAGAAAGCAACAGTAGGCATATGAAAACCATCAACACACATCTTCGTGAAATTTCACATCAGAGATGAAAAACTAAAACCTTTCACAAGAGAAGAAAACTAGGTCACAGGTAAAGGATTAGGAATCAGAGTAGCAACTTCATCAACACTAGAACCTACTGATGGAACAGTATAAATTCTCCATGAAAATGATTTCTGATCTTGAATTTTATGCACACAGAAACTATCAATTGACAGTGGGGTTCTCTCCCCTTTCATTAACTATCCAGGCTAACTTGTAAGAGGAAGAGCAGAAAAAAAAATTCATTTTCAAACATGCAAAATCTCAAGAAACTTAATTCCCATGAAAACGTCCTCAGAGGATGTTATAGAATGTGTTCCACTAAAACAAACACACAAGGAATACATGGGATCTAAAAATAGGAACTAGCCCAAACTGAAACAGACAGATGGAAGAGTCTGCAACTGATGGGACTATTATATCTAGACAGGTTTGCTCATGTGGTCTACCGTGCTTAACATTTCTTTTCTTGTACTACTTTTTGTTTTCCCAGATTAACCTCCCTCATATTTTTATGATACATAGCTAGCATGAATTCAGGGACCTCTCTTTTCTTGAATTATGTCAAATTCTGTGGGCCTATTGCTTGGGCTTCTGCTATTTTCTTTTTCTTTTTTCTCTGAGACACGGTCTCACTCTGTCATCCAAGCTGGAGTGCAGTGGTGTGATCATGGCTCACCACAGCCTTGACCCCCTAGGCTCAAGCAATCCCCCGACCTCAGCCTCCCAAGATCTGGGACTACAGGCACATGCCACCACACCGGGCTAATTCTTGTGTTTTTTGTAGAGATGGGGTTTCACCATGTTGCCCAGGTTAGTCTTGAACTCCTGAGCTCAAGCAATCTGCCCACCTCAGCCTCCCAAAGTGCTGGGATTACAGGCGTGGACCACGCATCCAGCTGGCCTCTGTTATTTTCATAAACTGTACTTTTGCCTACCTTGAGATAGGAAGCTAATTTTCCATCCAACCATTAGATACTGTGAATTTGCAGCTTGGTCATGTGGTTTGGTCCATGGAATTTTGTGTGGAAAAAATAACCAGTATAGTGTAGAGCAGTGCACACAATGAAGAGGACTGCCTGCTGTGTGTAGCCAGAAGCCAAATATATTAGTAAAGTTGACATAATGACTAGAGCACACTTAATTGCTGACATTTGGTTTACTTTAGAGGTTATGGAAATAGTGACTGGTTGTATTATTAAAATATCTTTTTGTCCAAGTTGTCATTAATATTTCCTACACTGCAAAATTTCAGCACTTCGTTAATGAAAGGAAAATATTTTTGCTTATTCTAACCCAGCAGAATCTGAAAAAGAGATTTTAAAACCCAAACATTTGGTAATACAGACATAGACCACCAATTTTAGGAAGACTGTTTCTATTTTTTTTATTTTTATTTTTTTTGAGACAGAGTGCTGCTCTGTCACCCAGGCTGGAGTGCAAGTAGTGTGACATCAGCCCACTGCAACCTTTGACCCTGGGTTCAAGCGATTCTCGTGCCTCAGCCCATGGAATAGCTGGGATTACAGACGTGTGCCAACACGTTGGCTAATTTTTATTTATTTATTTATTTTTTGAGACAGAGTCTCGCTCTGCCGCCCAGGCTGGAGTGCAGTGGCCGGATCTCAGCTCACTGCGAGCTCTGCCTCCCGGGTTTACGCCATTCTCCTGCCTCAGCCTCCCGAGTAGCTGGGACTACAGGCGCCCGCCACCTTGCCCAGCTAGTTTTTTGTATTTTTTAGTAGAGACGAGGTTTCACTGTGTTAGCCAGGATGGTCTTGATCTCCTGACCTCGTGATCCGTCCGTCTCGGCCTCCCAAAGTGCTGGGATTACAGGCTTGAGCCACCGCGCCCGGCCTAATTTTTATATTTTTAGTAGAGACAAGGTTTCATTCACCATGTTGGCCAGACTGGTCTTGAACTCCTACCCTTGAGTGATCCACCCACCTTGGCCTCCCAAAGTGCTGGGATTACAGGTATGAGCCACCATGCCCAGCCTGAAGACTGCTTCTTAAGAAGTACATTTCTAGTTCTAATTTTAAAATTTAGCATTTTCAAGAGTGCAAAGGGGATAAAATAGTCCTGCACATGAGGAAATATGATATAGGAAAATATAGCAAAAGAGGCTTAAGTTAAACAGAGAAATTGTTTCCCCAAATTAAAGGACTTAGAAGAGGTAAGCACATCTAAGAAAATAATAAGCCACCTGTTATCCTGATTCAGTTGAACCTACCATTTGTGAGAACAAGAGGGAGCACTGTGTTGAAGTGAAAAAACAAACAGAATGAACATTCATTATATCCTCTGAATATTGTCATTATACTCCGGGACCAGAAGGAAGCGTCTTGAAAACGTGACAGATTTTTGCCATTTAGGCTGGGACTTGGAATGAGAGCACTGAAGGTCTGGTTCCAAGTTGGTCATGCCAGGTATTGTTATGTTGGACAAAGTACGACACCAGCTTTTATCCTTGGGTTATTTTGAGGATCAAATGAGACAAAGGTATGTGGTACTTGGAAAAAGCTTCTTATCAAGTACTCTAAGATATTCAGGGCTACCACTTTATCATGTAATTTTCTTTTTTTAATAGCATAATTGAGTTATTTGCTGTTTAGCAAATACTTAGATTTGGTTTTTGAGGGAAACCTTGTTCATTTTGCCCAGTGGCAGTAACTTCTTTTATAACAGCACATAAAATACTGGTTGCAAAATGGAATAGATTGGCATGCATTATGAAGCTCTGCCGGGCTTCTCGCTTGGTGAGTTGACTTCCATTGATGGTGCTCCCAGTGGCAAGGGGCCAGTGGTGGTACTTTATGAAAATAATTTTGTAAGCCCAGAAAATGAAGTATTTCTTTCCAAAAATTGTAAGTTATAAAAGCCCTTTGATAAGCCTGATGTGCTTTAAATGTTCATAATTATTGTCCTGTAATTTATAGAGAATTAAATACCTTTAACTTAAAAGCTGTTTTGACATCATTACCTTCCTCATGCTAAAATAAAATTTGTAATGAGAATTTTTTTTTTGCATTATGCAGATATTTTGAAAAACAGTTTGAACTGTCAGAACAAACAAAATTACCAATGTTTCTTCATTGTCGAAACTCACATGCTGACTTTTTGGGTGAGTTAAAACCAAAGTCTCATTTAGAACTTAAGAATTTTGTAGAAATCAAGCTATTTGCTAAAAATTCTTTGTTTTTAATTTACAGACATAATGAAAAGAAATAGAGATCGCTGTGTAGGGGGAGTGGTAAGTATAAAATAGTCATTTTTAATACAAGTTGAACATCTCTAATCCAAAAATCCAAATACTCCCAAGAACAAAATATTCCAAAATCTGAAACTTTTTAAGCACTGACATGAGATAGTGACACCTTTGCTTTCTGATTATTCGTTGTACACAAATTTAGTTTCATGCACACAGTTATTTAAATTATTTACCTTCAGGGTATGGTATAAAGTGTATATGAAACATAAATGAATTTCATGTTTAGACTTGAGTCCCTTCCCAAAGATTTCTTTTTATGTATATGCAGATATTCCAAAATCTGAAAAAATCTGAAATACGAAACACCTTTGGTCCCACATACTTGGGATAAGGGATACTTAACATTTATGTGACACATAAAGCATCTTGGTTATGAAGGATGGCCCCTAATTCAGACGTCAACATTTAAATTTTTTTTAAAAAAGGAAAAAAAAAGAAAACCATGTGAATTAGATAGAATTCAATAGAATTAGGAGTTTCTTTTCCCATCCTTTGAAAGACATGTAAATTTACTGTTGAATGTATGGGCCAGATGTGGCATAAACACAAATCAGTTTTAATTATAGTTCCTTTGTTCAGAGTACAAGAATGAGCACAGAATTCCATTCACAAGAAAACCCTGTGAAATTTGGTTTTTGGTTTTTTTTTTTTTTTTTTTTTTGGTTATTGAGAAAGGATCTGGCTCTGTCATCCAGGCTGAAGTGGAGTGGCACAATCTCAGCTCACTGCAACCTCCGCTTCCCCAGGATCAAGCCATCCTCAGCCTTCCCAGTAGCTGGGACTACAGGCATGCGCCACCATGCTTAGCTAATTTTTTTGTATATTTTGTAGAGATGGAGTTTACCATGTTGCCTAGGCTGATCTTGAACTCCTAAACTCAAGCAATCTGCCCACCTTGGCTTCCTGACATGTTGGGATTACAGGTGTAAGCCACTGTGCCTGGCCCTTGAATTCACTTCTACGCAATCTCGGCTCATCGCAACCTCCGCCTCCCAGGTTCAAGCGATTCCCCTGCCTCAGCCTCCCAAGTAGCTGGGACTACAGGCACGCACCACCACGCCTGGTTAATTTTTTGCATTTTAGTAGAGACGGGATTTCACCATGTTGGCCAGGATGGTCTCGATCTCCTGACCTTGTGATCTGCCCACCTCGGCCTCCCAAAGTGCTGGGATTATGGTTTATGCTTTTTAAGCAACAGTCTTACCCATTTATAAGAATTTCTTCAGCCTTGTCTCTTTTTTTTTTTTTTGAGACAGTTTCACTCTTGTTGCCCAGACTGCACTGTAATGATGCGATCGCAGCTCAATGCAACCTCCGCCTCCTGAGTTCAAGCAGTTCTCCTGCCTCAGGCCTCCCGAGTAGTTGGGATTACAGGCATGCGCCACCACAGCCTGCTAATTTTGTATTTTTAGTAGAGATACGTTTTCTCCACGTTGGTCAGGCTGGTCTCGAACTCCCAACCTCAGGTGATCCACCGGCATCAGCCTCCCAAAGTGCTGAGGTTACAGGCGTGAGCCATCACACCTGGCCCTGCCTTGTCTCTTAAAAGTAATTTCTCTTCCAGAAAAAAGTATCCTTGGCCGGGCATGGTGGCTCACTCCTGTAATCCCAGCACTTTGGGAGGCCGAGGCGGGTGGATCCCCTGGGGGCGGGAGTTCGAGACCAGCCTGAATAATATGGAGAAACACCCTCTACTAAAAAAAAAAATACAAAATTAGCCAGGCGTGGTGGCGCATGCCTGTAATCCCAGCTACTCAGGAGGCTGAGGCAGGAGAATTGCTTGAAGCAGGGAGGCGGAGGTTGCAGTGAGCCAAGAGCACGCCATTGCACTCCAGCCTGGGCAACAAGAGTGAAACTCCATCTCAAAAAAAAAAAAAGTCCTCTAACAGAAAATTCATCAGTATTTTAAAACGTGTTTTAAATGGTGCCATAAAATTTCTAAGCTTTCTTCATGTTTTTGCCTAAGAATATGTCTATTCCTAAACCCCTTTCTGGAGCTTCTGCACTAATGCTAGTGTGGAGACAGCAACACTGCTACTCTAAAGAGAGAAATTCTCAGCAGCTAACGTTTTGCATCATGTCACTGGAGATGATGACCGGTTATAACTGTGAAATCTGATATGAAAATAAAAATTATAGGGACTACCACCTTTGAAATCCTGAGGTCCAAAAACTTACAGGGATCTATATTTTTGCCTACAAAGTCTTATTAATGTAACTTAGAATTTTAAAGAGTAATTATTATAATAATAAAATTATACCTGTATGTCCCCAGGTGCATTCATTTGATGGTACCAAGGAAGCAGCAGCTGCTTTGATTGACTTGGATCTTTATATAGGATTTAATGGTTGGTACGTTCTTAGGTTGTTTTGTTTTTAACTTTTATTTAAGCAGATTTCTTAAATTGTTTTACAGTGAATTGCTGATGAAGATTGATTTTCATTAAAATTTGTGTGTGTTTACACTGATCTTTGCTGGGAATTTCAGTCATTATGTAAGAAATTAAACAGTACATTACGATTACAAGTTAAAGCTCAGAAGTTATAGACTAGTATATTATGTCCTAATAATGGAAAACTATTTTGTGTTGAGATCAGCAGCTAGCTTTCTCTAGTAATCCAATTTATGCTCAGATCATTTGATCCCTTGAAAATGTGTTCACAGCATTATGTATACATATACATGTCATGTCTACGGACGAAAGGTTATTCTATGACAGTCATACATCTCTGCAGGCAAAGAAACCGAGGCTCAAAGAAATTAGGAAACAGGTATAGAGTTTCTCCAAGTATGAGAACCCATGTCCTCTGGCTTCTCACTCTGTGACCTTTCTGCTGTTATATCACACTAAACTTCACACACTCAGTACACTCAGCTAGCACAGCCAGGTCCCTGGGTTGGTTTTGTCAAATATGTAAGAGCTTTGACCAGTGTCTTTTCAGAGGATATCAATGTATCCCATTAATCAGTTGCAAAATAGTATAAGACTTTCAGTCCTTCAGTGTCTCATACCCTTAAAATTATTGTGTTTCCAATTGCATTATTTTTGAGTAAACTCTAGGGAAGTAGAATCATGGAATTACATATTTGCTCTAGAGTTCAGAGTTTAAATGTCTAAGCTGCTTTCATATTTAATGGTTTAATTAACTTTAAAATTAATATGCAAGGAATATATGCATAGTGATTAAAAAGTCAAGTAGTACTCACAGATATAAACAAAAATCAGAGTCCCCCCAGCATGACCTTACCCCAGGTCAGCTTTTCTAGTGGCAACAATTTTGCTATTTGTCGCCATATTTCCAAATAATATCCATATACTATTGTCTCTTGATTCATCCCCTGTGTCTATTCTCATTGGGGTATATGAGCACGTTAGTTCTTACATCCTGTACTAATCCCCTACCTCCATTATTCTCTGCATATCACTCTCAATGTCATTATTTCAGAATTTTTGGTTATATGCATACTCAATGTTTTCATTATTATGTCTCTATAAATGTTTCATTATTATTTCTATATAAGTATATAATTTCACAGAGCTATGCCAAGTATGAGAGGGTTTCAAGTTTTTTGGGGTTTTTTTTGTTTTTTTTTTGTTTTTTTTAAGATAGGGACTTGCTCTGTAGCCCAAGCTGGAATGCAGTGGTGTGATCACCACTCTGCAGCCTTGACCTCCCGGGCTCAAGCAACCCTCCCACCTCAGCCTCCTGAGTAGCTGGGATTACTGGTATGTGCCACCACACCCAGCTGTTTTTTACATTAAAGTTGAGACGGGATCTTGCTATGTGCCCAGGCTGGGCTTCAAGTTTAAGAAAGCCAGGTAAATAAAAATATGAGGGAGGTTAATCCAGGAAAACAAAAAGTAGTACGAGAAAAGAAATGTTAAGCACGGTAGACCACATGAGCAAACCTGTCTAGATATAATAGTCCCATCAGTTGCAGACTCTTCCATCTGTCTGTTTCAGTTTGGGCTAGTTCCTATTTTTAGATCCCATGTATTCCTTGTGTGTTTGTTTTAGTGGAACACATTCTATAACATCCTCTGAGGACGTTTTCATGGGAATTAAGTTTCTTGAGATTTTGCATGTTTGAAAATGAATTTTTTTTTCTGCTCTTCCTCTTACAAGTTAGCCTGGATAGTTAATGAAAGGGGAGAGAACCCCACTTTCAATTGATAGTTTCTGTGTGCATAAAATTCAAGATCAGAAATCATTTTCATGGAGAATTTATACTGTTCCATCAGTAGGTTCTAGTGTTGATGAAGTTGCTACTCTGATTCCTAATCCTTTACCTGTGACCTAGTTTTCTTCTCTTGTGAAAGGTTTTAGTTTTTCATCTCTGATGTGAAATTTCACGAAGATGTGTGTTGATGGTTTTCATATGCCTACTGTTGCTTTTTCATTAGCCCTTCCAGTGGGGGTCTCATCTTTACCCATCCTTGGAATTTGATTTTTCTTTACTGTTCTTTTCTTGGGCATACCAGACTGATAACTTGTATTCTTTTTATTCTATTTCCATTGTTTCCCTCCTTCCAAAAAAAGTGCTATATTTTATAACCCTTTTTATGAAATTTACTTCAGCTTTTTTCAATTTCTGAACACTCTATTCTTATACTGCAGTGTCTTCTCATCTCTCGAAAAGCATGAATGATAAAGTTACTTTCTGCTTGTCTTCCTGCATTTGTTTCCTCACAGTCACCTTTTCTTCTTTCCTTTGGTCTCTGTGATGATGGAAACTTTCTTCAAATGTCAGGCAGTCCTCACTGTCTATTTAAAAAAAAAAAAAGCCATTTGGAAGGTCTCTAGAAGGCATTCCAGCAACTGGCAGGCTCAGATGGCCAATTGACTTTTTGCTAGGGATTCCCAAATATCAGTTTGTAGAGATCTTTTTCTGGGTTGGTTCAGTTTCTCCAGAAAGGGATCTTGTGTTCTCTGCTGGAAAAGTGGGGAACAGTGGAGGGAAGGGCTTTATAAATGTCCCTGACAGTGTTTTGGAGCAGGATGGGTTAGAGGATCTCCCTGTTCAGTGGGCTGCCCCAGTCTCCATGCTTAGGCCTGTGCCTGACGCCTGTACTCCTCTGTGCTTGTTGTTCTCCAACTGTTTCTGATGTAGGTTCTCTTGAGACCCAGCACCTCTTTCTCTGCACCAAGTCACAGATACGTAACCTAGGAACCCTGTCTTCTCTTGAAGTTTTCTCAAACAATCTCCATTTCAGTCCCTGCCTTACTCCACTTTCTAGGGACTGTATCTGCTTCTGGGTTTGCTTGTCTTTCTCTCCAGGCACGTAACATTTAAGTCACTTGGCACTTAAACACTGGTCGTTTATCATTTCTCTGTCCACTTTCAACTTTATATGTTGTAATTTGGGGTAACATATGTCTCCTAGTTTCATTTAAAAAAATCCTGCTTTTCTCCTTGTAAGTTTTTTTTAAGAGAAGGGGGTAGAAGATCTTTATTTCACCAACTTAAAACCATTAATTCTTTTTTTTTTTTTTTTTTTTGAGACCAGGGTCTCACTCTGTTTCGCAAGCTGGACGACTTACTGCAGCCCCAACCTCCTGGGCTCAAGCAGTCCTCCCAAGTGTAATAGCTGAGACCACAAGCTCCTATCACCATGGTTGGCTAATGTCTGTACTTTTTGTAGAGATGGGGTTCTACCATGTTACCCAGGCTGGTCTCAAACTCCTGAGCTCAGGCTGTCCACCTGCCTCTGCCTCCCAAAGTGCTTGGATTACAGGCATGAACCACCATACCTGGCCCCTGTCTTAGGTATTTCTAAATGATCTTGAGTTTATTATGATGTTGCTTTAAGCTAATCACAAAAGATTCTTTTCTCCTACATTAATACTAGCTTCAGAATTAATAGGTTAGTCATTTATTATGGATGTTTATATTCTTATTTTGAAATCTAATTCATTGTCATCTTAATCTGAGTCTCTGAGGTGTGATAACTTAATCCACATATCACATAAAGTCTTTGGTTCCTAAAAGTTAAATTAGAATTTTTCCCCCAAGAAAATGGGAAGATGGCCGGGCCCCATGGCTCACGCCTGTAATCCCAGCACTTTGGGAGGCTGAGGCGGGTGGTTTACAAGGTCACGAGTTCAAGACCAGCCTGGCCAATGTGGTGAAACCCCATCTCTACTAAAAATACAAAAATTAGCTGGGGTGGTGGCACGCACCTGTAGTCCCAGCTAGTTGGGAGGCTGAGGCAGGAGAATCGCTTGAACTCGGGAGGCGGAGGTTTCAGTGAGCTGAGATCACGCCACTGCACTCCAGCCTGGGTGACAGAGCGAGACTCTGTCTCAAAAAAAAAAAAGAAAATGGGAAGATGTATTTCAGACTTGACTTCAGAATCGTGTAGTTGCTCATCATTAAATGGGAAACCTTACTAAACAGAAATACTGGCTTCTCTTTAAAATATTTATTAGTATATATATTTGGGCAAATTTTTACAGTCATAGGATAGACGTAGAATATTAAGCTAATCAGACATGATTTCGTGAGATCAAAAATACAAATAATCTAAAAATTTTTGAAAGTTTTAAATAGGCCGGGCACAGTGGCTCACACCTGTAATCCCAGCACTTTGGGAGGCCGAGGCGGGGGGATCATGAGGTCAGGAGATTGAGACCATCCTGGCTAACACAGTGAAACCCCCTCTGTACTAAATATACAAAAAATTAGCCGGGCAAGGTGGCAGGCGCCTGTAACCCCAGCTACTCGGGGCGCTAAGGCAGGAGAATGGCATGAACCCTGGAGGCAGAGCTTGCAGTGAGCCGAGATCACACCACTGCACTCCAACCTGGGCGACAGAGTGAGACTCCGTCTTAAAAAAAAAAAAAAAAGAAAAAAAAAGAAAACTTTTAAATATACTATCCATACCAACCACATCAGTATAGTTTACAAAATATCTATATTGACCAAGCTGGCTGAAAATAAGAATTTTATTTTTCTAGAGAGCACTAATTGCTACTTAATGTCAGACTAATGACATCCCACCCACCCCTCTAAAATCCTACTAAAATAAAATTATAGATATTGAAAAAGGAAAGAATCTATAATAGCAAAGAAAAAAGGCCAGTTTTTTGCTAATAAATGTTCTGTAGCTGGGTAAGCCCAGGAATTCAAGTGATGCTCCTGCCACAGCATCCTTAGTAGCTAGAGCTACAGGTGTAACCAGTCTGGGTAACTTAACGAGACCCCTATCTCTTAAATTTAAAAAAAAAAAAAAAAAAAAGAGGCCAGGCACAGTGGCTCACGCCTGTAATCCCAGTACTTCAGGAGGCCGAGGCAGGCGGATGACGATGTCAGGAGTTTGAGACCAGTCTGGCCAACATAGTGAAACCCTGTCTCTACTAAAAATACAAAAAATTAGCCAGGTGTGGTGGTGGACACCTGTAATCCCAGCTACTTGGGAGGCTGAGGCAGGAGAACTGTGTGAACCCGGGAGGCAGAGGTTGCAGTGAGTCGAGATTGCGCCATTGCACTCCAGCCCAGGTGACAGTGAGACACTCCGTCTGTTCTGTGGATTTCTGAAGACAGGTAAAACAGAAAGAGAAAGCTTAGATTACACCACTAAGGGGCCTCAGAAGAGATGGGAGCAAGTCTAGCAAACAAAATCCAATGGGGGGGGGGGTGCTTTAAGCTTAGAATTAGTGTGAAATAGGACTAGAAAGGATGATCAATTGAGGGCCTATATAGAGAAAAGATCTCACTCCCATATCCACTCCTGTGCATAGAGGACAAAAGCAGTAAACATTTACACAGCAGCCAGGGGCAGGGGTTTTCTTAAGAAAATTGAGAAAACTGGTGAGGACTAAGGCTTGGCGTGCTTATTATCAATCCATAAAGGAAAGCATTTAGAGAACCATGAGCCTAACAATTAGCTCCCTATACTCTTACCTTTAAATGTAGTTTCATAATATACCCTCTCCCACAAGAAGGTCTCACTAAGAATCCCCACTCAGAGAAGAGAACTGGTAATAAAACAGTCCTGCTTTGGCGCGGTGGCTCAAGCCTGTAATCCCAGCACTTTGGGAGGCCGAGACGGGCGGATCACGAGGTCAGGAGATCGAGACCATCCTGGCTAACACGGTGAAACCCCGTCTCTACTAAAAAGTACAAAAAACTAGCCGGGCGAGGTGGCGGGCGCCTGTAGTCCCAGCTACTCGGAGGCTGAGGCAGGAGAATGGCATAAACCCGGGAGGCGGAGCTTGCAGTGAGCTGAGAACCGGCCACTGCACTCCAGCCTGGGCGACAGAGCGAGACTCCGTCTCAAAAAAAAAAAAAAAAAAAAAAAAAACAGTCCTGCTTTCACAAAAGCAAAGGAAACGCAACACTAGCAACCTCCCTAAATATAAATGGATATCCAAGGACCACCAGACAAATGCGGTGAACCAGAAGCATGAAAGAAAAAGGCCAAGATAAATAGAAAACCTAACCCCAGTGAGACCCAACATAGTGGGATTTGAGATGTTACACACATGAAATATGAACAGAATGCTAAAAGAACATAAAAGAATAAGAGCTCCTCATATGAATGAATGGTGATGTTAAAATAATAGCACCAGTGGAAGCAGCTAGGGAATCAACACATTTGACAGAAAGATACATATTTTCTGTACAAACTACATATATTTGAGCAATCAAGTAGTAGACATAGAGAATTTTCGTTTTATGGAAGTACTCTAATAAGTAAAGGGCTGGTAGAATTATATCAGCATTTTGTAGCTCCTGGTGAATTATGCACTGGGCATCCATGGCTGCCTTAGATCACAAAAATAGAACCAGATATATGCCTGTAGATGAAAGATCACACCACCACCTAAGAAATGGTCTTCCCCCAGAAACATCCAACCCAAGTCTTATCCAGCCTGTAGATGGTACTCTAGATCTCCTATAAGAAATACAGAGGGCAGGCTAGGTGCAGTGGCTCGTGCCTGTAATCCCACCACTTTGGGAGGCCGAGGCAGGTGGATCACCTGAGGTCAGGAGTTCCAGACCAGCCTGGCCAACATGGTGAAACCCCCTCTCTACTAAAAATACAAAAATGAGCCGGGCATGGTGGCAGGCACCTGTAGTCCCAGCTACTCGGGAGGCTGAGGCAGGAGAATCGCTTGAACCCGGGAGGTGGATGTTGCGGCAAGCTGGGATTTTGCCAACATACTCCAGCCTGGGCAACAGAGCGAGACTCCGTCTCAAAAAAAAAAAAAAAATACAGAGGGCAGAGGAACCTGTTAAACTGCAACACAGATAAAATCAGCAAAATCAAGACTAGGGCACTGCACGGGGTGAACAGCTTGGTTTCTTCAACAAATAAATTTGAAGGGGGAAAAGATGCAGGAGATTTTAATAGGCTGAGACTTTAGAAGACAATGACCAATTGCAATGTGTAGGCCTCTCATTTGTGCCCTAATTTAATCAAACTTAAAAAGAATGTATGCCTCTGAGACAACTGGAAATTTGAATACTAGAAGATTGGGGTTTTTCTTAAATATGATAATAGTATTGTGGTTGCATTTTTTAAAGAGAATCCTTATGCTCAGAGATACATGCTGAAACATCCTGAATTAAATGCTGAAATATTAGAACTGTACATTTCGAATTTCCTTTTAAAATAATACAGGAGAGAGTAGGGGTAAGTGGATGGAACAGGATTGTCCTGGTTGATGATTGATGGGGCTGGGTGATAACTATATGAGAAGTCCACATTACCTAATTTCATGTATATCTTAAATTCTTTGTAATAACAAATGCTGAAATTAAAAATGCTATATAAGGAAGCAACCAAGATGTTCCTCAGTAGGTGAATGGATAAACTGTGGTATATCCAGTGGACTATTATTCAATGTCAAAAGAAATGAACTATCAAGCATGAAAAACATGGGATTTTAATGTGCATTTCCAAGTGAAAGAAGGCAGCCTGAAAAAGACTACATACTGTATAGTTCAAACTGTGTGACAGTCTGGAAAAGGCAAAACTATGGAGACGGTTCAAAGATAAGGGGTTAGAGGGAAGGAGGGATGAATAGGCAGACCACAGATTTTTAAGACCATGAAACTACTCAGTATGATACCACGATGGTAGATAGACGTAATTGCGTATTTGTCCAAACCCACAGAACATGACACCAAGTGAACCCTAATGTAAACTGTAAACTGTGGGTTTTGGAATGGCAATTTTGTGTCAAGGTAGGTTCATCAATGACAAACGTACCTACCATTATGGTGTGAAATTCTGAGAGTGGGGACATATGGTTGGGGAATCTCTATACTTTTTATTGCTGTAAACCTAAAACTGCTCTAAAAAATTAATTTAATTTGTGGTTACAAAAATTGTGTTTTTAAAGTAATACAAGAGCAGTATTAGTTGTCATCACATTATATGCTACACCATCCCAAACCTCACTGCCACATTACAGGAAGCGTTTATGTTTGCATTCATGGATCTTTGAGTCAGCTGGGTTTTGGCTGATAGAGGCTCAGGCAGCCATAGCAAGACTTGAGGCCAAAGCCAGATTCAAGGAGTCGAGTTCATCCTACAAAGAAACCATGGCAAGGGTGCAGATACATAATTCTGCTCAAGTAGAGTGAAGAATCTATCTTGGGCTAAAAATGGAAAATTCAGGAAATGAATGTTAACAGCCTTAGGAGCACCTCTAAGTTATGCAAATTACTCAGAAGCAAATGAATTCTTTTTTTAAAAAGTTAAATTTTACTTAGACTGATATGGAGTGCTGTTGGAAACCAACTAATAAGCATGGAAAATTGCGTTCCTGGAAGGCAGATAGGGTTAAAATAGATCTTAATCTGGATTGTTGAAGTATGGTAGTGTGCAATTACTTTCTAAAGTATACTGAAAACAAAATGTTATGGGGTTTTGGATTGGTCTTGTAGTACTTTAGACAAGTTGTGATATGAAAAAAGGTATTCGTTAATTGCTGCCTTTAAAAATAAATATATGTATACCCTTTTTTTTTTAAGTTCACTGAAAACTGAAGCTAATTTGGAAGTTTTGAAGTCAATTCCTAGTGAAAAATTAATGATCGAGACAGGTAAGTTTGTTTTCAGAATTTTGTTTCATATTAAACCATACCAAACACAAAAGAAAAAGAAATTTGACTTCAAACTTTAAGTGGACAAGTATTTTAAAACAGCACGCTCAACCTCAACAATTATGTTTTCCAGAACATCTTTGGGGGTTATTAATGGAAAAATATATGCAAATGATTTTTTTCAATTTTAGAAGTTTGCTATGTCTAAGCACTTAGAAAATGAGATGTTAGAATATAACTCAGGAGGGCCGGGTGTGGTGGCTCACGCCTGTAATCCCAGCACTTTGGGAGGCCAAGGTAGGTGGATCACGAGGTCAGGAGATCGAGACCATCCTGGCTAACATGGAGAAACCCCGTCTCTAATAAAAATACAAAAAATTAGCCGGGCATGGTGGCAGACACCTGTAGTCCCAGCTACTCGGGAGGCTGAGGCAGGAGAATGGCGTGAACCCGGGAGGTGGAGCTTGCAGTGAGCCGAGATTGTACCACTGCACTCCAGCCTGGGTGACAGAGTGAGACTCCATATCAAAAAAAAAAAAAAAAAAAAATATATATATATATATATATGTATATGTAACTCAGAAGGTTGTAGTTACAAGTACATAAACAAGGGGCCTTGACTAAGCACATCACACTTCCAAGTTTCAAAATCTGTTCAGAATTTTGTTTACACAGTGTCTTTATAATGGCTTAATTCTACAGCACTTTTTACAGTGCAACAATTTATATTGGTTTAGTATAAGAATTTTAGAATCTGTTGCCTCTTAAAACAAGGTGAGGCCGGGCGCTGTGGCTCACGCCTGTATTCCTAGCACTTTGGGAGGCCAAGGTGGGCGGATCACCTGAGGTCAGAAGTTCAAAACCAGCCTGACCAACATGGAGAAACCACATCTCTACTAAAAATACAAAATTATCCAGGCATGGTGGCACATGCCTGTAATCCCAGCTACTCAGGAGGCTGAGGCAGGAGAATTGCTTGAACCTGGAAGGCAGAGGTTGCGGTGAGCTGAGATCGCGCCATTGCACTCCAACCTGGGCAACAACAGCAAAACTCCATCTCAAAAAAAAAAAAATTACAAAAAATACAAAAAATTAGCTGGGCGTGGTGGCACATGCCTGTAGTCCCAGCTACTCAGGAGGCTGAGGCACGAGAACCGTTTGAACCTGGGAGACAGAGGTTGCAATGAGCCAAAATTGCGCCACTGCACTTCACCCTTCGAGACAGTGAGACTCCATCTCAAAAAAATAAGGTAAAAAGCTAAAACTTCTATCTAAACCCTGTCAAGGCTGTCCTTATACCATGGACTTTAGGAAAATCAAGACTGAGCCTTTCTGGAGAAATCACGTTCATTTCCTTGGGCAGTCAGGAAAACAAAATGATTTGATTAAAAGTACGATGCTTGTAAAATGTGTAAACTATTGTAATTCTTTATTTAAAAATATTCAAAACCAGTTTCACATTCAGTAGAGATGGAAATTTGTTTAACTTATGCAAACCTCACTACATGCATAGCGAAAAAGATTTTGAAAACTGAAAAAAAATCTGTTTAAATGTTTTCATGTTGTTATACAATTGTATTTAAGGTTTAGGTCTTTTTTTTAAAGCATGCTGCACACCAACAATACTAGCAGAAAAAAGGAATAAAAGTGAGTTTTAGAAGGTATTTAAGATGCAATTCAAGATTTTGTGCTTTTCTTAGAACTGTTTTCTGTTGCAATAATTGTGCCATTTTGGAAGCTGAATCATGGTTTATCATTTAGAGGTTATGTATTAGTTCGATAATGGTCATAAAAAATTTTTTAAATGTAAAGCCCTTAAGAGACACTTTCTTTGCTTAACTAGATGCACCTTGGTGTGGAATCAAAAGTACACATGCTGGATCAAAATATATAAAAACTGCATTTCCTACCAAAAAGAAGTGGGAAAGTGGGCACTGCTTAAAAGACAGAAATGAACCCTGCCATATAATGTGAGTATTTTGCTTTCATGGTCTTCAAAATCATTAGTCAACCACCAGATGCCACTTACAAAATGAACGCAAGGGACAGAATTAAAATTTTGCAAAATCCAAGTGACGTTCAGGTTCAAGGCCACCATATTAATGCAGTGATTTGGAGGAATTTGCATACCTAGTTTAAGTCCCATTCTCACTGCAGCTTCCTGCTACTCTTTGGTAACAAGAAAGCCTTAGCAGAATATTTTGGATTTAAATGATTTGACAGCCGCTATAAATCTAAGAAATAACACATTTCTTTAAGCCTCAGAACAAACGGATAAGTGATCTTAAGGACAAACCCCTTTTTCCAATCGAAGGGGGTGGGACTTCAGCACATTTTATTTCCTAAAAAAGCAGCAAATCAGAATCATCTTTTAAATTGTGACGTATAGCACAGGTGAAAAGAGGGGCTGTTATCCATCTGTCAAAGAGCTGTAAAGGTAACCAACAGGAAAAGTGGTTATATCATTTTAATGGGTACTTAACCCAATTTATTTTTTTGCACAGATAATTTAATCTAGATTATATCAGTCTTATATAATTTACCAGTTCAGACAATTGGGCATACTTATAACACATTCACAAAAACTAATTGGTACTGTGTCTTCATGAGGGGTAAAAAACAAAACAAAATAGATTGTTGCTTTTAAGACTATTCATTGCATATGCACCATCTTTTTTCAGTAGTTTTTAACAGGAAAATAGTATTAGAAGATAAGCCAGATCTAATATCCAGCAGGCAGAACAGTGAAGAATTACTCTATAAAAATATGTTTGAAAGGTTCTCTTCCTTTATTAACATGCTTGAGCTGACAAAGACTTTAAAACTGAAGCAGCCAGGCAGGGTGGCCTATGCCTGTATCCCAGCTACTTGGGAAGACTGAGCTCAGGAGTTCAAGATCAGCTCAGGCAACATAGGGAGACCCCTGTCTCTAAAGAAGTAACAAAAATTTTAAAAAATAAAGAAATGTAAGTACTTGCAAATTCAGTGATGAAACAGTATTTCTAAATAATTCTTTTTTTTTTTTTGGAGACCATCTCGCTCCGTTGCCCAGGCTGGAGTGCAGTGGAGTGATCTCGGCTCACTGCAACCTCCGCCCCCTGGGTTCAAGCAATTCTCCTGCCTCAACCTCCCAAGTAGCTGGAACTATAGGCACGTGCCACAACACCCAGTTAATTTTTGTATTTTTAGTAGAGACGGGGTTTTACCATGTTGGCCAGGCTGGTCTCAAACTCCTGACCTCAGCCTCTCAAAGTGCTAGGATTATAGGTGTGAGCCACCACACCCAGCCAATTTTGGGGGGATCTAAGAGGACACTAGAGAAAAGAAACTGTTATTTTGCCAGCAGCCAGCTTACAGGAAGTAGTTGCCAACAGTGTATCCAAGTCAGTTTTTTATATTGCTTTAATCTTATATAAGATTATAGCTGTTGACTTTAGCTATACATTTGCAAGACAAAATTTCAAGGTGTTTTTAAATGTAGACTGTTTAAGAACTATGAAGGCTGGCCGGGCATGGTGGCTTACATCTGTAATCCCAGCACTTTGGGAGGCTAAAGCAGGCAGATCACCTGAGGTCAGGAGCTTGAGACCAGCCTGGCCAAGATGGTGAAATCCCATCTCTACTAAAAATACAAAATTAGCCAGGCTTGGTGGCAGATGACTGTAATGCCAGCTACTCAGGAGGCTGAGGCAGGAGAATCACTTGAACCCAGGAGGCGGAGGTTGCAGTAAGCAGAGACCGTGCCATTGCACTCCAGCCTGGGTGACAAGAGCGAAACTCCGTCTCAGAAGAAAAAAGAACTGTGAAGGCTTCATGAATACCTGTTCTTCAGTTAGCTGCAGAGCTTAGGAAAATTTAGCATCTACAAGCTGAAAAGATTTAAACCACATTTCAAAAATACACAATCCTCTGATCTACTGCTAATTATGAGTTGGCAAGTTAATTCCTACTTGCAAAGTCATTTTATCATCCTCCATTCTGTTAACAATTTTACATTCTAATTATGTTTATAGAGGTCTTTTAGATATAAATTGTTTGCAACAGATATTTTGGAGCCCCTGCCATGTCAGGAAAGGTACAAGTTACTAAGTCTACACAGAAGAACCAAGACAGTCCCTGTCTATCCATCCACCAGATGAACAGGTACACTGTGCCTGGCACTTTAGATAAGGCATTCAGTGAGTCATGTGAGGATCCCTGCCCTCCTGGAGCAAATAAGCAGACAGAGTCCAAGATAGTAGTGCTGTTATACAAGTAGGAATATATGACCAAGACCATAGGGCACATCAACTGTCTGCTTTGAGGGGAAACAGGAGAGAGCTATACCAAGGTGACATTTCAGTTGTTTACTAGGCGTGACTGGGAGTTAGGCCAGAGAAAGACAAACACCTGGAGCAAAGGCAGACTGCAGAAGGGCCTGGCTAATCCAGAGGAGCAAGTGTGGCAGAAGGTAGGATGCACAGGGTAAGTGGAAGAAGTCTGGGAAGGCAGAGTGAACCCAGATTGTGAGGGCTCTTATCTGCCAGCATTTTGCTTAGATTTTATCAATACCCAAAGGGTTTTAATAAGGACAGTGGCAATTTTTTTTTTTTTTAAAGCTATAACTGGTATCAGTATGGGGAGGGGCTGGAAAGGAAATAGTGGCAGGAAACATACAGATCTTGTAAGACTTTAAAAACCTTTGCCTGGCTGCACTCAGTGGCTCACACCTGTAATCCTACCACTCTGGGAGACGAGGCAGGCAGATCACTTGAGGTCAGGAATTCAAAACCAGCCTGGCCAATGTGGAGAAGCCTTGTCTCTACTAAAATACAAAAAAATAGCCAGGCATGGTGGTGGGCGCCTGTAATCCCAGCTACTCGGGAGGCTGAGGCAGGAGAATCACTTGAACCTGAGAGGCAGAGGTTGTAGTGAGCCAAGATCACACCACTGCACTCCAGCTTAGGCCACAGTGTGAGACTCTGTCTCAAAAAAAAAAAAAAAAAAAAAGCAAAACCTGTGCCTACTGTAAAAGTGCCACACTAAACAAAAGCCACTAAATTCTCAGGGACATTAAACAACTTTATATTCATTTTGGAGTAACTACAGCTTTGACCACTGAAGATGTATGGAAACAGCATGGCTTGGCTACAGAAGGGTTATCCAAAGATTTCCATAAACCGCATTATCAAATAGTAAAATAGGATGTCCTAAGCTCCAATAGATTTCCTTTTTTTTTTTTTTTTTTTTGGAGACAGTCTCTCGCTCTGTTGCCCAGGCTGGAGTGCCGCTGGCACAATCTCAGCTCCACAATCTCTGCAACCTCCACCTCCCAGGTTCAAGCAATTCTGCCTCAGCCTCCTGAGCAGGTGGGGCTATAGGCGTCCACGACCACGCCTGGCTAATTTTTTGTGTTTTAGTAGAAATAGGGTTTCACTGTGTTGCCCAGGCTGATCTCGAACTCTTGAGCTCAGTCTGCCCACCTTGGCCTCCCAAAGTGCTGTGATTACAGGTGTGAGCCACCACACCCGGCCCAATACATTTCTTATAAATTAATTTCAATAAAATTAATTTGCTATGCAATATAATCTTAGCAAAGCTACTGTGACCTTCAAAACTGTGTCAGCAGCAGCACTAATCAAGAGTTTCAATTCTGAGAAGTGCATACAGAGGGACATTTGGTAGTTTCCTAAGAAAAATGGATTTTCACTGTCTTAATTTAAATGTTAATAGATTTGCTTTTAGCATATCTTGACTGTCAGATAAAAATTCAGCATGTTTGCTTAGTATAAACATCAAGCAAGGCTTTTGAAAGTCACTATTACAAAACAATTTTTTAAATTCCCATTAATCTTAGATCTCCATCCTTAATTCCTTTAGGTGTTAACATTTAAGATACCCACTAAGGGAACAAAGAGCTTAGGCAAAGAATATTTAAATGTTCAATTTTGACTTTAGAACTTTCCAGTTCAGTATTTAAAATGTTATATATAATATTGCTAGGAGACACTATGGATCATCATTATTGTAAGCACAGAAACTGAAAAGATGCGGCCAGGCGCCCTGACTCACGCCTGTAATCCCAGCACTTTGGGAGACCCAGGCGGGTGTATCACGAAGTCAGGAGTTCAAGACCAGCCTGGCCAACATGGTGAAACCTTATCTCTACTAAAAATACAAAAATTAGCTGAGTGTGATGGCAGGCGCCTGTAATCCCAGCTACTCAGGAGGCTGAGGCAGGAGAATCACTTTAACCCAGGCGGCAAAGGTTGCAGTGAGCCGAGATCGCACCACTGCACTCCAGCCTGAGCAACAGAGTAAGACTCCATCTCAAAAAAGAAAAAGAAAAGGAAGCAAAGAAAGGAAAGGAAAGGAAGGGGGAGGGAAGGGAAGGGAAGAAAGAGAGAGAGAAAGAAAAAAAAAAAAGAAACTGATGGACACCTGGACTTCTCTCTCTCGCAGGGGTAGAGGCACAGAAAGCCCTCCCCCTCAATAACCACACATTTTTCCAAGTAAGTATTACTTTTGCAGCAACCTAATACCTTCATTTGCTGTCTCTCAAGGACTAGTTCTCTAGCAGTGGCTTTCCAACTGTGGCCGCTGTCCCCCAGTACAGATTACATTGTGACTTAGGATGAACATACATAATAAAATGAAACAAAAATGGAACAATACTTACTCATACTATGTACTTGTCAGTGTTTGAAATGTTCATCATGACCCACTAATGAACATGCTATGACTCACAATTGAAAAGGACTCTTCATTTCCACTCAGTTAATGCCAGAAGTGGTGTACGTAATACAGATGTCTGCTTTAATAATTTACTTGAACCTGGTTCTTAGCTCTAGTTATATGCAGACAGTTCATAAACCTGTTTGTAGTTACTGGCAGTAAGTTTTTCTGTTGATGCTGCTGTTATTCTATTAAAGGTGCTCTAATATTTTCCTTTTGTGTGGAAAATTATTGTATAGCTTTAAAACATAATGTATACTTGGAGATTTAACCATTTTTGTTTTTGTTTTGTTTTAGTCAAATATTGGAGATAATGTCAGCAGTGAGAGATGAGGATCCACTGGAATTAGCCAATACACTATACAACAATACTATTAAAGTATTTTTTCCTGGAATATAATTGGTATATGTCTTCCACTTTCCATCATGTATGTAAAATTTCATAGTAAAACTTACTGAGAGTTTCAATAAAGAAATTATCTCCAAGTTGTCTAAAGAAATACTATATATTGGTACACACCATTCCCTACCATTCCCCTTCTTTTTCTCATAAAATCAGATCAGGCTGTTTTTATATCACTGAGTACCTCAGTTTAAAACAATAATAATAATAAACTATTTTTGTTCTGTAATATCTCCAAAAGAATGAAAGGGCAATTCTATGACGATACTGCAGCCACGGAATTGCTAACAAATACACCAATTTACATAGAAACATTTAGCACATTCTGGTTTATATCGAAGTTGAGTTGATACAGTTTATTTCTCAACCCTAAGTCTCTGAACCATGACTTTCAAACTCAGCTCAATTACACTGCTACTCAAGTTTCAAAACAGTTCCTCAGTTGCTTCTGGCAGGCATTTTCTTTAGTTTTAAAATACTCTCTCATGTCCCTTATCCTCTGGTCAAATTATTTTATTTCCTTGACTTTAATGTGGTTTCCTGATTTGCATTTTCATTCTCCCACCCATTCTCAAGAAAAACTGAGATCCAAAGTTAGATACGTTATATGATTTCATTGAAGAATCTTTGGCACAGTTGACGCACCATATGATCATTACAGCTATTAAAAAGCTATTTGTTCAAATTTTGTCATAAAAATGTGAAAACATTTTATTCTATGTACAATAATGTACACAAATTTAAACAGGTCACCAAAGAGACCAGAAGTAATTAAAGAGGTATATTTACAGTAGCACATCACAGTAAACGGAAAACCATTCACAGATTCAACATTGATACTGTTTTTGTGCTTGGTTACACACTGAAGGTGAAGGGTATCACTCCATTTTGGATGAAATGAATTTTAAACAAATACCTCAATGATTAATAAATGCTATTTTCATCAGTCAGTATCATCATTAAATTCTTCAGCTGCTGCGCCTGTGTGCTGAATCACTCCATTTCTTTCTCTTTGAACATCATCATCACAATCTGTACTGTCATCTTCGTTCACTTCTCTGTCAGATTCAGCAGCAGCTTCTCTTACAGCTTCCTCTGGATTTTCATTGGGTGGAATAAATCCATTGTTGTTAGATACATTTGAATTATCCTTGATATCATCTTCGATGTATACTTTCTGATGGCACATTGGACAAGTATCTTGAATGTACAACCATTTCCGAAGGCAAAGTGCATGGAAATAATGATTACATGGTGTAATACGAGCAGATGTTGTAAACTCATGATAGCAGATTGCACATACATCATTTATTTCTTGTAAGCGGCTCCCTTTTATTTCAGGAAGTGAATTAATTTTCTTCACAGCAGTCCTACGATTCATGAATGTCTTCCAGCCATTTTTGGCTTGTAAGTAGATGTTAAAATATGCATGTAGGCACATCATAAAAGCCCGAATTTTACTTCCTGACTCAAACATCATAGTGTAAGCCCCATTTCCAAACATTACAACTCCAAATATAAATTCAATAATACTTCCTGTTGAACGAACGTAGTAGACATAATCGTCAAGCTTTTCCCAGAGGACATTATAGTAGCCATCAATCATGAATAACGTATAAACAGTGAGAGAAACAATTACTTTTAAGCACAGTTCCACACAAAATGCTGTAACTGCAAACAACCATGTATTTAGTGCATAGTGATGCCAAAGAACGTAACTGAGTAAGACAGGAAGAATAAACAGGCAAGCAGAGACAAACAGCACAGGAAAATGTCTACGAAAAGATGACACATGAGAGGCACTGAGAGACATTAATACAGGGTCTGTCATTCCATGGATAAAATGCAGGACTGCAGTTAATAAAAGGCACATGTTTCTACTTAAGCGAATAAGTCTCTCTTCTGGTCTTAGCCCACTTAACCCAGTCTGAAGAGCCAAAATAAAAAATAAAACAGGTGCAACAAAGCCAAGCCGCCTGTCATCTTCCTCAGTTGATCCAATAAAGGCCAATATTCCAAGCCCCAAGTAATGGGCTACTGAGGAAATTACAGCACTCATGCCCAGTACAGTTAGTGTAGAATCACATCCACTAATTATAAGATTGCAAATGAGGTCCCAAAAATCATCCCAAGAAATAAAGAAGGAATCAGTTTCATTTGCCATCCTTAAGATGTACATTAACACTGTAGCCTGAGCTGTAACTCTTGTTAGCCAAAAGACTCGCAGTATGTCTGGGAAACGAATCCTCTTCCATGTGTCCTCCATCAATAACTGTAATCCATAAATTCGATACATGTGCCTCACTAAAAGATAAACATATCGTGTGGAATAATAAAACCACTTCAGTTTCACTGCCAAGACAAGCACTGTATTTAATGTGAGAATCAAGGAAGAAGTAAACACTAAAGTCTCTCTGATGTGTAATGGTAGCTCTGTGATTAACCCTATTACAGGAACCAAGAGATCCAAAATAATTAATTGTGAATAGATGGAATGAATCTGGAGTAGTGTAATGTATCCAATTCCAAACGTTAGCTGTAGAACGATAAGTGCCATCCACAGCGAGGGACCTTTTCGAGGAAGCAGCTCAATTCCAAAAGCTGATGTGTTGTAGGCACCATAGAAGTCAATGTGCAAAGAAGCATAATAATTCACCAACACTGAAGTTGCAGCTAATAGAAAGGCTGAGCTGTACATGTAAAACTTGAAAAGTGATCGTTGTGACAAGATCAGAACAATACTGGATACAAATATACCTAAAAAAAAGAAAGAAAGTCATTTGAATGAAGTATTTGTAAGAATGTTTCCCACTAATAGTTATGATATTCTTTAGTTAGGAAATATGAATATTTTCAGTTATGAACATTAAGCCTCAAGATGATTTAGGCTTAAAGGGCAATAAAGGTTTTGTACAGTCAGAGTTCAGGAGGACAGACCAAACATAATAAATTATTCTTTAAAATTTCATTCCTTACTTTCTAATTTCCAAAGTATTTCAAGTAACACTGTATATATGTCCAAAGCACCAAATTACTAAAGTATCTCCTCAAGATGAATGTGTAGAGGTATATACATTTTAACAAGTTTTAAAACTCAAAAGAATATGTCCTTTATCATTTCATAATCATTAAGATAATTTTAAAAATTGGGTTAAAAATAACCCAAATGGAAAACATTTGTTCCTATTAAGTTTTAGATTCATTTATTATTGATTCATTGAGACAGAGTCTCACTCCATTGCCCAAGCTGGAGTGCACTGGCGCAATCTCAGCTCACTGCAACCTCTGCCTCCCAGACTCAAGCAATTCTCCTGCCTCAGCCTCCCAAGTAGCTGGGATTACAGGCACCTGCCACTACGCCCAGCTAATTTTTGTATTTTTAGTAGAGACAGGGTTTCACCATGTTGGCCAGACTGGTCTCTTAACTCCTGACCTCAAGTGATCCGACTGCCTTGCCTCCCAAAGTGCTGGGATTACAGGCGTGAGCCACCGCGCCCAGCCGAGTTTTAGATTTTTTTTTTTAAAGCATTCTTTAGGAAATCAAGTTCAAGTTTTATACTTCCACCTAATTCCTCCTTTTCTTCAAACTGAACGCATGCCAACTCTTATTTCCTACTCCTTAACTCTGAGCATTCTCCAAAGGATCCAAAATTCAGTTTTTCTTTCCTCCTAGTTTCCTTCAGACTTAGAAACACCCTCCAAGTTCCCTTTTTCCTGTACAATGCTGAATCTGTTTCTTAAAATAGTCATCTTTTTATTGTTCTTCACATTACAAAAGTAACACTCAGAAAACTAAGACATGTTTTTAGAAAATGGTAATTCTCCTTCCCCCACTCCATAGACACCAACTTTCTTTGTACTCTGACAGAAATGCACATTTTAAGTAGGATTACAATAAACACATTATTATCCAAGATTTCAACAATGGGAATGTCATCTGAATACTCACCTGCTTTTCACTCCTACATTACAACTGCAAATTTCCAAAGTTCTGAAACTCAACTTGCCTTAACCTAGAATCAGCTTTTCCTTGTGATTTGCTATTTCAGTTGAAGGTACCATTACTGTTCTCTTAGAGATACTCCCAACCCAGCCCCACATGCTCAAACTTTGCCAATTAGTTGCCAAATTCTTCTAACACCTCTATCTCCCTTTTCTGTGACACCAATTAGTCTGTCTCAAAAAAACCCTCATCTTGTCTAAATCCATCTACAAGCCATCACCAAATTGCCTTTCTTCATTCCTCTGCTCAAAATACTTCAGCGGCTCTGAAATTACTATCAACTAAAGTCTACATTCTTGCTCCTGGCATTCAAGAATCCAATTTGCTTTACAGTAATACTCCTCCTAACGCACACACACATCAATGCTCCAGACTTGGGTTCCCCAAACACATTCCTTTCTCCACTATAGCTAGAGCAGTGTTTACATTCTCTTTGCTTGGAATGATGTCCCCACCAACTTCCCAATCCCTGACTGTTCAAATCCTACTTATCCTAGAAACCTACTTTCTTTGATAGAAACTGTTCTTTCAGCATACCTGCAGAACTTAGTGAAACACTTAACACTCATATACCACCTGATACTCTAGTCTGCAGTTATCTAAGCATAATCTACCCTATTATACATGTATCTGTAACAGAAAGCAAGGATCCTACCCTGTCCATCTATGGATCCTACAATATTTTGTACAAAATAAGTACAATTAGTATTCATTGTACTTATTGGGACATTGGGAATGACACTGGGAATGTCTGTCACTTCTGGATGTTTTTAAAGACAATGACAAAATATAGCCTGCTTGAAAAATAAAATCTATGAAAAAGACAATGAGAAACCACACCCTGGAGTACAGAAAAAGTGACAAACTCCAAGTTAAAAATCCATCTTGGCCGGGCGTGGTGGCTCACACCAGTAATCCCAGCACTTTGGAGGCTGAGGCGGGTGGATCACTTGAGGCCAGAAGTTCAAGACCATGTCAACGTGGTGAAACCTTGTCTTTACCAAAAATATAAAAATTTGCCAGGCGTGGTGGCACATGCCTGTACTCCCAGCTACTCAGGGCGTTGAAGTGGGAGAATCGCTTGAACCTAGGAGGCAGAAGTTGCAGAGAGCTGAGATCACACCACTGCATGCCAGCCTGGGTGACAGAGGGAGACCCTGTCTCAAAATACATAAATATTAAATAAAATAAAAATCAATCTATCCACCTTATTTCAGCAGGTAATCAAGACACTGCATATTATTACAGTGGACTCATTTCACAATCCATTGCACATATAGGCAAGGGCTAGTTCCTTTAAGTGATGACTCTGTCCAGGGATTTAAAATGTATTCTGTGCCAAAGTGTCAAGTCATTTGTGAAAAGGAAAACAAAAGGACACAATAAAGTAGAAGACATATAATAAACCTCTAAATACAAACCACCTGATTCCCCAAGCAAATCAGCCACTAATCATCTCCCAAAGAGTTATGAGCTCAGAAGAGGCTCTTTTAACAGGAAATATGTTTTTTTTTTTTTTTAATGGAGTTTCACTCTTGTTGCCCAGGCTGGAGTGCAATGGCGTGATCTTGGCTCACTGCAACCTCTGCCTCCCAGGTTCAAGCGATTCTCCTGCCTCAGCCTCCTGAGTAGCTGGGATTACAGGCATGTACCACCATGCCAGGCTAATTCAGCATTTTCAATAGAGGCAGGGTTTCTCCACGTTGGTCAGGTTAGTCTGGAACTCCTGACCTCAGGTGATCCGCACGCCTCGGCCTCCCATAGTGCTGGGATTATAGGTGTGAACCACTGTGCCCCGCCCAGAAAATATTTTTTATTAGAAACTTCTTCCATGGAAGGTAACAAGGAAATGGAATTAATTCAGCCTACCAGATGCCATATGTAATCTTACATTCTCTACATGGAAAACAACCTTATTTTCCTGAGACAAAACTTCAGAAACTTTAAAACAAATCTTCTAAGTTGGGTCAAAACCAAAACAAAAAAACTTTAGTTCTACTTTATGCCACTTAAGAGGGGAGAAAGTCAAGCAGGAACTGTAAATTATTTTTGTAAACTTGCTATTCACAAAGTAGTAAATTAATCTTCAGTAACAATTCATGAGCTTTGCTATAATTTTATAACTATTTTTTAAAATTCTAATAACTTTTTTCCTGAAGCTTTTTTTTTACCACACACAAGTGAAGAAATGATTTGGGTTTTAGAAACATTTCTAGTGAAAAAGTGCATTGTGCTTTATGCAAATGTATCAAAGAAAAAAGGGGAAGGCATCAAATAGACAAATAATGTAGTAAGACTACAACCTCAAAATTTGGATGTGTCCCAGCAAGTAACAATCTGACAATACTCCATCCTGATTAAAATCACACTCCCCAAGATGTAACGGTGAGTTAACATTTCAAGAACAGTACACGTTTTAATTCCTACCCAAAGTTTGTAGGTATGTGGAGTTCACAGATTTTCCTTTTATATTCACATTCCTACTTTCGGAGTTTGGGAAGAATCTGCTCTCATTTTAAAAGCAAACATCCCAAGTAATAAGTCTCCAAAGTAATCATCTTTCTCATGGCCTCTGCAGAATAATATCAAAGTTTCAGTGCATTTTTACATTAGATATAAAACGCTTTCTTGGTATTTACACTGTAGATCTAAGAAAATATAAAAGTCCAGAGACAGTTTCTCATTAGGATTTGGAAGTGACTTGCACAAGTAATCAAGGCTGTATATAAATGCTGCTTCATAAAAAATTAAAAGAGAACAGAATTTACTGAAATCACAACTCGGAGATCCCAGTCCAATTCTCCTGTGATTAAGAGAGTTCACTAGAGTTTTCAAGGTAGTCAAAAAGAGGCAGGTATCCAAATCAATTCAGGAACTTTGAAACTATATATGAACTCAACTCATGAAAGTTCAGGCCTTCTCAATTTGGATTACCAAAAACAGGCAAATAAAAACAAAGGAAAAAATAAAAAACTTACTATACATGTTACATAACAAAGTGTTTCACTCTTTTATGTGTAAAGTCTATTCATACCCTTACCCTCTTTTGGAAACTTACGACTAAAAATCAGGGTACAAAACATAATATTTACGATTCTCCAAGTACCTGAAATACCTTTAAAACAAAAAGCAACTTGTGGAAAACATTTCAATACCTGACAGAATAATATGGAAAAGCACAGAAATAAATATTACTACCCTTACTCCCAAGGGAACCTTCTGCAATGAAGTTTACAACAAAGTGTCTTGAAATGTTGTTAATCTGTTAGTATACTTGATACATTATAAAGAAAAAATTTCTATTGGATTCTTATTTTAGGGAAAAAAAATGGTATTCTAAGTAGTAATAACACAAAATTAAATTTTGCTTTTAACCTAAAATTATAACAAGTATGCTTTTATCAAAAATATATGAACATGGATTTTAAAAAGCCAAACCCTACAGAGAGGTGTTAAATGAAGAGTTAAAGCAAGTTTTTCTAGTTTGTCTTTCCCATCTGTGATATCATAAAAAAAAAAATTAATATTTGGTCTTTATCCCATTTTCTGACATAGCTTCTAAAATCCTTGGAATCTCTGGAGTGATGACTGTTTTGTACAATAATCAGATGACTGGTGCCTGGGGGCCCCTAGATAGCTCCAGGATGGGGGCTAGGTAGCCAGGAGAATCAACCCAGTGATTAAGGGTTATACCTTTGATTCCTACCCCAAGCCCCCACTTTTGGGGAGGGGAAAGAAGCTGAAGCTTGAGTCCATAAACCAATGACTAGTGATTTAATCAATCATGCCTATTTAAGGAAGCTTCCATAAAAACCCAAAAGGACTGAGTTCTGTGCGCTCTCAGCTGAACACTGAGGCTCCACGCCCCTTCTCCCCTTTTCTCCTTCTTTGCCTCACCTAGTACATCTCCTTCCATCTGGTTAATTCATCTGTGTCCTTTGTAACTGCCTTTATAATAAATGGGTAAATGTAAGTACAGTAGTTCCCCCTTACCCGAGATTTCACTTTCTTTCTTTTTTTTTAGTGAGGGAGTCTCGCTCTGTCGCCCAGGCTGGAGTGCAGTGGTGCGATCTTTTGATTAACATAGGTTTTTAACCTCAATATCATTCAGTTTATCAATCTTCATTATGTATTTGCTTTTATATATTTTTACGGAATTTCTTCCTTAATCTAAGATTGGAAAAATAAGATATTCCATATTTTTTTCTAAAAATTTAAAGTTCTTCATTTCATATTTACATATACATCTAGGTAAGAATACACTTAGAAATGACTATTTTTTAAGAGACAGGGTCTTGCTCTGTCACCCAGGCTGGAGTGCAGTTATGCAATCATAGCTCACTGCAGCCTTCAACTCCTGGGCCCAAGCGATCTTCTCACCCCAGCCTCCTGAGTAGATAGGACTACAGGAACCCACTGCCAAGTATGGCTATTTTTTTAAACTTTGATTTTTGCAGAGACAGGGTCTCACTACACTGCCCAGTCTAGAAGTGACTGTTTATATATTGACATGAGGTAGACATCTAGCATAATTTATTTCCAAAGGTGTAACAAAATGATCATTAATTCAACAGTCCATGTTTACCTCAATGTACTTCAATTCTCTCTCTGAAACACATTATATCTATATATACATTTGTGTCTGTTTCTGGGCTATGTATTTAATTATAAATAAGGCTAAGTATAATCTACTTGTCTATCTCAGTGGTTCTCAACCAGGATTTGGCAATATCTAGAGACAGCTCTGGCTGTCACACTGGGTTGTGGGGGTACAAGGTGCTCCTGCATCTAATGGGCAGGGGATAGGGACGCTGCTAAAAATCTTACAGTGCATTCAAAAGAGCTCCCATCCGCAAACAAAGAATTATCCTGTCCAAAATGTCAATACTGCCACTGTTGAGAAATCTCTGTCTATTCCTCTGCTAGTTTATAATTACTTCGGCTTTGTTTTTTCACTTCATAGGTTTTCTGAGGCCTTTTTCGGCACCAAAAATAGCTATCTCATTCCTTTCAAGAACTTTATTGCATGGCTGGACCTAATACAATGAACAGATTTGTATCAATACATATTTAGATTAAGTTTGTTGCTTTGTTATTTCCAGTAGTGTTTGCCCATAGTCCTTTTGTACAACTAAATCTCTAGGCCAATTCCCTAGAATTGAAATTGTGAATCCAAAGTTGTACGAGCCAGGCATCCCAGCTACTCGGGAGGCTGAGGCAGGAGAATCACTTGAACCTGGGAGGTGGAGGTTGCAGTGAGCAGAGATCACGCCACTGCACTCCAGCCTTGGTGACAGAGTGAGACTCTGTCTCTAAAACAAAACAAACAAAAAAGTCAGTTGTAAATGACAGTTGATAGTTCCAAATGGTTTTACACTGAAATTAACAGTTTTCCGGGCCGGGCACAGTGGCTCAGGCCTGTAATCCCAGCACTTTGGGAGACCGAGGAGGGCAGATCACCTGAGGTCGGGAGTTGAAGACCTGACATGGAGAAACCCCGTCTCTACTAAAAATAGGAAAAAAAATTAGCCGGGGGTGGTGGCGCTTGCCTGTAATCCCAGCTACTCGGGAGGCTGAGGCCGGAGAATCGCCCGAACCGGGGAGGCGGAGTTTGTGATGAGCGGAGATCGCGCAATTGCACTGCGGCCTGGGCAACAAGAGTGAAACCCCATCTCAAAAAAAAAAAAAAAAAAAAAAAAAGTCTTCCAAAATAGTATAAATTTTCAAAAAGGTAAATGCCTTTGCAAAACTATTCAAACTTCGAACTTTTCACCAATCTGATAAATTTTTTTGGACTTTTTTTTTTTTTTTTTTGAGACAGTCTCGCTGTATCGCCCAGGCTGGAGTGCAGTGGCGTGATCTTGGCTCACTGCAACCTCCACCCCCCTGGTTCAAGTGATTCTCGTGCCTCAGCCTCCAGAGTAGCTGGGACTATGGGCAGGAGTCACTGTGCCCGACTAACTTTTTGGTAGACACGGGTTGCGCCATTTGGCCAGGCTGGTGTCAAACTCCCGGCCTCAAGCGATCTGCCTGCCTCGGCCTCCCAAAGTGCTGGGATTACAGGTGTGATCCACCATACCTCGTCTTGACTGTATTTAATTATAAGTAAGGCTAAGTCCTTTTTTTCCCCCCATAAAATCAAGCTCCTGCAGGAAGGGCTAAATACTTTTTCTCTTGCTTATTGAACATCTGCATTTTGTTAATTGTGAATTGCTTGTCTTAGGGATTTTCCTAAGGGAGTATAAGTTTTTGCTTGTGTTTTTTTTTGTCTGTTTGTTTGTTTGTTTGTTTTTTAAGACAGTCTCGCTCTGTTGCCAGGCTGGAGTGCAGTAGTGCGATCTCGGCTCACTGCAACTTGCAACTCCCTGGTTCAAGTGATTCTCCTGCCTTAACTTCCCTGGCAGAGTAAAACACTTACTAGAACGTGAATCACTTATGATACAAGTATTTTCTCTCAGTTTGTCATTTAAGGATTTTTAAAGTTTGCCATAAAAAAGCTTTTCATTTTTATGTACCGAAATTTATCAGATTTTTCCTTGGATCTTCTGGGTTTGCTGTTAGGTTTAAAGACTTTTCCCACCTCAATGAATTATCACCATGAGTAATACTATTAAACTCCTAGGCTTGCATTTTCTGCCTTGGTTAAAAATTTAAATTTGCTAACTCAGCATTATGCTGCTCTGGGTTGAGTTTCATTTAGTATTTAACATCCCTTAAGACATGGCTTTATGTTCTTAAATATTCTATATATTGTCATAGAATTTTATTTGGATCTCCAAAAGGAGTTGCTTTATTTTCCAACCGGTTGAAATCTCAAATTAGTTTTGGTATCAAATTAAGGTACAGTTGTAGCACCACTTTGTAGGTAGAGGGGAGTAAACACTTCTACCACCATACATAAAACTGGTAATGCTTTTTACTTAGAGATAGATTTCCATTTTTACACATTAATTTTAAAGAAAAGGGTGAGGTTGACAAGCGGTAAGACTTATACACAGTAGTACTGAGAAGTCTACAACTACAAAAAAACTAACAAGGCAGAACGATTAATTTCAACTATCCATTGGCATATTTTACACACAAACCTGTCTTTTAGTAACATATAATTTTTTAGCACCAAAACCAGTTTTTTCATTCTTATCATCCTTACAAATGTGAAAAATTGGCATAATTACATGACACAATATAAGAAGAGTCAGATGATAGATTTGAAAAGTATTTCGTATTTCTCAAAGTCTGATCCAGAGATTCTGGGATCAAAATTTTCAAATAAACAGCACCAATACTTTGCTGATGATTTCAAAAGACCAAAATATCTAACAAAATATGGTATTAAATGAAGCATTAAAATAGTTTTATTGTCTTTAACACCCTATGAAACAGATGCCATCATTGTCCATTTTTTTAAAAGGTAAAAATAAGAAACCAAAGCATTGAGCAGTCGCCTTAAGTCATGCTCTTCTTTAAACTGTCAAACACAAAATTCCGAGACTTGTTACAAAAGAAGCATGGCTAGTACAAGGAAAATACCAGCTTACTTTGTTCAATGTTCTTAAACTACAAATTATTTAATTAAAGAAAATACTTCTTTTCCTTGAAGCTGCCTAGCCTGAAGCTCAACAGAGAATTGCATTAAAGCACCAGGTCCCAAAGGGATTCTCAGAGAATCTGCAGTCATCATGCTGTAAGAATATTCAAAGCAGTCACTACATCCACTATTTCTGGGCTGAACATGCAGAATCCTCTCAAACAGAGCCCAATTTGTAACACAAATTGTGGTGGTGGTACACGTTAGCAGTGGCAAGTAGGAGCGGCTGGAATCAGGTAGCCGGTGGGTTACAAGCAGCTTGAGCTGAACATCACGTTCACATCTTTAGTTTTAAGATCTAGCATACGATCATTACTATAGCATTCTGTATCTGGACTGCAGCTGTTAGGGAGAAAAGTAAACCATACTTAATGTCAAAAGATTTTTAAGCCCCAGGCTCTGGCAACCACTTACCGGCTGCCTACCAAGAGCAACACTTAACCTCTATGACCCTGTTTCCTGGTTTGTAAAATGAGAATACCACCGCCCACCTCTGGGGGATGTTTGAAGGTTAGGTTAGATAATACCAGTGAAAATGCTTTGCAAAAGGAAAGTACCAGAGAAATGTAAAATATGGCTATTTATTGCTAAGAACAAAATTCGGCCTTTATTGCCACTCCTCTTTTGAAGGAATAAAGCAACAGATGGCTTGTAATTCACAAAGGCTTGGTAAAGACCTCACCCTCAGTCTGCCCTCAGCAACACTTCCAAAGCACTAGCCTACTTCAGACCGATCACCAGAATGACCTCATCCACAAAAATTGCCAAGTTGCAATTACTTGAAAAATTATTTTACGCATAAATGCATCTCACTCTGATGATGTAAGTGAAGACGGAGAGGAAGAAATGAAATATAAGATACTTTTAACACTCCATCCATACGAAACAAAGAATGATTTTCAGAAGTTTCTTTGGCAAATGTCTCATCACTTTTTACAGTCATCTTCAATACCTCCTCGTTTATTAATGGAAAATTTTAGGACTCGATTTAAGCATCGCGCTTTCATGAGAATTTTTGGTAATGGTTTCAAGGTCTGACATTCGAAACTCTGTCTCCTTCGCTTGGATGTCATTTACTGCAGACACTTCACGATCCTGTGGACCCTTGGGTGCAGCAGAAGTTGACAACATACAAGTACTCTGCATTTTGTAATAAACGGAAACTGAGGCCCACGCCTTGGCAGCAGTCCAAGGTCACACACGACAAGACTGAGATACAGTTGTTTTTTCGAAGGCTGTCGCATAGGACGCGGTAAGCCAGTACTCATTTCCCAAGAGAAACGGGCAAAGAGCTGCATACTCACGCATCCTTGCTTTCTCCCCCTCTCACTGAGGTACAACACTGAGTCCTCGCTAGGGGGACTGACTGCTCCGCTGTCAACTCAGACAAGTATCATCTCCTTCCCCCTCCCACCCCGTAAAGACGACCCTTTCAGGGATGAAACTGTAGGTCCCAAAGACACATACTCGACCCACGGCCTCGCACGCCTGCCCGCTCCTCGGGGCACATCTCGGCCCGCAGAGCGGTCCCGAGACGCAGGGTACCCTGTTCCCTTACCAAGGAGCCGGAGGAAGATCTGGAGCACGATGCAGAACCGGCTTTGGCTGGAATCGGGATAGGAGTTGAAGATGGCGTCGATGATGTAAAGGCAGGGCACCCGGAGCGCCACTTCGAGCGCCGCCCAGACCTGCTGATGGGCCATCCGCACCTGCTGCTGCGGGGGCCCCACCGCCGCCATGAGCCGCTGCCACACCGGGGCTGGGCGGGCCGGGCAGGGCCACGCGGGGCAGGGCCCGGGGCCGCGGCCGGGGGCGGGGGCTAAGGCAGACAACTCCGCCCCTGCCTTCCTTCCTCTCCTGTCTCTCTCACGGCCCGCCCCGCCGCCCGCTCGCGTCCCTCAAGGTGGAGCAGGCGGCGGAGGCAGCGACGACCGAGAGGGCGGCGGCGGCGGCTCCCCAGGAGGTCTCTGGGTTTCGGTGTTTCCGGCAGGCTAAGGTCTGACTCCTCCTCCCTCCACCGCCTCCCCCGCCCGCGGAGCCACCATCTTGACCTCGCCCGGTGGCCTCTGCCGTTGCTGCTGTGGCGAGGCCCAGCGGCTGCGCCGTCAGTCAAGCGAACCGCAGAGTCCGCGCCCACTGCCTGCGTCATAATCCAGCGCTAGGGACGGTCACCACGTCGTCATCACGCAGGGTTGCCATGGTTTCCGCCCATCTCCGCGGCTTTCTCTCTAGCTTCATGCCACCCCGTGGCGCTTACGCTTTTCGGTAGCCGCCCTTCCGGCCTTGGGGTTGCAGCTTCACACTCGCAAGAGTTGGCTTAGCGAAGGAGTGGGTGCTTACGCTGGGCAAAATATTAGCCGTTTTATTAGAGCCCATTAAACGTTGCATAAACATGATTCAGAGCTTCCAGGGAGAAGAAAAGCCAAAAGATGCCGCCCTCTCGACCTGTCCCACCCGCGGGAGTCTGAAAGCCGACGCCTGGAGAAATGCCGCGAAGGCCGCCCGGGATCCTGGTAGGGGCGACGCTGTGTGCGTTTATGGAGCGCTTGCGGTGCGTGGCACTGGGCTGGGTGTGGTGGGCGCTGCCGAGAAAAAGGTTCCTCCCATCCATCTGCACATCAGCCTTCCCACCTCCTGCTCAGATGGGGATGTCCAGAAGTGAGGACATTCATCGGCCGCATTTTACTAATGGCAAGGAGATAGCGACTGAAGGGCAAGAACCTCGGGTTTCCTGTCTTTGATGTTTCTCATCTTTGAGGTAAGTACACCTGGACAGTCCTTTCCTTCCTCGTCATGGCTCATGCTTTCTTGCCTATCCATGTAATTAATATGATCTGGCTATCTTTTTGTTCCGAAACTTCAGCAGCAAATGAAAGTGTAAGTTAGACCTTGCTATCCTAGTTTAAGGGAGATAAAATAGGAATCAAGAAGCCTGGCCCACTTGGGCTCCCAGCCCAAGTGCATTCTGCAATCCAGTTTATATTAGTCCTCCATGTGGGTGGCTATACTTTATCAAGATCCCCCCCAAGGGGAGGAGGATTATTAGTCACATTATCAAACTCCCCTCCAACCCCTTTCTCTGCTTAGAGATATGTGTAACGTGTAGTAGAAAGATAGAATCCCCACACAAAAGTCCGTGCTGCTACTCATTTTTTTTAACTTTCTGTTCTTATCGTCTATCCTACTCCCTAACAATGACCGCCATTTATCTGCTGCTTAATGGATACTAGGCACTGTCCTAAGGGTTTTATATGTTACTTCAGTCTTTTCGTCAGCTTTATTTTGGTAGTTTGTTTTACAGAGGAGGAAACTGAGACTTAGGTAAGTTACAAGATGACAGGGTTACTACCTTGTTCAGTTAGTAGTCAGCAGCGAGTATATCTAAAGATAGTGCGAGTCAGAACTAGGATAATAAACCCAGAGCTACCTGAAACTCACAACTTCAGGCATCTTTGATTTCTTCTTTTCACCCACAGCCAATTCTTCGACTAAATTGTATCCATTCTGTTTTCACTGTCTCTTGTACTGGTCTCCTTTCTATTGTAACTGTCATCATCCTAACTCAAGATTCTTCTGTAGCTTTCCCCGGTTATTGCAATATCCTCATTACGATTGCCACCTTTTCTAACCCAGTCTGTTTACTACTGCCAGGTTAATTTACCCAAACTGCATATCTGGGGAATAACCTTGTGGTTATGACGAAATTCCCAAAGGAAAGCAAACTTGGCAAGGTGCAAAGACTATGAAGACTTAGAATTTAAGAGTTCTATGGAGATCTTCAGAGATATAAATTAGCTACTCAACATATCTGTTATTCTGCCCTGACTGCACTGTACAGCAAAAGGAGAGAGGCCATTATGGGGGAAAAGATCCAAAAGGACTCCTAAAACACAAGTTGGGTAGAGGAGATAGGTGACTACTATTGTATTATGTTCATGGAAAATAAGTTCATGGGCTTTCCTCTAATTTTTATTTTAAAAGTAAATATAGTAAATATTAAATAAAATTGTTTTAAGTGAACAAATGCTTCAGTCTTTATTAATGTTTTAACTGTTGCTGATCTTAATTTGATGTACAAATTTTATTAGTATAAGAGTTTCTGAGACTAAATTCCATCTTGGGCCGAGAACTTTCAGGAGTGATGGCAGAGTCTTTCTTATCTTTTTCATATAGCTTCTCCAAGCAGGCTCTCTGCCAAGCTTGTCCAACCCACCTTATTTTGTTACTGTTGTTGTTCTGTTTTGTTTTAGGCTTTTAACAGTTTGAAGCCATGGTTTTTAGCTTCTGTTTCTAGTGATAAGCAGAAAAGAGGGATGAGGAAGTATTTACTGGCCCAACCAGAAACGGAAACTAAGAACCCAAGACTATATTCTCTCCCTTGGACACACCTGCGTGAGCTCTGTTTTTTCATCTATAAAATGAAGGTTTGAATAAGATCCTGGCAACTGTGTTAAAATATTACATTAAAATTAAATTTATAGTAATGAGGTAATTGATAGGATGCTTAGGAATTTTTAAGATAAAAGATATTTCCAGCTGGGTGTGGTGGCTCATGCCTGAAATCCTAGCACTTTGAGAGGTCAAGGAGGGTGGATCGCTTGAGCCCAGAAGTTCAAGACGAGCCTGGCCAACAAGGCAAAACTACATCTTTACAAAAAAATTGTAAAAATAGTTGGGCGTGGGCCGGGCGTGGTGGCTAACACCTGTAATCCCAGCACTTTGGGAGGCCGAGGCGGGCGGATCACAAGGTCAAGAGTTCAAGATCAGCCTGGCCCACATGGTAAAACCCCATCTCTATTAAATATACAAAAATTAGTCAGGTGTGGTGGCGGGCACCTGTAACGCCAGCTACTTGGGAGGCTGAGGCAGGAGAATTGCTTAAACCCGAGAGGTGAAGGTTGCAGTGAGCCAAGATGGTGCCACTGCACTCCAGCCTGGGTGACAGAGTGATACTCTGTCTTGGGGGGTGAAAAAAAATAGCTGGACGTGGTGGCACACGCCTGTGGTCCCAGCTGCTCAGGAGGCTGAGGTGGGAGGATCACTTGAGCCTGGGTAGCAGAGGTTGCAGTGAGCCAAGATCACACCACTGTACTCCAGCCTGGGAGACAGAGTGAGACCCTGTCTCAAAAAATAGGTAATGTTTCCAAGAAATAACTACAATTAACTGAATCTAATCTTTACTGGATTTCTGCATTGATTTGAATGTTGCACAACTCAGGTGTACATTTATATTGAGTCTGCATAAACAGTGTGGTTCATGAGTGTGTGTGTGTATTCACACAAACATACAAACTGCATACATAGAGTACCTGTGTTCGAAAATAACAATCTGTTATAAATCCTTCAGATTTAACAGTTCAGAAAGCCTTTTAGTAGCTTTCAAAACGTTTAGAGGAAGGTTGTTTAAAAATTAGTTTGAATTTTCTCTTGACATTTGCATTAATGAAGTCTTTTTTTCCTACAACAGAAACTGATTCTTCTGGGTTATCTTAAGCAAGAAAGGAATTTATTAAAGGGTTATTTTCATTATTCCTCAAGATTTCAAGTCCCAGGAGAGACCATCTATATTAGGCCATTCTTGCATTGCTCTAAGTACCTGAGGCTGAGTAATTTATAAGAAAAAGAAGTTTAATTGGCTCACGGTTCTGCAGGCTGTACAGGAAGCCTAGTGCCTGCATCTGCTTCTGGGGAGGCCTCAGGAAGCTTTTGCTCATGGCAGAAGGTGAAGTAGGATCAGGCACTTCACATGGCAAAAACAGGAGCAAGGGGGTGGGGGTAGGTGTCACACACTTTTAAACAATCAGATCTCATGAGAACTCACTACGGTGAGGACAGCACCAAGCCATGAGGGATCAGTCCCCATGACCCAGACACCACCAGGCCCTACCTCTAACTGGGAATTACATCTCAACATGAGATGTGCAGGGGAGATCCAAACTACATCACCATCCAATTGGTCAAGCTTATTGGATCATGTATCTGCACCCTAGCTTCCTTAGTGGGAGGAAGCAGTAGGAAACGTGCACTTAGATTTAACCCCTTCACTCCCCACTTCTACTAATATGTATTTTCTTCAAGTGGAAGATAGGGATACTGGTAGGAAGGGTAGTGAAAGGAATTCATTTCTTGCAGTTAGGGAGGAGACTGAGAACTTCAAGGTGGAGGGACCACATCTGGGGAGAGCCTTGTTGCTGGTGAGGACTGCAGGGAATCATATGGTGAAGGGGCTGAGCATGCCCACTCAGGCCTTTCCTCCTTTTTTTATGAAGCTACCAGTCCCAGGCCAGGCGTGGTGGCTCACGCCTATAATCCCAGCACTTTGGGAGGCCGAGGTGGGCAGATCACCTAAGGTCAGGAGTTTGAAACAAGCCTAGCCAACGTGGTGAAACCCCATCTCTACTAAAAATACAAAAAATTAGCCTGGCGTGGTGGGAGGCTGAGGCAGGACAATCACTTGAACCAAGGAAGGCAGAGGTTTCAGTGAGCCGAGATCACACCACTGCACTTCAGCCTGGGCGACAGAGCAAGACTCTGTCTCAAAAAAAAAAAAAAGAAAGAAAGAAAAGTCACCAGTCCCACTCTCACAGTAACCCATTCATCTATTAACCCATTAGTCCATGAATGGATCACCAGCCCTCATGACCCAATCACTTCTTAAAGGTCCCACCTTTCAGTACTGCCATATTGGGGATTAAGTTTCCAATACATGTAATTTGGGGGACACATTCCAACCAAAGCAGTTAAGATTGATAGTGAAAATATATACCATAACTTTTTCTCAGACACTGGGAATTACTGTAAAAATGATCTCTTATCCTAAATTACTTTATGGTTTTTCTCTTCTCATTAAAGTAAACTCAGATGTGCCCATCAAAATTCTATTTGAATTTTCTGGTTTTGTAGAGGCCAAATAAATAGGAAGAGTTTGTTGTTGCTACTTCTACACTGCTGTGTATGTAGAAGTGGGAATGTAAACTAGTACAACCACTATGGAAAACTGTGTGGAGATTCCTTAAAGAACTAAAACTAGAATTACCATTTGATCCAGCAATCGCACTACTGGGTATCTACCCAGAGGAAAAGAAGTCATTATATGAAAAAGATAATTGCACATGCATGTTTATAGCAGCACAGTTCGTAATTGCAAAAATGTGGAACCAACCCAAATGCCTATCAATCGATGAGTGGATAAAGAAACTGTAGTATAAATATATGACAGAATACTACTCTGCCATAAAAAGGAATGAATTAATGGCATTCACAGCAACCTGAATGAGATAGGAGACTACTATTATTCTAGGTGAAGTTAACTCAAGAATGGAAAGCCAAACATCGTATGTTCTCACTCATAAGTGGGAGCTAAGCTATGAGGATGCAAAGGCATAAGAATGACACGATAGACTTTGGGGACTCAGGGAAAGGGTCGGAAGAGGGTAAGGGATAAAAGACTACAAATTGGGTTCAGTGTATACTGCTTGGGTGATGGGCAGACCAAAATCTCACAAATCACCACTAAAGAACTTAACTCGTGTAACCAAATACTACCTGTTCCCCCAAAAAAACCTATGGAAATAAAAAAATTTTAAGTTTGTGTGTAAGTTAAAGGAAACAACAGAGAATATAGTGGTATTTGAAGTACATGTTGAGTCTATACTGACTGACTGTGGTTTGTTCATTCAGCAGACATTTACTGAGTACTTTCTGTGTGCTTGACAGTATGCTAGCCCTCTTCTGCCTCTGTCTAGTTCTGTGTCTCTAGGCAAAGTATTTAAGCTGTCTAATCTTTAATATCATCTGGGGAAAAGAATATTGCCAGGTAAGATATGAAATGCATGACATGCACTATCCAATTTAGCCCTCACCAAACTTGTCCAAGGACACAGAACTAATCAGTCAATAGTAGTGGCAGAGCCAAGTTTCTGATTCATATTTTTCTGATTCCAGAACCTAAGCTCTGATCCTCTGCAAGTACGTTATCATGCTTTTTACAAGAATTAAAGCAATACATCTTAAATACGTAGTATAGCATGTAGTAAACAAATTGTAGGAGATACACTCATTGGAACCCCTGTTACTATGCACAGCGCTTTGCACTGATTCCATTTATGGCTCAGGAGTGCTGTGAAGATGTTAGTTGGAATTATTATATGAAATAATTAAGTAGGACTTCATTTACATTAGAATGTGAATGAATGATAAAATATGTTAATCTTGGGTGATGGACGGTCAAGCATAATCTGAGGACTGAGATACTGCTGAGAGGAAGAGTATAGGTAATACTTAAGTTGAAAACATCTGGCAAAGCAGAGAACCCAGAGAAGATGGCTGTAGTATCCTACTGATGGGAAGGATAGGACCTTTCACCTTAGGTGGGATCCTGTAATCCGGGTTTCTGATCATTGCTTCTCATTTCACAGTTACACCCAAGTGGATACAATAAAAGCGTCAAGATGGAAGATTCAGTATTGTAAAGATGTTGACCTATAGATTCTATGTAATCTCAATTTTAAAACTCAGCAGGTTCTTTTTTCCAAAAATCAAAAAGCCCTTTTCAAAATCGGCTTAAAATCCAGTTTTAAGAAACTTGAAAAGGTCAAGAATAGCTCAGGCAGTCTTAAAAAACAAAGTCGAAGGATTTATACTGTGAGACATGAGTACCTATTCTAAACTATAGTAATGAAGACAGGATAGTATTGGTACATGGATAGAAAAACACTGACCCATGGAACAGAACAGAACAGAAAGTCCAGAAAAACTCCACACATATAGGGTCACTTGATTCATTAGAAAAGTGACACTAGAGTGCAGTGGGAAACGGATAAGCCAACAATATAACAGGACTCTGGATACTGCTTAACAAAGAACAGCATATCACTTAATGGTGAGTCACGCTGGAAGCATTCTCCCTAAAGTTACGAGTAAGGGTAAGGTTGCTCACTGTCACCATTACTATTTATCATTGTATTAGAGGTGGGGGCTGGGAAGAAGGCAAGTTAAAATGCTTCCCTGTTTACTAAGATTTCGCTGGTTTTCTCGAATAAAGGCACCTCAGATTATTTCAAGCTTTTAGTTTCTTTCTAGAGTTCTGAAAAAGTTGACTGACCATTTTTGCCTGTGCTTTCATTGCTTTTATAAAGGAGCCGATATTTGGAAATGTTTACCCTGCTGTTTTGGAAGTTGTCCATTTTACTTGATATTGGGACGTATCAAGAGACCACTATACCTTGAATATAAAATACAGGTACATTCCTTCCTGCCGTTATCATGTAGCAACAACGCTACTTCCTCCTGATAATTGGATTCAATTACCCCAACTAACATGGTGACTTCCTTGCCTGCTGGTCTCCTGGCACAAGGACCCTGAACTGGGAAACCTCAGCAAGTTAAAGTTTAAAGGATCTATTATTGTGTCTCTTGATGAAAAGGTTCCTCTCTTGGGAATCAGGACTTCTAGACTCAAAGTTGTGGGGATGAGAAGTACACACTTCCCACATGGGTCACTGGGAGTGAGAGTATGTGGTTATATTAATTTCCTATTGTGCTATGACAAACTTAGTGGTTTCAAACAACACAAATTTATTTTCTTACAGTTCTGGAAGCCTAAAATCAAGGTATCAACAGGACTGCTTTTCCTGAAGGCTTCAAGAAAAAGTCTGTTTCCTTGCCTTTTTCAATTTCTAGAGGCTACGTACATTTCTTGGCTATGTCCCCTTACTCAATGACTTAAGCAATGCTTAAGTCATTGCATCTACTAAGCAAACCTGCCTCTCTCTTGTAAGAATCTTTATGATTATATTGGGCCCATTGGATAGTCAAGGATAATCTCTGTATCTTGAGGTCATTAACTTAGCCATGTACCAATACTATCTTGTCTTCATTACTATAGTTTAGAATAGGTACTCATGTCTCACAGTATAAATCCTTCGACTTTGTTTTTTAAGACTGCCTGAGCTATTCTTGACCTTTTCAAGTTTCTTAAAACTGAAATCAAGCATTGTATGGTGCTGTGTCTCATATATACATAGCTGTCAAGCACACAGAAATCAATGAGTATTGATTTCGAGTATATGCTGTACCCTGGTGGACAGGGTCATTCCATCTCACAGGCTATTATCTTCAAGCTTTTGCTTCAGTTTCACTTTCAAAAGGGTTTTCCATCATTCCATCAGGCCAGCACTTTCTAGATTGTATAGTATGTGATAGGACCAGTGGATCCCATGGTTATGTACCTGCTGACACACCTCCTTTGCTGTAAAGTGGGTCCCTAAATCAAAGGCAATATTACACAGGATACATGTTGATGGATCAAATACCTGTAAACGTTTGAATAGTAGAGCTGGCCAACAACTTACAGGCAAGGAAGTCAAACTCATAAATGCAGATGGGCAGTTTCTAGTCAAGGAGAATCACTGCCCATTCTAGGATGGAAGGAATCCAACATAAGTCAACTTGCTGCCCAAGTTTTACATTAGAATGTGAATGAATGATAAAATATGTTAATCTTGGGTGACGGACGGTCAAGCATAATCTGAGGACTGAGATACTGCTGAGAGGAAGAGTATAGGTAATACTTAAGTTGAAAACATCTGGCAAAGGAGAGAGCCCAGAGAAGATGGCTGTAGTATCCTACTGATGGGAAGGATAGGACCTTTCACCTTAGGTGGGATCCTGTAATCCGGGTTTCTGATCATTGCTTCTCATTTCACAGTTACACCCAAGTGGATACAATAAAAGCGTCAAGATGGAAGATTCAGTATTGTAAAGATGTTGACCTATAGATTCTATGTAATCTCAATTTTAAAACTCAGCAGGTTCTTTTTTCCAAAAATCAAAAAGCCCTTTTCAAAATCGGCTAAATCTGTCTACTTAGTTATTTAATGCTGCTTACATGTTGGATTGTCTCTGGCAGGTAAAGATTGTGTTATACAATACCAAACCCCTCCTTCTGTGCCATATGTCATATATTTCTCCACTGCTTCTCCAGACTTCTTGTCCTTGATATGCCAGTCTTATTCCAGACCCCTGATCAACTAGCCAACTTATTTGCCATTTGCCATGAAAATATGTTTTACTTCAAGACACTTTCTTTCCACACAAAGTTGATGACCAGGAATACTGCCCCACATTATGCCGTTTGGAAGGGTTCTCCTCACTGCTGTCTTTTAAGGCCTGTCCTGTATGGGCCTGTAGGGTAGTAGCAGTCCATATTAATTTTGAACCTATATTCCAAGAAAACTCAGTGAATTCAGCTGAGGCTTTTTTGTCCTCCATAAGCTAGACATGAGAGCCTCCCAAGTGGCCATAATTGTGAGCTGAGGAAGGGACATCGGTAAAGAATCAGATATGACATGGGAGCCTGACCACCTGCCTGTGCCCAGCATATGATGGGCATCTCTGGCTACATCTTCACTTGATGTCCATAATCAGTTCTTACCAAGGCACATTAGTATGGATAGAGTTGTTTTTGGGGTTTTGCACTGCAGATGGCCCAGCCTTGCCACAGGAGTTGCCAGGAGTTGACCTTGTGATTCTCCCATTGGAGCTTGCCATCAACTTTCATGGTTTCTTATCTCATTTACTCGTCCCATAGAATATCCTGAATTGGTCCATGCAAGAGGGCTAAATACACCATACCTGCTAGAGAACTTTTACGTGCTATGGATCCCACTGAAAACTGGCAGACTTCTATCTCACCCAGTTTACAAGTCAGAACAGTATTGCCAGCTTCTGAATTCCCACAGAGGCCTACACAACTTGGTATGCTTCCCTGGTGGCAGAATAATTTTGGTGAAATGAGTGGGTGAGGAGCAGTAATTTGTCCTTTACTGTGAAGGGTATATCTTGGCATTCAAGCAGCCTACTGGGCCCTAAAAATTTCACTGATGTAACAGCTTGCTGGGTCTTAAGGATTATTTCCCATCCTCCAGTGTACAGTATGCTAGCTGCTTATTATTTACCTCACCCAGCTAGCATGATGTCATTAATGTGGTAGGTCATTGTGACATTATGTGGGATGTTCAGATGGTCTAGATCTCTTTGGATTATGATGCAATGTGGAATAGTTGACATAACCCTAGGACAATACTATAAATGGGTACTGCTGTCCTATATAAACACAAACTTAATTCTTTTCCAGCACCCTCAGGACCCAGTTCCATACACGTGCTCATGGTTCCTGTTGGTACATGTTGGTTAGGTCCTGCATCTCTTTGGTCATATAAGCCCATTTGGAATTGAAAGTGGACACACAGAATGAGGGCAAAACACCTGCAGAATAGCTGCTTCATCATGGTGTTGTGGGAGTTTTTCATATCAGGTTTTGTTACCTTTGAGTTTTTAAATTATGTGTCAAGCTTTGATTTTAAAAAAAAACTCAATTATTAAAAAGAAACTGAGACAGTCTGTCTTTCCACATATCTCTATTTACCTAATGCTATTGTTGTGTGTGTTAATAAAATTCAATTTTAGCTTCATATTCATGCAATATTTTCATTTACCTTTGATTCAACCTTGACCTTTAAAAAGCCAAAAAGACAAATACCTATTTTGACACTGGTTCTGATCTGTCTGAAATTCTGTGTGACCAATGGTCAAGTAACCTTGCAGGCTATTTATCATGTCTAATCTGAAAAAAGTCATTGTATTTACTAACATTTTAATATTCCCCTTATAATATAGGTAAGCATTCTAAACATGATTGTGGCAAGAAATTATATGCTTTACATGTTGAAATTCTGTGTCAACTGAAGTACATATGTATATTATTGCAAGAGTGAATTTCTTCAATAATGATTGTGACAGTTAGTAAATTTAAGTAGAAAGTAATTATAAACGTCCAGATACTTTTTTAAATGGGCAAAATATATGAAACAATGGCCCTAAAGGCATTGGACATAGGCTGTGAAGGACAGTGATCCATGAGAGACGGAATGCAAACAAGATGCGCAATACAATTGCTCCAACTTGCTGCCTGAAGAAAGGCTTTGGCATGGGGAAAGGGAACCCAGAAGACTCCATGAGGTGAGGAGATATAGGTGGGAGTCCTGAGAACCCAAGGCAACTAGAGTTCACAGGGTAGAATACTAGAGAGGACAGAGCGACACAGAGAGAACTCCAGAGATCTGCTGACCATTCCTCTAAAGTATTAAGCTAAATGATCAGTACATGCATGAGAGGAAATAACCAAAGGCTTGGCAAAGAACCATCAGAAAGGATTAGAGGAAACAATACTCAAAGCTCACACAGGATGGTGAATGATTCCTGATCCCGTCAGCAAGAGTGGAAAAGGTCATAATTCACAAGGTGCCAGTTAGAGTACTAAGAAAGGTCTTGCTTCAGTAGTGGGAAAAAATATCCCTTGACTAAATGCTCTAGAATAACCTAACAAAGCTTAAAAGCAAGACCCAAAAACATTCAGACTGTGTCCAAATAACTTAATCATACTCCAGAAGAAAGTTGAAACTGTTTTAGGGATATGAAAATAATCTACAAAGTAAAATTCACAATGGCTGGCATCCAATCAAAAATTACCAGGCATGCAACAGAAAAATACAACCCATAATAAGAAAAATAAAACATTCTAGGCTGAGTGCGGTGGCTCACGCCTGTAATCCCAGCACTTTCAGAGGCCAAGGTAGGTAGATGACCTGAGGTCAGCAGTTCAAGACCAGCCTGGCCAACATGGTGAAACCCTGTCTCTACTAAAAATACAAAAATTAGCAGGGTGTGGTGGCACTCACCTGTAGTCCCAGCTATTCAGGAGGCTAAGGCAGGAGAATCGCTTGAACCCAAGAGGCGGAGGTTGCAGTGAGATCGTGCCACCGCACTCCAGCCTAGGCAACAGAGCGAGACTCCGTCTCAAAACAAAAAATAAAACATTCTGTCAAAACTGACTCAGAAATTACAGATGATGAAGATTATTAGACAAGGACATTAAAACAATTATTATCATTATATTCCATATATTCAAGAAACCAGAGGAAAGACTGAAGATATTACAGAAAAAGAAGGTATAAAAAGACCCATATCAAACTTCTAGAGATGAAAACTCCAATGTCTGAGATGAAAAATATGTTACATGAGATTAATGGCAGATTAGATATTGCAGAAAGAGATTAGTGAACTTGAAGGTAGAACCTCCCTGAAACAGAGAGTAGAAAGAACAAAATAAGACATACACCTCCTACCAAAATAAAAAGAGCATCAGTAAAGGGTGGGACAACTTCAGGCAGCCAAATGCATGGTGTATAATTGCAGCCCTTGAAGGAGAAGAGTGGGGAGCAAAAAATGGTGGTGGTCTAGTCCAAAGTAAGTAGAAAAAAAAGAAATATGAGAGCAGAAATCAAAAGAAAAGGTAGGCCGGGCGCGGTGGCTCATGCCTGTAATCCCAGCACTTTGGGAGGCCAAGGAGAGTGGATCATGAGGTCAGGAGTTCAAGACCAGCCTAGCCAAGATGATGAAAGCCCGTATCTACTAAAAATATAAAAAATTAGCTGGGCTTGGTGGCACGTACCTGTAATTCCAGCTACTTGGGAGGCTGAGGCAGGAGAATAGCTTAAACCCAGGAAGGGGAGGTTGCAGTGAGCCGAGATCACGCCACTGTACTCCAGCCTGGGCGACAGAACAAGACTCCGTCTCAAAAAAAAAAAAAAAAAGTAGAAATACAATAGAGAAAATCAATGAAACCAAAAGCTAATTCTTTGAGAAGCTAAGTAAGTGTGATAAACTTCTAGGCCAAATGATCAGGAAAGAGATAGAGAAGACAAATTATCAGTATAGGTAACAAGAGGTGATAATACTACAGATTCTACAGTTGTTAAAAGGGAACATTTTGAACACTTTGTATCAGTATATTTGGCAAATTAGATAAAACAGAAAAATTCCTTGAAGATGCAAACCACTAAAGCTCAGCCAAGAAATAGATACCCTAAAAGACTCTTAAAGAAATTGAATTTATAGTTACAAATCTTGCCATAAAGAAAAAAATCCAGGCCCAGATAGCTTCATTGGGGATTTCTAACAAACATTAAAGAAGTAATAACAATTTTACACAAACTTTTCCAGAAAATGGAAGAATACATCCCAACTGAGTCAACTAATTCTATGAGCCAGCATTTTTCCCATGAAGGTAAACACAACATGTATTGACTATGAATTATGTATATGAAGCCAACTCCTTGTACAATCCCATGTCACCACAGTTGTTGGAAATGAGGGTGGGCAGATTAAGGAATATTGGGGATTAATGTATGTGTTGAGTATATTTTAAAATGTTTTAGAATACTAGGATTTTGATGAACTGAATTTGCAAGACATCACATATTTAACCATGTTACATTTTTGCTTAGACCCTTCAATGACATCCCATTGCTGTTGGGATAGTCTTAATATAGCCTACATTGCCCCCTGCCTGATCTGACCATCACTTAACTCTGCAGCCTAATTAACATTCCTTCACCCCTTACTCTTTCTTCTCCATCCACCCTACCCTTCATTTTGGCCCTTCAAACTCCTCCACATGGCACTTGCACACACTGTCAGAGCCTGGAAAGCTGTTCCCCATTTTAGCCACTCATTAATTCCTACTCACCATTCAGCTCACAGCTAAGTCATCAAATTCTCAGGGAAGACTTCCCTGACCTTCCTGACGAGGCCAACCCCTGTCATAGGTTCCAATTGTACCCTGAGAATCTCTCCTCCCAGCATTTACTAGAATGCAAGTTGTTATATGAAATGTTGTATGTGGTGTGTGATTATTGTATAAATGTCTGTCCCTCAGAGTATAAAGTCCATGGAGTCTGGGATTGAGTCTCGTTTTGTTGGCTATTTTACTCTCAATGGTTGCCACAGTGTCTGGCACATTATGGGGCCCCCAAAACACGTATGAAAGGGCAAGAAGAGAGAGAAGGGAAAAGAGACAAAACAAAACACTCCAGCCTGTGGTCTAGTAGCTAAGCTTCTGTGCTTTTATGGCTACAGCCTGAGTTAGATTCCTGTTCAGGGAACGAATCTCATTATTGAGTATCTATTACTTCGATTTAAAAAAAAAAAGAAGAAAAAAAAAAGACCAAAGGCAGGCAGTCCTTGGAGTCATGGACAAATTAATTTCAAGAATGAATGCAGTTTTTATTTCCACAGCATTTTCACTGGATGGAAGCATTAACAGTTGAAACATCTGAAAAAAAGAATTGATTTCAAGATGCCCTGTTTTGGGTCGTATGAGCTCTGTGAGCATACCTGCTCAGTTTTTATTTACTCACCTCTATTACATATGTCTCATTTATTTGGTTAATCTAGTACTCAGCAGGTAGAAATATTGGTTTGTAAGTTAAAAAAAAAAATTCCCACAGTGACTTACATAGACTTGGGGTTGGGGTTGCAAGTTATTTTACTTATTTTTTTTCACATGACAAGTTCAGAGAAAGACCTATTTCAGGGCTGTGTAGCTGATCAGAGAGATCCCCCTAAGAAATCAGAGTCCTACAATGCTGCTCTGCCAGTCTTAGCATGCTTGGAGAGATGGCTGCTACATCTCCAGGGTCAGAGACCCAAAGCCCTCCCTGGGGACCTCTGCCTGCAGCTCCTTGCCAGAACTGGTTCACATGGCCACTATCTGTGCAAGAGAGGCTGGGAAATTTAGTACTTGAGTTTTCCAGCTTCTCCTTTTTAAGAGAAAGGGGAATTGGGATGGATACTGTGAGTCAATTCTGGGCTCATTGAAAAGGTTCTTGGGATCAACTTGGAGAATCCAGAGAAGGGCCTACAGAAAACACAAAATGGTAACTATAAGATTCAAGAGAAAGTTTCAATGAGACAAATAGCTTATCTTGGAGAAGAAGTTTAGGAGCCCTCACTTTCTCTGCCTTTACCTGGTTGATCCTATTCAAAATTCAGCTCTAGGACAGGCACCATGGCTCATGCCTGTGATCCCAGCACTTTGGGAGGCTGAGATTAGAGGATCACTTGAGCCCTAGAGTTCAAGACCAGCCTGGGCAACATAGTGAGACCCTATATCTATAAAAAAAATTAAAAAATTATGACTGGGCACAGTGGCTCACACTTGTATTCCCAGCATTTTGGGAGGCTGAGGTGGGTGGATCAGATCACTTGAGGTCACGAGTCCAAGACCAGCCTGGCCAACATGGTGAAACCCCGTCTCCACTAAAAACACAAAAATTAGCTGGGCATGGTGGTGCATGCCTGTAATCCCAGCTACTTGGGAGGGTGAGGCAGGAAAATTGCTTGAACTCGGGGGGTGGGGGCGGGTGGGGGAGGTTGCTACTCGGGAGGTTGGGGCAGGAGGATCATTTGAGCCCAGAAGGTCAAAGCTGCAAGTGAGTCTTTTTTTTTTTTTTTTTTTTTTTGGTGGGGGGACAGAGTCTCACTCTGTCACCCAGGCTACAGTGCAGTGGTGCGATCTCCATTCACTGCAACCTCTGCCTCCTGGGTTCAAGTGATTCTCCTGCCTCAGCCTCCTGAGTAGCTGGGATTACAGGTGTTTGCCACCATGTCTGGCTAATTTTTGTTTTTGTTTTTTGTTTTGAGAAGGAGTCTCGCTCTGTCACCCAGGCTGGAGCGCAGTGGCATGATATCGGCTCACTGCAACCTCTGCCTCCTGGATTCAAGCGAGTCTCTTGCCACAGCCTTCCGAGTAGCTGGGACTACAGGCGCCCACCACCACCCCGGCTGATTTCTGTATTTTCAGTAGAGACCGGATTTCACCATCTTGGCCAGGCTGGTCTTGAACTCCTGACCTTGTGATCCGCCCACCTCAGCCTCCCAAAGTGCTGGGATTACAGGCGTGAGCCACTGCACCCGGCCAATTTTTGTATTTTTAGTAGAGACAGGGTTTTACCATGTTGGCCAGGCTAGTCTCAAACTCCTGACCTTAGGTGATCTACCCACCTCGGCCTCCCAAAGTTTACAGGCAGTGAGCTGGGATTACAGGTGTGAGCCACCGTGCCTAGGCTGCAGTGAACCTTGATTGCGCCACTGCACTCCAGCCTGGACAACAAAGCAAGACCCTGAAAATAATAAAATGCAGCTCTGGTGTTCCTTCCTGTAGGAAGTGTTTCCAAGTTATTTCCTTTTTTTTTTTTTTAACACCTTTGTTGAGATATCATTCACATACTACAAAATTCACCCTTTTAGTATATATGTTGCTGAAGCAAGTAGGGAAATTCACCCTTTAAAAATATACAATTAAAGGGCTGGTTCATATATTACAGAGTTGTGCAGTCATCACCACCATCTATTTTCAGAACATTTTCATCTTCCCACAAAAGAAACCCAGTACCTATTAGCAGTCATTCTCCATTCTCCACTCCCCCCAGCACCTGGGAATTTCCTTTCTGTTCTATAGATTTGCCTATTCTGGCCAATAAATGACATTTTGCAACTGGATTCTTTCACTCAGCATAATGTTTTCAAGGTTCATCCAGAAACCGTGTATCAGTACTGCATTCCTTTTTACAGATCCCACTGTATAGATATGACATTTTGTTTAACCATTCATCAGTTGATGAACTTTGGGTTGCTTCCACATTTTGGTTATGAATAATGCTGCTACAAATACTCATGTACAAGTCTTTGTGTGGACATATGTTTGCATTCTCTTGGGTATATATACCTCTATCACATATGTCTTATTTATTTGGTTAATTCACTGCTGGGTCATATGATAACCCTATGTTCAACATTTTAAGGAACTGCCAAACTGTTTCCCAAGTGAGCAGGGTTGGATCTTTATTTTAAACATTTGAAATACTTGTAATCATTTTAAGTAACAGTTTAGTTTGAAAATGACTACTTTTACAGCTTGTGCAATATAAAATGGCTGTACCCTGTGGCTGTTCAGAACGATATACATTGGATTTTGTCACGTGTGCCCAGGGTAGGAGAAAATAAAATTTAAATTCTATTTGTTTCTTACCATTTTTAATTTCTGCTCGTGTATGGTTTTGTTTGTTTATTGTTTTTGAGACGGAGTCTTGCTCTGTCGCCCAGGCTGGAGTACAGTGGCGCATCTCGGCTTACTGCAACCTCCACTTCCTGGGTTCAACAGATTCTCCTGCCTCAGCCTCCCAAGTAGCTGGGATTACAGGAGCCAACCACCACACCTGGCTAATTTTTGTATTTCTAGTAGAGACAGGGTTTTGCCATGTTGGACAGGCTGGTCTCAAACTCCTGACCTCAGGTGATCCATCCGCCACAGCCTCCCAAAGTGCTGGCATCACAGGCATGAGCCACCACACCTGGCCTATTTGTGTATTTCAAAGGCACATATTGTACTTATATATTAGTGAACTCATATAATTTTTTAAAATTACAAAGTTAATAAAGCAGCTCAAGTTTGAGGGAGTTTTAAAAAATTACTAATTTTTAAAATATCACAATATGGCTGCACTGACTGGCAACTAATATTGCAGCTTGCATGGGAAGCCTTTAGAGCTTATACAGATTGCTGGACTGAGATGACAAGGACCCCATGAGCCTCCTGAACCCTTCAGTCTTTTTTCCTTGATTCCATAAGATGGCTCTTCCCAATCACGGCAACCTAGCAAGTCCTCAAAGAAAACTGAAATATAAATGAACATGCTTAAGTAGAGAAAAAGCTTAAGGGAAGCTTCTGTTCTTCCATTCACATATTAACTCCTGCTCATTCTTTAACACTCCCTTAGGCATCCCTGCTCCCACCTTCCCAGTCACCCTGTCCAATCCTCAACCCATATCCTCAAATGAGGGTGGATGCCTCTCCTATGTGTGCCATAAAAACCCGTATTTCTATCTAAGCACTTACTAAACAGCATTGACATTGTTTTCTCTGTATCCATGTCACCAGAGAGTGATCCCATTGTGGGCAGGACTCATTTTATTCATCTCTATGTCACTGGCTCCAAGCACAGTACTTAATGGAGAGTACACAGTATCTCCTAATTAATCAGTGAATGGCTTTTTAAAATAATGACATTCCTGCCTCGAGTAGGCCAGACATACAGCAACCCCTCACAGCCAAATTGGGAAATGGTGGTTCATCGTATACAAAGACTGACTGATAGAATGAAGTGTGAAAGGAAAATAAAATGTCAGACCCCAGGCCGGGCGCAGTGGCTCACACCTGTAATCCTAGCACTTTGGGAGGCGGATCACCTGAGGTCGGGAGTTCGAGACCAGCCTGACCATGGAGAAACCCTGTCTCTACTAAAAATACAAAAATTAGCCAGGCATGGTGGCACATGCCTATAATCCTAGCTACTCGGGAGGCTGAGGCAGGAGAATCACTTGAACCTGGGAGGCAGAGGTTGCGGTGAGTCGAGATCGTGCCATTGCACTCCAGCCTGGGCAACAAGAGCGAAACTCCATCTCAACCACAACAACAATAAAGGGAGACCCCAAACTTTCTATGCCAAAGGGAAAAGTGAAGCTTGGAAACTCCGTCATGCAAAAAAAACTGCCTTTTCTTTTGCCTAAACACAGCTGCAAGATAGAAGGTTACATAGCTCCTCAGTTGGTCTCCCTTACCTTGACAATGTAAACAGCTTATCTTCACAGATATAGCACAAAGACAAGACTAGAAACCATCCCTCTGCCCACCCCAGACATATGCAGATGTACTGAGTCCAGACAAATGCATAACTGACTTTTCCTTTACCCCACTTCACATGTAACATATGGATTCAGTGAGCACTAATCAAAGCCTCACAAGAATATGACCACTTAACTCACTACCTACACTCCTTTTTGGTTTTTTCCTCTACCGCTACCCTTCCTACCCTCACTTTCCCCTTTAAATACTGAAGCCCTCAAAATCCTCTTTGGAAAAAGTGCGGGCCACAGATCCTACTGTGACTTGTGTCTTTTTCCCCTTTGTGTCCTCAACCTTGGCAAAATAAGCCTCTAAACTGATTGAGACCTGTCTCAGATACTTTTTATTTCACAAAAGTATTCACCACTCAGTGAGTCATGATGATGACAGTTTAACATATATTCATTAACACCTAAGAACTACCCTACAGGATATGTACAATTGTTAACCTTAATGTACAGAAGAGGAAACTAAATCTTGAGAGATTCATGACTTGCCTGAGGTCACACAGAAAGTAGAGGAGTCAGGAGTTGAATGAGTGGAATCTAAATTCTATGAAGGCATTTGGGAGGCCAAGGCGGGTGGATCACTTGATGTCAGGAGTTCGAGACCAGCCTGGCCAACATGGTGAAACCCTGTCTCTACCAAAAATACAAAAATTAGCCGGGCATGGTGGCAGATACCTTAATCCCAGCTACTCAGGAGGCTGAGACAGGAGAATTGCTTGTATCTGGGAGGTGGAGGTTGGAGTGAGCTGAGATCGCTCCACTGTACTCCAGCCTGGGCGACAGAGTGAGACTCCATCTCCAAAAAATAAAAATTAAAATAAATAAATAATATGAAGGCAGAGCCATGTCAGTCTTTCATCACTGCACACACAGGGCCCATATATGTTTACATTATATATATATATTATATATATATATATGAGAGAGGGAGAGCACAAGCATGCAGGAGTCCAACAACTGTTGGTCAAATGAATTCAACTGGCCACACCTGACATCGGCTGACTATCCAGAGCTTATGGCAAAAAGGCAAATCCTCAGTCCCCAGACTGACTCTCTGGCTCATCTTCCCCATTGTTTCTCCTTGTTCCCCTCCCAGATTGGGTCAACCTCCAGGTTGCTATCTTTAGCATTAGTTTGAGGACAGCAAGCCATGGGCACACAAGTGAGGAAAAACCCATTATGTAAAAGAGGAGATGATTAGCTGGGCATGGTGGCTCATGCCTGTAATCTCAGCACTTTGGGAGGCCGAGCTGGGCAGATCACAAAGTCAGGAGATCGAGACAATCCTGGCTAATTCAGTGAAACCCCTCTCTACTAAAAATACAAACAATTAGCCAGGCGTGGTGGCATACGCTTGTAGTTCCAGCTACTTGGGAGGCTCAGGCAGGAGAATCGCTTGAACCCAGGAGGCGGAGGTTTCAGTGAGCAGAGATTGCGCCACTGCACTCCAGCCTGGGCGACAGAGCGAGACTCTGTCTCGAAAAAACAAAACAAAACAAGAAACAAGAGAAGATGATTAAGGTAACACAGGAGGGCCACTCTGAGATGGGAATGGAAATAAGCTGTTTGCTTTTGTGGTGGGATCTCCCTAGGGGATTGCTGTGTATAAGACACAGTGCTTTTTAATCCTTACAACAGCCCCCATCTTCAACACATCTCTCACTGCTTCCTCTGTTCCAAACTTATCTAATGACAACATACCATTTTCTGAGGATTCAAACTTTTGCATCTGTTAGTCTCTTCTACTAGTGCCTGTTTCTACCTGCAACCTACCCATCAAAATCTTACCCAGTTTTCATGAGCCAATTCAAACACTACCTCTGAAGACTTCCCTATTCAGTTCTGAGAACTCTTCTTTCCCACCTTTGCATTCCTACAACATGCTACCACTCGCATGGCACCTATCTTACTGCACTCCAAGTCTTTCTTTGAGTCCTTGTGTTATTTCTGCTGCTATGTTGTGGGTTCCTCAGAGACAGGAACTCTTATCTAATGGATCGTTATGTTTCCTGTGGCTTTTATATATAATAGGCACTTAATATTTGTTGGATAACACAAACAGCACCAACCTGTCCTTACTGCTACTGTTGCAAGAGAAGGATGAGTAGACATGCCCAAATCCAGTCAGCCAAATATCAGGTACAATCATATAAGGCCACACTTTTCTATATTTCCTTCACCTAGCAAATCAGCCTAGATAGCTTTAAAATACACCAAAACAAAGCTCTGAGTGATAATCAACAATTAGTCACCCAGGGCCATGTGTGGTGGCTCACACCTGTAATCCCAGCACTTTGGGAGGTCAAGGTGGGCAGATCACTTGAGGTCAGGAGTTCCAAAACAGCCTGGCCAACATGGTGAAACCCCATCTCTACTAAAAATACAAAAATTACCTGGGCATGGTGGTGCACACCTATAATCCCAGCTACTTGGGAGGCTGAGGCTTGAGAATCGCTTGAGCCTGGGAGGCAGAGGTTGCAGTGAGCTGAGATAGTGCCACTGCACTCCAGCCTGGGTGACAGAGCAAGACTCTGTCTCAAAAAAACAAAAAAGCAAACAAACAAAAACCAACAAACAATTAGTCACTCCAATGGCAAACCATCTTTTATGGCAGACAGCCATAAAATAAGGTGAGGCCGGAAATGCTCTGCAGAATATCTCACATTCCCTATAGCTTCTTAGGTTGTCCCTCGTGTTCTCAGCCACGGTAGGAAGATGAAGAGGGAGTATGAGGCCTATACAAATCTAAGATTTTAATAGGAACTTTAATAGCTATTAATTGGCAGCTATTGTACAAGCTTGAGGCTAGAAATCTAGATTCCCTATGATTTAGAACAGTGATTCGTCCTCAGCAGATGAGCTTTTAAAAAAAAGAAAAATAGACTGGTGATTCTTAACCATATTTCTACCACAACAAATCAAATTTATAAGACATCCCCCCACAATCATTTAGGAATGCCACAGTAAGGGAATGTAAATACACTAAAATATTTTTTGTTCCCTTCTCTAACTTAGTCATAATAACAAAGCAGCATCATGTTAAGGACTTAATTCTGATTCCATTGCTTGGTCTGTCAATTTTATTTATCATATCCATCTACGTCCCATTACCACCACTCTAGTCCCAGTTACCATCACCTCAGACCTAGACAACCACAGAAGCCTCCTCACTGGTCTCCCTGTTTCCATCTTGGCCCTCCTCCAGTCAATTTTCTATATGATAGCCAGAGCAATTTGGAAAAAGTACTGTGTCTTTCACTCTAAAATAATCAATGTCCTGTGTATAGCTGCTTAATAAATAGCCATGTGAGACAATTCAAAGAAACTCTCCTTCTGCAAATAACAAAACCCAAGGCCAAAACATACTGAAACTTCAATTCCAGAACTGAGGTCAGAATTTGGAATTCATAATTGCACAACTGAGCCTCATTTCAATGGGCCATGCTGCTTCTCCCAAATAGGTATTTCATTTTCTATGTTATCAATGGAAGACAAATGAGATAATTTGAATTGATCTAGAGCCTGCTTTCAGAGCTACAAAATATGAAAAAAACTGATCACCAGGGGATAAAAGGGATGACAACCTCGACTGAACTGATACAGTAAGGACCACTCGCACATGGATCCCATGTGTCCCAGGGTCCACCTCCTCTAGCCAACTGAAGGACAGGGGCAGCATTCCAGATCCAGGACTATGTGATCCACATGGGGAGCATAGGATTTCACTGGTTGGATGTGCAGAATTTGTGTCTTCCATGGTTTCCCATGCATCTGCTGAAGAAGAGTGGCGATTCGAGTCTCTGCAGATTCTGCCCACCTTTGCCACTCTGGCTTGGTGGCTGGTGACAACGTTTTTCCCCTAGTATTCCTGGTAGCTCCATTTTTCCATTGGTTGGTGGTAATTTGCTGAGGATACAGCCAATGTTCTTTCTCTATTTTGCTGACTTCAAGAGGCTGAAGATTCTTCCCTGGGAAAGATTCCACATTTTGGTGGATATGCAAAATGCCTCCAGCATCTTGCCGTAACACTTGGCAGGCAATGGGCCAGCCTTCTTCAGAGCTGGGAATCAGCCCCAGGATCACCCTATCTGCAATATTTGAGAGCTTCAGTTTTCTGTTATCTCCAAAGTGTATTTGGCACCGATCTGCTACTCCATTGATCTCAAGGTTATTTCTTAGAGCAACTACAGCATGGGGATTCCACTCACAAGCATGGACGAAGGCAGCACCAGCATGAACTAGGAAAGGCAACGTAAAATAACCAATCCCTGCATAGAGATCCACCAGCACTTCTCCAGCACAGGACAACGATGCCACTCGAAGCTTCTCAGTGATGTTTCCGAAGGAGAACATACACTGGGTCACATCAAACTTATAAAGGATACCATTATCCACATGCTCTACCCAGCCATGGTCACCCAGCAGCAGTGTCACTGCAGGAGTTCGAGTGCCATCCGGTGATACCCGCCCGCGTTTTGCCAAACGCCGGACGCCAAGTGCGGAGGCAACGGTCTCCCAGAGTTCCGGTCCCAGATTTTTCCACTGACTGGCTTGGAAACAGTCTTCACTCAGCAACAAGAGATTACCATGCCGTTGCCATGATCGGGGCAAATCAGCCTCCAACTCGGCTGACCACTTGACTCCCCGGCCCTCCACCCAGCGACTCACCTCAAGACACAATTTTTGGGCAGGTGAACAACCCTGGGCCCTCTTTGAAGGAACAGGATCCGGGAGCTGCGTCAGCATACAGGCACTGCCTGGGGCAACACGATTTCTCAGCTCCTGCAGGTGCTGCTCTGGAAGCGTCTCTCCCAGCACTGGTAGCGCCACCCAGCCATCCGGCATCTTTTCCACACGGTGCTGTGTATCAAAGAGTTTCTGCCTCTCGAGATATTCTCTGTATCGCTGGGTAAACCGAGGCTCAGTCACAACTGCAACAACAGCCACGGGCTTCCCACTTTCTCTCTCCATGTTGTTAACGACCACATTCTCTCCCATCACCTCAGCGATACTCCATCTCCTCAGAGTGGACTCACCAGGCTGATTAAATTCGGAGTCTTAATAAGGAAGCCCGGCCGCTCACCCCGCCATGCCGGTGCCGGAAATGACGTGCAAGCAGGCAGGCACTAAATGTATTGATGCGATTGCTGGAGAATGGCGTCGCGTTGCGGGGGGGAGAAGCTGCGGCCGCCATGTTTTTTATGGGCAACCATTACTTTTTTTCCAGCCTGGGAGGAAATTTATAACAGGGAATCTTATGGACTAAAAGACTTCAAATTGGTATTTTCCAGAAACCTCATGCACTCTCTTCAGTGCTGCTCATGAATTCAAAGAGAAAAATGAACATGAAATTGTCAGAGGCGCGTGAACCAGAGCAACTCCATCTTAAATAGCAGCTGGGTAAAATGAGGCTGAAACCTACTGGGCGGCATTCCCAGATGGTTAAGGCATTCTAAGTTACCGGATGAGAGAGGAGGTCAGCACAAAATACAGGTCATAAAGACCTTGCTGATAAAACAGGTTGCAGTGAAGGAGCGGCCAAAACCTACCAAAACCAAAAGGGCCAGGAGAGTGACCTCTGGTCGTGCTCACTGCTGCACTCCCACCAGCTCCATGGCAGTTTACAAATGCCATGGAAACGTCAGGAAGTTACCCTATACGGTCTAAAAAGGGGAGGCATGAATAATGCACCCCTCGTTTAGCATATCATCTAGAAATAACCATAAAAATGGGCAACAAGCAGCCCTCATGGCTGCTCTGTCTATAGAGTAGCCATTCTTTTATTCCTTCACTTTCTTAATAAACTTGCTTTCACTTTGCACGGCAGACTTGTCCTGAATTCTTTCTTGTATGAGATCCAGGGACCCGCTGTTGTAGTGGATTGGGACCCACTACAATAATCAAAATGATTATTTGAATTTGGAGAAAGCGTTCCCATAGCTTAATGCTGTGCTCAGGTTAGCATCAGCAGCCACCTTATTTGCTGAAAGTGAAGAGTCAGTCAGCTTCTTTGTTCCCTTTTCATGCAGGTATAGTCATCACCATTTCACTGTCCTTTGGTCCAAGAAACAACTATTTGAAAGTCAGAAGGATCTGAGTTCCAATAAATCATATCACCCCTCAAAATTGTATTCTTCACTTATAAAATAGAATCTAATCTTCAGAAGATTGCTATAGTGAGTAGAGATGTTATAGTGTCTCAGACAATAACTAGTAAAAGAGTAGATACTTAAAAAGATACAAAGTAACAAGTTGGCTAGCTCACAGGTACTAAATACCTGTTGAAATGCTTTTATATACCTAAAGAAAAGGGGAATTCCCTATAGACTAAATCAAATAGTTGGATATAAGAGCTGTAAAGAAACCCTATCACTTCTGCTTCCCACTGTCAGAGGAGTCCAAACCGGAGTGACTCCATCTTGAATAAAATCTAAAAAAAGCAAAACCTGCTGGGTTACATTCCCAGAAAGTTAAGTACTCTCCATCATAAGACTGAGGCAGGAGAATAGTGTCTGGAGGCAGGAAACCTAAGGCTGATTCACACTGACTTCCTAGAACTAAATCAAAAGGAAAACCTCAACTTTCTACGCCTAAGTAACAAAAGGACCAGAGGTTACTCCCTTTGCAAACCTGCTTTTCTGCAGGGCAGATGGAAAATTGAAAGTACCTCTCTGATTGGTTGCAGAAGGCCACCAATCAATCCAAATACCCACTAGAGGTTTCCCATTGGCCACTTGGTGTGCACTCCATGCAAATGACATAATGGCCTGTGATTAGACGTTTGCATAGGAGTGCAACCCTGTAACTTCACTTCAGCCTCTGATTGCAGGCCACTGCTTCACTTGCATGGGGTGAACACCAGGTCACCAATAGGAAACCTCTAGTGGGTATATGGACCCCAGAAGATTCTGTAACCTGGCTATTGAGCCCCTAGACAGGGGCTGCTCCCATCCTGTGGAGTGTACTTTCATTTTCAATAAATCTGGTTTCGTTGCTTCATTCTTTCCTTGGTTTGTACATTTTGTCCAATTCTTTGTTCAAGATGCCATGAACCTGGACACCCTCTACCCGTAACAAGACCTTTTGGTTGAGGGAACAAGCTAATAATTCTTACTCACTAAACAAGACCCAGAACTTAAGGAAATATCCTGATGTCCTGATATCTTGAGAACAGAAAGCATTCTTAGTTTAAGAATAGGTTTCTCTTCAAAGATAATAATGTATTCATAAATTTTTGCTGAAATCAATAGTTATACAGAGAATAACACTACTAATACTCTGTCGCAAGCGGATCACAAGCTGTTGTACTAAAGCACATGAGACCATTATTCTTAACTAGCTACATAATTTTTGGTGTGGGGTCCTCCTCTTGCTTTCTGAGAACACCCTACTCTGTAACACAGTAGTCTTTAATAAACTTGCTTCTTTCACTGTGCTCTGTGACTGGCCCTAAATTCTTTCCTGCCTGAGATCCAAGAACCTGCTTTTGGGTCTGGAACAAAATTCCTTTTAAGTAACATTTCCTGTGGCAAGTTCCAAGGACTTTATTGAGGTGAGACTTTCAACCCTAAAGAAACAGACTGCGCAGGACCAACTGACTGACTTTGGGTAAGTAGGGGAATACATTTTTATACCGATGAAGGACAAGGACTTATCTAAGATTGGCTTTGAGGCCTACTTGGGAGGGTTAAAGGCCCGTCACAGCTGAAAATGGGTTTAGCACAATGGGATGTTAACCATTATTCACTGTGGATCCGTCCTCCTTGTGCTCTCTGTAAGAGCTTTCCAAAGGCTGCCACTTGGCAGTTTCCCGATTGCTTTCTACGCTCTACTGCTGCTTTATAAGAGAGGTCTCGTTGAACTGGTCCTGAGGTTTTTAACTTTCCTTTTCCTTGTTTGCCTTTGGGTTATGGGCCATTTGCCTGTCTGTTCTGGCATGTCGCTAGAAGACATTGGGGACAAATAACTCTGCAATATTTACTTTCCCTAGATCTAGACAACTTAAATGAATTGTTTATTGTCTCTCCTTTTTTGCAAAGATTACCTGGAATTTCGCATTTACAAGTTTTAAATGAAAAGGTCTAATGTGAAAGATTAAGCCTGGCAGTAATGATACCCGTCCCCTGTAGGTGAACTGCTCCAGGATGGAAAACCGGAGATTGCTTTTCGGCAGTTCTTTTCCATCTCCTTGCTAATGGAATGACTTTTACTTTTGGTTACAAATGGCAAGGCCATGTGAATCTTGTCCTGCTTGCCACTACTGGCCTGAACTTGGACATTCCTTTCTAGACCTTTGTCATTTCCCTTCCCTAGTGAAACATTTCTTTTTCTGAGTCCCCTATTGTGGTCTTATTTGGTTTCTGTGTTAACTTGGGCAATTCTTCCCCGTGGGTTTAGGGACAACCTTTACTTTCTTCCTTTATGTGGCTGAGAAACAAGGAACAGCCCTGAGTGTTCTTGTCTAGAAACAGGGATACATCCCTTGACCCATGGCATATTTTTCTAACCAATTGGCCATGTGGCTTCAGGATGACTCAGATGTTTCAGGGAAGTTGCAACAATTGCTCTTCTCATAGATGAAGACAATAAATTAACTTTGGGACAACATCTGGAGGTTTTGACCCCACACCAAATAACAAGAGGCCCTGGAAGCTAAACAGCACCAATAGATGAGTAGGGGGTAGTTATTAAAGTATCAGGCTTTATTGCTAAATACTCTTGATATAACTCTTAAAATATAACCGAAGACCTTAATCCTGGCTACCTATCTACTTGGATCCACAGGCACCCTAGATCATTCATGTACACAAGCTATGGAACAAATTTATTCCAGCTGGCCAGATTTAAAAGATGGGCCACTGGGGCTGGTGTAGTGGCTCACACTTGTAATCCCAGCACTTTGGGAGGCTGAGGCAGGCAGATCACTTGAGGTCAGGAGTTCCAGAACAACCTGGCCAACATGGTGAAACCCCATCTCTACTAAAAATATAAAAATTACCTGGACGTGGTGGTGTACACTTGTAGTCCCAACTACTCGGGAGGCTGAGGGAGGAGAATCACTTGAACCCAGGAGGCAGAAGTTGCAGTGAGTTAAGATCGTGCCGCTGCACTCCAGCCTAGAGACAGAGTGAGACTCCGTCTCAAAAAACAATAATAATTTAAAAAAAGAATTAACAGGTACATAAACTCCAAGTATGGCTTCCTGGTGTTCACGCTCATGCTGCTATTTGGAAATAATGGGGACTCTTTAACTGCTAAGGGCTTCCCTACAGAACATTATTTGGGAATTTTAAATCTACTAGATGCTTCCTCGCTGCCTAAGGAAGTTGCTGTGATTCACTGAAGGGGACATCAAAAGGAAAACTCCAAAACAGGCCATGCGCAGTGGCTCACGCCTGTAATCCCAGCACTTTGGGGGGCCAAGGCGGGTGGATCATGAGGTCAGGAGTTTGAGACCAGGCTTGCCAACAGGGTGAAACCCCGTCTCTACTAAAACTACAAAAATTAGTCCAGTGTGGTGGTGCATTCCTGTAATCCCAGCTACCTGGGAGGCTAAGGCAGGAGAATTGCTTGACCCTGGGCAGTGGAGGTTGCAGTGAGCCTGAGATGGTGCCATTGCACTCCAGCCTGGGCAACTTGAGCAAGGCTCCATCTCAAAAAAAGAAAAAAAAAAGAAAAGAAAACTCTAAAATAATAAAAGGGCATTCGTCTTTTATTTTGCAGATGCTACAGCTGAGGCAGCTGCATTTGAGGGAACCAGTTAATCTGGTAGGCATGTTGGTGCCCACTGCCTTGGTGATGATAAAGCTAGAACATGGTTAATACTAGAAAAGAATAAAAATGGGCTAAAACCCATGGGTTAACTCCAAACACTTCCAGATGGCTGATGCAAATGACAGATGATATATCCCAAGAACTGATCAATGGAAAATAGTTAAGTATTGGAATGGCTCTACTCATTTGGGAAGAGATTTCTCATTTCAATTAATAGGGCTCATCTGTTTATAGAAAAAGACTTTCTTTTTTTTTTTTTTTTTGAGACAGAGTCTCACTCTGTCACCCAGGCTGGAGTGCAGTGGTGCGATCTCAGCTCACTGCAACCTCTGCTTCACGGGATCAAGCAATTCTCTGCCTCAGCCTCCCGAGTAGCTGGGATTACAGGCGTCTGCCACCATGCCCAGCTAATTTTTGTATTTTTAGTAGAGACAGGGTTTCACCATGTTGGCCAGGCTGGCCTTGAACTCCTGACCTTGTGATCCAACCACCTCAGCCTCCCAAAGTGCTGGGGATTACAGGAGTGAGCCACCGCGCCTGGCCTAAAAGACTTTCTTAGAACAGTAAAACAAGTGACTTGGGCCTGTGAATTGTGTGCCCCCCCCAAAAACTCAAAGAACCAACCTTTACCTACTCCACTAGTAAAGCCTGTTCAGCATAGGGGGTCATATCCAGAAAAAGATTGGCAAACACACTATACCCAAATGCCCCCATGTAAAGGATTCCAATATTTATTAGTGTTGGTTGATACCTTTCTTTACCTGTTCGATTGAAGCTTTTCCTATCTGGCCTGAAAAGTCAATCAAGGTTTCTAAATTTTCATTCAAGGAAATGATTCCCAGATCGGGTTGCCTAAAAGCTTATAGAGTGATAATGGCCCATCTTTCACAGCAACAATAACCCAAGACACAGCATCCACTCTAGGAATTCAATATGGTCTTCATTCTGCATGGAGGCCAGTCTTAGGAAAAATAGAAAGGGCCAATCAAACTCTAAAGAGGACCCTTGCTAAGCTCTGACAGGAAACATCAGAAACCTGGCTGTGTCTGTTGCCTGTAGCCTTGCTGCAAGTTTGGGCTGCCCCAGTGGAAGGCTGTAGCTCAGCCCTTTTGAAATAATGTATGGAAAGGCCTTTCTGAAAGAATTGCAGATTTCCTAGTAGATATAGATACTTTCAAATTACAGAATTATGTTGCCAACTTAGGTTAGGTGCAAAAAGCTCTTCTTTAATACAGAAATGAGAGAGTTCCTTCCTTCACTAAGGAAAAAAATCCTATTGTAATCCAGCCAGGAAATGGGGTCCTGTTAATGACTTGAAAAGAATGGTCCCCAGTAGATCAACTTTCCCACAGTGGAAAGGACCCTACCGAGTAAGTACTCCTTAGTACCTCAACCACAGTTACATTTCAAGGAAGAAGCAGCTGGGTTCATTGATCTTGAATTAAGTCTGTTTCTTATGAAGTCCCACAGGCTGCTGGAACATAAGAGACTAATTCCACTTATTCCTGTGAACCAACCAGTGATCTCTGGTTCCTGCTCAGAAGAAACAAGAAAGATGAATAACATAAAAATCTGGATTAGTATCCCAGTTCTGGACATATATTGGTATTAGCTAAGAGGCAATCTCTTTGCAGAATGGGCACAAACTCCAGCCTCCCTACACAACAAAATGGATCACCAGGTGTGCGGAGAACTACAGCTCTCCTCCACCGTGGTGCTGCCATAACACATCCCACCAGCCAATATGAGTTCATGGGATCATCATTATGATTGGAATGAACATCCATCACGTTTTCCCATGTACTATAAAAACAAAGGGTCCAACCCTTTCATTTCTCACAATGAAACAAGGAAGCATCTTTTTGGTTTAATGAGGAAACAGCTAAATTCCACCCTGCCCTGTCATGCTGTGCATGATGGACTTGGGTGGATGACAGCTGTCCACGTGCTGGTATCAAGCATAGTACCTCTATGCTTTGAAAGAGACAATAACAGTTACGAAGAGACTGAGACCCGTAATATGGGAAGGTTACCACCCCAACAATGTAATTATACCCTTGTAAGTGACCAAGTGTGGATGGGATGGCAGAATAAGTCCTAGCCACTGCTTGCCTGTCTTTCTCCTTGGGGTTGGTTATGGGCATGTCGGTCTCATGGCTGGCTGTATTTACCTTGTAATTGGATTGGAAGATGTACATGGGGCCATCCTTATCTCCCAGGGCATATCCTCACTAAATGAGACTCTCTCCCATCTAACTGGAAAGTTGGGATATCTCACCATAGGTGACCAAAGCGGTCTCCTTGGTGATTTTTTTTCTTTTTCTTTTTTTCCAAGAGTGAGTTTCACCCTTACACCCAGGCTGGAGTGAAGTGGTGTGATCTCGGCTGACTGCAACCTCTGCTCCCCCCGGGTTCAAGCAGTTCTCTGCCTCAGCCTCCAGAGTAGCTGGGATTACAGGCACTCACCACCACGTCCAGCTAATTTTTTATATTTTTAGTAGAGATGAGGTTTCACCATGTTGGCCAGACTGGTCTCGAACTCCTGAACCCAGGCTATCAACCCGCCTTGGCCTCCCAAAGTACTAGGATTACAGGCGTGAGCCACTGCGCCCGACCCTCCTTGGTGGTTTTACTTGAGGGTTATATTACTGCCAGAGGCAGCTGTAATGGATGTCAAGTGGCAAGTCGAATCCCTATTCCAACATACAGCTACAGCTTTCAATACGACACAGCATGCCATTATCCTACTAACTGAAGAGACTTCTCAAATTAGACAGGTAGCCTTACAAAATGGCATGGCTTTGGGCATTTTAACAGCAGCTCAAGGGGGATCTTGTGCTATCATCAAAATGGAATGTTGTTTGTATATTCCATACCATTCATATATTACTCAGGCCATGAAGGACTTAGACACCCTTATCTCTGCTATTGACACACTGTCAGTTGACCTCATATCAGGGTGGTTCCAGCAATTGTCTGGTTCATGGAAAACCTTTTTTTTTTTTTCTTTTTTTCAGATGATTGGAACAGATTCTGTTTTGTTGCTGTGGAATGTATTGCTGTTGTAATTTTTGTGCAAGAAAACAAGGTAAACCCGGCCGGGCACAGTGGCTCACACCTGTAATCCCAGCACTTTGGGAGGCAGAGGCAAGCGGATCACCTGAGGTCAGGAGTTTAAGACCAGCCTGGCCAACATAGTGAAACTCCATCTCTACTAAAAATACAAAATTAGCAGGGCATAATGGGACACAGCTGTAATCCCAGCTACTCGGGAGGCTGAGGCAGAAGAATCGCTTGAACCTAGGAGGCGGAGGTTGCAGTGAGCCGAGATCACACCATTGCACTCCAGCCTGTGTGACAAGAGCAAAATGCCATCTAAAAAAAAATAAAAAATAAAAAAAGAAAAAGAAAACAAGGTAAACCTATTAAATAGCTTCTTTAAATTGAACACTTACTAATTTTCCAGATTTCACCTTTTGTTGAAAGTCACAATAATGAGTTGGTCCTCACCATGCCAACACTTGATGAATGAACTCCTCTCCAATCTAAATACAAGGGATCCCAATGGTTAGGGAGGAATATCATTGCCCCTGTTCAGCTTGAAGACATTTCTGAAGATGGACCTCTGTTCCTCTGTAGTCCTTAGAATTAAGGATCCCCTTATAACAGGGAGGAGGAAAATATATCAGAGGTGTCCAAACCAGAGTGACTACATCTTGAATAAGGCCAAATGAAGTGAAACCTGCTGGATTCCATTCCCAGGAAGTTAGGCACTCTCCTTCATAAGACCTTTATGGTTGAGAGAATAAGTTAATGATATTTGCTAAGTAAACAAGATGCAGAACTTAACAAAAAGTCTTGATGTCCTGATATCTTAAGACCAAAAAGTATTCTTAGTCTAAGAATAGGCTTCTTATACTAATAGATAATAGGTTTCTTGTTTCTTATACTAATAGATAATAGTATATCCCTAAAATCCTGCCGAACTCAATAGTCACACAAGAGGATAACATCAGCCTGTCACAAGCTGATCACAAGCCTTTATAATAAAGCACATAAGTTCATTATTCTTAGCTTTCTTTCTTTTTCTTTTTCTTTTTTTTTTTTTTTTTTTGAGACAGAGTCCCGTATTGTCACCCAGGCTAGTGCAGTGGCATGATCTCTGCTCACTGCAACCTCTGCCTCCCAGGTTCGAATGATTCTCCTGCCTCAGCCTCCCGAGTAGCTGGGATTACGGGTGCATGCCACCACACCTGGCTAATTTTTTTATATTTTTGGTGGAGACAGGGTTTCACCATGTTGGCCAGCCTGGTCTTAAACTCCTGACCTCAAGTGATCCACCTGCCTTGGCCTCCCAAAGTGTTGGGATTACAGGTGTGAGCCACCACTTCCAGCCAGCTCCCTTTGTATATAGCATTTTATTTGTGTTCAGAGTCCTACTCTTGCTTTGTTTTTCTTTTCCTTTTTTTTTTCTTTTGAGATAGGCCTTATCTGGCACCCAGGCAGGAGTGCAGTGGCATGATAATGGCTCACTCAGACTCATGAGATCCTACGGCCTAGTCTCTCTAGCAGCTGGGACTGCAGGTATGCTACCACTCAGGGCTAATCTTTTTATTTTTAGTAGAGATGGAGTCTCATTATGTTGCCCAGGCTGGTCTTGAACTCCTGGGCTCAAGCAATTGTCACACCTCACCCTCCAAAGTGCTGGGATTATAGGTGTGAGCCACCGTGCCTGGCCTCCTCTTCTTGTTTTCTGAGGATGCCCTACTCTGTAATAGAGTAGTCTTTAATAAACCTGCTTTTTTCACTGTGCTCTGTGACTGGCCCAGAATTTTTTCCTGTGAGAGATCCAAGAACTCACTCTGTGATCGGTTCCAGACCCCTTTCCAGTAACAGTTTGAGCAATAAAAGTATCCCAGGCTGGTACCAAGCACTGATGGCAGATTTGTCAAGGTCAGGACCACCTCCACTCAGAGTCCCTTCTGTTGGATGCCAATTTGTCAACCAAAATTGGCACAAGTCTCAGTCAATGTAGAAGTTTGTAAAGTTTAGAAGCCAATGTAAGGCACATACCAAAAGAAGGCAACACAGAAACCACAGAAACAGTCCGTGATCTGTGCCTTTCTCCAAAGGTGATTTTGTGGGCTTCAGTATCTAAAGGGGAAGAGCAGCTGGAAGGGAAAGAGGGAAGGTCCAGACACATCACAGAATCCACATGTTGCAAGAGACAAGGAGCAGGTGGGGAAATAGTCAGTTATGTATTTGTCTCATGCTCAGTAAATCGGCACTTGATAGATAAGGTGGACATCGAGCAGCTGGAGATATCTGACCTTTTATCTGTAGCATCTGCTTAGGAACAAAAGAAAAGGCAGCTTCTTGCACGACTCGGCTTTTGGCTTATTCTTTTTCCTTTTGGCAGGCTAAATTGAGGTCCTGAGGTTTTATTTTCCTTTCATAAATGAACAAATGAATGAATGAATGAACGAGTGATAGAAGGAAAGAAGAAAATGCTGAGGGAAAAATAGTTCGCGTCCCAAAGCAGTGGTGTAGTTTTAAAATATGGACACTAGATGGAAGCAGGCACCTGCACCGTGGCAGCTGAGGGTGGTGAGGAATGTGTGGTACTTGGCCTTCAGATGGAAGGGATGTCCAGGGCTCCTCAAGGGCCCCACAGGCTTTTGTCCACGCATCTCCATTAAACATCCCTTATGGCCAGGCGTGGTGGCTCATGCCTGTAATCCCAGAACTTTGGGAGGCCGAGGAGGGCGGATCACCTGAGGTCAGGAGTTCCAGACCATCCTGACCACCATGGAGAAACCCCGTCTCTACTAAAAATACAAAATGAGGAGGGCACGGTGGGACATGCCTGTAATCCCAGCTACTCGGGAGGCTGAGGGAGGAGAATCGGGAAGCGGAGGCGGAGGTTGAGGTGAGCCAGGATCGCGCCATTGCACTCTAGCCTGGGCAACAAGAGTGAAGCTCCATCTCAAAAACAAAGAAAACCCCCAAAACATCCCTTACTGACAGGACAGTCAGGTTCGTGAGTGTGTTTGGCAACAAGTAATGGAAACTGCAACACAATTTCCCTTTGCAGCAACACCAGCCCTGGACCCCTTTTTACTGGGTTGGTGTAAAAGTAATCACGGTTTTTGCCACTACTTTTCATTAAATGGGTCCAGGGCTAGTGTTGCTTCAAAGGGAAATCCTCAGTCTGCCAGGTTCCTTCTCAGCCTCAGTGGGGCCCTTTATTTTTGTGGTTTTGAGACAGCTGCTGGACTTCTGGGCTTCCTGAGCAATTAAGACAGAGCAGAAAGACATTAGAAGCATCTGCCCCATGGACTTCCGCCCGCCTCTCGAGCGCAAAATGGGTTCCCATGGCTACTCCTGACTACTGGGGAGGCTGGAAAATGGTTTGATTTTACCTCTCGGTCCCTGTAATCAAGGACACATGAGGGAGAGTGGTGAACACTAGTCAGTAAGTGGCCTTTCTCTAGGCAGTGCATGAAAGGCCCTGAGAACAATAGAGCCTCTGGAGAGGGGTTTACATTAAAGACAGAGAGGAGAGGAAGAGCAAAGACCAGCAGCTGGGAAAATAGGTGAGTCAGGCGAGGTTAAAAGAGACCGGGGAGAGCTGGGTGGGGCTGGGTGCTGTGGCTCACACCTGTAATCTCAGCACTTTGGGAGGCTGAGGCAGGCAGATCACTTGAGGTCAGGAGTTCAAGATCAGCCTGGCCAACATGGTGAAACCCTGTCTCTACTAAAAATACAAGAATTAGCTGAGCATGGTGTCGGACGCCTGTAGTCCCAGCTACTGAGGAGGCTGAGGCACGATAATCGCCTGAACCCAGAAGGGGGAGGTTGCAGTGAGCCAAGATCACGTCACTGCACTCCAGCCTGGGTAACAGAGAGCACGACTCCACTTGTCTCAAAAAAAAAAAAAAAAAGGGGGGGGGGGGTTGGGGGCTGCTGGGCAGACTCTTGCTACCTTCACCTTCACCCAGGAGACATATTTCTGAAAATGTGGATTCAGATTTAGGATCGCCTTCTTCAAGAAGACCTTCCAGGGTTTTCTTTCCTTTTTTGTCCCATCTCAGTTGACTTCTAGGACAGTTAAAAAATAAGAAAAAAGAAAAGAAAGCTTTAAAATTATGTAAAATAGTGGCACTGAGGAAAACAATGAATATTCAACAAGTGTTTACCATGTGCCTGGCCCTGATTCCGATGCTTTATATTAATTAAGTTTTCTAAGGTTTCTGTGAGGTGTAGACTATTCCTAGTCTTGGAAATATTCATTTACTTATTTTTAAATATATTATTAAGTTTATTTCAATTACAAAATATGTCAAATGTACTGAAAATAATATAGTAGACACTTATGCATTTACATTTCAAGTTTTAAAGCATTTTCTTTTTTAAGACAGAGTCTCACTCTGTCACCCAAGCCGGAGTGCAATGGTGCAATTTCAGCTCACTGCAACCCCACCTCCTGGGTTCCAGTGATCCTCCTGCCTCAGTCTCCTGAGTTGCTGGGATTACAGGGATGAGCCACCATGCCTGGCCCTACAACGTGATCTTGAAGGCAGAGTTTACTTGTTTTACATTGTGAATCCGTCACCACATTTTTGTGATTACAGTGACCAAGCTGCAGCACGCTGTGGCTCTCCCTCCAGCAGGGCCAAGTGTGGACTACATACCTGCTCCAGGCTCTGGCAGGTGCTATGTCTTGTTGGCTCGGGCAGCTGGGCTCTGGAACGTGGACAACTGCATTGCCCTTGGCAGCAAGCACTGCAGTGACTACCAGGGCTGTTAAGGTCCTTGGTATTATCTCTCGGTCTAGGGGCAGGTAGCACTGAGGGCCTGGCTGCAAGTGTGTTTGTCACGCAGGGACGGGCCGTGGGCACTTGAAGGCTGGTGCCAGCAGCAGGAGCCAGGCATGACTTCAGAAGCCAGCAGAGGTCACTTTTGTTCCTAACTTTGTATGTGTAATTTTGTATTCTTTTTCTTAAACAAGGCCACAAATGTTTAAGTTCAATGCCCCATTAAACCTGGATCTGCTCCTGGCTGTTCTGGGAATGGCTATGGGGGTGCTGGAATAAGGGCCTGAGATTGCACTGTTCCCTCAACCTTAACAGCTCAGGGAGTCCCAGCCAGCAGTGCAATAAGGAATGTGAGAAGCACAGGCCACTCATGCATTCTCTTGATTGTGAGTGGACACTTAGCCCCTACAGTTGGAACAAGTAGTGGCTGCCTTATTTTCTATAATTCAGCTTTATTTCTATCTCAAGGTGACCTTCCTCCTGGCTGCTAGAAAACTGACCTCATCCCCCTAACCTCCCACACTTTTTTTAAGAGACAGGGTCTCACTCTATTGCCCAGGGTGCAGTGCAGTGGTGTAATCATAGCTCACTGCAGCCTCAAATTATTTGGCTCAAGTGATCCTCCCACTCCAGCCTCCTGAGTAGCTGGGACTACAGGTAACTGCACCACCACACTGGTGGTTTAAATTTTAAATTAAATTAAAAATGTAGTCGACTTTTTTTTTTTTTTTTTGTGGAGACAAGATCTTATTATAATGCTAAAACTGGTTTTGAATTCATGGGCTCAAATGATTTCCTCCCACCTCGGCCTCCCAAAGTGCTGGGATTACAAGCATGAGTCACTGCACCTGGCCTGACCTCACTGCTGGACTTCTCTCCACTGAAGGCTGGGCCATAGTTATGCAAGCCCTCCTGATACCTGAGATTTTGCTGTGATTTTAAGATTTTGATGATGCCAAACTGTGGAAGGATGGTGGGTGATCAGCTGTGATTACCACTGTCTACATCTGCATGGCCTTTAAGCGTTCCTTACTGCACTTGGGTCAAGGGACTTTCGAAGGAGTTTTCCTGCTTTTCTGCCTGCCCAGATACACCCAGAGACTATATTGGGATGTAGGACCTGCTTCCCTCTTCAGCCAGGAGCTATAGACCTTTCTCACCCCTCGTTTCCCCCATCCCAAATCTCAAATCCCCATCCCAAGCAGAATTTTCTCTTCTTCATTTTGTCCCCAGGCTTCTTGTCAAGACTTTTAGTTTGTCCCTGGGATTCCTTCCTGATCCTGGGGATTAGGCTTCTGGGAAAAAATTTCAGGAAGGTGGGCAGGCTATTTCTAATTTCTCCTGTTACATCCATCCTGGGGTGACGAGCAGGGAGCAGGCCACAAACATGCATGGCAACAAAGGGAAAAGCAATAACTGGGAAAAAGAAAACAATGTAAATTAATACTCCAAAATATAGCCCAAAGCATACGTTTATTCTCAGTATTTTTCTCAGGCCTTGTCCTATGAAAAACCTTGCATTTTATTTCACTTAATCTGCATTACAGCTATATTAGTCCGTTTTCATGCTGCTGATAAAGACATACCCGAGACTGGATAATTTATAAAGAAAAAGAGGTTTAATGGCTTCACAGTTCCACATGGTTGGAGAGGTCTCACGATCACAGCGAAGGCAAAAGACACGTCTTACATGGCAGCAGGCAAGAGAGAATGAGAGCCAGGCAAAAGGGGTTTCCTCTTATAAAAGCATCAGATCCTGTGGGACTCATTCACTACCACAAAAAGAGTATGGGGGAAACTGCCCCCATGATTCAATTATCTACCACTTGGTCCCTCCAACAACATGTGGGGATTATGGGAGCCACAACTGAAGATGAGATTTGGGTGGGTGGGGACACAGCCAAACCATATCAACAGCCCTGTGAGCTGAGCTTTATACCTGCTCTATTAACAGTGAAACTGAGCCCAAGAGAGACCAGGTAACTTGCACAAGACCACACAACTCGTGTGTGGGTCTTAACCCAGCCTAGGCAATCCTCCTGTGGTGATGGTGGTGTATCGTGTGGTTAGGGCAGGGTTTGGGGCTTATTGCTATGGAATCTAGGGAAAATCTTGTGTCAGAGAAAGACAGAGCTGGGATTGTGGCTGTACCAGCTCAGCCAATTCATAACTGTGTGATCCTGGGCACATCACTTAAATTATCTGGGCCTCAGTTTCTGCATTAGTAAATTTACAAGGTAGAGCTACATTCTCTGGGCCCCAGTTTCCTCACAAGAAAATTTATAATGCAGAACTGGATGGCTTCAAATGCTCTTTCTAGTCAAGAGGTCTTCTGGCCTCCAGTCATCTTTTAAATTCCCATTATCAAAGCAATTTCCCTCAAAATGATCCCACTACCTACCTACCTACATGTAAACACACACACACTGTCAGAATCTGGGGAGCATGCTTAAAAAGTTAATTCCTGGAATCACCCAAGATTTAAGCAAGTCTGAACACAAATCTCTGGGGGTAGGACACAAGAACCTGTATTTAACAAGCTACATCTCAGACAATCTAAAATGTACTTTGTGTCACTGACTTGAAGCAAGGTAAGATTTTGTGTTAATGACTTGAAGCAAGGTAAGATTTCGATAAGGGGAGAGAGAAAAAGAACATCCTAGGAAGATAACTGGTTTGAGAAAAAGCCCAGAAATGGGTGTTTTGGGGGAAGTGAATAGACTAGTCTGACTAGACAGATAGTATTAGACAGTTGCAGAAGTTAATCTGGGAAAACAAATTGACCAAATCCTGAGAGACAATGTACTTTTTTAGTGATGGGAGTGTTCATGTCCATTAGATAAAATGTCCTTACCTTGGCAAGGACAAAGAAGCAATTGCATAATCTAAGCCATTCTTCAGGCTCTAAGCCTTTCTCTTGGTTGTGACAGGAATATAACTTTATTTCAACCATTATAAAAGCAACAGGCAGACATTTTTCTCTTGCAAAGTTGCATTTTCATGAGCATATTTTAGTGTGGCTTCTCCTCAGTGCCGATTATTGAAGCGTTATCTCACCCACAGTACATGCCTTCCAGATTCTGGTGTAATGGTCATGAGCAGAGGGACTGCCTGGATTTGAGCCCCAGTTGTGCCAACTACCAGGGTGCCTTAGAGAGGTCATTCAACCTCTCCTTCTTGCAATTTCCTTTTTTTTTTTTTTTTGAGACAGAGTCTCACTCTGTCACCCAGGCTGGAGTGATGCCATCTCAGCTCAATGCAACCTCCACCTCCCAGGTTCAAGCAATTCTCAGGTCTCACCCGCCTGAGTAGCTGGGATTACAGGTACCCACCACCACGCCCAGCTAATTTTCGTATTTTTTAGAGACGGGGTTTCACCACATTGGCCAGGCTGGTCTTGAACTCCTGACCTCATGATCCACCCACCTCGACCTCCCAATGTGCTGGGATTACAGGTGTGAGCCACTTTGCCCAGCCTACCTACCTGCAGTTTCTACACCTATAAAATAGTGATAATATTACTAATCCCCACCTCATACATTTTTGTGATTAATTGAATAGAGCAGATGAGCTCTTAGAAGATGTTACTTGCTATTATCATCTCTTCATAGAGAAGTCTAGTTTATTTTCAGCTCTATCTCAGGAAATAGCTCTCCCTGGATACTCTCATAATCATCTCTTCTCCTGCCCAGTGGGTCCTCTTTCATATAGGTGCCTGCAGCACTCTCTTCTCTAACCAAAATCATGAAGATGCTTCACTGGGCCTGACCTAAAGCAGAAAGGGAGATAGAGGGGGGAAAAATAGGTGAGCCAGGGAGCCATGACTTCACGAGTGGTTTTATATTATTTTCTTGCCACATCTGTGTGGATGGACATCGTGGTGTGTGGACTTGGTATCAGGCACACCTAGCCATATCCTTACAATCAACACTGATTGAGTTCCTACTCTACGACAGGCACTGTGTTAGGCAATGGGGACACAGAGGAAACAAGGTAGTCATGAACTTGAATTTTTAGGGAGGTTCTTGTGGGTAGGTTTCCATTTCTGCCTTCATTTCTCTCTCTCTCTTATTTTTTAAGAGACGGGGTCTTGCTATGTTGTCCAGACTGGCCTCAAACTCCTGCGCTCAAGTGATCCTCTTGTTTCAGCCCCCTGAGTAGCTGGGACTGCAGATGTGAGCCACTGAGTCCAGCTTTCTGTCCTTGTTGCTTTCTATTGTGTTACCTGGGGCAAGTCACAGAAACACTTTGTGCTTCAGCTTCATTTTTACATTGGTGTTAATAATTGAGCTGATATTATAGGGTTATAGGAGAGTTAAAAATGATAATGTATGAAGTCTTCTGTATAGTTCCTGGCACATTAGTGAATGATCAAAAATTTCTGGCCACTTCTCTGTTCCTCAGAGGTTACAAAAAATATTCTGCCTATTATTGCTTCATCATCCTCATCATCAACAGCATCACCGTCATCATTATCCCAAGACAAAATGGATAAGATTTTCTGCGTCTATGTTCATCAGGGTTATTGGTGAATAGTTTTCTTTCCTCCCTCCCTCCCTTCTTTCTCTCTTCCTTCCTTCCTTCCTTCCTTCCTTCCTTCCTTCCTTCCTTCCTTCCTTCCTTCCTTTCTTTCTTTTCTTTTCTTTCTTCCTTTCTTCCTTCTTTTTGATGAAGTTTCACTTGTCACCCAGGCTGGAATGCAATGGTGCGATCTCGGCTCACTGCAACCTCCGTCTCCTGGGTTCAAATGATTCTCTAGCCTCAGCCTCCCGAGTAGCTGGGATTAGAGGCACCCACCACCATGCCTGGCTAATTTTTATATTTTTAGTAGAGATGGGGTTTCGCCATATTGGCCAGGCTTGTCTTGAACTCCTGACCTTAGGTGATCCACCCACCTCGGCCTCCCAGAGTGCTGGATTACAGGCGTGAGCCACCATGCCTGGCCAATAGTTTTCTTTTCTTGGGATATCTCTGTCTGGCTTTGATATCAAGGTAATGTTGGCATCATAAAATGAGTTTGGAAATGTTCTTTCCTCTTCAATTTGTTCAAGGTTTGAGAAGGATTGGTGTTATTTCTTCTTTGTGTGTTTGGTAGAATTCACCAGTGAAGCCCTCAAGTCCTGGGCCTTTCTTTCTTGGGAGGTTTCAGGTTAGTAATTCAGTCTTCACGGTACTGATCAGACCTTTTATTTCTCTGTGACTTAGTCTTGGTTGTACGTTTCTGGGAACTTACCCATTTCTTCCAGGTTATCTAGTTCATAGACACACAACTGTTCGTAGTAGTCGCTTATTATGCTTTTTATTTCTGTAGGACCAGTTGTAAAGTTTCTGCTTTCATTTGTGATTTTGTTTATTTGAGTGTTCTCTTTTTTAGTTAGTCTTGGTAAGGGTTTGTCAATTTTGTTTATCTTTTCAAAAAATCAACTCTTGGCCAGGTGCGGTGGCTCAAGCCTGTAATCCCAGCACTTTGGGAGGCCGAGACGGGCGGATCATGAGGTCAGGAGATCGAGACCATCCTGGCTAACACGGTGAAACCCCGTCTCTACTAAAAAATACAAAAAACTAGCTGGGCGAGGTGGCAGGCGTCTGTAGTCCCAGCTACTCGGGAGGCTGGGGCAGGAGAATGGCGTGAACCCGGGAGGCGGAGCTTGCAGTGAGCCGAGATCTGGCCACTGCACTCCAGCCTGGGCGACAGAGTGAGACTCCGTCTCAAAAAAAAAAAAAACTCAACTTTTAGTTTTGTTGATTTTTTTCCATTGCTTTTCATTTTCTATTCCGTTTATTTCTGCTCTAATGTTTATTATTTCTTTCCTTCTCCTAACTTTGGGCTTAGATTTGTTTTTCTTTTCCTAGTTCCTTGAAATGTAAAGTTAGGTTGCTTATTCGAGATCTTTCTTCTCTTTTAATGTAGGTATTTATTGCCCTGAATTTCTCTTTCAGTAGTGCTTTTGCTGCATCCTGTCAGTTTTGGTATCTTCTGTTTTCATTTTTGTCTCAAGATATTTTATAATTTCTCTTCAATTTCTTCTTTGACCCCTTGGTTGCCCAGATTTTCAAAAAGTTATAAGAGTCATCCTTGCATCTTTCCTTTCCTAATTCTCTACAACCGTTCTGTCAGCAAGGTTTGCTTACTCTAATCTAAAGCATATCTTGAATGTGTCCACAACTCTCCACACCTATTTCTTCACCCTAGTACAGTCATCATTATCTCTGGTCCAGATTTCTAATCAGAAGCTGCAATCCTCATTTGTACCTGGAATTCATTTTCCATGCACTTAAAACCCTCCACTGTCTTCCCATTGTACGTAGGCCATTGTCCACATGCCCCCTCTAAGTCCAGCACAGTCTGGCCCCTGCCCAGCCTTATAAACTCATCTCACATCAATCTCACCCTTGCTCACTCTCCTCCAGCCACATTAGTCTGCAGTTTGTTCTTAAAATGATCCAGATCTTCTGCTGTCCGACAGCATTTATCCCTGCTTCCCCTCTTGGGGATGCTGTCCTTCAGATCTTCACAGGGCTCCCTTTTCATTCATGAGTCTCAGCTCAAATGTCACCTCCTCATTCAGAGCGGCCTCACCTGCCCACCTAAAGTGCCTTTCCCAAGCTGATTTTTCTCGGTATCCTCTTTATCTCCTTAGTGCATTCTTATAACCTGCTCTCTTCTTTACTTGCTCATTACTTACATATTATGTACTTCCATTTTCTTCCAGCAAGTCAAGGAAGGAAACAGAATGGCCTTATTCATCACTGTCTTATTTAACCTTGTTCATCACTGTCTCTTCCAGAGCTTAGCACAGTGACCAGTACATAGCAAACATTCAATAAATACTTCCTGATTGAGTGAATACATGAAAAAAGAAAGACACAAGGGAATGAATGATGAAATAAATGGTGTGTTGGTCCTGGTAATCTCCCATTGTCCTAGAGCCAGTCCTGGATAAAAATCTTTGTGTATGGTGGGGTTGAGAGACTCAGCCCATGAGATGGGGTATTCTCATCTAAGGACACAACCTGACAGCAACAGAGATTTATCTTACCATACTTCCTAACAATGCCCTTGAGGCTACACCGGACAAGGGGCGTTGGCAACACTGAGGCAGCAAAGCAGTTCCAGTCTACAGCCCATTTTAGGGAAATGAATCTTGAGAGAAAAGACGAGAGCCATCAGCTCCCTACAAATAAATCTACCACAAACTAGCATGGTTGATTGATTGAGGGGCTGCGGCATCTTCTGCTGCACTTGGAGGAAACAGGGGAAGGGGTGGCAAGGTGGAACAAGACAGCATGGATGCCCGCAGAACTCTATTAGCATTAGGTGACTCAAAAGTCAGTCTTCCTCCTTTTTCTTTTCTCTTTTCTTTCCTTTCCTTTCTCCTTTCTTCCTTCCTTCCTCTTTCTTTCTTTTCTTTCTTTCTCTTTCTTTCTTTTCTTTATTCCTTCCTTTCTTTTCCTTCCTTCCTCTCCTCCTCTTCTTCTTCCTTTCTCTTTCTCTCTCTCTTTCTTTTTCCTTCTTTCTTTCTTTTTCTCCTTCCCTCCCTCCTTTCTCTTCCTTCCTCTTTTCCTTCCTTCCTTCCTTTCCTCCTCCTCCTTCTTCCTTTTTCTTTCTCTCTCTTTTCTTTCTTTTCCTCCCTTCCTTCCTTTCTTTATCTTTTCTGTCATTTTCTTCTCTCTCTTTTTCTTTCTTGACTCAGAAGTTTTTCTTTCCTTTCCTCAAGTGATCCTCTTGCCTTTGTCTCCCAAGTAGCTGAGATTGTTTTTAAAAAGTTTATGTAGCAATGGGGTCTTGCTATGTTGCCTAGGCTGTTCTTGAACTTCTGGCCTCAAGGAATCTTCTAGCTTCAGCCTCCCAAAGTTCTGGAATTACTGGCAGTAACAAGTGAGCCTGGCTGTGAGCCAGAAGTTCTAATGTAAAGCTTTTACATCTCTGCTTCTCATGTTTCAAGGTAGACTAAGTGACTTAAGAGACTAAGTGATCTGGCCTGACACGGTAGCTCACGCCTCTAATCTCAGGACTTTGGGAGGCCGAGGCAGGTGCATCATTTGAAGTCAGGAGTTTGAGACCAGCCTGGCCAACATGGTGAAAACCCGTCTCTACTAAAAATACAAAAATTAGCTGGATATTGTGGAGCATGCCTGTAGTCCCAGCTATTTGGGAGGCTGAGGCACAAGATTTGCTTGGACCCAAGAGGTGGAGGTTGCAGTGAGCTGAGATTGTGCCACTGCATTCCAGCTTTGGTGACAGAGCAAGACTCTGTCTCGAAAATAAATGAATAATAAAAGAGACCAAGTGACCTGGCTGGGCACCTGGGGAATGGGAAATGGTCCATAGGCCCCTTGTTTTTACTATCAAATGAGTATTAAACTATTTTACTATCAAATGAGTATTAAACATGATTCCTCTTATTACCCAACCAACATTCTCCTCTTTCTTTTACAGGGGAACACATTAACAAAACCTTAAACCCTCCATGCTTCTGTGATAGCTTAAACAATTAATGAAACAATAAACATTCCACAAATAAAAATAAATGTTAACAGTTTATTTTAATTAAAATCCGCAAGAGGCCTGGCTGAGATCCCTATCTACTTAACATATGCAAAGTGATAGACTGTTCCTAACCCTTAATAAACAATTTATGCAAACTCCTGAGCCTCAGGGGCATTCCAACCAAGCTAGACTTTCCCCTAGTCTCCACCTAGAAGGAGGGGAACCATCGGTGTTAGGACTCTGCTAGAGGAAGCCCTAACCCAGGAAGCCATTGTGTAAATGCAGGCGGAAAACTTTGCAGTTCCTGGTTTTCACTTAAGTTTTCTGTGGAAAATTGAGCATCTTCCCATTTATTTTTGTTGTTGTTGCTGCCCTTCACATTTCCAAGATATTTCAACGATAATTGGTTGCATGACCACATCTAAAAATTGTTAGTTCCCCAGGTTATTCTTCATTGATTATACATGCCTCTTTACAGCCTGTATGGTTTTATGGATCCTTCGAGGTTCCCTTGGCAAATAAAATGAAGTTACGAGTCACATCATTGTTAAACATATATCAGCAACAAATACCCTTGGGGCGTTCTGAAGAATATCCCATTAACAAATGTAGTGGGTTGAATAGTGAGTGCCCACCCTCAAATTCACGTTGATCTGGAATCTCAGAATGTGATCTTATTTGGAAATGGGGGTCTTTACAGATGTAAATAGTTAAGATGAGGTTATACTGGATTCAGGTGGGCATTAAATCTAATGATTGGTGCCCTTATAAGAAGAGGAGATGCCTGAAGATACACGCAGAGGGAAGAATACCATATGAAAGTGGAGTCAGAGATGGGAGTGATGTGGCTGCAATCTAAGGAACACCAAGGATAGCCAGAGCTGCCAGAATCTAGGAAGAGGCAAGAAAGGATTCTGTCCTAGAGCCTTCAGAGGGAGAGTGGCCCTGCCAGCACCTTCACTTTGGACTTCTAGCCTCCAGAACTACGGGAAAATAAAGTTCTGTTGTTTTAAGCCACTGAGTTGTGGCCATTTGTTATAGCAGCCTTAGGAAACTACTACATACATATGGTCTTCTGTAGAATAAAAACTATCTTCAACATTGCTCATTCATTCATTTGTACATCCACTCAGCTGTTATTTTTGTGTCTATGTGTGTGTGTGTGCAGGGGTTGGGGGGCACTGACCAAGGGCTGCAGAACGCATGGATCACAGATGCAGTTTCTGTCCTTGTCCTTAGTATACACACGCTAGGGTCAGGGCTGGCGTCATCAGTGTGCAAGCTGGGCAGTCGTACATGCACGGGGCTCAGGAGGACCCTGTGCTCAGTTTAATGCTCTTCTGTTGCTGTCTTGAAATGCTTCATAGTTTTTGAACTAGAGACTCCTCATTTTTTTTGAAAGAGGAATACAGATAAATGTATTAGTTAAATACTGATTTTACAGCCATTTCACCTTAAGACAATGTTAACAGGTTTGTGGGTTAGGGAGGGTATATGAGGGGGCCTTCGGAAAGAAAACAATGTAAATGATGATTAAAACAGAATCTTGGTTCAAAGGTATCCTCTGTTATAGCCAGTAGGATTTTGGAGTGAGGGGGCTGGGCATGGGGGGAGGCATGGTAATGCCAGAGTCAGCTACAGCTCTGTTGAGAACCAGGACAAGGAAGTCGTCTCTGTGAGCTCCAGCGTCAGGGGCAGAAACTAAGCAACATGCAAGGAGAAGGCGGCCCATCCCAGGGCAGGTCAGAGCGGAGGCTCCCTCCAGGCCCCCATGCCATATCTTTTTTTTTTTTTTTTTTTTGGATTTATTATTTTTTCTTTTTTTTCTTCTTCTTCTTTTTTTTTTTTTTTTATTATACTTTAAGTTCTAGGGTACATGTGCATAACGTGCAGGTTTGTTACATATGTATACTTGTGCCATGTTGGTGTGCTGCACCCATCAACTCGTCAGCACCCATCAACTCGTCATTTACATCAGGTATAACTCCCAATGCAATCCCTCCCCACTCCCCCCTCCCCATGATAGGCCCTGATGTGTGATGTTCCCCTTCCCGAGTCCAAGTGATCTCATTGTTCAGTTCCCACCTATGAGTGAGAACATGCGGTGTTTGGTTTTCTCTTCTTGTGATAGTTTGCTAAGAATGATGGTTTCCAGCTACATCCATGTCCCTACAAAGGACGCAAACTCATCCTTTTTTATGGCTGCATAATATTCCATGGTGTATATGTGCCACATTTTCTTAATCCAGTCTGTCACAGATGGACATTTGGGTTGATTCCAAGTCTTTGCTATTGTGAATAGTGCTGCAATAAACATATGTGTGCATGTGTCTTTATAGCAGCATGATTTATAATCCTTTGGGTATATACCCAGTAGTGGGATGGCTGGGTCATATGGTACATCTAGTTCTAGATCCTTGAGGAATCGCCATACTGTTTTCCATAATGGTTGAACTAGTTTACAATCCCACCAACAGTGTAAAAGTGTTCCTATTTCTCCACATCCTCTCCAGCACCTGTTGTTTCCTGACTTTTTAATGATTGCCATTCTAACTGGTGTGAGATGGTATCTCATTGTGGTTTTGATTTGCATTTCTCTGATGGCCAGTGATGACGAGCATTTTTTCATGTGTCTGTTGGCTGTATGAATGTCTTCTTTTGAGAAATGTCTGTTCATATCCTTTGCCCACTTTTTGACAGGGTTGTTTGTTTTTTTCTTGTAAATTTGTTTGAGTTCTTTGTAGGTTCTGGATATTAGCCCTTTGTCAGATGAGTAGATTGCAAAAATTTTCTCCCATTCTGTAGGTTGCCTGTTCACTCTGATGGTAGTTTCTTTTGCTGTGCATGATTATCTCAATAGATGCAGAAAAGGCTTTTGACAAAATTCAACAGCCCTTCATGCTAAAAACGCTCAATAAATTCGGTATTGATGGAACATACCTCAAAATAATAAGAGCTATTTATGACAAACCCACAGCCAATATCATACCGAATGAGCAAAAACTGGAAAAATTCCCTTTGAAAACTGGCACAGGACAGGGATGCCCTCTCTCACCACTCCTATTCAACATAGTGTTGGAAGTTCTGGCTAGGGCAATCAGGCAAGAGAAAGAAATAAAGGGTATCCAGTTAGGAAAAGAAGAAGTCAAATTGTCCCCTGTTTGCAGATGACATGATTGTATATTTAGAAAACCCCATTGTCTCAGCCCAAAATCTCCTTAAGCTGATAAGCAACTTCAGCAAAGTCTCAGGATACAAAATTAATGTGCACGAATCACAAGCATTCTTATACACCAGTAACAGACAAGCAGAGAGCCAAATCAGGAATGAACTTCCATTCACAATTGCTTCAAAGAGAATCAAATACCTAGGAATCCAACTTACAAGGGATGTAAAGGACCTCTTCAAGGAGAACTACAAACCACTGCTCAGTGAAATCAAAGAGGACACAAACAAATGGAAGAACATACCATGCTCATGGATAGGAAGAATCAATATCGTGAAAATGGCCATACTGCCCAAGGTTATTTATAGATTCAATGCCATCCCCATCAAGCTACCAATGAGTTTCTTCACAGAATTGGAAAAAACTGCTTTAAAGTTCATATGGAACCAAAAAAGAGCCCACATTGCCAAGACAATCCTAAGTCATAAGAACAAAGCTGGAGGTGTCACACTACCTGACTTCAAACTATACTACAAGGCTATAGTAACCAAAACAGCATGGTACTGGTACCAAAACAGAGATATAGACCAATGGAACAGAACAGAGTCCTCAGAAATAATACCACACATCTACAGCCATCTGATCTTTGACAAACCTGAGAGAAACAAGAAATGGGGAAAGGATTCCCTATTTAATAAATGGTGCTGGGAAAATTGGCTAGCCATAAGTAGAAAGCTGAAAATGGATCCTTTCCTTACTCCTTATATGAAAATTAATTCAAGATGGATTAGAGACTTAAATGTTAGACCTAATACCATAAAAACCCTAGAAGAAAACCTAGGTAGTACCATTCAGGACATAGGCATGGGCAAGGATTTCATGTCTAAAACACCAAAAGCAATGGCAGCAAAAGCTCCATGCCATATCTTAGCAGTCATCTACTTTCCATGAGTTTTGTTTTGTTGTGTATGCTTTGAATTCTTGTTGCAGAATCTCTGGCTTTTTGCCCCCTGGACAAAAGACTTCTGCTGGGGCGAGGATGCAGGTCCAGAGGGACTCCAGCTGCCGCCTGACCAGGGGCCAGGAGTAGCAGGCAGCAGGCGGGTCAGCCCTTGGATCACCCCTGCCTCACAAGCAGGATACTGTCTACCTACGCTCTCCCTGGAAGGATCTTGAGGCTTGGCTGAGTGTTTGCCACACTGGCTTGAGCAGCAGAACGTTTTGTTTTTACTCAGAACCCCTCTGTATGTGACGGGGTGAATGAAGGATCTGCAGTGGACTCGAGGGGGTGCCGCTTGGCTAAACTACCCAGCTCTTGTTTTGCCAGGGGAGAGACATGTACAAGCTGCAGGCAGAGCTGAATGGCTCAGAACGGGAGGAGGGATTTTTATTTTGAGAGATGTTGGAGGTGAAGGAGCAAAGGCCGGCAGCAGTGGGAAGGCACCTGGGGGAGAGGCTGCGAGCTGCATTTTGACGAAGCTGTGCTGTGTGGTGACTGAAGTGTCCCCCGCCAGCTCCCCAGGAAGTGTTCAGTTACTTCTATGTCACACCCCACAGTTTTGGAGTCAGATTTGGTATTGGGGATGCAGGACCGTGCCATGGCTTAAGAGGATGGGGCAAGGGCAGCTCCCCAGGGGCCGGTTGCATCCAGGTACATGGCAAACAGATGCCGTCACCCTGGAGCAGGGGGACCCCTCATTTTTATTTTGCACTGGACCCCACAAATTATGTAGCTGGTCCTCACTTGAATAATTACAGAATCACGGGTGCTGTAGAGCAGATAGAGAGGAGAACCCATAATCTGGGGGCATGTTTTACTAAGGCAGTGAGGTAGGATACGTTAAAGGAAACGTTCGCTCACAGACAAGGTTCATTTGCCAGTGGTCATTTAGGCAGAGGGAACAATGTGTCCGTAAGCATGGTAGGTGGGGGAGTGGGGGTGGAGAGAATATGGGTGATTGGACATCAACAGGACTTTGGTAGTGCTAGTACCTAACGTACCACTAGGGGGTGCTCAGGGAGAATTGATGATAGACATGGGTCAGATCTCAAAAGGCTTCGGAAGGACTATGCAGGCCTTGGGCTTAGTCCAGAAGGTGATAGGGAAACATAGAAGATATTGATCAACAGATGACAAGATTGGATCCCCCAATTCTGTTCCTCCAGGATTCCAGGAAAGGCACCCTGTGCTCAGAGACCCAAGCCACAGACTTGTATATCAGGAAAGAATTCAAAGGGAAGCTGGGCACGGTGGTGCACATCTGTAATCCCAGCACTTTGGGAGGCTGAGGCTGGTGGATCATGAGGTCAGGAGATCGAGACCATCCTGGCTCACACGGTGGAGCCCTGTCTCTACTAAAATAAATAAATAAATAAATAAATAAATAGCCGGGCCTGGCATGCACCTGTAGTCCCAGCTACTCGGGAGGCTAAGGCAGGAGAATTGCTTGAACCCGGGAGGCAGAGTTTGCAGTCAGCCAAGATTGCACCACTGCACTCCAGCCTGGGCAACAGAGCGAGACTCTGTCTCAAAACAAAACAAAACAGAACAAACCAAAAAGAAAACAAAGGGAATAAGAATAAATCGATCCTCTTTTCTAGTGTCCACTGCTTTTTTCCTGAATACTAATAAAGTATATGAATAACTATTTGTTTAGAGCCTGTCAGGATTTGCTAGCCTGAAATGAGACGGTCCAGGAGGCCTTTCTAGTGAAGCACTGTGGGCTTGGCCTCTTGGGGATGTTCAGATTGGTCACCTTCAAAATAAGGTTCATACAACACAGGAGATTTTCAGGAACATTAGACCTTATGGTAGGCTGAATAATGGTTCTCCGAAGATGTCCATGGTCTAACTCCTGGAACTGTGAATGTGTTGCCTCACACAGTGAAAGGGGTTTCACAGTTGTTATTAAATTGAGGATTTTGAGATGGGGAGATTAGCCTTGATTACTTGTGTGGACCCAGTGTAATCACAGGGTTATTATGAGAGAAAGGCAGGAGCAACAAAGTGAGTGGTAGGAGGTGTGACTACAGAAGCAAGAGGCTGGAATGAGGCAAAGAAACAACCACTAACCAAGGAATGCAGGAAGCTTCTAGAAGCTATGAAGGGGAAGGAAATGGATTATCCTCTGAAGCCTTCAGAAGGAATGTAGCCATAGCATCATTTTTTGTTTGTTTGTTTTTGTTTTTTTGAGACAGAGTTTCGCTCTTGTTGCCTAGGCTGGAGTGGAGTGACACGATCTTGGCTCTCTGCAACCTTCTCCTCCTGGGTTTGAGTGATTCTCCTGCCTCAGCCTCCTGAGTGGCTGGGACTACAGATGTGTGCCACCATTCCTGGCTAATTTTTGTATTTTTAGTAGAGACGGGATTTTGCCATATTGGCCAGGCTGGTCTCGAACTCCTGACCTCAGGTGATCTGCCTGCCTCGGCCTCCCAAAGTGCTGGGATTACAGGTGTGAGCCACTGTACTCAGCCTACTATTTGAATTTTGGATTGTGTTTCAAAGTATGTCCAGTTTAGAGATGATCTCTATTTGTGGTTTTATAGTCCATAAATGCACACATATGTATATGATAAATATAGATAAACAGGCTGCCCCTCTGTCTGGTCTGTGGACAGATGGGATAATTATTCAGGACTCCAATCCTACAAATTGGTTTCTTTATAACTGGGTTTGATTCTAAATTTCCTTTGTGTCGAACAATCAAATCAGTGTCATGTAATTGCAAGTATTGCACAATTACTAGAGATTTGAGCTTACTTTTCATTATTTTCACCATTAGCGGTTATTTACATTCTCACGGTAACATTTTCTCTATATACATCCACTTAAAAACTGGCCTTAGGAACTACATAAATGAAAAGAACTGGATACATAGTTTCTATTAAATTATTTTTTGGAGTCAGGTGTGGTGGCTCACCCCTATCATCCCAGCACTGTGGGAGGCTGAAGCAGAAGGACTGCTTGAGGCAAGAAGTTCAAGACCAGCCTGGGTAACACAGCTAGACTCCCTCTCTACCAAAAAAATAAAAATTAAAAAAGATTAAAATAATAAATTCTTTTTTACATGGTTTTTTATTTTTTATTTTTTATTTTTTTGGCAAAGTCTCACTCTGTTGCCCAGGCTGGAGTGCAGTGGCGCTATCTCTGCTCACTGCAACCTGGGGTTGTACTTCCTGGGGTGATTCTCCTGCCTCAGCCTCCCCAGTAGCTGGGATTACAGGCGCCCGCCACCAAGCCCAGCTAATTTTTGCATTTTTAGTAGAGACAAGGTTTCACCATGTTGGCCAGGCTGGTCTTGAGCTCCTAACCTCAAGTGATCTGCCTGCCTTGGCCTCCCAAAATGCTGGGATTACAGGTGGCCACTGCACCTGGCCTTGCATTGATTAAAAAAAGAAAAAATTCAGAGAGAAGTCTCTAAGGGTCATAATCAGAACACTACATAGAGGTACATGGGAAGTTGTTGTATTTTGTGTGATAATTTCAGAGGAAATATAAAGAAATTAGAGTGGTTATGTTAAGAGGTCAATTTCCTTACCAAGGTTGTCATACTGACTGATATACAAAAAGGACTGTAAACAACAAATATAATCAGAGGAAATTTTCTAACATGCGTATCTGGTCAATTCATTTTCCTGCTGGATGTCCTTCAATGGCTGCCCATTATTTACAGAATAAAGTTAAAATTTCTTGGCATTGTGTTTGAGAGGTTTTGCACTGTGGGCTTAATCTTTCTGACATGATATCTCGCCCCTCTTCAAAAACACCCTGTGCTTTGGCCTTGGGAAATGATCTCTGCCCCACGTCACGCCCTTCCTCTGTCCGAGCAGCACACACAGACTTATTTTTGCATCCTTTACAATTTGGCTCCCATGCCAGTACGTCCTCTCAGATGTCTTCCCGAGCTGCCTCCCCTTCTCCCTGGCTCAAACTCACAGCTTTCTCCTTTACGGGCCCATGATACAGCCACTATAATTACTTGTTTACAAGCTGTCATCCCCAACAGACTGAACCGCTGCAGGGCCATGACTTCCTTCTTTTCCTCTGAATGTCCTGCCCTTGGCAGATATGGGCAGTCTGAACCTGTCAGTCAGGTCTTCTCTGTTCCTTTTTAGCTCTGAAAGTGTGAAAGTATGGATTCTGTATTTAAGGATTCATATCTTTGAAGACCAGGGACAACTATTATTTGTATTACACTGCATGGATAATTTAAGACACTTACAAACTTAATTTCTGTCTATACCTGAGCACATTTAAGTGCTAACTCTTGTATAAGAAAGAATTCTGGCCGGGTGCAGTGGCTCATGCCTGTAATCCCAGCACCATGGGAGGCCGAGATGGGCAGATCACCTGAGGTCAGGAGTTTGAGACTAGCCTGGCCAACATAGTGAAACCCCATCTCTACTAAAAATACAAAAATTAGCTGGGCATGGTGGTGGCGGGCACCTGTAGTCCCAGCTACTTGGGAGGCTGAGGCAGGAGAATCGCTTGAACCCAGGGGGCAGAAGTTTCGGTGAGCTGAGATCATGCCACTGCACTCCAGCCTGAGTGACAGAGTGAAAGCCACCCACCCCACACCACCAAAAAATGATAGAATTCCACTGTAACAATTTTATACCTGCTATATACACACTTTATGAAACTTTTCAATGTAAGAATTGTAATCCTACATCTCAATAAAGTTTACTTCTAAATGCATTAGCTGAACTGGGTGTGGTGGTGCACACCTGTAATCTCAGCTACTGGGGAGGCTGAGAGGGGAGGATTGCTTGAACCTAGGAGTTTGAGATCAACCTGGGTGGCATAGTGAGATACCCATCTCAAAAAAAAAAAAATCGTTAAGGAGCTTACTATCTTATAAAGAATAGGAACAATAGCATTAGCCTATCTTTGTGTAACAACAGTATGTTGCTGGATTTGTTTTAAGAAGGGAGCTGTCATAGCTAGATAAAGCTACAGCTGTCATGGTTAAAAAATAAAACTGGGGGCCAGGTGCAGTGGCTCATGTCTGTAATCCCAGAACTTTGGGAAGATTGCTTGAGCCTAGGCATTTGAGGCTACCCTGGGCAACACAGTGAGATCCCATGTTTTTTTTTTTTTTTTTTTTTGAGATGGAGTGTCACTCTGCTGTGTCACCAGGCTGGAGTGCAGTGGCACGATCCCAGCTCACTGCAACCTCTGACTCCCTGGTTCAAGCGATTCTCCTGCCTCAGCCTCCCAGATAGCTGGGATTACAGGCACACACCATCACGCCCAGCTAATTTTTGTATTTTTAGTAGAGACGGGATTTCACCCTGTTGGCGAGAATGGTCTTGATCTCCTCACCTCAAGTGATCTGCCCACCTTGGCCTCCCAAAGTGCTGGCGTGAGCCATTGCGTACGGTCGAGACCCCATCTTTAAAAAAAAATTAGCTGGGCATAGTGGCACACACGTGTAGTCCCCAGGTACTCCAGAGGCTGAGGTGGGAGGATCCTTTGAGCCCAGGACTTTGACGCTGCAGTGAGCCATGACAGCATCTCTGCACTCCAGCCTGGGATACAGAGCCAGATCCTGAGTCAATACATAAATAAATAAAATGGGTTAATGTCTAAATAAGATAATAATCTCAGGAAGAAACAAATTGAATTTTTTGGCATTGATGTTGACAATGAAACCATTTATCCATTTAAACTGGTGTGGCATCCATTTATTATATTTAGTATTGCCTTTTAGAAACACAACTGCCTGAACTGCATTTCTGTGAATCAAACAGATCTTATATTTCTTGGTATAAGTCACCCAAGACAATATTTTATAGAGCAACTGTCCTCAGGAAGAAATACTCTTGTTTCAGTTATTCAATGGGATTTCATAATAAAGTTAAACCAGGATTGAAGGACTTAATCTGCTGCTGCAAACAGTTTACAGTTTTACCATCAGCATTCATTTCTCTGTGACATAGCATAATTTAGAAAATTCAAGGAAAATGTTAGTGAATCATAACATCAAGCCTAAGCGGTCATTTGTAAACCTTTGTATGCCACTGGCAATTTATCATTTGACTTGCTACCCCTCCATCCAAGTTCATAATCCTCTTGACTCCCCAGTTAACATTAAATTTCCAATTCACACCTACCAAAGGAGAGTTTCTGTAGGATAATCCCGGCATTACTAGCATGGGAATCATTTGGGGTTCATGTGAAAGATGTAAAGTTCCTGGATCCTACCTCCAACCCACTGAATCAGAAATCTTGATGGCGAGGACCTTCCCGACATAGTTGATTAACCAAAAGGTTTTAGTTTTTTATTTTTCCTCATAGAAACAGGTCCGGAAGTAGGTAAACTAGGGTAGTAAAGGCAGCTTCATGCTGCCATCTGAGACCAGAGATCCTTCTGACTTTCTTATATATTTTTATTTTCATGGTGTCAAAATAGCTGCTCCATCTCTAAGCACTGAGCTACTTTCTGGGAAGGAAACAGGAAAAAGAGTAAGGCAGAAACTCAAAAGGCCTGGTGCTGAGTTGGCCATCTGTAATATACTTCCTTAGGAGTTCCACCCAGTGAATTCCACTTGATTCTCATTGGCCAGAGGTGGGTTACTGGTCACCAATAGCAAGGGAGTCTGGGGAGGTACACTTTCACAGGGGACATTGACATCCACACTAATCAGAGCTGTATAGGCCCGTCACGGTGGCTCACGGCTGTAATCCCAGCACTTTGGGAGGCCGAGGCAAGCGGATCACTTGAGGTCAGGAGTTCGAGACCAGTCTGGCCAACATAGCGAAACCCCGTCTCTACTAAAAATATAAAAAGTAGCCAGGTGGTGGCGTACGCCTTTAGTCCCAGCTACTCCAGAGGCTGGGTCGGGAGAATCGCTTGAATTCAGGGAGCGGAGGTTCCAGTGAACCCATATTGTGCCACTGCACTCCAGCCTGGGCGATAGAGCGAGACTCTGTCTCAAAGCCAACCAACCAGCCAACAAACGGTATTAATAAGAAAGCAGGGAAGAATGGATTTTTAGTAGGCAATTAATATCTGCCACACGTCTTTTTCTTTTTAATAACTTTTTGAAATAAGTAGGCAATCTGGTGCTTTAACTTTATGTTACTTTTTATAGTATTTAAATTATATTATAATGTTATTAGTTACCTTTTGGATGTTTAAGAATGTTTTTGCATCTTTTCGTATGGCTTTGTTTTGAAAACCAAAATATTCTTGAAGAACTGTCTTCAATTTTATAATAGTTACCAGTGGTAAAATTAAATTTGGTATATTAAATTTTCCTTTGTATCTGGAATAAAAAACTATCAGACGAGAGTACAACTAGCTAGCTACTATGAATCATATGTCTTATCACTGATTGCTAGTATAAAATCAATTATATTCTGATACAAAATCTTCTGGTTCCATGTCTTAACAAAAAATTATGGTCATAATAAGGGAATTCATATTTTCAACTGTGTCTCTATGCAAATATTTTTCCCCTCTTTCTTTACCACAGCAACACTTTTCAAGTTTTAAGAAAGTCTCTAAAACTGAGAGTTTCATATTTGATGGTTAAAAACATTTATATGTTATCTAATGTGATGTCCAATATATGTAAATACTTAAAAGAATTATATTTGGCCGGGCGCGGTGGCTCAAGACTGTAATCCCAGCACTTTGGGAGGCCGAGATGGGCGGATCATGAGGTCAGGAGATCGAGACCATCCTGGCTAACACGGTGAAACCCCGTCTCTACTAAAAAATACAAAAAACTAGCCGGGCAAGGTGGCGGGTGCCTGTAGTCTCAGCTACTCGGGAGGCTGAGGCAGGAGAATGGCATAAACCCGGGAAACAGAGCTTGCAGTGAGCTGAGATCCGGCCACTGCACTCCAGCCCGGGCGACAGAGTGAGACTCCATCTCAAAAAAAAAAAAAAAATAATAATATTTTAAAAAGGGAAAGGTAAAGAAACTTACATGGAATGAAAATTTTTAAATAATTAATAATTACATCAGAAACACAAAATACTATGGGATACATCTAATGGAGGTGTATAAGACCTCTACACTGAAAAGTACAAAACATTGCTGAGAAATTAGAGCTAGATATGTCCCTAGCATAGGAAACTGCCCTGTGTACCCAAGGACATCCTATATATCAGTGCTTTATGTCTGTGGCTGGGATGCATCTTTGAAGCTTATGAATGTTGGCAGACACCCATCATCCATTAGGCACAGGTATCTGCTATCAAATGTGGGCCACATTGTCATATTTCCTATTTATCTTTAGTGTTTATTATAAACTACCAAATACAAAATTTCTCATTCTGATCCTGAATACTTGTCAAACCATCAGATGTTTACTGATTATAGAATGGAATCAATTCTTCTTTTTTTTTTTAGAGACATAGTCTTGCTCTGTTGCCTAGGCTGGAGTGCAGTGGTGGGTTCAAGCAACTCTCCTGCCTCAGCCTCCTGAGTAGCTGGGATTACAGGCATACACCACCATGCCCAGCTAATTTTTGTATTTTATTTTAAGTAGAGGTTTCACTATGTTGGCCAGCCTGGTCTCGAACTCCTGACCTCAGGTGATCTGCCTGCCTCAGCCTCCCAAAGCACTAGGATTACAGACATGAGCCACCTTGCCTGGCCTAGAAATCAATTCTTTCTTCATTGTGTAAACCCATGATGGCGTTCCTCCATTGGCTAGTGCCTCTTCTGTGATGCTCCTCTACTCAGGTACCTTAGTTTGGATTCTCAAGGCCCAAACCCCCTCAGGCTCCACCCATCCCGTCTTGCTTCTCACTACTCTCCAACACAGCAGCATAGAGTAGTGGAAAATCTTAATTCTGGGAATCAAGAATGCTGAGTGTATTGCTGAATGTGCCACTTTTTATGTGGATGTGCCTTTATGCAAATCATCTTCCCCCTCACACAGGAGTTTGAACTCCCTGAATTTCTTTTCCTTTCCCTTCCCTCCCCTCCCCTCCCCGCCCCTCCTCTCCCCTCCCCTCCCCTCCCCTTCCTTTCCTTTCCTTTCCTTTGAGACAGAGTCTCGCTCTGTTGCCCAGGCTGGAGTGCAGTGACACGATCTCAGCTCACTGCAACCTCTGCCTCCCAGGTTCAAGTGATTCTCTCACCTCAGCTTCCCAAATAGCTGGGATTACAGGCATAAGCCACCACACCTGACTAATTTTTGTATTTTTTAGTAGAGACGGGGTTTTTTAGTAGAGACGGGGTTTGTTGGTCAGGCTGATCTCAAACTCCTGACCTCAGGTGACCCTCCCACCTCGGCCTCCCAAAATGCTGGACGTGAGCCATCATGTACAGTCAACTCCCTGAATTTTAATCAGAATAATAGCACCACTGCTTGCAGTATTTATCTACACATTCATTTGACTGCATCTTTGCTTCAAAAAAAATTGCCCGATTTTTTTGTGCATCAATCATTAATTAACCATTAACTAATGATGCAAAACAATTTGATTTTAATGTATTATTGTTTATTATAAATAATTATAATATACAATATAACATATACTTATTATTTATAATAATGGATATAATAATTTATTATTGTTTATTATTATAACCATAATATATCATTTAAAATTTTATTTTTCTCCTCATAGTGGCTGCTGTGAACATAATATACAAACAAAATACTTATTGAGCCCCTAATTGTACACTGAGATAAATACTGTGAGATATGGCAAGATCTATAAAATAGCACTTACCTTTAGTCAACTTATAGGGTTACGCACTTAACCCAACTTTATTTATTTATTTATTTATTTATTTATTTATTTATTTTTGAAATGGAGTCTTGCTCTGTCACCCAGGCTGGAGTGCAGTGGCCCTGTAATCTGCAACCTCCGCCTCTCAGATTCAAGCAATTCTCCTGCCTCTGCCTCCCAACTAGCTGGGACTACAGGCACACGCCACCACGCCCAGCTAACTTTTCATATTTTAGTAGAGATGGGGTTCCACTGTGTTGCTCAGGCTGGTCATGAACTCCTGAGCTCATGTGATCCGCCCGCCTCGGCCTCCCAAAGTGCCCGAATTACAGGCATGAGCCACCGCACCTGGCCTTTTTTTAGTTTTTTTTGAGATGGAGTCTCCCTTTGTCACCCAGGCTGGAGTGCAGTGGCACTATCTCAGCTCACTGCAACCTCAGCCTCCCAGGTTCAAGCAATTCTCCTGCCTCAGCCTCCCTAGCAGCTGGGATTAGAGGTGCATGCCACCACGCCCTGCTAATTGTGTTTTTTTTTTTTTTTTTCTGAGAAGGAGTCTCGCTCTGTTGCCAGTGCAGTGGCGCGATCTCGGCTTACTGCAACCTCCACCTCCCGGATTCAAGCAATTCTCCTGCCTCAGCCTCCCTAGCAGCTGGGATTACAGGTACGTGCCACCATGCCCTGCTAATTGTGTTTTGTTTTTTTTTTTTTCTCTGAGATGGAGTCTCACAACGAGATTGTTGGCGTGATCTCGGCTTACTGCAACCTCCACCTCCTGGGTTCCAGCGATTCTCCTGCCTCAGCCTCCTGAGTATCTGGGACTATAGGCGTGTGCCAACATGCCCAGCTACTTTTTGTATTTTTGGTGGATACCAGGTTTCACTAGGTTGGTCAGGATGGTCTCCATCTCTTGACCTCGTGATCCACCTGCTCGGCCTCCCAAAGTGCTGGGATAACAGGCGTGAGCCACCACACCCTGCCTAAGTTTTGTATTTTTAGTAGAGACAGGGGTTTCACCATGTTGGCCAGGTTGGTCTCGAACTCCTGACCTCAGGTGATCCAGCCACCTCGGCCTCCCAAAGTGCTGGGATTACAGGCATGAGCCACCGCGCCGGGCCTGAAAGCTCCAAGATTCTAATCATGGCTTGGTCTTTCTGGTAAGCAGCCCCCATCCAGGGGCCTAGCAAGAGCCACCTCATTAGAACAAAAGACACTCCAATCACCCAAGAAACTCCAAAGTGTTTAGGAGTTCGTGTCAGGAACCACAGTCAAAAACAATATATTAGAACAAACGATGCAGCTAGCACCTCTATTGCTCAGCAAATTACAAGGGTTGTAGGAGCTCTGTGCCAGGGACTCAGGGCAGAGAACAAATATATATTTCTTACTGTATCACAACATCACACCTTCAATTCCACTTGAGCTCCCCTTTCTTCTTCTACTCCTTCTCACAAACTTACCATGAGGAATTCCCTCCAGCTTGTTTGCCATTCTCTCCCGCTTTCGCTCCCCAGACAGCAGTCCTGCTCCCGGCTCCTATGCACTTTGGCTCCCGCTTACCTGAGCAACTGGTTGGTGGACTGTGTGGGACCACTAATTGTTATCCATAGGCCCTGATTGGGGGAGGACCCTGAGGTAATAATCCTCACACTATCCCCCTCACCCAGTAATTATGGGGGCAAATGAAACTGTCTTTTGGGCTCTTGAGTCACAGAACGCTTTGGAATGACTCTCTGCAGAGTAATGGATATGCAATCTGAACTTTGCCTAAAATTTCAGGGCAGTCACTCTTGAACTCCAGAACTCCTTTCAGTCTGGTGGATGAATCCACTACACATCCCATAGACTCTGGGTCGTAAATACCTGATGCACAAGAGAGAGACATAAACACTGACTTTGGCAGAGCCTGTTACCAATATTATTTCCTGGGAGCCAGATGAATACAAACCAAAAGTCTCCTGGTCCCTTTTCTGCCACTGGAGTGTGACTCATGGCAACTCCCTATGCTTTCTTTCTCTCTCTTCCCCCAGGTCAGTCTCACCATCCTGTTTGGGGATTTACATAGTGGTTGTGAATCAAAGATTCGCTTTGGAGGGAAACCTGGCCTACTGATGATCCTTAGGCATCTTGTTATATATTAAAATATATGGGCCTGGAATGGTGGCTCACACCTAGTTCCCAGCACCTAGGGAGCCAACACACGAGGATCGCTTGAGCCCAGGAGGTTGAGGCTGCTGTGAGCCGTGTTCATGCCACTGCACTCCAGCCTGGGCAACAGAGCTAGACCCTGTCTCTTAAAAAAAAAAAAAGAGTCAACACATTTAAATATTGTATTATGTTCAAAAGGAAGTAGCAATTTGGTTGTTTTATTTTGGGATCACTTCAAGTTTATAGACTAGCTTAAAAACATAATGCATTGCATGTTTACTATATCATATACTTATTATTGGCCAGGTGTGATGGCTCATGCCTGTAATCCAGCACTTTGGGAGGCCAAGGCAGGTGGATCACTTGAGGTCAGGAGTTCGAGACCAGCCTGGGAAACATGGTAAAACCCCGTCTCTACTAAAAATACAAAAATTAGCTGGGCATGGTGGTGCATGCCTGTAGTCCCAGCTACCCAGGCGGCCTTGGCAGGAGAATCGCTTGAACCCAGGAGGCGGAGGTTTCAATGAGCCAAGATTGTGCCACTACATTCCAGCCTGGGTGACAGAGTAAGACCCTGTTTCAAAGAAAAAAAAAAATATATATATATATATATATAAAGATATATAGAAAGAGAGAGAGAGTAATATGTTACATATTACTAATATGTTTTTATTACAGTTTCATTTATATAGTTATTTCTGTAAAAAGTATGTATTTGTATAGAAATACACATATGCATACAGTTCTATAGAAAACTATGTTAAGGAAAGGGAAACCATTGTAAAAAAAATTTTGTAATTTTTGTATCTTCCTTATAAATCCTTGAAGACAAGCCACTAAATTTAATACATCTCTGATAATGGTGATTCATAAATGGTAGGGGATGAAAAATATATGGCTGCTGCTCTCAAGGAATTTATAGAAAAGTAGGCATTTCATAAGTACTTGGTGATATATGCACTGATCTTTGAAGCCTGGGTAACCTGGCTACTTAATATGTTACACCTTGCTGATATCAAATAGACACCCAAAGGTAATGATTTCAAAGGTTATTCTAATTAACAAGGGACTACTTCAGACTCTAACAGAATATGGTTCATTAAGCACAATGTAATCATTAAGGCAATAATATTAATTATGCATACTTTCTGAGAAAATACCTTATCTCTTTATTCTTATTAATAACCATCTCAATTTTATAAATTACATTCAAACTTATGTACTGGAGGTTATGCAAAGGCAAGGGAACATTGTTATAGATAGAAACAATAAATTATTTACCCAAAGCTATTCAGAAAACACTAGTCAAAACTGAAACTAGGCTTTCAAACACCCTGTCAGTATTTAAATATGTCAAGGTCAAAGTCAGATTAAGCAACCGGTCTTAGATATTTTTAGCAGTAGCTACAATTAAGATTTAATAACACTACTCGGTTCTGGAAATGTCATAATGTCATACACTGATTATTGTCTTGAAATTCATTAAGAACTCCGTAATCAGAAGGATTTGGGGAGACAGGCAATGGAAAGAATATCTCGTTAGGTACCTACTATGGGTCTGGTGCTCTATGGTTCGTTATGAAAATCATCTCAGTGAATTCTCGTAACAACCCTGTGATGCACATTTTTAAATCTTCATTTCATCGATGAGGAAACGGAGGGGAGGTAATTTACTCTGGCTCATCCTGCTAGTAAATGGAAGAGCTGCACAAGTTTAAATTCATAAAATAAAATGCAGAGAAGTACAAAGACAGTTGTATTTAATGACTATAAAATGTATTAGAATGTAAATAAATAGTACCTATCTAAGTCTTTTCCTGCTTATTGATGAAGGTCAATATTTTGAATACTTGGTGAATATCATGACTTTTATTTATTTATTTATGAGATAGGATCTTGCTCTGTCACCCAGGCTGGAGCACAGTGGTTCTATCTTGACTCATTGCAAACTCCACCTCCCAGGTTCAAGTGATTCTCTTGTCTCAGCCTCCCAAGTAGCTAGGATTATAGACTTGCACTAGCACACTCGGCTAATTTTTGGAATATCATGGCTTTTATGTGATGTCATTGCTGGCCCCAATCCATTCACTTTAGTGATTGTTCTTCAAGCTGAGGCCGCTATAACAAGATATTTTTTTTGTAGGGGGGAGGGGGCGGGTGGGGAAGCTAATGTGACTTCTACTTTTCATCTTTCCAAATATCTTTCCATATTTGGGGACCTACCTATCTTGATTATGCCCAAAAAAAAAAAAAAAAAAAAAAATGCAAAGAGAACAGCTGTACTTGATTCTGGGGCTGAAATCAGTAAATATTTATTGAGAATCTACTTTGGTGCCAGGCACTAGGCTAGGTACTGGGGGTGCAATGGGGTATTGGACAGTCAGACTAGGTCCAAGACTACTTGGGCTTGAGTGTTTGGGAAAGGCCGCTCTCAGGAGGTAACATCTGTGCTGAATTTGAATGATAAAGAGGAGCCAGTGATGCGAAGATCTGGGCTCAGAATAACCCAGGTGGTGGGAATAATACATGCTCCATTCTGACGCAGCAACACGCCTGGCATGTTATAAAAGCAGAGAGAGGCAGAGGTTGAGATCAGGTGGAGAAGTAAGCAGGGGCTAGATTATGCCGATTGTATAATCAGCATAGGAAGTCTAGGTTTTCTTTTAAGTGCAAATAGAAGCATTGGGAATTTTTAAGCACAGGAATTACATGCTCATGTTTATAAACTTTTACAGTATCTTGGATCACAGGTCTTCAAAACGTAAAGGGAGTTTAGAGATTGCTTAGCTGAAATTTTACTTAAGAGTGAAAAAAAATTAAATCTCATAGGAATTCCATGATGTGGCCAAGGTGATACAAATAGTGCAAGCAGAGCGAGGACGTGTCCCAGTTCTGGCTCCAGAACCAATGTTCTTTCTATTTCAGTACTTGGCCTTGACATCTCAAGCTAGTACTTTTGAGGAAGAATTAAAGCATTCTTGGTCTCTTTGAAAAACTGTTCCTAAGCCACAAGATAACCTATTAATATGAACACTGTAGTCATCAAGCTTTAAAGACAGTTGGCACAAAGTCCTTGCTAATGCCCTGAGAAAAGCCAATACTTAGTTGGGGTGTCAGTTACACTAGTGTCCCATGAACCCAATTACTTCTCAGTAACTTCAGACACCACCTATACCAAATGCCCAACATGTAATCTTGGAATCAAAATAGTCTAATGAAAGGAAACTTTGGGCTCATTTAGTCTAATCTTTTTAACAATAAGGCAATTGACTTACCTGTATTCCTCCAAGGACTCTCCCAGTGGTTTTTCTTCCTATTGAAATACCATCTTAGCCAGGCCTGGTGGCTCATGCCTGTAATCCCAGCACTTTGGAAACCCTAGGCAAGAGGATCGCTTAGGGCAAGGAGTTCAAGACCAGCCTGGGCAACACAGGGAGACCCTATCTCTACAAAAATAAATTTAAAAAAAAATTAGCTGGGCTTGGTGGGATGCCCCTATGGTCCCGGAAGGCTGAAGTGGGAGAATGACTTGGGCCTGGGAGGTTGAGGCTACAGTGAGCCATGATCACACCACTGCACTCCAGTCTGGGCAACAAAGGAAAACCCTGCCTCAAAATAAACAAATAAATAATAAAACAATAAAAAGTAAACAAAAATACAAATAAATGATTTTCGATAACTAAAATAGCTATTTTAAATAATGAAGTGAAATGACATTCTCTAGAGTAAATTTGGGAGAGGTAACTCTATGTAGGCTGGTCAGAAAAGGTTTTGACAAGAGTGCAATTTTGGGGAGGTGGAGAAACAGCCTGTTGCATGCAGAAGAAACAACAGCTGCAAAGACCCTGAAATAGGAACAAGTTTGATCTGTTCTGGAAACCTAAGAGAAGCCCGTATGGCTGAAGTGGAGAGCAAAAGGGAGCATGTAGGAGAGGAATCTCGGTGTGGACAGGGGCCAGAGAGGCCACGGGAGGCCCAGTGGAGCTTGGTGAGCTTGCTCTGTCACCCAGGCCAAGTGTGGTGGCACGATCGCGGCTCACTGCAATCATGACCTCCTGGACTCAAGTGATCCTCCTGCCTCAGCCTCCCAAGTAGCTGGGACTACAGGCACAAACCACTGCACCCAGCTAATTTTTTATTTTTTGTAGCAATGGGGGTCTTGCTATGTTGCCAAGGCAGGTCGTGAACTCCTGGACCCAAGTGATGCTCCTGCCTTACCTCCCAAAGTGCTAGGATTACAGGTGTGAGCCATTGTGCCAGCCTAGACCCTATCTCTCTAAAAAAAAATAAATAAAAAATAAAAAGAAGAAAAGGTAGATGAAGAAACAGCCTTCTTCGAGGATAGATAGTAGAAAAATCAGGAGAGTGTCTCCCCAGATGTCAAGAAAAGAGAGTATTTCTAGAGTGAAGAATGAGGGAGTAATTCACTATTTCACATATGTTCAAGATTTGAAGGAAAATGTGAACAGAAGAAATAAACACTAGGTTTGGCAACTGTACTAGTCAGGGTTCTCCAGGAAAACAGAACCAACAGGATATGTAGAGATATATAAGAGAAGATTTATTATGGGAATCGGCTCATGTGGTTACAGAGGGCAAGTCCTACAACATGCCATCAGCAAGCTGGAAAACCCAGAAGGTGCAGGTATACTTAGTATAAGCCTTAAGGCCTGAGAACCAGGAGCGCCCATGTCCAAGAACTGGAGAAGATAGATGTCCCAGCGCAAAAAGACAACAAATTTGCCCTTCATCTACCTTATTTGTTTTTGTGTTTTGTTTTGTTTTGTTTTTGAGACACAGTCTTGCTCTGTTGCCCAGGCTAAAGTGCAGTGGCATGATCTTGGCTCACTGCAACCTCCGCTTTCCAGACTCAGGTGATTCTCGTGCCTGAGCGTCCTGACTAGCTGGGATTACAGGAGCATGCCACCACACCAGGCTAATGTTTGTGTTTTTAGTAGAAATGGGTTTTCACCATGTTGGCCAGGCTGGTCTCGAACTCCTGGTCTCAAGTGATCCACCTGTCTTGGCCTCCCAAAGTGCTAGAATTACAGGTGTGAACCACCACACCCAGCCCCTCTACTTTTTAAATTATTTATTTATTTTTGGAGAGACAGGGTCTCACTATGTTGCCCAGGCTGGTCTTTAACTCCTGGGCTCAGGCAATTCTCCCACCACAGCTTCCCAAAGTTCTGGTATTATAGGCATGAGCCACTGTGCCTGGCATTTTTAATTCTATTCTGACCCTTAACTGATTACAGTAATGCCTACCTACATTGGTGAGGGTGGGCCCTCTTTGCTTAGTCTGCTGATTCAAATGCTTCTCACAGGCATACTAAGAAATACTGTTTCATCAGCTATCTAGGCATCCAGATTTATTTGTCAAGGTGACAAAATTAACCATAACAGAAACATTGACCTCATTAATCGTCTGATAAAGCAGTTTTTATGGAGTAGTTAGGGTGGAAGTCCAGCTAAGAGGGTTAAAGAGTAAGGGGGAAAAGAGGAAGTAAAAATGCTAACCAGTAATATCTTTTCCCAGAAGTTTTTCCCTGAAGTGGAAAAAATAGGGCTGTAGCTTTATGTGAATGTGTGTTCAAGGGAAGATCTATTTTTGTTTTGAAGATGGTTTTATGCTTGTGGAAGTATTCAGTAGAAGAACTGGAAGATGCCAAAGACTGAGAGTTAATTCTAGAAGTTGTCTTCCTAAGCAGACAAGATTGAATGAACAAGTCTCTCTGATAAGAACAGAAACTGTGGCTGGGTGCGGTAGCTCACGCCTGTAATCCCAGCACTTTGGGAGGCTGAGGTGGGTGGATCACCTGAGGTTGGGAGTTCGAGACCAGCCTGACCAATATGGAGAAACCCTGTCTCTACTAAAAATACAAAATTAGCCGGGCATGATGGAGCATGCCTGTAAGCCCAGCTACTCAGGAGGCTGAGGCAGGAGAATCACTTAAACCCAGGAGGCGGAGGTTGTGGTGAGCCAAGATTGTGCCATTGCACTCCATCCTGGGCAACAAAAGTGAAACGCCATCTCAAAACAAAACAAAACAAAACAAAAAACCAAAAAAAAAAAAAAAAAAAAAAAAGCAAAAAAACCAGAAACCATTTACCTATTGTAAAGGGTGAGAAGGCTCAGAGAGGTAGAGAAAGTTGTGATAAAGGGCCAGGTGGTGGCTCACACCTGTAATCCCAGCAATTTGGGAGACTGAGGTGGTGGATCACCTGAGGTCAGGAGTTCAAGACTAGCCTGGCCAACATGGTGAAACCCTGCCTCTAGTAGAAAGACAAAAATTAGCTGGGCGTGGTGGCACGCACCTGTAATCCCAGCTACTTGGGAGGCTGAGGCAGGAGAATAGCTTGAATCCCAGGGGCGGAGGTTGTGGTGAGCCAAGATCACACCATTGCACTCTAGCCTGAGCAACAGAGTGAGACTCCATCTCAAGAAAAAAAAAGAAAGAAAGAAAGAAAAAAAGTGATAATAAAGAAGATAGCGCCAGGTGCGGGGGCTCATGCCTGTGATTCCAGCAATTTGGGAGGCCAAGGAGGGCAGGTCACGTGAGTCCAGGAGTTCAAGACCAGCCTAGGCAAAATGGCAAAACTCTATCTCTACAAAAAACACAAAAATTAGCCAGGCACAGTGGAGCATGTTTGTAGTTCTAGCTACTCAGGAAGCTAAGGTGGGAGGATCGTTTGAGCTCGGGAGGCAGAGGTTGCAGTGAGCTATGATCGCACTATTGCACTCTAGCCTGTGTAAGAGAGCAAGATCCTGTCTAAAAAAAGGAAGGAAGGAAGGAAGGAAGGAAGGAAGGAAGGAAGGAAGGAAGGAAGGAAGGAAGGAAGGAAGGAAGGAAGGAAGGAAGGAAAATAAAAGATTGTGATCGTGATGTTCTTTACTCGCAGGCTGCTGCTCAGGAACAGGTGTGGATAATCAGCCAATTATCCACAACTGGATTTAGCTAGAGTTGATATTTTGTCAAACAAGCAAGACAGAGAGTGAGGACAGCAAGCAAATTAATAGTGTTTCAAAGATAGTAATTATAAGGCCATGGGATTTAGACGGGGCTCAAAGGGAGCGGAGGACCTAAGAGGGTTGATGGGTAATGAAAAAGTTATAAAAGTCAATAGGTTAGAGACCCTGATAGGGTCAAACAATCACAGATGTTGAGGAGTAAGAATAAGTCATCTAGAATAGGAAGTGGTGGTCAGGGTACAGAGCTATGATTGAATTTGAAGCTGTTGAAATTACTTGTGCTGACCAGGCCAGGTATGACCATGAGGAAAGTGGACGAAATACCGGGAGTAAATGATCATCGCAGGGAGAGGAGGGATCAGGATGCTTTGCACTGAGCTAGGTAGAGAGAAAGTTACCAATACCAATAAATAGGCGCAAATGAAAAAGACCGGGCTGGGCGCAGTGGCTCACACCTGTAATCCCAACACTTTGGGTGGCTGAGGTGGGTGGATCACCTGAGGTCAGGAGTTCGAGACCAGCCTGGCCAACATGGTGAAACCCCCATCTCTACTAAAAATACAAAAATTAGCCGGGCTTGGTGGCATGTGCCTTTAATCCCAGCTACACAGGAGGCTGAGGCAGGAGAATCTCTTGAACCTGAGAGGCGGAGATTGCAGTGAGCCGAGATTGCGCCCCTGCATTCCAGCCTGGGCAACAGAGCAAGACTATGTCTAAAACAAAACAAAGCTACGTTAATCCTTTATGACAGTTTTTGTATTTTGTTTTTTTTTTTTTTTTTTTTTTTTTGAGACAGAGTCTCTGTTGCCCAGACTGGAGTGCAGTGGCACAATCTCGTCTCACTGCAACCTCCCCCTCCCAGGTTCAAGGGATTCTCCTGCCTCAGCCTCCTGAGTAGTTGGGATTAAAGGCGCATGCCACTACAACTGCCTAATTTTTGTATTTCTAGTAGAGATGGGGTTTTGCCTTGTTGGCCAGACTGGTCTTTAACTCCTGACCACAGGTGATCTGCCCACTTGGCCTCCCATAGTGTTGGGATTACAGGCGTGAGCCACCGCGCCTGGCCCCAAATGGTTCATTGTAATTACATTTGCATTTCTCAATCTCTGTCTCTCTTTTTTTTTTTTTTTTTTTTTTTTGAGATAGAGTCTCACTCTGTCATCCAGGCTGCAATGCAGTAGCACAATCTCATCTCACTGCAACCTCCGTCTCCTGGATTCAAGCAATTCTCCTGTCTCAGCCTCCCGAGTAGCTGGGATTACAGGCATGCACCACCATACCTGACTATTTTTTTTTTTTTTTTTTTTTTTTTTGAGACCGAGCCTCCCTCTGTTGCCCAGGCTGGAGTGAGTGGTGCGACCTCAGCTCACTGCAACCTCCACCTCCTGGGTTCAAGCGATTCTCCTGCCTCAGCCTCGCAAGCAGCTGGGATTACAGGCATGCGCCACCACACCCAGCTAATTTTTGTATTTTTAGTAGAGACGAGGTTTCAACATGTTGGCCAGGCTGGTCTTGAACTCCTGACCTCAGGTGATCCACCCGCCTCAGCCTCCCAAAGTACTGGCAATACAAGCATGAGCCACCACACTGTCATTGGTCTTAATGGACCTCATATTTAGTGCATTTATGTTACAGAACTTTTCCTCAAATGATATGTTTTCTAATGCTTCAGGGATAACATTGCAGGAACAAATTATTTTGGATGATTAAGAAGGGTAGTGAGAATAGGAAGTTCAAACTGGAGAGTAATAAAGTCATTAAACATGGAGCTAGTCAGGCAACAGATAATATATTGAGTGAAGTTGCTACTGGAGCTATGAAGAGGATAAATAGACTTTTGATTTTGAGAAAACTTGAAACTCATGCGGAAAGGTTGCAATGACTCAGTGTCTCTCAGCTGTAAAAACATGTCCATGCTTGAACTTATTGGGCCTTTGAGGAGAAAAAGCTTTGAACTCTGAAGCCACAGAGACCAGAGATTTGAATCATGTCCATCGTTTATTAGCTGTGTGACCTTGGGCAAGTTACTGAATCTGTCTGTACCTCTAGTTTCTTATCTAAAAAATGGAGATTAAAAATAGTTCCTACCTGATAGAGTTATTAATGAAGATAAAGAGACATTATCTGTATTGAGGGTTTAATACTGTAACTGAATCATGGTAAGCACTCAATAATGGTGAGTAATTATCTATATTGAGGGTTTAATACTGTAACTGAATCATGGTAAGCACTCGATAATGGTGAGTTATAATCACTGCTATTACTGTTAAATATTATCTATAAATTGGAGACACCAAAGCCACTTTTCAAGGCTAACAGAATTAAATGAAATGACGAATACAAAATACGCAGCACAGTATCTGCCATGCATTGAATTCTAACTAATTGTTAGCTATTTCTATGAAATTGATCAGCAAATCTAATGATCTAATCATTTAACTGAGAAGTGATAGAGCAATTGAGAAGTAATAGAGGGAAAAAGTAGAGCCCTCCCTCTCTTGAACCACTTACTCATTAACGTTAGCCTTTGACATTCTTTCCGGGCCGAGTGCGGTGGCTCACGCGTGTAATCCTAGCACTTTGGTAGGCCGAGGAAGGTGGATTGCCTGAGCTCAGGAGTTCGAGACCAGCCTGGGCAACATGGTGAAACCCCGTCGCTACTAAAATACAAAAAATTAGCCAGGTGTGGTGGCGTGTACTTGTAATCCCAGCTACTCGGGAGGCTGAGACACAAGAATTGCTTGAACCGGAGGTGGAGGTTCAATGAGCCAAGACTGTGCCACTGCACTCCAGCCTGGGCAACAGGGCCAGACTCTGTCTCAAAAAAAGAAAGAAAGAAAGTCTTTCCAAATGGTAAAGCAGAAACTCTGATGGAAATAGCTTCAGGATATAGGAGTCCTGATGTGTCTGAAGTGATGAGGAAGATTTAAGCAAGCACAACTTCAATTAGCCACATTCTTTTTGAGAGCCTACATCTGTTCTCTATCTGCAGATCAAGGTGTTATGAGCATTTCAATGAATAACCCTCATTTTTTTTCATAATAAGAACTCTGCAGTTCTGTTTAATTCCAAAGCCAATGTTCTTGGCAACTTTGTAATAGGGATGTCACCACTGAAAAGAAAGCTTTCGCTTATTGAATTTATGTGATGTACTCCAGGCATTATGAAAAACTCTTCATATACATTATCTTATTTGAGTACAGTCATGTGCCACACAATGACATTTCAGTCAACAACAGACCACGTGTTTATGTGCTGGTGGTCCTGAAAGATTATAATCTTTATAATCTAACCTATAAGCTGAAAAATTCTTATTGCCTGATGATGTTGGAGACATTATAACCTCACAGCACAAAGCATTACTCACGTGTTTGTAGTGATGCTGGTGTAAAGAAAGCTACTGCACTGCCAGTCATAAAAAGTATAGCACATACAGTTGTAACCGCCCAAGGGGTTCACCTCGCCCACCACCTAGACAGAGCCAATTCATCTAGACAGGGGAATCGCAATAGAGAAAGAGTAATTCACGCAGAGCCCGCTGTGCAGGAAACCAGAGTTTTATTATTACTCAAGTCAGTCTCTCAAGCATTTATTTGGGGAGCAGAGGTTTTCCTTTTTGAGACGAAGTCTCGCTCTGTCACCAGGCTGGAGTGCAGTGGTGTGACTCACTGCAACATCTGCCCCCGAGGTTCAAGCGATTCTCTTGCCTCAGCCTCCCAAGTAGCTGGGACTACAGGCACCCACCACCACGCCCAGCTAATTTTTGTTTTTAGTAGAGACGAGGTTTCACTATGTTTGGCCAGGATGGTCTCGATCCCTTGACCTCGTGATCTGCCCACCTCGGCCTCCCAAATGCTGGGATTACAGGTGTGAGCCACCGCGCCTGGCCTAGGGAGCAGAATTTTTAAGGACGATTTGGTGGGTGGGGGGAGTCCAGTGAGCCAGGAGGGCTGATTGGTCAGAATGAAATCATAGGGAGTCAGAGCTGTCTCCTTGCACTGAGTCAGTTCCTGGGTGAGGGCCACAAGATCAGAGGAGCCTGTTTATTGATCTAGGTGGTGCCAGCTGATCCATCAAGTGCAGGGTCTGCAAAATATCTCCAGCACTGCTCTTCGGAGCAGTTTAGAGAGGGTCAGTAACTTGTAGCCTCCAGCTACATGACTCCTAAACCATAATTTCTAATCTTGTGGCTAATGTTAGTCCTACAGAGGCAATTCAGCCCCAGGCAAGAAGGAGGTCTGCTTTGGGAAAGGGCTGCCATCATCTCTGTTTTAAACAATAAACTATAGATTAAATTTCTCCCAAAGATAGTTCAGCCTATGCCCAGGAATGAACAAGGACAGCTTGGAGGTTAGAAGCAAGATGGGGTCGGCTAAGTTAGATCTCTTTCACTGTCTCAGTCAGCGAAATTTCACTCTCAGTCGCCTTTGCAAAGTCGATTTCACAATTAGGTACAGTATAGAATACTTGATAGTAAACAACTACCTTAGTAGTTTATGTGTTTACCATAGTCTTTTATCTTTATTTATTTATTTTTCAGACAGGGTCTCGCTGTGTCGCCTGGGCTGGAGTACAGTGACATGATCTCTGCTCACTATAACCTTTGCCTCCTGGGTTCCAGCAATCCTCCTGCCTCAGCCTCCCAAGTAACTGGGATTACAAGCATGTACCATCACGCCTGGCTAATTTTTGTGTGTGTGTGTGTTTTTTTTAGTAGAGATGGGGTTTCACCATGTTGGCCAGGCTGGTCTCAAACTCAAGTCATCCGCCCACCTCAGCTTCCCAAAGTGTTGGGATTAGAGGCATGAGCCACCGCACCTGGCCCTTATCATTATTTTAGAGTATACTCCTACTTATAAGATAAACAGCCTCAAGCAGATCTTCTTCAGGAGGTATCCAGAAGAAGACATTGTTATCATAGGAGATGACAGCTCCATGCATGTTATTGTCCCTGAGGACCTTTATGTGAGACAAGATATGGAGGTGGAAATGCAGTGATAATGATTGTGACCCTGTGTAAGCCTAGGCTAGTGTGTATGTTTGTGTCTTCTTTTGAATAAGAAAAGTCTAAAAAGTAAAAGATAAGTATTTTTTTTTAAATGGAAAAAAAGCTTATCCAATGAAGACATAAAAAAAAAAGAAAATATTTTGTTGGGGCACGGTGGCTCACGCCTGTAATCCCAGCATTTTGGGAGGCCAAGGCGGGTGGATCACCTGAGGTCAGGAGTTTGCGACCAGCCTGGTCAACATGGTGAAACCCTGTCTCTACTGAAAATACAAAAAATTAGTCAGGTGTGGTGGCGAGCACCTGTCATCCCAGCTACTTGGGAGGCTGAGGCAGGAAAATGGCTTGAACCCAGGAGGTGGAGGTTGCAGTGAGCCAAGATTGCGCCTTTGCACTCCAGCCTGGGCGACAATAGAGCACAACTCCTTCTCAAAAAAAAAAAAAAGAAAAAAAGAAAATACTTTTATACAGCTGTACAATATGTTTGTGTTTTAAGCTAAGTTTTTAAAAGTTTCTTTTTGTTTCAACAGCTTTTGGGATTTAAGTAGTTTTTGGCTACGTGGATGACTTATATAGCGGTAAAGTCTGAGACTGTAGTGCACTGTCACCCAAGTACTGTTCACTGTATCTCCTAAGTAGTTTTTTATGCCTCAACCCTTCCCACCCTCCCTTTTCTGTGTCTTCACTGTCCATTATACGTCCATTCTGGGTTTGTTTTCGTTTTATTTTTTAGAGATGAAGTTTTGCTCTTGTTGCCCAGGCTGGAGCGCAGTGGTGCAATCTTGGCTCACTGTGACCTCTACCTCCCAGGTTAAGGCAATTCTCCTGCCTCGGCTTCCTGAGTAGCTGGGATTATGGGCATGCACCACCATGCCTGGCTAATTTTGTATTTTTAGTAGAGACGGGTTTTCTCTATGTTGGTCAGGCTAGTCTCAAACTCCCAACCTCAGGTGACCCACCCATCTCAGCCTCCCAAAGTGCTGGGATTACAGGCATGAGCCATGGTGCCCTGCCTATACCTCCACTCTATATGTCTTTGCATATCTATAGCTTAGCTCTCACTTATAAGCGAGAACATAGAGTATTTGGTTGTTCACTTAGAATAATGGCCTCCAGCTCCATTGAAGTTGCTGCGAAAGACTTATTTTATTCTTTTCATATCTGAATAGTATTCCACGGTGTATATATATCATTTTTTTTTTTTGAGATGGGATTTCACTCTTGTCATCTAGGCTGGAGTGCAATGGCACTATCTCGACTCACTACAACCTCTGCCTCCTGGGTTCAAGCAATTCTCCTGCCTCAGTCTCCCCAGTAGCTGGGATTAAATGCATCTGCTACCATGCCTGGCTAATTTTTATAGTTTTTGTGGAGATTGGTTTCACCATGTTGACCAGGCTGGTCTTGAACTGTTGACATCAGGTGATCTGCCTACCTTGACCTCCCAAAGTGCTAAGATTATAGGTGTGAGCCACCGTGCCCAGTTGTATATCACATTTTTTAAAACCCAGTTATCGGTTGATGGGCACTTAGGTTGGTTTCAAATCTTTGCAACTGTGAGTTGGGCTGTGATATACATGTGTAGGTGTCTTCTTGATATAATGACTTCTTTTCTTAAACTGTTATTACAAAAGAGTAAAAACGTTGAATATATATATATATATATATATATATATATATAGAGAGAGAGAGAGAGAGAGAGAGAGAGAGAGAGAGAGAGAGATGGAGTCTTGCTCTGTCACCCAGGCTGGAGTGCAGTGGTGCAATCTTGACTCTCTGCAACCTCTGCCTCCTGGGTTCAGGCGATTCTCCTGCCTCAGCCTCCCAAGTAGCTGGGATTACAGGCACAGGCCATTGTGCCTGGCTAATTTTTGTATTTTTAGTAAAGACAGAGTTTCACCATGTTGGCTAGGCTCATCTTAAACTTCTGACCTCAGGTGATCTGCCTGCCTCAGCTTCCCAAAGTGCTGGGATTAAAGGCATGAGTCACCATGCCGGGCCTATTGAAGAAATTTTTATTTTTTTAAAATCAAAAAAAATAAATTTAGTGTAGCCTAGGTGTACAGTGTTTATAAAGTCTACAGTAGCCAGGCGCGGTGGCTCAAGCCTGTAATCCCAGCACTTTGGGAGGCCGAGACGGGCGGATCACGAGGTCAGGAGATCGAGACCATCCTGGCGAACACGGTGAAACCCCGTCTCCACTAAAAAAAAAATACAAAAAACTAGCCGGGCGAGGTGGCGGGTGCCTGTAGTCCCAGCTACTAGGGAGGCTGAGGCAGGAGAATGGCATCAACCCAGGAGGCGGAGCTTGCAGTGAGCTGAGATCTGGCCACTGCACTCCAGCCTGAGCGACAGAGCGAGACTCTGTCTCAACAACAACAACAACAACAACAACAAAAAAAGTCTACAGTACTGTGCAGTAATGTCCTAGGCCTTCACTCACTTACTACTCACTGACTCATCCACAGCAGCTTCTGGTCCTGCAAGCTCCATTCATAGTAAGTGCTCTATACAGGTATACCATTATTTATTTATTTATTTTTTGAGATGGAGTCTCACTCTGTCACTCAGGCTGGAGTGCAGTGGCGTGATCTCGGCTCACTGCAACCTCTGCCTCCTGGGTTCCAGCGATTCCCCTGCCTCAGCCTCCAGAGTAGTTGGGATTACAGGTGTATGTCACCATGCCCAACTAATTTTTATATTTTTAGTAGAGACAGGGTTTTGCTATGTTGGTCAGGCTGGTCTCAAATTCCTGACCTCAGGTGATCCACTGCCTTGGCCTCCTAAAGTGCTGGGATTATAGGTGTGAGCCACGGTGCCCGGCCAGGTATATAATTTTTTAACTTTTATACTGTATTTTTACTGCACCTTTTCTATATTTAGATATACAAATACTTTCCATTGTGTTACAATTGCCTACAGTATTCAGTACAGTAATGTGCTGTACAGATTTGTAGCATAGAAACAATAGGCTATGCCATATAGCCTGAGTGTGTAGTAGGCTATGCCATCTGGGTTTGTGTAAGCTCCTCTATGATGTTCACACAATGACAACATCATCTCATGATGCATTTCTCAGAACATACCCCCACTATAAGGTAATGCATGACTACATATAAACAGCCCGGGGAGGTAGGTAGCATTATTGTCTAAATTTTGCCATGGAAGGAAACTGAGGCTCAAGAAGAGTAATTTGTTCAAGGTAATTTGCAGCTAGTGAGGGGCAGAGGCAAAATGTTAGTCTAGGTTAGTCTGTCTCTGATGTCTCTGCTCTTAACCTTTATTTACACTATAAATACCCATCATGCACTCCTCTTATCTCCTTGAGCCCAGGGTTGGTAGCAGCACAACGACGACTAAGCTCTGGGTTACTGTGCTATCTCTTGTGTCTCCTCTACACCCCTACCTTTGTAAATGGTCCTTCTGAAAATAACCCCTGTTCAAATGATCCTAGTTAGGGTATACCACCATAGGTGTCCTGCTGTGACCCTCACTGGTATAGCTCACTATGGAAGATATGGAAGAGAAGGAGTTAGTTTAACTACTCTTGCTTCCTTGCTACACAACATATATATGGGGTGCATATACACAGACACACACACACACACACACACACACACACTCTTCGTGTTATGAATCGGATGGGTACCCCTAAACTCCTATGTTGAAGCCCTAGCCCTCAACGTGATGGTATTTGGAGATGGAGCTTTGGTGAGGTAAATAGGTTTAGATGAAGTTAGGAAGGTGGGGCCCTGGTCTGATGGTGTTAGGGCCCTTATGAGAGGAGAGAACAGGCTGGGCGTGGTGGCTCACGCCTGTAAAATGCACTTTGGGAGGCCGAGGTGGGTGGATCATGTGAGGTCAGGAGTTTGAGACCAGCCATGATCAACATGATGAAACCCCGTCTCTACTAAAATAGAAAAATTAGCTGGGCATGGTGGACACCTGTAATCCCAGCTACTCGGGAGACTGAGGAGAATGGCTTGAACCAGGGAGGAAGAAGTTACAGTGAGCCGAGATCATGGCACTGCCCTCCAGCCTGGGCAACAAGAGTAAAACTCCGTTTCAACAAACAAGCAAACCAAAAAGAGATAACAGAAGATGGAAAATTGGAAGCATTATTAGCATACTTCTCCCCCTTGGGAAGACAATATATTGTGTAGAAAATAGTGGTACAGATTCACACTGTGAACTTTTTTCCAATAAGCAATAGGAAAAGTGAAATAAACCACAGGCCCTTTGAAAGAAGTGGCAGGCTAAGGCCTACACCGTGGGCCAGGTGGAAAACTGTAAGTCCCCAGAGTGTAAAAGGGGGATAAACTGCCCCACGGATATACACTTATTGAGGGACCTGGCAATCCAGGCCATGGGGGAAGCCTTTAACCCTACCCAGTTCTTGAGCTGATTTAGTGAGTGGTGGGGAGTATATGAGAAGGAGTGGCACCTGGACAGGCTTTGTGTGCATCCCCAGGCTCCAGCAGGGATGGAGCGAGGCGGTTCCTGAACCTACCTCACAGGGGACCTCCTGGAAGTCTGCTAGACCCAGGTAGCAGTCACAGGTTGTGAGAAGCTCCCAACTGAGATTTGCGATATGTTGAGCAGGAACAAATGCCCTTGGCCAGAACTGAGGGGCGAGTGGGAAGTGTGCTGCAGGCATGAGGACAGGAGCTGGGTGCCCCTGCTTCATGGGTGGACCAGGAGGGGCATGGCCTGGAAGTCAATGTTTCTGTCTTGGTCAGGAAAGCTTATGGCTTGGGGCGATTTTGAGTTCTGAGTGCAGACTGTCTGGAAGCAAGCTAGCTGCTGATAGCAGAACACTGCTGGTGTGAGACCTGCTTGCCTCGACAAATGCATGGGAGCTGGATGGAGCTTACTGCCATCTACTATACCCCATTCCCCAGGTGAATTCTTTTGTCCAGCAGAAATAGCTGTGCCCCTCCTGGGGACATTACTCCAGTGGCCAGAGAACTGCCTTCCAATCCCCACTGGGGCTGCTACTTGCCCCGCACATGAAGAGCCAGAGTGCAGACTTGCCTGACCCAGCCCCGACCTGGCTTTACCCCTCCACCCGCCCTGATAGCTTTACACAAAGGACAGAAACTTTTGGGAGCTCAATGGGTCTGACCATTGCTTGAGACATTAGAGTACCTCCCCTGGGTAACATAAAGCAAGCATAAATCCCACCTCTACCACTGCAGCTGGCACTCTTTCAAAAAAGACCACTGCCTGGCTGTAGGCCAACTGACACAGGTAGAATAATACGTGCCCAGGAAGGAGAAAATGTGTGTGTGACTTCAGCTATCACCATTGCTTGCACTACCCTGGCTAATCAGGAGATCCTGAGTCTGTCTACGTGACCAGTTCATTATTACTACACCTGGCATTTGAGAAAGCCAACACAATAAGGCTATTTATAACCAAGGAATGTCACAGAGTCTGCATCACTCCCCTGTCACCCCATCAGAACTAGTACTGGTACCCACTGCTGGGAGACTCGAGGACAGGTCACATCACTAGATCCCTTGACGACATTCTCCAGTACCAGCTTGGAGTGCGGCAGCCCCACTGGGTGGCCAGACCCAGAGGAGCAGCAGCATTCACAGTAGTCTGGCTCTCAGGGACTGCTACTCTTAGGGGAAGGCGGAGCGCACCACATCAACGGAGCACCTCATGGGACAAAATAATCCAGAAGGAAGGTCTTCAGTCCCAGAATTTTCTGCTTGTGGGAAGTTTTTTTCAGCAGAGGTGCAGGTGCGGTGCTGGGCTCAGCAGGAAAAGTCTCTGGCTGTACCCCAGCAGTCAGGCAGCTTTGGTACTTGTGAAGGGTTTTGGAGAAGGGAACTTCTTTTCTCTCTCATCTGCCACTGAAGAGATGTCTGGGATACTCCCACGGGACCTCAGTGAGGGTGTACCTACAGACAGCCTTTCTGGAACACTTTGGAGTGACTGCATCCCCACAGGAGGAGTATCCTTCAGGTTTAGGCTTGCACAAGGGGTAGAGTCACAGTTCCTTTCTACATGGAATATCAAAATTGCTGCAGCCGAAAAGAGGTGCCCATCTGGTCTGAATTGCTGGAACACTGGGTCAAGAATGTAACAAGGAGGTGGATCACTTTCCTGCTGGCCTGAGGTGGCTTGAGCTGAGGTAGCTTCCATCCTTCCCTCTGATAAAACCTCAGTACATTTCACTGAGAGCTCCCTCAGCTGCTTCTGTCAAGACTGGGACCTCTGCCCACCATTTGGTATTGCTTTTACTCACCTGCTTTAGCCACAACCAGTTTCTACCCAGGGATACCTTCCTTACTGGTCTGAAGTCTGAAATACTCAACTCAGTAAATCAAATATGTAAATATGTAAATATAAAAGTGCACATCACTGGGGAATGCGATAAGCTTCAAGAGAGCTCTGACATTCCAACCCTACAGGAGATGATGAACCTGCTCACACACTCAGCATATTTCTACTACAACCAGCATCTGAGAAAGCCATCATACAAAGACTGTCTATAACAAAGAAACTCATACAGAGTCTTCACCCCTGAAAGCAATGAGAGCTGAATTTGGCTATAGTAAACTGTAAACATTAAAGTCACATCCCCAAGGGAAAAAAGAATTTTCTTTTCTTTTTTTTTTTAAAGACAGTTGAATCAAAAATAAACTTAAGAATGACTAGAAGAGGCTACCCGGGTGCAGTGGCTCATGCCTGTAATCCCAGCACTTTGGGAGCCTGAGGTAGGCAGATCACGAGGTCAGGAGTTCAAAACCAGTCTGAACAACATGGTGAAACCTCGTCTCTACTAAAAATAAAAATTAAAAAAAAAAAAAAATTAGCCACATGTGGTGGCAAACGCCTGTAATCCCAGCTACTCAGGAGGCTGAGGCAGGAGAATTGCTTGAACCTAGAAGGCATAGGTTGCAGTGAGCCAAGATTGCACCATTCCACTCTAGCTTAGGTGAAGAGCAAGACTCCATCCCAGGGGACGGGGTGGGGGAGAGAAGAATAATTAGATGAAACAGTCTACCCCAATGAGAAGGAACCAAAAAATAATTCTGGTAATATGACACGATAAGGTTCTATAGTACCACCAAAAGATTGCGCTAGCTCTCCAACAAGGGATGCAAACCAAGATGAAATCTTTGAAATACCAGATAAAGAATGCAAAAAGCTGATGATTAAGTTATTCAAGGAGATACAAGAGAAAGGTGACAACCAGCATAAAGAAATTTTAAAAAATTCAGAATATGAACGAAAAATTTTCTAAAGAGATATATATCTTAAAGAAAAAACAATCAGAACTTCTGGAAATGAAAAACACATTTAGGGAATTACTAAAGGCAGTAGAAAGTTTTAAGAATACACTAGGCCAAGGGAGGTTCCAAGATGGTCGAGTAGAAACAGCTCCAGTCTACAGCTCCCAGTGTGAGTGACACAGAAGACGGGTGATTTCTGCATTTCCAACTGAGGTACTGGTTTCATCTCACTGGGGCTTGTTGGACAGTGGGTGCAAGGCAGTGGGTGCAGCCCACAGAGCATAAGCCGAACCACGACAAGGCATCACCTCACCTGGGAACACAAGGGGTTCCCTTTCCTAGCCAAGGGAAGCTGTTACAGAAGGCACCTGGAAAATCAGGTCACTCTCACCCTAATACTGCAGTTTTCCAACCGTCTTAGCAAATGGCACACCAGGAGATGATATCCTGTGCCTGGCTCAGAGGGGCCCACGCCCACGGAGCCTCGCTCACTGCTAGCACAGCAGTCTGAGATTGAAAAGCAAGGAGGCAGCAAGGCTAGGGGAGGGGCACCCGCCATTGCTGAGGCTTGAGTAGGTAAACAAAGTGGCCAGGAAATTCAAACTGGGTGGAGCCCACCACAGCTCAAGGAGGCCGGCCTGCCTCTGTAGACTCCACCTCTGGGGGTAGGGCATAGCTGAACAAAAGGCAACAGAAGCTTCTGCAGACTTAAATGTCCCTGTCTGACAGCTCTGAAGAGAGTAGTGGTTCTCCCAGCATGGAGTTTGAGATCTAAGAACAGACAGACTGCCTCCTCAAGTGGGTCCCTGAACCCCGAGTAGCCTAACTGGGAGGCACTTCCCAGTAGGGGCCGACTGATACCTCACACGTCCGGGTGCCTGTCTGAGGTGAAGCTTCCAGAGGAACGATCAGGGAGCAACATTTGCCCTTCTGCAATATTTGCTGGTCTGCAGCCTCTGCCAGTGATACCCAGGCAAACTCCAACAGACCAATATTACACATTCTTAAAGAAAAGAATTTTCAATCCAGAATTTCATATCCAGCCAAACTAAGTTTCATAAGTGAAGGAGAAATAAAATCCATTACAGACAAGCAAATGCTGAAAGATTTTGTTACCACCAGGCCTGCCTTACAAGAGCTCTTGAAGGAAGCACTAAACATGGAAAGGAACAACTGGTACCAGCCAAGGCAAAAACGTGCTAAATTGTAAAGACCATCAATGCTAGGAAGAAACTGTATCAACTAACGAGCAAAATAACCAGCTAACATCATAATGACAGGATCAAATTCACACATAACAATATTAACCTTAAATGTAAAGGGGAAAATGCTTCAATTAAAAGACACAGACTGGCAAATTGGATAAAGATTCAAGACTCATCAGTGTGCTGTATTCAGGAGACCCATCTCACATGCAGAGATGCACACAGGCTCAAAATAAAGGGATGGAGGAAGATCTACCAAGAAAATGGAAAAAAAAAAAAAAAAAAAAAAAAAAAAAGCAGGGGTTGCAATCCTAGTCTCGATAAAACAGACTTTAAACAACAAAGATCAAAAGAAACAAGGCCATTACATAATGACAAAGGGATCAATTCAACAAGAAGAGCTAACTATCCTAAATATATACGCGCCCAATACAGGAGCACCCAGATTCATAAAGCAAGTCCTTAGAGACCTACAAAGAGACTTAGCCTCCCACACAATAATAATGGGAGACTTTAACACCCCACTGTTAACATTAGACAGATCCACGAGACAGAAGGTTAATAAGCATATCCAGGAACTGAACTCAGCTCTGCACCAAGTGGACCTAATAAACATCTACAGAATTCTCCACCCCAAATCAACAGTGTATACATTCTTCTCAGCACCACATTGCACTTATTCCAAAATTGACCACATAATTGAAAGTAAAGCACTCCTCAGCAAATGTAAAAGAACAGAAATTATAACAAACTGTCTCTCAGACCACAGTGCAACCAAACTAGAACTCAGGATTAAGAAACTCACTCAAAACCACTCGACTACATGGAAACTGAACAACCTGCTCCTGAATAACTACTGCGTACATAAAGAAATGAAGGCAGAAATAAAGATGTTCTTTGAAACCAATGAGAAAAAAGATACAACATATCAGAATCTCTGGGACACATTTAAAGCAGTGTGTAGAGGGAAATTTATAGCACTAAATGCCCACAAGAAAAAGCAGGAAAGATCTAAAATTGACATGCTAACATCACTATTAAAAGAACTAGAGAAGCAGTAGCAACTACATTCAAAAGCTAGCAGAAGGCAAGAAATAACTAAGATCAGAGCAGAACTGAAGGAGATAGTGGCACAAAAAAACCCTTCAAAATATCAATGAATCCAGGAGCTGGTTTTTTTGAAAAGATCAACAAAATTGATAGACTGCTAGCAAGACTAATAAGGAAGAAAAGAGAGAGGAATCAAATAGATGCAATAAAAAATGATAAAGGGGATATCACCACCGACCCCACAGAAATACAAACTACCATCAGAGAATACTATAAACACCTCTACGCAAATCAACTAGAAAATCTAGAAGAAATGGATAATTTCCTGGACACTTACACTCTCCCAAGACTAAACCAGAAAGAAGTTGAATCCCTGAATAGACCAATAGCAGGTTCTGAAATTGAGGCAATAATTAATAGCCTACCAACCAAAAAAAGTCCAGGACCAGACAGATTCACAGCCGAATTCTACCAAAGGTACAAGGAAGAGCTGGTACCATTCCTTCTGAAACTATTCCAATGGATAGAAAAAGAGGGAATCCTCCCTAATTCACTTTATGAGGCCAGCATCATCCTGATACCAAAGCCTGGCAGAGACACAACAAAAAAAAAAAGAGAATTTTAGACCAATATCCCTGATGAACATCAATGCAAAGTCCTCAATAAAATACTGGCAAACTGCATCCAGTTTTCCACCATGATCAAGTGTGTTTCATCCTTGGGATGTAAGGCTGGTTCAACATATATAAATCAATAAACGTAATCCATCATATAAACAGAACCAAAGAGAAAAGCCACATGATTATCTCAATAGATGCAGAAAAGGCCTTCGACAAAATTCAACATCCCTTCATGCTAAAAACTCTCAATAAATTAGGTATTGATGGGATATATCTCAAAATAATAACAGCTATTGATGACAAACCCACAGCCAATATCATACTGAATGGGCAAAAACTGGAAGCATTCCCTTTGAGAACTGGCACAAGACAGGGATGCCCTCTCTCACCACTCCTATTCAACATAGTGTTGGAAGTTCTGGCCAGGGCAATCAGGCAGGAGAAAGAAATAAAGGGTATTCAATCAGGAAAAGAGGAAGTCAAATTTTCCCTGTTTGCAGATGACATGATTGCATATTTAGAAAACCCCATCGTCTCAGCACAAAATCTGCTTAAGCTGATAAGCAACTTCAACAAAGTCTCAGGATACAAAATCAATGTGCAAAAATCACAAGTATTCCTCTACACTGGTAACAGACAAACAGAGAGCCAAATCATGAGTGAACTCCCATTCACAATTGCTTCAAACAGAATAAAATACCTAGGAATCCAACTTACAAGGGATGTGAAGGACCTCTTCAAGGAGAACTACAAACCACTGCTCAATGAAATAAAAGAGGACACAAACAAATGGAAGAATATTCCACGCTCATGAATAGGAAGAATCAATATCATGAAAATGGCCATACTGCCCAAGGTAATTTATAGATTCAATGCCACCCCATCAAGCCACCAATGACTTTCTTCATGGAATTGGAAAAAATTACTTTAAAGTTCATATGGAACCAAAAAAGAGGTTGCATTGCCAAGACAATCCTAAGCCAAAAGAACAAAGCTGGAGGCATCATGCTACCTGACTTCAAACTATACTACAAGGCTACAGTAACCAAAACAGCATGGTACTGGTACCAAAACAGAGATATAGACTAACGGAACAGAACAGAATCCTCAGAAATAATACTACACCTCTACAATCATCTGATCTTTGACAAACCTGACAAAAACAAGAAATGGGGAAAGGATTCCCTATTTAATAAATGGTGCTGGGAAAACTGGCTAGCCATATGTAGAAAGCTGAAACTGGATCCCTTCCTTACACCTTATACAAAAATTAATTCAAGATGGATTAAAGATTTAAACGTTAGACCTAAAACCATAAAAACCCTAGAAGAACACTGAGGCAATACCATTCAGGATATAGGCATGGGCAAGGAGTTCATGTCTAAAACACCAAAAGCAATGGCAACAAAAGCCAAAATTGACAAATGGGATCTAATTAAACTAAAGAGCTTCTGCACGGCAAAAGAAACTACTACCATCAGAGTGAATAGGAGAAATATTGGGAGAATAATATTTTGGGATTATTATAATAATAATCCCATTATAATAATAATGGGAGAAAATTTTTGCAATCTACCCATCTGACAAAGGGCTAATATCCAGAACCTACAAAGAACTTAAACAAATTTACAAGAAAAAAACCAAACGACCCCATCAACAAGTGGGCAAAGGATATAAACAGACACTTCTCAAAGGAAGACATTTTTGCAGCCAACAGACACATGAAAAAATGCTCATCATCACTGGCCATTAGAGAAATGCAAATGAAAACCACAGTGAGATACCATCTCACATCAGTTAGAATGGCGATCATTAAAAAGTCGGGAAACAACAGGTGCTGGAGAGGATGTGGAGAAATAGGAACACTTTTACACTGTTGGTGGACTGTAAACTAGTTCAACCATTGTGGAAGACAGTACGGCGATTCCTTAAGGGTCTGGAACTAGAACTGCTATTTGACCCAGTCATCCTATTACTGAGTATATACCCAAAGAATTATAAATCATGCTGCTATAAAGACACATGCACACATATGTTTATTGCAGCACTATTCACAATAACAAAGTGTTGGAACCAACCCAAATGCCCATCAATGATAGACTGGATTAAGAAAATGTGGCACATATACACCATGGGATACTATGCAGCCATAAAAAGGGATGAGTTCATGTCTTTTGTGGGGACATGGATGAAGCTGGAAACCATCATTCTGAGCAAACTATTGCAAGGACAGAAAACCAAACACTGCATGTTCTCACTCATAGGTGGGAATTTAACAACGAGAACCCTTGGACACAGGAAGGGGAACATCACACACTGGGGCCTGTTTTGTGGTCGGGGGAGTGGGAAGGGGTAGCATTAGGAGATATACCTAATGTAAATGACAAGTTAATGGGTGCAGCACACCAACATGGCACATGTATACATATGTAACAAACCTGCACGTTGTGCACATGTACCCTATTTATAATAATAAATAAAAACAAATGAAAACTTTATTATGAACCCCCCAAAAAAACCAAACTCAAAGCTAGCAGAATAAAATAAGTAGCAAACATCAAAGTAAAACTAAATGAAATTGAAACAAAAATACAAAAGATCAATGAAACAAAAAGTTGATTATTTGAAAATATGAATGAAATCAATAGACCATTAGCTAGATTAAACAAGAAGAGAGGATTTAAGTAAGTTAAATTAGAAATAAAATTGGCACATTATCACCAACACCACAGATATATAAAAGATAATTTGAGACTACTATGAACACCTCTATGCACACAAACTAGAAATTCTAGAGGAAATAGATTCATTCATGGAAACATATAACCCTCCTAGATTGAATCAGGAATAAATAGGAATATTGAACAGAACAATAATAAGCAATATGATTGATCAGTAATAAAAAATTGCCAAAAACAATAAAAAAAAGCCTGGGGCCAGATGAATTCACAGCTGAATTCTACCAGACATTCAAAGAAGAGTTGGTACTAATTCTGCTGAAACTATTCCAAAAAATCGAGAAAGAAGGAATCTTTCCTAACTCATTCATGAAGCCAATTTCACCATAATCCCAAAATGAGGAAAGGACATAACAAAAAAGGAAAACTAAAGATCAATATCCCTGATGCAAACAGATGCAAAAATGTTCAACAAAATGCTAGCAAACTGCATCCAACAGCACATCAAAAGGATGATACACCATGATCAAATGAGTTTCACCCTGGGATCCAGGGATAATTTAATATATGCAAGTAAATAGATGTGATACATCACATAAACAGAATGAAAACAAAAACCACATGATCATCTCAATAGATGCAGAAAAAGCATTTGATAAAATCCAGCATTGCTTTATAATAAAAACCCTCAACAAACTAACCATAGAAGGAATGTACATCAAAATAATAAAAGCCATCTATGACAGACTCACAGGCAACATTATACTGAATGGAGAAAAGTTCAAAGCATTCCTCCTGAGAACCGGAACATGACAAGGACGCCCACTTTCACCACTTCTACTCAACACAGTACTGGAAGTCCTAGCCAGAGCAATCAGGCAAGAGAAATAAATAAAGGGCAACCAAATTGGAAAAGAGGATGTCAAACTACCACTGCTAATGATGTAATCGTATATTTAGAAAACCCTAAAGATTCACCATTTTTCTCAGAATTAGAAAAAACAATCCTAAAATGCATATGGAACCAATAAAGAGCTTGAATAACCGAAACAATCCTAAGCAAAAAGAACAAATATGGAGGCAGCACATTACCCAACTTCAAATTATACCAAAAGGCTATAGTAACCAAAACAGCATGGTATTGATATAAAAGTTGATACACAGACCAATGGAACAGAGTAGAAAACCAATTAATAAAGCCAAATACTTAACAAACGACTGGTCTTTGAGAAGCACACAAAAACATACGTTGAGGAAAGGACAGTCTACTCAACAAATGGTGCTGGGAAAACGGATAGCCTCATGTGGAATGAAACTGGATCCCTATATCTCACCATATACAAAAATCAACTCAGGATGGATTAAACACTAAAATCTAAGACCTGAAACCGTAAAAATTCTAGAAGAGAATATAGGGAGAACTCTCCTAGACATTGGCCTAGGCAAAAAATTTATGACTAAGACCCCAAAAGCAAATGCAACAAAACAAAAGTAAATGGGGCTTAGTGAAACTAAAAAGCTTCTGAACAATGAAAGAAATAATCATCAGGGTAAACACATAACCCAAAGATTGGAAGAAAATATCTGCAAACTGTGCATCTGACACAGGACTAATATTCAGACTCTATAAGGGACTCAAACAAATCAGCAAGAGAAAAACAAATCATCTCATCAGAAAGCAGGCAAATGACATGAATAGACATCTCTCAAAAGAAGATATAAAAATGGCCAAGAAACATATGAGAAAAATGCTCATAATCACTAATTATCAGGGAAATGCAAATTAAAACCACAATGAGATACCATCCTACCCCAGCCAGAATGGCCATTATTAAAAGGTTCAAAAACTATAGATATTGGCGCAGATATGGTAAAAAGGGAATGCTTGTATTCTATTGATGGGAATGTAAATCAGTATAGCCTCTGTGGAAAACAGTATGGAGATTCCTTTCCTTTTTTTTTTTTTTTTTTGAGACGAAGTCTCACTCTGTTGCCCAAGCTGGAGTACAGTGGCGTGATCTTGGCTCACTGCAACCTCCACCTCCCAGGTTCAAGTGATTCTCCTGCCTCAGCCTCCCAAGTAGCTGGGAGTACAGGCACGTGTCACCATGCCTGGCTAATTTTCATATATATATATATATATATATATATATATATTTTTTTTTTTTTTTTTTTTTTAGTAGACGTGGGGTTTCACTATATTGGCCAGGCGGGTCTCAAACTCCTGACCTCATGATCTGCCCTCCTTGGCCTCCCAAAGTGCTGGGATTACAGGCATGAGCCTAGGCAGAGATTTCTTAAATAACTAAAAGTAGACATACCATTTGATTCAACAATCCCCTACTAGTTATCTACCCAAAGGAAAAGAAGTCATCATATACAAAAGACACTTGCATGTATATGTTTATCAAAGCACAGTTCACATTTACAAAGGTATGGAATCAGCCTAAGTACGCATTAAGTGATTATGAGTGGATAAAGAAAATGTAGCATACATATATATGCCCTGTAAAAGAATGAAATAATGTCTTTTGCAGCAACTTGGATAGAGCTGGAGGCCATTATTTTAAGTGAAGTAATGCAGGAATGGAAAGTCAAATACTGTATATTCTCACTTATAAGTGGGAGCTATGCTGTGCATACACAAAAGCATATGGACAGGTATAATGGGCATTGAAGACTCAGAAGTGGGGAGCGTGGGAGGGAGGTGAGGAATAAAACAATACTTATAGGGTGCAATGTATGCTATGTAGGTGGCAGGTAAACTAAAAGCCCTTACTTCACCACTATACCATTTAATCCATGTAACAAATAACCATGTGTACCAAAAGCTATTGAAAGGAAAAATTAAATACATATAATGTTTTAAACAGATAGGCCCCATGGTGTTTGTAGAAGTATAAATCATGATCTATGCTCACAGAATCCACAAGCTCACTGGAAACAGAAATCCAGAAGATATAAAAAAGTAAAGTGACTTTGGGTATTTGATAAATTCTTGCATGACTTTTTTTTTCACAGTTTCATATCACTTAATTTAGAAATCATCTTACTATCAGTTGTAACTTACAATGTATGGTGTTTGTCTTGTAGTGTGATATAAAGTAATGTTGTATTTTAATCCATATGGTTTTGGGGTTGTTTATGGAATATACCATTAAAAATTAAGTTATTTGCTACAGCAAAAAGAAGAGATAACAGAGAACTTGCTTGCTCCTCACCACTTCCCCCATTTACATGCACACACAAAAAAAGGCCATTTGGAGTACCTGGAGAGATGATGGCTGCCTATAAGCTAAGAGAAGAGGTGTCAGAATAAAACCTACCTTGACAGCACCTTGATCTTGGACATTACAGCCTCCAGAACTTGGGTTAATAACTTTCTGTTGCTTAAGCCACCAAGACCATGGTATCTTATTATAGCAGACTGAGCAGGCTAATACTTCCTCTCCCCAGTCTGCTCAGTTTAGATATATCATAATTTTAGGTTAAATCAATATTCTGTGTTATTATGGTACTGTAAATACTGCTTACCTGTCACCTTTTAATGCATTGTATTTCTTCTCTACTGGAATTTTTATTAGTAGAGTTAAAAATTGTCTCAGTTTTTGTTTGGCAAGTTTTCTAGGAACCTGTTACTAATTAATCTTCAAACTCCCATAGAGTGTAACTCTCCACTCAGTATTTCAAACATATCAGATAAACTGATTATCTCTTTGTTAGAGGCACTCCTTCCAAAACTTTCCCTTGCCTTGGTCCCACAGACTGGTTGCTTCCTCAGCTTGTTCCTCTGTAATTTCCCTTTGTCATCTATTCTTTTTTCCTCACTACTGTCTTAGATCTCGTTTCCTGGATCTCTTGGTTTATTCCTTCAGTTTAACAGAGCACATCTTCCAGGTTCTTCCTGATATGAAGCATGAGCTATGAATATTTTGAGTCTCTGACATGTGAAAAAGTTGTAATCAGCTCTCACACTAGATTGCTGGATATAGAATTCTAGATTGGAAATAAGTTCCATTGTGTTCTGGCTTCTAGCATTGCTGTTGAGATGTCCAAAACCATTCTAAAAGGGGATCCTTTTTACTTGAACTTTCCTTGATAGTTATCTGCCCTCCACCATTGACTTTGCTGCTAGACACTTAGTATCTTCTCTTTGTCCCTAGTAATCTGAAATGTCATGATGACATGCCTTAGGGTGGGGTTTTTTTTTCCATCCAGTTTTCTGAGCCCATAGCAGACCTTCTCAATCTGGGAACTGTGGAGGCTAAAGAAACTCCATCTTGGAAGTTAATCCACCATGTTGGCCTCTAATTAACCCCTATTCCAGGAAGGCATCTAAGATTTCCAACTTATCTGTTGTCCTTGTGTAAGAGCAGGTACTTACTATAAATCCTGCCCGTAGGTCAAACAACCTTGATGTTATCATACTTCAGTTGTTCTAAACATCCTTTCTGAACAACCTCTCCCCTATGATACATAAGCCCTGGGTCTTGGGGTTAATGGTATGGGGATCCACCATCTTATCTTGCAGTTGCCTGAGACACAGACATGGCTTCTGTTTGTAAATCTCTATTAAATGATTTCTTTGTAAGAAACTAGGTTTGTCGGCCTCTTTCTTTGGCTTCTCACCTTCCTCAGACTTTGGGGGTAGGTTTACATAGGCCTGTGCACTGCACAACAAGAACAAATGACCTCCACTTTGGGGAACCTTCCTTCAGACATTTCTTTGACAGTTTTCTCCCTTACATTTTCAAAACTGTTATACCTTCTTTAGCTATCTTGTACTTCCTGACCTAATTCTCTGATTTTGTCATTTATTTTCTATTTTCTATGTTTTGTATTATCTATTATCTACTTTTAAAGCATTTTTTCTCAATGTTATCTTAATCCTTTTTCTACATTTTTTATTTCAACTGTCATATTTTTATTTATTTATTTAATTTCATTTTTGAGAGATGGTCTTGTTCTGTCACCCAGGCTGGAGTGCAGTACAGCAATCACGGCTTACTGTAGCCTCCACCTTGCAGACCCAAGTGATCCTCCCACCTCAGCCTCCCAAGTAGCTGGGACCATAGGTGCCCATTACCAGGCCTGGCTAATTGCTTTTAAATTTTTTTTAAGAGACAGGGTCTCCTGTGTTGCTCAGGCTGGTCTCAAAATCCTGGGTGCAAGTGATCCTCCTGACTTGACCTTCCAAGGTGATGGGATTACAGGAAGAGCTACCATACCCGGCCAAACTGTCATATATATATATATATATATATATATTTTTTTTTTTTTCTTTAGATGGAGTCTTGCTTTGTCACCTAGGCTAGAGTGCAGTAGCATGATCTGGGCTCACTGAAACTTCCACCTCCTGGTTTCAAGCCATTCTCCTGCCTCAGTCTCACAAGTAGCTGGGATTACAGGCCTGTGCCACCACGCCTGGGTAATTTTTGTACTTTTAGTAGAGACGTGGTTTCGCCATATTGGCCAGGCTGGTTTTGAACTCTTGGCCTCAGGTGATCCACCCACCTCGGCCTCCCAAAGTGCTGGGATTATAGAAGTGAGCCACCACGCCCAGCCTCATATTTCTAATTTTCAAAAAATCTTTTTCATTTTCTAGATGTTCCTGCATTTATAGATTCCTGTTTTTCCACAGATTCAGTTTTTCACAGATTCAGTTTCTCTTCTTATTTTGCAAGGATTAACATTCAGGCTTATTTAAATGTTAAATGTTATTCTATGTTATGCATTTTCAAAAGTTTTATTTTGCTCCCTGTGTCCTCAGGGTTTTTTTCAAAACAATACTATTTTGGTTCTGCCTTTCCATTTTTAAGGCTTTCTTCAATTGCTTAATGATTTTAGGCTTTTGGCTCATATTTCGTATTCAAGACTGTGACAGCCAGCCTGGTGCGGTGGTTGACGCCTTTAATCCCAGTACTTTGGGAGGCTGAGGCGGGCAGATCACCTGAGGTCAGGAGTTTGAGACCAGCCTGACTGACGTGGCGAAACCCTGTCTCTACTAAAAATACAAAAATTAGCTGGGCGTGGTGACCAGTAATCCCAGCTACTTTGAAGGCTGAGGCAGGAGAATTGCTTGAACGTGGGAGGCGGAGATGGCAGTGAGCTGAGAATGCACCATTGCACTCCAGCCTGGGCGACAAGAGTGAAACCCTGTATCAAAAAAACAAAAAACAAACAAACAAAAACACTGAGACAGCCAAAAGCTATTTGGACACACTATGATTGTCAGGGCTGGTTAATTGGTGGGTTTCTCCGTAGGGTGGTCTGGCTGAACTCTTACTGGGTGCTCAGAATGGAGTCCTTTAAAAGCATGGCTACCAGTGTTCTTGAAGCAGACCAGAAGACTGACAAGGGATCCATGAGGAAGTGTGGCCTTAGCTTCTTGCTTTTGGTATGCCTCCTCTCTCCTAGATGTGTTGGTACTCTAAGCCCAATGATGTCTCCCTACTAGTAAACATCTAGACTTCTGGGATGTGAGGAAGAGGCATGGATGGGGGAGGGATCTGGGCTTACAACTGTTCCTTTTAGATATCTTCAACTAGTTCTTTTTTTTTTTTTTTTTTTTTTTTTTGAGAGACTAGTCTCTAGTGTGTTGCCCAGGCTGGGCTCAGAATCTCAAATTCTTGCACTCCAGTGATCCTCCCTCTTCAGCTTCCTGAGCAGCTGGGGACTACAGGCATGTGTCATCATGCTCAATGTAGTTCTTTTGTTTTTAGGTCAAGTGTATCTACTTTCAGAAGTACCTGGTGCTTCCAATTCCTACAGTCTTTTGAGGCTTTGCTTGAATTAACCTTCTTCTAAGTTGTTCCATTCCAGCTTAATTTTCACCATACTCTGGTCCATTAGGTTAATGACCACTCTTTCATCTGCTTTCCATCTTATATGAATGTATTACTGTCATCTCTTCTCTCGTTAACTCTGGGCTTGTGAGGCTATGTCTTTTAAAAACCCGTTTACATTCCTTTTAGTGTGATTGTCCAACAGCGTGATCATAATGATATGTGTTCAATCCACCATTTCTAATGAGCACTTTCTGTCCTCAATTTACTTGATTTTGCTGCTGTCTTTGTAACTCTAGACTACTCATTCGAGAAATGTTATTATCCTTTGGTTTCTGTGGCCACAGTATTTTTTTTTTCTCTTGAGGTATCATCTCATTTCTTTCCTAGGTTCTTTCTTCTTCCACTCTGTATCCCTTAAATGTTGTTGTTCCCCAGGTCTCTGTCCTAAGTCCCTTTATGTTTTCATTTACACATTTGCCATAGACAATAAAATCCACTTGCTTGGATTTAATCACTTCCTTAAGAATGTTGACTCGAAAATCTATGTCTGTGGCTCCAGACTCACATAAAGGTCAGAAACTGGATAGAGGAAAACAGGACCCTGTCTCTCTATATCCTAGTCAGGTCAAACAAACGTCTTAGTGCCAAAATAGGTCCTCCCTTTAGGTAAAGGAAATAGCAGTAATAAAGGAAGGCATTCAACTTTATAGAAACAACAAACAGAGCCAAGGAAGAGCTGTGTCACATATGTGAAGTTTTATTTTGTCTTGTTTTCGAGATGGAGTCTTGCTCTGTCACCCAGGCTGGAGTGCAGTGACGTGATCTTGGCTCACTGCAACCTCTGCCTCTTGGGTTCAAACAATTCTCATGCCTCACCCTCCCAAGTAGCTGCAATTATAGATGCATACCATCACACCAGGCTAATTTTTTTTTGTATTTTTAGTAGAGACAGGGTTTCACCATGTTGCCCAGGCTGGTCCTGAACTCCTGAGCTCAGGCAATCCGCCCTCTTTGGCCTCTCAAAGTGCCAGGATTACAGGTGGGAGCCACCGTGCCTGGCCTCATATTTGAGGGTTTTTTTGTTTGTTTTGTTTCGTTTTATATTTTATTTTATTTTATTTTATTTTAATTTGTATTTTTAGTAGAGATAGGGTTTCACCTTGTTGGCCAGACTGGTCTCGAACTCCTGACCTCAGGTGATCCACCTGCCTTGGCCTCCCAAAGTGCTGGGATTACAGGTGTGAGCCACCATGCCGGGCATATGTGAGGTTTGGATGCAGTAAGAACCAATCCCCAAATCACACTGACAACACACAAGAGTTTATTTCTCTGACATGAGAAGTCTGCTGCGGGTTAAGGAAAATCCCCAGGAAAGCTGTCATATATTGGCTCACTATTCCAAGTCTCAACAATTTCATGGAACATCAATTTCGGCACAGGTTGCGAATCTCACCATGGTAGGAGATGAGAGAGCTGCACAGTTGAGCACAGACATTCAGAAATGAAATATGTCAGGTCTCTATTCGTTGTCCAAAGCCAGCCACAAGATCGCCTCTAACTTCAAGGGGTCAAGGAAGAACAGTTCCCTTGGACCCCGAGAATTGAACACTATTGATAGCAATAATCCATAACATTTAAAATATTAGACCTTAAACAGATAATTTGGCTTTAAACAAAGTATCTTTCTATCTGTATGCTCCTAGTACCTAGCGTGATAGCTAGTACAGAGTGGGTGTCAATGTGTTGAATTGAGATATGTTTTAGAAGATGATTTGATAGGTATCTTGGAAAAGGTGTTCAGCATATCTGTATCGACACCTTATTTTCCCTTCAACACAAACAGGAACATTGAACGTCTTTCAAACATTGACCTTTCTGCTGGGCTCAAAGGATGGAGCCATTTTTCAAAAATAGTTCTTGCAACATTTCTCAAAAGGAGACCTAGAAATGGCAAACAGGCATATGGTTCAACATCATTGATCATTAGAGAATTGCAAATCAAATGTACAATGAGATACCATCTTGTTCCAGTTAAAATGGCTTATATCCAAAAGACAGGCAATAACAAGTGCTGGCAAGGATATGGAGAAAAGGGAACCCTTGTACACTGTTGGTGGGAATGGAAATTAGTACAACCACTATGAAGAAAAATTTAGAGGTTCCTCAAGAAACTAAAAATAGAGCTACCATATGATCCAGCAATCCCACTGCTGGGTATATAAGCAAAAGAAAGGAAATCAGTATATCGAAAAGATATCTGCACTCCCATGTGTATTGCAGCACTATTCACAATAGCCAAGATTTGGAAGCAACCTATGTGTCCATCAATAGATGAATGGGTAAAGAAAATGTGGTACTTATACACAATGGAGCACTATTCAGCCATAAAAAAGAATGAAATCATGTCATTTGCAATAATGGAACCAGAGGTCATTATGTTATCAACATAATGTGAGAATAACCAGGCACAAAAAGACAATCATTGCACGTTCTCACTTATTTGTGGGATCTAAAAATCAAACAACTGAAATCATAGCCATAGAGAGTAGAAGGATGGTTACCAGATGCTGGAAAGCGGTAGTGCGGGTGTGTGTAGGGGAGGCAGTGATGGTTAATGGGTACAAAAAAATAGTTCAAAAGAATGAACAAGACCTAATATTTGATAACAAAACAGAGTGACTGTAGTCAATAATAATTTAATTGTACATTTAAAAATAAATAAAAGAGTATACTTGGATCATTTATAACATGAAGGATAAATGCTTGAAGGGACTTACACCCCCCATTTTCCATGATGTGATAATTATGCATGGCACGCCTGTTTCAAAACATCTCGTGTATCCCATAAACATATGCACCTGCTATGTGCCCACGAAAATTAAAAATTAAAAAAATAGTTATTGCAGCTTCTAAATATTTCAAAGCCTCACTAAGAATTTGACTTTAAAGTTTGAAGAGAGGGCGTTTTATAGCCTTGCTTATATTTACTTTAATCAAAACGCTTCCCCAACCTCAAAGGCAAAGGTCAGCATGGAAGGGGAAAAAGTTACAAAACATTGCCTCAAAGAGTCAGGTAGTTGTTTGTGTGTTTGTGCCTGCATGTGCATGTGTATGTATGTGTGTGTGTGTCTCTCTGTGTATTTGTGCACGTATACACTTTTTATGTTGGGTGTGGAACAAAGACTTGTTGCATATAGGTGCGTTATTGTAGGTGTTGCATATAAATGTGATATTATAGGTAGATAAACACTGAGCCTCATAGAGTATGAAATAAAGCACAGAAGTTTTGAGTTTCCAATTGACAGCCCCTTTCTTATATTTTTCATCCTGTTTTCATGAAATAATATGTCTTGCCCTGTGCTTGACATTTTTTAGCATGTAGATTAAATCTTTTTTTTTTTTTTTTTTTTTTTCACGCAGTCTCACTCTGTTGCTCAGGCTGGAGTGCAGTGGCATGATCTTGGCTCACTGCAACCTTTGCCTCCTGGGCTCAAGCAATTCTCCTGCCTCAGCCTCCCAAGTAGCTGGGATCAGAGGCACCTGCCACCATGCCCAGCTCATTTTTGTATTTTAGTAGAGGGGTTTCACCATGTTGGTCAGGCTCGTCTTGAAATCCTGACCTTAAGTGATCCACCCGCCTCGGCCTTCCAAAGTGTTGGGATTACAGGCATGAGCCACCACACCCAGTCTAGATTAAATCTTTAGAAATGAAGTGCCCCAGTGGTGATGATGAAAAGCTGTATTGAAAGAATGGTGTAGAGGAGTACAAAGGACTCAAAAGAGGAGATTGTCTGTTTGAGATTTATTTAGGATTTCTCAGGTATTTTACACCCAAAGAATTCCATAGTTACTTTCTTTGTTTTTGTTTAAATTGTATATGCTTATCATAAACAATTCAAGCAAGAGAGACAAATGCAAAGGAGAAAGTTACAAAAATCACCCAAGTTTCCAACAACAAAAACGACCAATTTTACATTAGGTGAACATCATTTCAGGCCATAAACCTCACCATTCTCCAGTTTTCCTCTTACCTTGTTGCCTCCTGTGCCTCTTACAAGCTCTCATCCATGAGGAGTCTCAGAGTCAGGACCAGACTCTCTGCTCATCTCTATCTTTACCCCAATGGCAACCTGATCAGCTTATAGCTTTAAGTGATACCTGGATGTTGATGACTCCCAAACTTACAGATCCAAACTTCTTCCTTTGAAACCTGGACAGCTAGAATGCAAGGGGTTGTTGAGTGAAGGAAAGTTGAGAAAACAGAGATCCTAGTTGTGTTCTCTTTCTTTTAGCTTTAAAGTTGAATTAGTCTCTGACACTTCTAGGTATACGGTCTACTGCTAACACTAGTTTTTAAATCTTGAGGCTTTTTAATACTACCTGTCATTTGTTGAACATCTACTACAGGTTACATACTGTGTCTTTCTTTTTTAAAACATACATGTCTCATTTTACCCGCATGATTCTGTGAGGTAGATTTTCATAAAAATCAAAACAAAACCAAAACCAAAAAACAAAGGCTTAGAGTGATAAGCAACACGTCCAAATTGATATAGCTAGTAGGTGTTGGGATTTGAGCTCAGGGGATCAATCCTCTTTCTGGTATGCTATATCTATTTGTATTTCAATGTGAATTTTCACATCAGTTTGACAATTTCCATACACACACATATAGACACACAAACCCAGCTGGGATTTTGATTGGGATCACACTGAATTCATAGATCAATTTGGTGTGATGATTAATTTTATGTGTCAACTTTACTGGGCCAAGGGATGCCCAGGTAACTTGTAAAATATTCTTTCTGGGTATGTTGGCAAGGGTATTTCTGGAGGAGATCAGCATCTGAACTGGTAGGCTGAGTAAAGAAGATCACATTCACCAATGTGGGTGGGCATCATCTAATACACAGAAGGCTGAAATAGAATAAAAAGCCAGAAGAAGGGTAAAAATACTATCTCTGCCTGAGCCAAGGCATCTGTCTCCTCCAGCTCTTGGACATTGGTGCTCCTGGTTCTCAGGCCTTCAGACTTGGACTGGGACTTACACTTGTGACCCCCTGGTTCTCAGGCTATCAGACTTGGACTAAATTATACCACCAGCTTTCCTGGGCCTTCAGCTTGCAGACAGCAGATAATGAAACTTCTCAGCCTCTATAACCATACCAGCCAACTCCTCATGATTAATCTCTTTCTGTATATATCTCTATATCCTATTGGTTGTGTTTCTCTGGAGAACCCTGACAAATGCATTTAGGGAGAACTGACATCTTATACTACTGAGTTTTTCAATCTTGAATTGGTATTTCCCTCCACTTATTTAAGTCTTCTTTAATTTTTCTAATAAGACTTTGTGGTTTCCATTGTGAAGAAACAATTTATTCACCACCACTATGGTGGGGGAGAGGCCTTCCAGGGGTCAGGATACTAAGGCAGGAACTTGATGGACATGAAGTACAATGAGGAAATTGCAAAAATATGGGCAGAAGAAATGGTTAAAGGTTCCACGAGGTAAAGCAACAATTTCAAGAATTTTAAAGCAGAATAGCTGAGTGTATAAAGTTTCATCAATGGCAGACAGCAAACAGCTGTGTGTCCTGCCAGCAACAAAGGAGCCAGGAGCTCTGGAGCGTGTTTACATGATGCAGCTTGCCATGAACTGATGATTCAGCAGCAATTTTTCATGAGGAGGAAACTGGGATTGTTAACTGAGGTATGATGGCTGTCCTCTTTAGAAGCGAAGAACAGGCTGGGCTGAAGCCAGGCCAAGTTTGCCTTCTGGGCTTTCCTTCCTTGTCTTCCATTTCCGTAACCCCCTCCAGCCTGCTAGCATTTCCTCTTCAGTACCATCATATTTCCTCGGAACCTCCCCTTTGCCACCTGCATCTAGACCTGCTCTATCCTATCCCTCTCCACAGCCCCATAAACGATCTCCAAATCATCTCCCTCCCTAGCGCCTTCATTCATTCATATTTAGGATATTCAGCTGTTCAGAGAAGGAAGTGGTTAGGGGATCCAGTTAATACACATCTATGTTTTAAATGACAGATAGCTAGGTGGGCATTTCTCAAATGACGGTCCAAAGACATAATCCTAGAGATTTGAGAGGTTCATGGGCATTTAGATAATAATAGCTGGTATTTATTGCATGCTTGTCATGTATCAGGTGCTGTTTGAAATGCTTTACATGTATTAATTTGGTTTCACTATAACATTACAAAGCAGATGTCCTTATCTCTATTTAACAGGTGAGCAAACTGAACATGTTCTTATTCCCATTAAACAGATGGGCAACCACAGAAAGGTTGATCAGCTCAAGGTTACACACCTAATAAGTGACAGTATAAAGACTCAAATCCAGGCAGTCTGGGTCTACAGCTAGTGCTTTCGACCTCAATGCTGCCATCTGGGGCTCAATTGAGCCTGGATGGTCCAAGATGGTGTCATGCATGTCTGGCAGTTAGCTGGGGCTGCTGGCTGGGGCCTCCTCCTCCATGTGGTCTTTCCAGCAGCATATGTCAGACTTCCTTATGCAGCAGCTGGATTCCGAAAGGTAAATGTCTTCGAGGCAATTTTCCCATGTAGAAAATTACCTTGATGCAATGGCAGCCTCCATGTATACACCTACAGGTCACGAAACAGATAGGCTTATAGGCCAAATTAAGAAGCTTAAATCACATTGCTTATCTGGCGGTTCTAAAACATATCCTCAAATGCTTTGGCATTACTCCTATTAAGATGTGGGGTCTATATCCCTTCCCTTGAAGGTGGGCTGGCCCTAGGGGTTGGCCTGTAGGCAGCAGAATACAGTGGAAGTGATACTGTGTGACTTCCAAGGAGAGGTCAGAAAAGGCCACAAGCCTGGTTCTTTTCAGACATTCACTCTGGGAAAGCCAGCTGCCTGGTGAGAAGTTCACCAAGCTGGAGTGGCTGTGTGAAGGTGCTCTGCTTCTCAGCCCTATTTGAGCTAGCAGCCAGCCATGTGAGTGAGCCATCTTAGCTATTCAGCCCAGCTGAACTTTCAAATGACAGCAGTTGTGTTGAAATCTGATTGATAACTACATAAACGACTCCAATAAAATAACTGTCCAAGTAAGTTTTTCCCAAATTTCTGAGCCTCAAAATTAACAGCAAAATAAATTGGCTACTTAAACTACTAAGTTTTGGCATAAATGTGTTTACCCAAAGAGCAGCAGTAATAACCAGCAGAGTTTACCAACCAACATAAAACAAAGTGAGAAGCAAGGGGAAAGGGGGTAGATTAATAAGCTTAGGATAGGCTGAAGGACCACAGCACCTAAATTCTGTTTTATGCATTGTTCTCATGTCTTATCCCTCTCCACCATCCAGTCTTCTCAGCACATAGTGTGGTTACAAGGACCAGATTGGAGAGTAAGTAAGGTGACTCAGCAGACTGAAGGGGCCTGGGTTCAACATACACTGTTCTGTTAGAGAGCTGAGGGGCAAGTGTGTCTGGTTATAATGGTAACTGGCATTAGTTGGCTTTGTAGCTAGGGGTTTATCTGCTTTTCTTGGGCAGAGATTACATGAGGCATAATAGCGCTACAATGGGTGTTACCAGTAGGTGTGCAATTTAGGGATGACATGGCTGTCAATCTGAAGGTAGTATGTTCTGTACCTTATTAATACTTAAAAGTCCACTTTGTCTTTCTGCCTCTATCTAAAGCAGCATTTTCATTTGTTTCATCCTTTTTATCTATGTTCAACACATATCCATTCATTCTATGTGTAACATTTCTCATAAGTGACTTGCTTCTACATTTTAGTTTCTCTTGTTTTATAATAGAATTAAATATTCCATAATAATATAGCAAAAGCATTACAACAACCCCCAATGAGCAAACATGTGTCATATCAGGTTTATGATGTCCTCCTATTTATTGACCAAAACAAGTCAAATAGCCAAGCCCACAGTCAATGCAGAGGTGGACTACACAACGGAGTGGATAACAGAAGGTGTAATTCATTGGGGATCACTACTGTAACAATCTAATACTAACACATAGCTAGGAGATGGTTGATGCAGGGATCAAACTTTCCACAGTCTGTCTCTGGAGTCTACACACTAAACTGCTATTCTGGAGGTGGTTGGGAATGGGTTCTCACTGAAGAGCTTTCTACAAACCTCGCTTCCCAGGCCCCGCCCCAGTGAATCAGAATATCTTGGGGGTTGGGATTGTGGGGGGATGGGGGGTTACTCCCATGAGCCTGAGACTGAAATAACTCTGCAGAGGATTCCAATGCACACTGGGGAACGAAGGGGATTTCAAAGACAAAGAAGATATACTTTCTGCACTCAAAAAGCTTTCATTTCCACAGAGAGCATTCTTAATTGTTATTACATCACAGAGGCATCACCTTGGAATTTTAAAAAAGAAGCGATTGCTTTCCATGTTTAAGTGACATCAGTGGTTCTCAAGCTTTCGTGTGTGTTATTAACTGGAGGGCTTGTAAAAACCCACATGACTGGGTCCAATGCCTACGTTCTGATTCAGGAGGTGTGAAGTGGGGTCCACTATTTCTCATGTCTAAGAAGCTCAGGGACACACTTTGAGAACCAGAGTTAGAGAAGGAGGAGGCTTTAGTGGTAACAATCCTCCATTATTCAGCTTAATATTCTACTTACACGTAGCACATTTACTATATACAAGTTTCTGGGCTGAGTGCAGCACTGTATGATAAGGATGGGATTTAGATCCTGATTACGCTTGAGCAGATTTATTAAGTGGATTTATTCTCTAAGGGTGCCTAAGCGTCATTAGACAGGTTCAGATAAAGCAGAGATCTCCCTTAGGAATAGATTAGGGACAGCTTAATGAAGTAGGAGACCTTTCACCCGGGCCTTGAAAGATGCCTAGGACTTGGACCAGGGGAAATCGTGGACAATCAAAGAATTCTTCCCGCTTTAGCACGGAGACAAAAAAATCACAAGCAACCGCTAGGAAAGATCTATGACATTCTTGCCTCTGCCTCTAGCATTAACAATTTGCACGCCAGCTGCTGGAATCTGAACGGGGAGGACTGTTCTCGTGTCAAGGGTTCAGTGTCAGACCCTCCTTGGGCAGGGGTGGAACTGGCCTCGCTTTCTCTTTGGGGCACCCAGAGCGAGTGCATCAGAGCCGGCCTGGTCGGCCGAAGCGGCGGTGGGCGCTGACTTGGCAAAGGGCGCAGCTGGGGCGCTTCGTTCCGGAGCAGAGCGCCGTGACCCCGCCCGGGCTGGGGCGGCAGCGCAGTTCTCCGCCTGGCCAGAGCGGGGCCGCATGCCGGCGCACCTTTCAGAACGAGCTCCAGATGTGGACTTGGCCCCAGGTTGGGGGCCGGGTGACAGCTGTACTACCCTGGCGGGCTAGGGGTCCAGAGCTCTTTTTCCCTATTCCGACCTGTAGATTTAACGCCAGCACAGGGTGGCGCACCCTACCTCCTTCCACCTTCACGCACCGGCCAGGAGGGGACGCGTGTGCGCGCTCCTCCCCTAGGCGGGAGGGCGGCCCAAGAGCCTACAGACTGCGCCTGCGCAGCCCCGCTCAACACGCCCCCTTTTCCCCCCAAACACGCACCCTCCCCCCCAACCTCCTTCCCCCTTCGCCCCGCCCCGTTCCCACTTCTGCTGCCGCTAGGGGTAGCGGCGGCTGCTGCTTCCCGGGAGCGTGGTTTCTTTGAGGGCTCGGGAACCCTACAGAGTGGGGACTTGGGGAGGCTAGAGGGTGAGAAAGCCGGCGGGAGAGGAGGGCGGCGCTGGAGGAGGGCGGCGCGTGGCTGACTCATCCCTCTTGAAGATCAGACTGGCAGAGACACACACTCGCCCGCCCCGCCCGCCCGCGCCGCTCCACCTCAGCCAGGAGGCGCCCGCCCGCACCGCCCGCCCGCCCTCTGCGGGCGCTGTCCGGGCCCGGCCGTCTCAGAGAAAGTTTTTCCCATCGGAGGGGCCGGAGCCGCAGCGGGCCTTTTGGAAGGGAAGGGGGACGGAACAGGAGGCGAGAGGCGCTGGGGCCCGCGGAGTGCATGGTGCCCGGCGCCTCGGCTGCCTGGCAGGAGGACCTCGGGGCGGGGTCGAGCTGAGCCCAGCTCCTTCTTCTCCCCTCAGCCGCCCCAGAAACCGCCCTCTCGGACGGCCGCGGGGGTTCCCGCTCCTCAGCTCGCCATGTCTCGGCTGCTGCCGCTGCTGAGGAGCCGGACCGCGCGCAGCCTGAGGCCGGGCCCGGCCGCTGCTGCCGCCGCCGCCGCCGCCGCCGCCGCCGCGCCCCGCCCGCCGTCCTGGTGCTGCTGCGGGCGGGGGCTCCTGGGGCTCGCGGGCCCCGGAGGCTTCCCGGGCGGCCCCCGGCGGCTGGGCACGCACCCCAAGAAGGAGCCCATGGAGGCGCTGAACACGGCGCAGGGCGCGCGCGACTTCATCTACAGCCTGCACTCCACGGAGAGGAGCTGCCTGCTCAAAGAGCTGCACCGCTTCGAGTCCATTGCCATTGCCCAAGGTAAGGGGGGACTGGTGGGGGGCGAGCCCGGGGGCTCCGGCGCCCTCCTCTTCCCGCCAGCCTACCGGGAGCCCTCCGCGGCTCTGGATCTTGGACCCCCGCTGCCGCCCCACTTCCGCCCCCATGGCTTGTCTGGCCCCACGCCTGGGACGGCTGGGGGCGGGGAGACTTTCCGCCGCCCGAATTTCCCCCAGGCAGGTAGGACGGGCGCGGGTCGTGCCAGGCAGCCGAGGCCAGCGCCTGGCTATTTCCTCCCCAGCCTCAGAGTCCGGAGCTTTGGCCTAAAATGCCAGTTAACACTGTTGGGATTGTGTTTTGATTTGCCCTGTGCCTCTCCTCCCCAACCCTCCTGTCCCTTAGCCCTTGCTGCTTTCTTGCTAGTGTGCACCTGTATGCTGTGCCTGCTCCCAGAAAGTGCTACAAACCCGCCTGGCAGGAAGAAACTTTTTGAACGGTTATCAAATGAAGATGTATGGGTGGGTAGCCAAAAGAAGGCGTGTAGCTTCAGAAGTCAGGGATGCTCTCAGCTGCTTGTTTCCACACACCTCTGGTTGCGTTAATTTCAGCAGCCAAAGGAAACATTTTCCCCAGAAACTGGAAAGATAGATTCAAGTTAAACTCCAGTTTTGGTTTTTCCCAGAGGTTGAAAGAATGAAATAAGGAGGTGTATTTTTTGGAAATCTGTGGCTCTGCAGTAGATGTCAGACTTGTGCTCCAAAATAATTTGGAACGATGAAAGCAAAACAATTTTTAAGCTGGCATGTTAAAATAGGGTATTTCTAAAAGAAGTCCAGAATGGGGTAGGTCAGAATTTGAGTCTAGGTGAAAAGGCTAAAAGTTCAGAAAATAAAAAAGATGAAAGGAGCAGACGACTGAAGTGGATGTCTTAAAATATTTCTGCCACTTAAATACAGTTATGTAAACAAAACACATTGCTTCAGTTTGTATTACATTCTGATGTGTTTGAAAGTTTTAAAAAAGTTTACTTCCCCCTCTAAACTTGGTATGTACATAAAACATCTCATAGATTCCAAAGTATAGAGCATATTGATTTGGATCATGGCATTTGATTTGCCAGACTTGAAAGTGTATCTTTAGCTGATGTGCAGGAATGGAGGAAAGAATTATCTACCTCATGTAAGCATGACGTTATCTGTACTACTTCAGAAACTTGTTTTAGTTGTGGCTTTTAATCACATTTTTCCCCCCTCGGTTCAGGGAATTGTGGACCAATTTACAGTGGTTGATTGATTCCAGACATTGTTTACCCACAGTGCTTTTACAGGAAAATGTAACATCCGATTAATTCCGTTATTGAATATGTAATCATGATGTTATATGGAATCATAAACACTAGCACATTTGTAATCTATGTGTGCACTCAGTATGCAGTTCAAAAATAGTCAATTTTGAAAGTATGCTCCTTGGAAAATAATATAGTCGGTCATGTACTAGAACATTAACTTTTGAACCTTTCTCCACTGACACAATTATTTGAACACACATTTTACCTTTTCCAAGTAATTTCTTGGAAATTCTACATTGTCAACAAGTTACAAGATTGGAAGGCCCTATGAATATAGTTTCATGGCAGTTCTTGAAAATCATGTCCTGCAAGGTGACTGAATAATTTTTTCTCATACATTATTATTTTTGTACATGCCAGCAGTATTGCAGTAGCAATGCTACATTTCCTAATAAAGATAATATTTTTAAATTTAACGAGGTTTTAAATATTCTGAAAAGGACCTAAACACTTTAGTCAATGGAGATCATTAGCATCAATTAAAGTTAGTTATGTTACTAATATGAGAGAGAAATTAGTAATTTAAATTGTTTTCTTTGCTCAGGAGAAACAGTCAATGATATTTGAAACAATGGTTAGTCAGATGCTTATCTCTCTTGTTTATAAGCTAAAGAACATCAAAGTTTAAATCAGCTATTTTTGCTGATGTTGATGACAAAATGATTGTCCTATGAATCAAATGACACAGCTGCTGCTTTGTTTGTATAGTCTTGGTGTTCACTTATTTTCAGTATCAATACATAGAGTTATTATGGAGAAAACTAGGATCATCACTTAGGAAATTACCTTATTCATTAATCATTTAAGGTAAAAGGGATTTTATTATGTTGGGAATGCATACAGCTCATTCCATTGCTGAAATCAACATTTTTTTTTTCCAGTCAGATAAGTGAAAAACTCCCATGTTTTCTTTTATTGTTGCTTTTCAAATAATGTTTTCAAGTACTCAACCAATGTATTAAATGTGTATGAACTAAGTGCACTTTCTAACAAAATTAATTCCATTAAAAGAGCTATTTCTTGCCATAGGAAAGCTTAGGTGTCTTTAGAAAGGGTGCTTGTATAAACTAATGAAGTGTTTTGGATTTGGTATGGAAATGTCACTGAAAAAATATCATCCATGCTTTGATACGGCAGTGGAATGTGCTGTTGATATTTGGCACATTTGCCCTTATCTTTCTTATATGTTTATCAGTAGGCATGTGATATCATCTGTGATGAGCTAAAACTTTGGAATCAGCTTGTAATAGATAAGGCAGACCTTGTGGGATGTCTTATCATAGTTAAATAGAATATTGTGATTTTTAAAATTACAAACTGATTTCTTCCCCAATTTTAAAAAAAGTTGAGGTTGCGCCTTGAATTTACCTGCTCAGCCTGATCGCTCTTCTTCCAGAAACAGACCATATTCTGCTGATAGAGCATTATTCATGTTTTTACAAGCAGTACTGGCAAGCTGACATTATTACAGTTGCTTTTCAATGTTAGCCAAAAATTTTAAAACAAATTTTCTTCCCAATTTTTGTAATTAATATTTCCATTTCTAATTATTTTTAAAAGCTTTTAAAATTAGCAATTTGGTATTGAAAGATAGACAGTGCTCATTGTATTAGTTATCCATTGTGGTAGAACAAATTATCCTAAAACTCAGTGGCTTAAAACAAGCATGTATTAGCTCCTAATTTCTGAGGCTCATGAATCCTATAGCATCTTAGTTGAGTATTTCTGGACCAGGATCTTATGAAGTTGAAATCAAGCTCTCAGCTGGGGTGGCATCATCTGAAGTCTTGACTGGGGCTGGAGGATCCATTTCCAAGAAGTCTCACTCACATGGCTGTTGACTGGATGTCTCAATTCCCTCCCATGTTGTCCTTCACAGGGCTGCCTGAGTAGTCTCATGACATGGCAGTGGGTTTCCTCTAGAGCAAGTGATGAGAGAGCGAGAGAGAGCGAGTGTGTTTGCAAGACAGCACCTGTGAGCACCAAAGCTGGAAGCCACAGACTTTTATAACGCAGTCTTAGAAGTGATAGTCCATCTCTTTTGTCCTGACACATTGTGGGAGAGTACTACACAAGGTGTGAATACAAGGGAGTGGGAATCATTGGGGGTATCTTTGAGGCTGGCTTCCATACTTTAAGGTGGTGTAATTAACGTTCATCAGAGAGTTACACAGGGAGACAAGAACTGGTATTGGAGAGGTACAATGAGAAATATGTTTTGAAAAAAAGAGCCTCTTAGGGAATATTTTTGTTATAATATGTATACTTAAGATATTTTAAAAATGAGATTCTTTTTACATGTAGGAAATAAAATACGTATTGTGGTGAACAGAGCAGTTTTTCTATCAATGTTATATCTTAATTAGCTTGCATTTTTTGGTTCTTCTATATGAGTGGTAATTGTGTGCTTTTGACATTTTTTACCATTTAGCTACATCTGTATACATTAACCAAATAATTCTAAACTTTAATCTTGTAGTCCCCTGGTTTTTGTGATTGTTTAAGGTAGGGTGAAGAGTTTTGTTTTGAGAACTTGCCAAAGTTTAAGAGGACTTTGACAAAATGAAAGAGTGGAAGATAAAGAGCTTATACTAAATTGAATATCTAGAACACTTAAAAATAAATTAGGATTTCTTATGGAATCCCTGTTCACTAGAGATCTTGGACCTTTAACAAGATTATCCTCATTTTTTTTCAGCCCATTGCTCAGGATTATGTGAGAAAATAAAAATTCTTTATTTTTTATTTTTTTATTTTTTGAGACAGAGTCTCATTCTGTTGCCCAGGGTGGAGTGCAGTGGTGCAATCTCGGCTCAGTGCACCTGCGTCTCCCGGGTTCAAGCTGGGATTGCAGAGGTGCACCGCTGCGCCTGGCTAAGTTTTGTATTATTAGTGGAGGTGGGGTTTCACCATCTTGGCCAGGTTCGTCTCGAACTCCTGACCTCAGGCGACCCGCTCAGCTTAGCCTTCCAAAGTGCCGGGATTACAGTCGTGAGCACCACGCCTAGCCGAAAATATAAATTATTTTAAGCTGTTAGCCTCTGGAATGGATTGAGAATAGTTTGCTTTTGTCCAGTAAGAAAAAGGGCGAGAAAAACATTTTATACTCCAAATTCAGATACTTGAATAAAGATATTTCAGTGCCTTTGTTGAGATAGTAAAAGGGAAAAAGGGAAGTATAGCTCCACCTAGGCCCGGCAAGAGGGGAAGAACAAGGACGTGGATAAGAAGTATGAATTGAGGCAAGAGGAGTGAGAGATCTCTGATGAGCCATGGGCTTCTATAAGTTGAGTTAGGCTCAGTTAAATGAAGCTTTGCTACAATCAGTTATTTTACCAGTATGGAAAGAATGTAATTACAGTAGTATATTCCAGCGAACTTAATTCTGAGTTCTTTAGAGTTACTGGGTATGTTATGTTGGATTGGTCTTATTACTAGGGATTACTGCCAGTAGAAGACAGATAATCAAGTAAAGTTTTTTTTTTCCATTATAAAAGGCATATATGCTATTTAACAATGTTTAATCATCACTTACATATAACTGATGTCCAGAGTTATGTGTGACTTCAAGTAACAACCCTTCTATTATATCTGATGATTTTGTAGATCAAGAATATAGACAGTTGCAGGTAGAGAGTTCATAGGAAATAAAAAAATAAAAGAAAAAAGGATATAGGCAGGGCTCAGCTGGATGCTGTTTCTTATGGCCTTTTTGGAGGTCATTACATAAACTTTGGCTGGCTGATGGTCTGGTCAGAAGGTCCAACATCGGTTTATTTACATGTCTGGCACTTTGGTAGAGATGACTAGAGGGCTGGACTCAACTGGAACTGTTGACCCAAGGAGATGTATGTGGCCTCATCAGCATGACAGTGTTAGCATGGTTGTAATACTTAGGTCAGGGCTCCTAGAGAAAATGTTCCAAGGGGGCTGGGTCGAAGCTGTAAGACTTTGTATTAGTTTTCTTTCTTTTTTTTGAGACAGAGTCTCGTGCTGTCACTCAGTCTGGAGTGCAGTGGTGTGATCTCGATTCACTGCAACCTCTGCCTCCCGGGTTCAAGTGATTGTTTTGCTTCAGCCTCCCTGAGTAGCTGGGACTACGGGTGCATGCCACCACGCTTGGCTAATTTTTGTATTTTTAGTAGAGATGGGGTTTCGCCTTATTGGCCAGGCTGGTCTCGAACTCCTGACCTCAGGTAATCTGCCCGACTTGGCCTCCCAAAGTGCTAGGGTTACAGGCGTGAGCCACCACGCCCGGCTTGTATTAGTTTTCTATTGCTGCTGTAACACCACAAATACAGTGGCATAAAACAACATATTCTCTTAGAGTTCTCAAAGTTCAAAGTCCAAAATAAGTCTTAAGGGACTAAAATCAAAGTGTCAGCAAGGTTCTGTCTTTCTAGAGACTCCAGGGGAGAGTATGTTCTATGCTTCTTTCATCTTTTGGGATTCCTTAGTTCCTGGACACATCACTAAAATCTCTGCTCCCTCATTGACTTTTTTGCCTCCCTATTATAAGAACCCTCATGATTATATTTAGGTTTTACCTGGATAATCCAGGATAATCTCACTCTCTCAAAATCCTTAATTTAATTACATTTGCAAAATTCTTTTTGGCATATAATGTAATGTGTTTACAGGTTAGGGAATTAGAATGTGGGATATCTTTGGGGGTCATTATTCATCCTACCACAGACTTGTTATGACCTAGCTTTCGAAGTTCCAGAACATGATTTCTGCTGCATGTAATTGGTCAAGCAAATCACTAAAACCAGTTCAGATTCAAGGGAAGGGAAATTAAAAGGAGGACAGAAAGGTGATTCCTTATGTATCAGACTCTTCACCTCTCTGTTAAACTTTTGGGTAATTGTTTTCCTTGATTGTGTTGTGTCTTCACTTCTCAGTTCTTGACTAAATTCTAAATATTAGAAATTTGGGAAATACGGCTTCCAGGTAAGTCAAACACTTATATCTATAGTTTAATTTACCAGTATTAATTTGCTGTTTTTCACCTTAATAGTCATTTATTGCCTATTTTTTGTGACAAATTTTTCTGAACAAATTTGTGGATAGGAAAATTGAAGTAATATGAAGTCAGCAATTTATAGGGTCATCCAGAGGGTCAGGTGGAACTACAGATCATGATCTTGAAAGTTTGGGATGGTGTGATATTTTGCCATTGTTAGTGGAGATTGTTTTCATTCTTCTAAAAATAGTGATGAGTTTGCATAAGCACACTCTTGTCTGGTTTCCTTTGGTATGTTTGGGTATAACATAACTTGAACAAATAGGGACTAAATCCTTGAGTGTAGATTTTATTAGCATCTTGCCCAAGTCATCTGAATTAGTTAGTATGTAGCTTTATAGGACTCTAGCCTTGTCTTTGACTCACAGGTTTATGTCTGCTTTAAGTAAAGGAAAACACGTAAAAATATATTGAAATTACCTCAGACAGACAATAAGAGGTAAGAGTAAGAGGTTCTTGTAGATAAAAGACTGTAGGTAACAAAATCATTTCTCCTAAGCTCTGAGACATTTACTTTGATTGCTTTTGATGATAAAATATTTGAACATACTGCATTTTTTATCTGCCTTAGTAAAAGTATAATGAGCATAATTTAGTTTCTACCAGATGTCAGAGTCCTTATATACTGTATTTTAATACAATAAGTTTCTTTGGGGCTACTTCTATTTGTAGACATGCTAGTCATTAAACCAAATGCCTCCAGAACACTGCTGTTTCAGTTGGCATGCTTTTTAGACTGCGTCATAGTGGTAGTGAAATGTGTTGGGCTTAGTCTGCCCCTCCCTCCTCAGTGCTCTCAGACTTTTCTACTCTGTTCTCATTCATTCCTTGTAGTTATGGTAAACACTTTTCTGCTGTGTAAGGAGTTCTGCTTCATGGCATCCTGTTATTGTTTCTAAAGTCTGCTTTTACTTCTGCCAGTTGTCACTCTTCCATTGTGTTTAATTTTCTTCTTTTTCTTTTCTGTCTCTTTTTGCTTCCTCCCTCTGCTTTTCAGTAGGGTTTAATCCTGAGACACATTTCAAGGATCACTGTTCTCTTTGTGTTTTCAGCTAACTAGTTGCATCTATCACATTATCATTGATTTTTGACTCTTTAGCTCTTGCACCAAAGATCTTTCTTTTGATAATATCCCTCATAATAGGTTTTATAGTAGATTCTACTGCAAAGGCTATGGTTGCACAACAAAATCCTTTAAATTGTCTTACTAAAGTTGTACTAGATAATAGAATTGCTCTAGATTACCTACTGGCTAAATGGGGAAGAATCTGTACAGTTGTTGACACTTCTTGTACATGGATGAATATATCAGTTATTATGGAGATTCAGTTGTAGGGGATTAATGAACAGGCTGCTTGGTTGAAAATGCACCAGAATTCAGCAGTTAACTGTGGAAATGACTTAAAATGGCCATGGTTAAAGACACAGTTGACAAGAAAATTTGGTTATTTCTGTGGCTTACGATAATTAATTTAAATAATCACCATAATTAGGACTGATAACATACCAAGACACTCCAGAATTTTAGGAGGCTCATGCAATTTTGGAATATATATTAGTAACATATCCATAAACTATAACTCAAAGAAGGTTAAACAGCATTTCTTATTTGACAATGACTCCCATGTAATTTAACTTACCAGATAAGCTTGTTTATTACCTCTCTTTTGGATGCTGCAAGGACCCTCTGTGTAACGTTCCAGAGTTAGTTTGAGGTCAAGACTTAACTTTGAATTCGAAATTTGATTTTGGAAGTGCATCCAATTTGTCAAAGATTTAAAGCACTTAATCAAAATAGGATCAAAGATCACTGTAAAATAATCGTCATACTTTTAGCCAAAGTGGTAATTAAAAGGTTTTTAAAAGCAAAACCCTTTATTCTTCGACAGAGGAGTGACTCTGTTTTCCACACAATCAGAAATCTTAGTAAAGATAGCATGAGATGGAATCTGTTTCTTCTCTCCCCTCTTTCATTTTTTGCAGTTTACTTAAAAGGTAAACAAACATATTTGCTCTCTCTTCTTAATACTACACAAAATTCTTGTTCAAAAGAGAAAACCAAATTTTACTACTTTTTTTTTTATACTTTAAGTTCTAGGATACATGTGCACAACGTGCAGGTTTGTTACATATGTATACCTGTGCCATTTGGTTGTGCTGCACCCATTAGCCCGTCATTTACTTTAGGTATATCTCCTAATGCTATCCTTTCCCCCTCCCCCCACCCCATGAAAGGCCCTGGTGTGTGATGTTCCCCATCCTGTGTCCAAGTGTTCTCACTGTTCAGTTCCCACCTACGAGTGAGAATATGCTGTGTTTGGTTTCCTGTCCTTGCGATAGTTTGCTCAGAATGATGGTTTCCAGCTTCATCCATGTCCCTACAAAGGACGTGAACTCATCCTTTTTTATGGCTGCATAGTATTCCATGGTGTATATATGCCACATTTTCTTAATCCAGTCTATCATTGATGGGCATTTGGGTTTGTTCCAAGTCTTTGCTATTGTGAATAGTGCCGCAGTAAACATGTGTGCATGTGTCTTTATAGCAGCATGATTTATAATCCTTTGGGTATGTACCCAGTAATGGGATGGCTGGGTCAAATGGTAGTTCTAGTTCTAGATCCTTGAGGAATCGCTACACTGTCTTCCACAATGGTTGAACTAGTTTACAGTCCTACCAACAGTGTAAAAGTGTTCCTATTTTTCCACATCCTTTCCAGCATTTGTTGTTTCCTGACTTTTTAATGATCGCCATTCTAACTGGTGTGAGATGGTATCTCATTCTGGCTTTGATTTGCCTTTCTCTGATGACCAGTGACGATGATCCTTTTTTCATGTTTCTGTTGGCTGCATAAATGTCTTCTTTTGAGAAGTGTCTGTTCATATCCTTCGCCCACTTTTTCATGGGGTTGTTTGATTTTTAAGTTCTTTGTAGATTTTGGATATTAGCCCTTTGTCAGATGAGTAGATTGCAAAAACTTTCTCCCATTCTGTAGGTTGCCTTTTCACTCTGATGGTAATTTCTTTTGCTGTGCAGAAGCTCTTTAGTTAAATTAGATCCATTTCTCAATTTTGGCTTTTGTTGCCCTTGCTTTTGGTGTTTTAGACATGAAGTCCTTGCCCATGCCTATGTCCTGAATGATATTGCCTAGGTTTTGTTCTAGGGGTTTTATGGTTTTAGGTCTAACATTTAAGTCTTTAATCCATCTTGAATTACTTTTTGTATAAGGTGTAAGGAAGGGATCCAGTTTCAGCTTTCTACATATGGCTAGCCAGTTTTCCCAGCACCATTAAATAGGGAATCCTTTCCCCATTTCTTGTTTTTGCCAAGTTTGTCAAAGATCAGATGGTTGTAGATGTATGGTATTATTTCTGACAGCTCTCTTCTGTTCCGTTGGTCTATATCTCTGTTTTGGTACCAGTACCATGCTGTTTTTGTTACTGTAGCTTTGTAGTATAGTTTGAAGTCAGGTAGGGTGACACCTCCAGCTTTGTTCTTTTGGCTTAGGTTGTCTTGGTAATGCAGGGTCTTTTTTGGTTCCATATGAACTTTAAAGTAGTTTTTTCCAATTCTGTGAAGAAAGTCATTGGTAGCTTGATGGGGTGGCATTGAATCTATAAATTACCTTGGGAAGTATGGCCCTTTTCATAATATTGATTCTTCCTATTCATGAGCGTGGAATGTTCTTCCATTTGTTTGTGTCCTCTTTTATTTCATTGAGCAGTGCTTTGTAGTTCTTCTTGAAGAGGTCCTTCACATCCCTTGTAAGTTGGATTCCTAGGTATTTTATTCTGTTTGAAGCAATTGTGAATGGGAGTTCACTCATGATTTGGCTCTGTGTTTGTCTGTTATTGGTGTATAGGAATGCTTGTGATTTTTGCACATTGATTTTGTATCCTGAGACTTTGCTGAAGTTGCTTATCAGCTTAAGGAGATTTTGGGCTGAGACGAGAGGGTTTTCTAAATATGCAATCATGTCATCTGCAAACAGGGACAATTTGACTTCCTCTTTTCCTAATTGAATACCCTTTATTTCTTTCTCCTGCCTGATTGCCCTGGCTAGAACTTCCAACACTGTGGTGAATAGGAGGGGTGACATAGGACATCCCTGTCGTGTGCCAGTTTTCAAAGGGAATTTTTCCAGTTTTTGCCCATTCAGTATGATATTGGCTGTGGGTTTGTCATAAATAGCTCTTGCTATTTTAAGATACATCCCATCAATACCTAATTTATTGAGAGTTTTTAGCATGAAGAGTTGTTGAATTTTATCGAAGGCCTTTTCTGCATCTATTGAGATAATCATGTGGTATTTCTCTTTGGTTCTGTTTATATGCTGGATTACGTTTATTGATTTGCTTATGTTGAACTAGCCTTGCATCCCAGGATGAAGCCCACTTGATCATAGTGGATAATCTTTTTGATGTGCTGCTGGATTCGATTTGCCAGTATTTTATTGAGGATTTTTGCATCCATGTTCATCGGGGATAATGGTCTAAAATTCTCTTTTTTTGTTGGGTCTCTGCCAGGCTTTCGTATCAGGATGATGCTGGCCTCATAAAATGAGTTAGGGAGGATTCCCTCTTTTTCTATTGATTGGAATAGTTTCAGAAGGAGTGGTACCAGCTCCTCTTTGTACCTCTGGGATACAATTTGACCGTGAATCCATCTGTTTCTGGACTTTTTTTGGTTGGTAGGCTATTAATTATTGCCTCAGTTTCAGAGTCTGTTATTGGTCTATTCAGGGATTCAACTTCTTCCTGGTTTAGTCTTGGGATGGTGTATGTGTCCAGGAATGTATACATTTCTTCTGGATTTTCTAGTTTATTTGCATAGAGGTGTTTATAGTATTCTCTGATGGTAGTTTGTATTTCTGTGGGATCGGTGTTGATACCCCCTTTATCATTTTTTATTGTGTCTATTTCATTCCTCTCTCTTTTCTTCTTTTTTTTTATTTTTTATTTTTTATTTTTATTTTTTATTATACTTTAAGTTCTAGGGTACATGTGCATAACCTGCAGGTTTGTTACATATGTATACTTGTGCCATGTTGGTGTGCTGCACCCATCAACTCGTCAGCACCCATCAATTCATCATTTATATCACGTATAACTCCCCATGCAGTCCCTCCCCCCTCCCCCCTCCCCATGATAGGCCCCAGTGCGTGATGTTCCCCTTCCCGAGTCCAAGTGATCTCATTGATCAGTTCCCACCTATGAGTGAGAACATGCGGTGTTTGGTTTTCTGTTCTTGTGATAGTTTGCTAAGAATGATGGTTTCCAGCTGCATCCATGTCCCTACAAAGGACGCAAACTCATCCTTTTTTATGGCTGCATAGTATTCCATGGTGTATATGTGCCACATTTTCTTAATCCAGTCTGTCACAGATGGACATTTGGGTTGATTCCAAGTCTTTGCTATTGTGAATAGTGCCGCAGTAAACATACGTGTGCATGTGTCTTTGTAGTAGAATAATTTATAATCCTTTGGGTATATACCCAGTAGTGGGATGTCTGGGTCATATGGTACATCTAGTTCTAGATCCTTGAGGAATTGCCATACTGTTTTCCATAATGGTTGAACTAGTTTACAATCCCACCAACAGTGTAAAAGTGTTCCTATTTCTCCACATCCTCTCCAACACCTGTTGTTTCCTGACTTTTGAATGATTGCCATTCTAACTGGTGTGAGATGGTATCTCATTGTGGTTTTGATTTGCATTTCTCTGATGGCCAGTGATGATGAGCATTTTTTCATGTGTCTGTTGGCTGTATGAATGTCTTCTTTTGAGAAATGTCTGTTCATATCCTTTGCCCACTTTTTGATGGGGTTGTTTGTTTTTTTCTTGTATATTTGTTTGAGTTCTTTGTAGATTCTGGATATTAGCCCTTTGTCAGATGAGTAGATTGCAAAAATTTTCTCCCATTCTGTAGGTTGCCTGTTCACTCTGGTGGTAGTTTCTTTTGCTGTGCAGAAGCTCTTTAGTTTAATGAGATCCCATTTGTCAATTTTGGCTTTTGCTGCCGTTGCTTTTGGTGTTTTAGACATGAAGTCCTTGCCCATGCCTATGTCCTGAATGGTACTACCTAGATTTTCTTCTAGGGTTTTTATGGTATTAGGTCTAACATTTAAGTCTCTAATCCACCTTGAATTAATTTTCGTATAAGGAGTAAGGAAAGGATCCAGTTTCAGCTTTCTACTTACGGCTAGCCAATTTTCCCAGCACCATTTATTAAATAGGGAATCCTTTCCCCATTTCTTGTTTCTCTTGGGTTTGTCAAAGATCAAATGGCTGTAGATGTGTGGTATTATTTCTGAGGACTCTGTTCTGTTCCATTGGTCTATATCTCTGTTTTGGTACCAGTACCATGCTGTTTTGGTTACTGTAGCCTTGTAGTATAGTTTGAAGTCAGGTAGCGTGACGCCTCCAGCTTTGTCCTTTTGACTTAGGATTGTCTTGGCAATGCAGGCTCTTTTTTGGTTCCATGTGAACTTTAAAGCAGTTTTTTCCAATTCTGTGAAGAAACTCATTGGTAGCTTGATGGGGATGGCATTGAATCTATAAATAACCTTGGGCAGTATGGCCATTTTCACAATATTGATTCTTCCTATCCATGAGCATGGTATGTTCTTCCATTTGTTTGTGTCCTCTTTGATTTCACTGAGCAGTGGTTTGTAGTTCTCCTTGAAGGGCAAAAACTGGAAAAATTCCCTTTGAAAACTGGCACAAGACAGGGATGCCCTCTCTCACCACTCCAATTCAACATAGTGTTGGAAGTTCTGGCTAGGGCAATCAGGCAAGAGAAAGAAATCAAGGGTATTCAGTTAGGAAAAGAAGAAGTCAAATTGTCCCTGTTTGCAGATGACGTGATTGTATATTTAGAAAACCCCATTGTCTCAGCCCAAAATCTCCTTAAGCTGATAAGCAACTTCAGCAAAGTCTCAGGATACAAAATTAATGTGCAAAAATCACAAGCATTCTTATACACCAGTAACAGACAAACAGAGAGCCAAATCATGAATGAACTTCCATTCACAATTGCTTCAAAGAGAATAAAATACCTAGGATTCCAACTTACAAGGGATCTTTTCTTCTTTATTAGCCTTACTAGCAGTCTATCAATATTGTTGATCTTTTCAAAAAACCAGCTCCTGGATTTGTTGATGTTTTGATGGTTTTTTTGTGTCTATCTCCTTCAGTTCTGCTCTGATGTTAGTTATTTCTTGCCTTCTGCTAGGTTTTGAATGTGTTTGTTCATGCTTCTCTAGTTCTTTTAATTGTGATGTTAGAGTGTCAATTTTAGATCTTTCCTGCTTTCTTTTCTGGGCATTTAGTGCTATAAATTTCCCTCTACACACTGCTTTAGATATGCCCCAGAGATTCTGGTATGTTGTATCTTTGTTCTCATTGGTTTCAAAGAACATCTCTATTTCTGCCTTCATTTCGTTATGTATGCAGTAGTTATTCAGGAGCAGGTTGTTCAGTTTCCATGTAGTTGAGCGGTTTTGAGTGAGTTTCTTAATCCTGAGTTCTAGTTTGATTGCACTGTGGTCTGATAGACAGTTTGTTATATTATAATTTCTGTTCTTTTACATTTGCTGAGGAATGCTTTACTTGCAATTATGTGGTCAATTTTGGAATAAGTGGAGTGTGATGCTGAGAAGAATGTATATTCTGTTGATTTGGGGTGGAGAGTTCTGTAGATGTCTATTAGGTCTATTTGGTGCAGAGCTGAGTTCAATTCCTGGATATCCTTGTTAACTTTCTGTCTCGTGGATCTGTCTGATGTTGACAGTGGGGCGTTAAAGTCTCCCATTATTATTGTGTGGGAGCCTAAGTCTCTTTGTAAATCTCTAAGGACTTGCTTTATGAATCTGGGTGCTTCTGTATTGGGTGCATATATATTTAGGATAGTTAGCTTTTCTTGTTGAATTGATCCCTTTACCATTATGTAATGGCCTTCTTTGTCTCTTCTGATCTTTGTTGGTTTAAAGTCTGTTTTATCAGAGACTAGGATTGCAACCCCTGCTTTTTTTTTTTGTTTTCCATTTTCTTGGTAGATCTTCCTCCATCCCTTTATTTTGAGCCTGTGTGTGTCTCTGCACATGAGATGGGTCTCCTGAATACAGCAGACTGATGGGTCTTGATTCTTTATCCAATTTGCCAGTCTGTGTCTTTTTTTTGTTTTTTTGAGACGGAGTCTGGCTCTGTCGCCCAGGCTGGAGTGCGGTGGCCGGATCTCAGCTCACTGCAAGCTCCGCCTCCCAGGTTTACGCCATTCTCCTGCCTCCGTCTCCCAAGTAGCTGGGACTACAGGCGCCCACCTCGTCGCCCGGCTAGTTTTTTTTTTTGTATTCTTTAGTAGAGATGGGGTTTCACCGTATTAGCCAGGATGGTCTCGATCTCCTGACCTTGTGATCCGCCTGTCTCGGCCTCCCAAAGTGCTGGGATTACAGGCTTGAGCCACCGCGCCCGGCCAGTCTGTGTCTTTTAATTGGAGCATTTAGTCCATTTACATTTCAGGTTAATATTATTATGTGTGAATTTGATCCTGTCATTATGATGTTAGCTGGTTATTTTGCTCGTTAGTTGATGCAGTTTCTTCCTAGTATCGATGGTCTTTACATTTTGGCCTGTTTTTGCAGTGGCTGGTACTGGTTGTTCTTTTCCTTGTTCAGTGCTTCCTTCGAGAGCTCTTGTAAGGCAGGCCTGGTGGTGACAAAAATCTCTTAGCATTTGCTTGTATGTAAAGGATTTTATTTCTCCTTCACTTATGAAGCTTAGTTTGGTTGGGTGTGAAATTCTGGGTTGAAAATTATTTTCTTTAAGAATGTTGAATATTGGCCCCCACTCTCTTCTGGCTTGTAGAGTTTCTGCCGAGAGATCTGTTGTTACTCTGATGAGCTTCCCTTTGTGTGTAACCCAGCCTTTCTCTCTGGCTGCCCTTAACAATTTTTCCATCATTTCAACTTTGGTGAATCTGACATTTATGTGCCTTGGAGTTGCTTTTCTCAAGGAGTATCTTTGTGGCATTCTCTGTATTTCCTGAATTTGAATGTTGGCCTGCCTTGCTAGGTTGTGGAAGTTCTCCTGGATAATATCCTGAAGAATGTTTTCCAACTTGGTTCCATTCTCCCTGTCACTTTCAGGTATGCCCATCAGATGTAGATTTGGTCTTTTCACATAATCCCATATTTCTTGGAAGCTTTGTTCTTTCTTTTTTCTATAAACTTCTGGCTTCATTTCATTCATTTGATCTTCAGCCACTGATACCCTTTCTTCCAGTTGATCAAATCGGCTACTGAAGCTTGTGCATGCATCATGTAGTTCTTGTGCCATGGTTTTCAGCTCCATCAGGTCATTTAAGGACTTCTCTATGGTGTTTATTCCAGTTGGCCATTCGTCTAATCTTTTTTCAATGTTTTTAGCTTCTTTGTGACGAGTTCAAACATTCTCCTTCAGCTCGGAGAAGTTTGTTATTGCTGATTGTCTGAAGCCTTCTTCTCTCCACTCATCTAAGTGTTTCTCCATCCAGCTTTGCTCCATTGCTGGCGAGGAGCTATGTTCCCTTGGAGGAGAAGAGGTGCTCTGATTTTTAGAATTTTCAACTTTTCTCCTCTGGTTTCTCCCCATCTTTGTGGTTTTATCTACCTTTGGTCTTTGATGATGATGACGTACAGATGGGGTTTTGGTGTGGATGTCCTTTCTATTTGTTAGTTTTCCTTCTAACAGTCAGGACCCTCAGCTGCAGGTCTGTTGGAGTTTGCTGGAGGTCCACTCCAGACCGTGTTTGCCTGGGTATCACCAGCCAAGGCTGCAGACCAGCAAATATTGCAGAACAGCAAATGTTGCTGCCTGATCGTTCCTCTAGAGAGTTCATCTCAGAGGGGCACCTGGCCGTATGAGGTGTCAGTGGGCCCCTCCTGGGAGGTGCCTACCAGTTAGGCTACTCAGGCATCAGGGACCCACTTGAGGAGGCAGTCTGTCCGTTCTCAGATCTCAAACTCTGTGCTCTCTTCAAAGCTGTCAAACAGGGACATTTAAGTCTGTAGAAGTTTCTGTTGCCTTTTGTTCAGCTACGCCCTGGCCCCAGAGTTGGAGTCTACAGAGGCAGGCCGGCCTCCTTGAGCTGAGGTGGGCTCCACCCAGTTCAAGCTTCCTGGCTGCTTTGTTTAGGCACTCAAGCCTCAGCAATGGTGGGCACCCCTCCCCCAGCCTCGCTGTTGCCTTGCAGTTTGATCTCAGACTGCTGTGCTAGCAATGAGCAAGTCTCTGTGGGCATGGGACCCACCGAGCCAGGCGCAGTGTATAATCTACTGGTGTGCCATTTGCTAAGACCATTGGAAAAGTGCAGTATTAGGGTGGGAGTGATCCAATTTTCCAGGTGCCGTCTGTCACAGCTTCCCTTGGCTAGGAAAGGGAATTCCCTGACCCCTTGAGCTTCTGGTTGAGGCGATGCCTCGCCCTGCTTCGGCTTATACTCCGTGGGCTGTACCCACTGTTCTGTGCCCACTGTCCAACAAGCCCCAGTGAGATGAACCCAGTACCTCAGTTGGAAATGCAGAAATCACCCATCTTCTGCGTTGCTCACTCTGGGAGCTGTAGACTGGAGCTGTTCCTATTCAGTCATCTTGGAACCTCACTCCAAATTTTGCTTTTGTATTAGTGTATTACCAATACTAAAACTAAAGCTAATTTTAATAAAAGCTTATAAACAAATTGGATTTTCATAAACCTTTTATAATCTCTCATCATTTCTTTCTTTTTTTTTTTTTTTTTTTAGACAAGAATCTTGCACTATCACCAAGACTCAAGTACAGTGGCATGATCTTGGCTCACTGCAACCACCGCCTCCTGGGCTCAAGCGATTCTCATGACTAAGCCTCCTGCCTCCTGCGTAGCTGGTACTACAGGCGTACACTACCACGCCTGGCTGATTTTTGTATTTTTAGTAGAGACAGGGTTTCACTATGTTGGCCTGGCTGGTCTTGAGCTCCTGACCTCAAGTGATCCACCCGTTTCTGCCTCCCAAAGTGCTGGGATTACAGGCATGAGCCACTGCACCCAGCCATTTTTTTCTATTTTTCTTTTTCCAGTTTGCTATATTAGTTTAGTTTTATCTGTATCTTAAAAAAATTCCTTCATTTTGAAACAACCTTTAAATATCTTCTAAGCTAGATGGATGAAATTATTTTTTCTCAGCAAATACACATTTTCATGCTTTTTACAACTTTCCTTATCAAAAACATATCTTGACCTGGCGCTGTGGCTCACGCCTGTAATCCCAACAGTTTGGGAGGCCAAGGCAGGTGGATCACCTGAGGTCAGGAGTTTGAGACCAGCCTGGACAACATGGTGAAACCCCATCTCTACTAAAAGTATAAAAAATTAGCTGAGCATGGTGGCAGATGCCTGTAATCCCAGCTGCTTGGGAAGCTGAGGCAGGAGAATCGCTTGAACCAGGAAGGCAGAGGTTGCAATGAGCCAATATCCTGCCGTTTCACTCCAGCCTGGTCAACAAGAGCGAAACTCCATCTGAAAAAAAAACCCCAAAAAACCAACCAAAAAAAATCTTGCTTGTTTAAATTTCTTGTTTTTTATTTTTTTGAGACAGAGTCTTGCTCTGTTGCCCAGGCTGGAGTGCAGTGGTGCAATCTCTGCTCACTGCAACCTCTGCCTCCTAGGTTCAAGCAATTCTCCTGCCTCAGCCTCCCGAGTAGCTGGGATTACAGGTGCATGCCACCATGCCCGGCTAATTCTTGTATTTTTTTAGTAGAGATGGGGTTTCACCTTGTTGGCCACACTGGTCTCGAACTCCTGACTTCAAGTGGTTCGCCTGCCTCTACCTTCCAAAGTGCTGGGATTACAGGTGTGAGCCACCATACCCAGCCCAAAATCTTGCTTTTTTTTAAACACTCTGTATACAGACTTGTTTCCTCTTATATCTAGTAGTTTTAATTATATATATTAACTACAGGATTTTTTTTTTTTTTTTTTTTTGAGATGGAGTTTTGCTCTTGTTGCCTAGGCTGGAGTGCAGTGGCATGATCTCAGTTCACCGCAACCTCCGCCTCCCTGGTTCAAGCCATTCTCCTGCCTCAGCCTCCGGAGTAGCTGGGATTACAGGCGCCCACCACCACGCCCAGCTAATTTTTTGTGTTTTTAGTAAAGACAGGATCTCGCCGTGTTGGCCAGGCTGGTCTTGAACTACTGACCTTGGGGGAGCCACCTGCCTCAGCCTCCCATAGTGCTGGGACTACAGGCGTGAGCCACTGTGCCCAGCCTACAGTTTTAACTCTTAGTAGCCTTAATGTCTAGCGAAAACCTGTGAAGTAATCTTGAACTGTTTCCTATCAGTATTTGTAAATGAAAACCATTTTGCATTTTTTTAGAAAGATGTTTTCTCAATTTTTTTGTTTATTAACAGATCTAAGTATATTTAGCCTTTCTGTGCCATATAAATGAATTATATATAACTGACAATTCGGAAGCCAATCCTGTTTAATTTTACTAACAATTTAAAAACTAGTTTTATTTGTCAAATATTAACACGTGTACAGACACACAGACAGAAGCAGATCTTACAGCTTTCATAAATCTCATTTGTTGGCTTTTAAATAATTTTTTTTTCCTCCATTCTACTACCAGTCTTCCAATTATCTGTTTCATTGCCCTACTCAATTGTTAGCTGGGCAACCCTAAATTCGCATTTTCAAAGGGATGGCTCTTAGATGAAACAAGGTAGAAAATTTATATCTCAAAGCACAGAGCTGGGATTTTAGGCCTAAATAATTAATTGTGTAATCATTTGCCCAAACCAAGGAAGGAAGTTGTTGGTAAAGGCCCAGCTAAGGCAAGATAGCCAGGAAGAGCACCTTAAACAAAGGTTAGATTTGTTTTGTAAATTCAAACCAATGGTAAGAGTTTCTAGTGACTCGGTTCTCCCTCTCTTCCTGGTGCACAGAGGCAGACGACACCCTTACAAATGGATATATTTTTTTTTTCTTTGAGACAGAGTCTCCCTCTGTCACCTAGGCTGGAGTGCAGTGGTGAGATCTCGGCTCACTGCAACCTTGCCTCCTGGGTTCAAGTGATTCTCCTACCTCAGCATCCTGAGTAGCTGGGGCTATAGGCATACACCACCATGCCAGGCTAATATTTTGTATTTTTAGTAGAGACTGAGTTTCACCATGTTAGCCAGGATGGTCTTGATCTCTTGACCTCCTGATCTGCCTGCCTCGGCCTCCCACAGTGCTGGGATTACAGGTGTGAGCCACCGCACCTGGCCGAGATTTTTTTTTAATAGATGTAAATTTCTTTTACAAAAGAGTTTCAAAATAGCCAGCTAAATGCCAGAAACGTATGTCTTGAAGACTTATTTAGTTGAATAGGCATTCTTTTTAACTTAACTACTGTTTCCTAGCTAAAATTATTGAGTTCAGGTTGAAGGCCATTAAGGAAAAGGACAAAAAAGCATTCTTGGTGCCTAGACTCAGTATGATAGCTCTGAAAAAGAAGCAAGGCTGCTTTACCTGAGGTCCTAACTTTTATAAACACTTTATCCAGGATAGCTTTCTTTTAGCCTTTAGTGTAGTATAATAACTAAGCCAAAAGTTAGCAGATTTAATTTTTACCAATTCGTTGTTTAAGCTTTTTATTATAGTCTTTTTCCTTTCCTGTTTTTTTTTTTTTTTTTTTGAAACAGAGTCTTGCTCTGTTGTCCAGACTGTAGTGCAGTGGTGTGATCTCAGCTCACTGCAGCTTCTGCCTCCTAGGTTCAAGCCTCCCTCGTGCTTCAGCCTTTCGAGTAGCTGGGATCACAGGCGTGCACTACCATGCCTGGCTAATTTTTATATTTTTAGTATAGATGAGGGTTCACCATGTTGGCCAGGCTGGTTTTGAATTTCTGGCTTCAAGGGATCTGCCCACCATGGTCTCCCAATGTGCTGGCATTACAGGCATGAGACACCATGCCCACTCTCTTTTTATAGTCTTTAAAAAGAGGCAGTAAAAATGTTGAAATCTTTTATAGAAAGTTCTGCACATCAATAGGCATCCGTAGATGAGACTAATTGAGGAGTCCTCACTTTCAAATGTACGGAATTACCTTTAGTAAGATTTTGCTATCTCTTTAAGTGTTTGCTGCTTCCAGGGCTTAATATTTATACATGTATAGGTAAGCAGAGCCAGAAGGTGGAGTACTCAGTTCTTCAGAAATTAAGGATCTCATCTATTTGGCTTTGGCTCTTAGATCACCTTGATCAGTTTAACCAATGATTTTTCTCTACCTCAGGGTGAAAGAAAAAGAAACAAATGGGGTAGAACACAAAAATTCCTGTGGATTTCCAAAAGCCAAAGCTTGCATCCCCGGCAGTATTGCCATTTACTACTAGTTTCTGTCTGACCCAGTCAGACGTCTGAGGCCTCTAACTGAATCCAGACCGGTTAATGATAAGATCCAATTCTGTCGTGGACCCAGTCTAGTTTCTGTCACAACTTCCAAATTCAATTCAGATAAAAAAAATTGCTGAAACTCAAATAGCTCAAAACATACATCCATGGAGCTTTGGAACCCTAGAGAGAACTTACCCATAATCCCCATTCACTGAGAGAGAGCAGTAGACACAGTGGATCTTGTGGGTACCTCACTTGGTCACTTGTTTCTGGGGGTTGCTGGGAGCTCGACTTTGGATCCTACTTCTAACACCATCTGTTACAGGAAAACTTTGGACAAATTTAACAGAGTTTATTTGAGCAAAGAATGATTTACGAGTTGGGCAGCCCCTGAACCAGAATAGATTCAGAGCCACTCTTAAGTTGTTGTGTTGTCAGAGAGGATTTATGTATGGAAAAAGGAAAGTGACTTATGGAAAATGGAAGTGAGGCGCAGAAGCAGGCAGATTGGTTACACCTTGGCCTATGCCTTATTTGAACATGGTTTGAACAGTTTGCTACCTGTGAATGCGTTGAAGTATGGCTGCTGTGATTGGCTGAGACTCGGCTATTTGTTATAAGAATAGATTATGACCTGCTTACATATCTGCTTAGGTTATGGTTCATTATATATGGAGAAACCTTCAGGCTTAACATATGTAAGGAGGCAGCATTAGGCTAAACTTAATTTAACAACACCATCTTCACTACCATTACTTACCAATTATTGAATACTTCTGTGCCAGACATAATAAGCTGAGTTTTTATGTGATTATTTTGTTTACTTCTCTTGGAGGGAGAAGGAATTATCTCTATTTTATAGATTAATATACTGATGCTACGATTAACTTGCCCCAAATCCTTCAACCAGTGTGTCAGAGTATAGTCAATAACAGCTTTGGCTGGGCGCGGTGGCTCACGCCTGTAATACCAGCATTTTGGGAGACCAAGGCGGGTGGATCACCTGAAGTCAGGAGTTCGAGACCAGCCTGGCTAACATGGCGAAACCCTGTCCCTACTAAAAATACAAAAACTAACTGGGTGTGGTGGCAGGTGCCTGTAATCCCAGCTACTCAGGAGGCTGAGGCAGGAGAATCATTTGAACCCGGGAGGCGGAGGTTGCGGTGAGCTGAGATCGTGCCATTGCACTCCAGCCTAGGCAACAAGGGCAAAATTCCATCTCAAAAAAAAAAAAAAAAAAAAAAAAGATAAAAAAATAAAAATAAATGAAAGCTTTGTCTGACCCCAAACCTCTCTTCCTACTACTGCCCTTCTCTGGATACTTATACCCAGGGTTTTAAACACATGGGGAAAATAACACCTCATGCTCAATAAAAGTTTAATTTTTAAACTAACTGGATGTGCTGGTAACATATCTCAGTCTCCTGGATCTCCTGTGTGTTTGCATAATATGCACCATTCAATGCAAAAGCAAATATGGTATTGTTACTTTGAAAATAAGGGGAATCAATGTGTAAAAAATATATAGTGTGAAAAGTTTGAAAAAGTCAGAAAGCTAGTATTTAGGGTTTGTAACTCATAAATCTCTAACCTTTAGTTTTCCTTTAGATTTTGAAAGATTTTTTATTTTTATTTGTTTTAGAAATGAATTCCTAACTCGAATGACTTTTTAAAGCAAAATCTAACGTTTAACCCATAGGAAAGCTTTCCAGACTTTGAGTTCATTTTCAGCTTTCTGGGTACTGGGCACTTGTGAGATAACTATATAAAGATATTCAGTAATTAATTGTATATATCAACTCTGGAGTTCTAGAGTAAGAGTCAAGTTTGGGAATTCTACCCATATAGATAGTAACTAGGGCTAGGCAGTATAAATAGAGTGATAGGAGAAGATCCAGGAGAGAATGCTGAAAAACACCAGTGTTTGTTGGAAGAGAACAAGAAGAACAAGAACTAGAAAGAGAGTGAGGAGTAATGTCCAGAGAGACAGGAAAAAAAATAATCATGATATCCTAGAAGCTAAGAGTGGAAGAGGCATTTCAAGAAAGAGGGAATGAGACCAGAAACGGTGGCTCACATCTGTAATCCTATCACTTTGGAAAGCCGAGGTGAGAGGATTGTTTGAGTTCAGGAGTTTGAGACCAGCCTGGACAACGTGGTAAAATCCCCGTCTCTACTAAAAATACAGAAATTAGCTGGGTATGGTGGTGCATGCCTGTGATTCCAGCTACTTGGGAGACTGAGGTGGGAAGATCACTATAGCCTGGGAAGCAGAGGTTGCAGTGAGCCGAGATCATGCCACTGGACTCCAGCCTGGGTGACAGAATGAGACACTCTCTCAAAAAATAAAATAAAAATAAAAAAGGAGTGATCTGATGCATTAGATAGGTCAAGTAAGAGGAATTTTGGGGCTGAGGTGTGTGTGGGGTCCATTAGATTTAATAATGTGAAAGAGATTGATGTCTTTCTAAAAGCAGTTTTAATGATAGCTGTGTGAGGAGAAGCCAGATTTTAGTTGGCTGAGAAGGGAGTATCAGTAAGGAAGGATTCAACTTTGTGAAGGAAACCTTGGATATGGAAGGGAGATATTGGGCAATAGCTTGATTTTATCTGAGATCATCTCTTTACTCTTAAGTCAGAAATCTGAATTTATTTTAAGTATATGTTACTGGTGTAGAGACAAAGGGAAAACTCCTTTGCCCTCTGAAGATTCACTGACAGAAGGCAGATTAATAAGAGAAATGGCCTACAAATTTATTAGCATGCATGGGGGAAAATCAGAGTGATTACCCACTATCCTAATAGGGCCCACATACTTATATAGCCTTATTTAAGAAGGGAGAGAAGAGATGGGTAAAATAAGTATGTATTAGGCCATTCTTGTGCTATTATAAATAAATGCCTGAGACTGGGTAATTTATAAAGAAAAGAGGTTTAATTGGTTCACCACTCAGATTAAGGATTGACTCATCGAGATTGGGAGAAGGATCCAGGTAGAGTTTCATGTTCTTCTTAACAATACTGCTATTCCCCTCCTTCAGGTTTCTACCAAAGTGGGCACTTTCTTAGGGCTTTCTTATCTTTTTGTGTGTGTCTGGTGGGATTTCTGGCAACAGAACCTGTAAGAAGGTGTGGACTCCCCCAATGTATGCATCCCCTAGTAGCTTCATACTGCCTCAAAATCTCCCACTCTGCCTTCACCTATTCGCCTACTATTCAACTGTACCCTTCTTATGGTGTCCAGTTGCAGCTATCCTAAGTAAGCAAGTACTAACATCCTGCCTGTCCTTACAGGTGCCTGCCCCTCTTTTGAGTTAGGGTCAGTTGATTGCTCTGTGACTTCAGTTCTCTTATGGTTTAGAAATAAGCCATCAATTTGAATTGAATTTGACTGGGTTTCATTATAAAGGGGGGACGAAGCCCCTATGTTATATCACACAGTGAAAACTAGACCCCTGCTTCCCAAAGTTTAATTTGCATACATCATCTGGGAGTCTTATTGAAATGCAAATTGTGTTTCATTAGGTTTGAAGTGGGGCCTGAGATTCTGCATTTCTAACAGATTCCCAGGGATTTCAGTGCTACAGGTCCAGGGACCATATTTTGAATAGCAAGGTTACAGAAAGTATTTTTGTTTTTAAGATAGGACAGAGTTGAAGACATAGATAATAGCTTCAGGCATGCTTGAATTGTGAAAGGAAACAGGCAAACATGTGATAATGATAATATAAGATGTGGTACATTTTGTGAACTGGCTGAATTTTATGTGCATAAGAAAGATCTTCTGGTTTAAAAAACATCCTAGAATTTTTATTTTTTCTGCTCAAAGGGATTTCTTAATGACTATTTGATAAAAGGTGAATTGTTAACCCTGATTTTGTAGCTGTGCAACAATCACATTTGAGAAATAAATGCCGTCTAAGAGATGTATTCTTTTTGCCTATCTTCTTTTACTTCCCATTATTACCTGGAATACACTGTCCATTGGTTAGTCTAATTTCTTTATTGAACTGTGACCTCCATCATACTTTTTTCTTTTCTGCTTTTCTTCATGTTGTTCTCCCATGGTTTTCCCACCTAATTTTTTTATTCCTTTTTACATTTTGAAATAGTCTTAAATTTATAGAAGGGTTTCAAGTATGGCACAACAAACTTTTTTTCTCCTCCCCTAAATCATTGGATAATAAGTTTCTGATATGATGCCCTATCATTCCTCTCACAGATTGAGTTCCTTGGCAAGCAGTTTCTGAGATGAAGATTAACATGCAAGTAGTTGATTGAGTAGTGCTGTTGAAATCCTCACCTTGGGAAGGGAAGGGAAAGAAGCAGGCTTGCGCAGAGGTAGAAGTAAAGCTGTGATATAGTTTCAGTGGAAGCCTTAGCTGACACTGTAGGGAGTTTTGGAGATGGGATGACACTTTTGTGTTGTCTTGAGCTGGGCAAAAGAGTTTGGGTCTCTGCCTCTGTGAAAACAAGCTATTAGATGTGGAGTGCCCTGGGCAGGGTGCAGATCCCTGAGTGAGGCAGCATTCTTCAGCTGAGTCGGTCCCCCAAGATGACTGATTGTTGAGGGCTGTCTCTTTTCAGGACTTCTGGCAGCTAAGGATCAGATCATGTACCACTGTCCACTGCAGCTGGAGTACTGTGGTGTGGATTTCCTATAAACAAGAACATTGTCTTGGATAGCCACAATATAATATGGGTACCTTATTACCATCTAATACTCTGATGTCATTCAAGTTCCACCAATTATCTCAATAATTCTTTAGAGCAAAAATATTCAGATCAGAATTGTGCATTGCATTTAGTTGTTACCTATTTTTAATTTCCATCCATCTGGAACAGTTCCTTAGTCTTCCCCTTGAGTTGCATTGATCTTGACACTTTTGGGGATTACAGACCAGTTTTTTTGTAGCATGTCTTTGGGTTTTTTGTAGCATGTCTTTGAGAGAAACCAATTTGGGTTTCTCTCTTTCCTCATGAATATATTTCAGTAGTGCATCTTTGGCAGGAATATCACAGGATTGATGTTATATTCTTTTTCATCCTATCATTTGGCCCATGCTTTCAGTTTGTCCTTGGTGATGTTAACTATGGACATTTGACTAACATGGTATCTGTCTGACTTATGCACTCTAAAGTTACTATTTTCCTTTTTATAATTTATATGTCTTTTGTGAAGTGATACTTTGAATCTATGAAATGTCCCATTCCTCATCATTCAGTCTAACAATTTATATCAATGTATTCTATTCAGTAGATTATAATTCATTATTATCATTTTTGATCTTCCAGCTACCCCATATTTGGCCAGTAGGAAGCCCTTCAAGTTGGTTTCTGTGTCTAGGGTGTGTCTTCATTACTCTTTGAATAATTCCTGGCTTGAATACTCCACAAGATGTTCCAGACTCATCTTGCACTTTTCCTGCCCTAGCCTTAGAATCAGCCATTTATACAAGAATTTTTTTTTCTTTCAGTGTAGAATGGTATTTAGAAACCAAGATCTGGGCGTTAGGTGTGCTCATAGCTATTAGGATGTTGCCATAAGAGTGGAGAGAGCTAGTAAATAAATGAATATGTATGTATATATATATATACTCTATATTATTTATAGTTCTGTGTGCCTTTCTATATAAAGATTCATTACAATTTCTTCAATACTAAGCTAGAACCACAGGGCATGTTCTAATTTTCTCACTTTCTGTATTTCTAACTCCATTCTCTGATGGAGAAATTCCTAGCTCCTATTATTTTTAATATATTTACTTACTTTTCATCACTGCTCCTGTCACCAAAATCTCATCACCACTACTGCCCACATATTCCTATACAGATGCCCTCTTCACACCAACTTTGGCACTGACACCCTGAGCCACAATCCCTTCCCCTTCCATGTGGAAGCCTTTCTCAACCAACTGGGTTTTTTCTTTCTTTCTTTTTTTTTTTTTGAGACAGTCTCCCTTTGTCACCCAGGCTGGAGTACAGTGGCGTGGTCTCAGCTCACTGCAACCTCTGCTCTCTGGGTTCAAGCAACTCTCCTGCCTCATCTTCCCTAGTAGCTGGGATTACAGGTGTGCACTACCATGCCCGGCTAATTTTTGTATTTTTAATAGAGACGGGGTTTGCCATATTGGCCAGGCTGGTCTCAAACTCCCGACCTCAAATGATCTGCCCGTCTTGGCCTCTTAAAATGTTGGGATTACAGGCGTGAGCCACTGCACCAGGCCCAACTGGGTTCTGACACCTTGTACCAGACCGACCTCCCTGTGTGGATAGACCTCACACTGCTTGAGCTCTAAAAGCCTGTTCTAGGCTACTGTGGCTTCCCCTGCCTCCTACACAGATGCCTGCCTCACTCATTTCCTCCTCATGGCTTTTGGACAGAACTTTTTGGGAAAGGGAAGAGAAATCCCACCTCCCTCACTTACTTAAATCCTGCAATACTGTAAGGCCAAATCCTACCTCTTCTTGGAGTCTGTCTCCCACTTCTTAGGGAAATAATTTCTCCTTTCTGGAAACTTACACCATATTTTTATTTTATTTTATTATTATTATTATTTTTGAGATGAAGTCTTGCTCTTGTTGCCCTGGCTAGAGTGCAATGCCAAGATCTCGGCTCACTACAAGCTCCACCTCCCAGGTTCAAGCCATTCTCTTACCTCCCGAGTAGCTGGGACTACAGGCACCTGCCACCATGCCTGGCTAAGTTTTGTATTTTTTTTTAGTAGAGGTGGAGTTTCACAATGTTGGCCAGGCTGGTGTCAAACTCCTGACCGCAGGCCATCCGCCCGCCTCGGCCTCCCAAAGTGCTGGGGTTACAGGCGTGAGCCACCACGCCCAGCCGACTTACACTGTATTTTTTGGTTCTCTAATCATCTCATGTCTGTTTGTACCTCCTACTGACTCCATGTCATACTTTGCGATCAGGGGCTATTTTCTGTAATTTTTTTTACCTTTAATAACTTTTAAAAAGTTTTTTTTTAAGTGATAAATACAAAGACAGATACAAAAAACCCTACTAGTTGAAATATGATGGTTTTTTTGTTTCTAAATACAAAATTTAATCATTGAACTCTCCTTTATTATAGATTAGCTACTCTTTGATAGTTGAATGATAGTAAATTCAAGGAATTTAAGTGTAAAACATTTGACTTCTAAGAAAGAGAATCTTGTTCCTTTGATTTTACATTAATTTGTATAGGCAGAAAAAATGTATATTAAAATTGTAATGCCCTATTATTTCTCTGGATTTATGCAAATTTCATTAAATAATTCATTTTTCATTATTATAGGCAATCCCTACTTTATATAATTTCTATATGCATGAATCTCAGTAACTGTGTTTTAGTTAAATAACACCAGTTCCCAACAACTGAATTCAAATTTCATTTAGTACAGTATAATAACTTCTGGTAATTGCATAAAGTATAAACTTTGCTGCTAGCTCCTCAGTCCATAAACCACTCTGTAAAAACATATGTACATCATGATCATGATCAATCACATTGCTTTTTTTTTAAAGTCTGTTGGTGATTGGTTACTATATATCTGTCATTCAGTTCACACACACACAGCAAAGCATGTAGGTGTGTTTCCTCCTTGTCTCCTAGTGATAACGTGATGTTTTACAAAAATGGATAATCAAAAGGAAATTGACTAAAAAAAGGTGAAAGTGCAGCCAAGAGACAAAAAGTGAAAATACTCAAGTGAAATTCCAGTGAAGTGTAAGTGGAGTATAGAAGAAATAGCTGACTGTGGGAATGTTGACACTGCTATTGAACTGCTGCCATTTAAGAGACTCCAGATGTACATCCAGAGGAGGTTAGGGAGGGTGAACTTATAGATATAAATGAAGAAAGTGAGGAGGTTGTGGTAAAAAGATGAATCCCAAAAGATGAATCCCCTTTCAGGGGAAGTGATCCTGGCGAAAAGTTCACGTTAAAGGAACCCTTGGAGATATTTCATGACATTGAAAATATAAAGGATAAAATGTTATAAACTAATCCAGATTTAGAAAAGTATGTACAGTTTATCAAGGTATGGAAAGATGCTCGCTGCATATTGTAAGTTATATGATAAGAAGTTATATGAGAAGACTAGTACTATTAAGCCTACTTCTCATAAGTTTTTTTCAAAGAAAGAAAGACTTTATCAGTGTTTCTAATGTTTTAAATTAAAGTATACTAAATAAACATTAGTTTTACTATTTTCAAAATTGTCCTTTACATTTATACCTGTCAATAGGGGAGTTTTTCATGTTTTGACAAAAAAATTTGAAAGGTCACAGAATAATTGCAACTTTTCTCATTGGTTACTAAGACTGCTTTGCACAGCTTAAGCTTGCATTATCAGTTATATGACCCCACATTACTGTGCAAAGCAAAGACTGCCTGTATACTAGCATGTGGCACTTCTAAGTTTTATATATATTTTAAAGTTTATATATATTATTTATTTTGTTGCTTGAATGTATTTTGATTTTAAAATATTTTTAGCATGCAGATATCCCAAACCTGAGATTGCCATTGTGAAGCGTGCGAAGGAAATATCCTCAGCAGAAACCCCTGATAGTTTTGGTATAATACAATCTTACAGTGTTGATTGCAAGTAGTGAAGCATCTATTTGGTGGAACTTCTTGCTTGTTTGAAATAGAATGCCCAGTTTTTCTGTTTTTGCATTAGTGTTTTTGAGTGTCTGTATGATGGAACAATAACTGCATGCTCAACTAACTGAAGGATTAAATTTATAACTTTAAGAAAAGGCAAAATGTTTGTATTTAATTATATTTAAGTAGAATATTTAAAAATTGTTGAAATAACCATAGCAGGTAAAACATAAGAAGCAGCAAAGTCTGTGAATTTCTTTAGGACAAATGAGTAGGAAAAAAGGGCCACACACAGGGAAACCTTCAGAATATTGCAAAGAGAGACTGTATTTTAGATTCAGCCACCATTCAGCTTGATATCTAGCTCAGGTTACATGCTACGGTGATGGTAGAAGTGTGTGTGTGTGTGAGAGAGAGAGAGAGGGAGAGAGAGAGAGAGAGGGAGAAAGAGTGTAGGGGTATGTTATGAAAGAGGGAGTGGTGAGAGAGAGAGAAAGATTAAAACAAATATCTCTCTGTCCCTGTTTTATTTGTTTCTGATTACTATTTGATTTAGATACTTTGCCTAAGAAGTATTACACAGTGTATGAAAGGGAGTCGGAAATATTTTGTGGACCAATTGAAATTTTGTAGGGAGAAGAGTTAAATAAAACTCAGACTGTATATAGGATGTCAGGCAAAAACAGCAAAAACTAAGCTGTAAGAACTTTAGAGAAATATAGGCGCATAGTGTGTTTACACACACACACACACAGACATTGATGTATTAGTATGTTGTCTGCAAAAATACCCCAGTATATTCTTACTTTGCCACCTCCAATATTAAAAATTTTAAATCTCAGTTTGCATGTAGAAGTTAAACATTTAATGCAAATGTATTTTGAAGAATAAAATGTTAATTTTGAAATATTCTGAAGATATTTTAATTAGCCCTCAAATACTTATTTGATACTTATTCAAATTTATTCAAATAAAACTCATATTTTATTCTATTAAGAATAAGATACTTATTCTCGTAGATTATGGCACACAGTATCACTAGGAGATCAGGTGCTGCTGAACAATAACTGATAGTAGGACTTACCTGTCCGTGCTCTTGCCTTTTGAGACTCAGTATTTGGTTATATCCCTACTTAGAGTAGTATGCTTCTTTATGAATGCTTAGGTGGTGCCTCTCTTGAAAGGATCACGAGGACCTGAACTCATTTTTTGTAACATAAAACTAAGACCCCGAGGGCTTGTAACCTGCTGAAGATTTGGTGACTAATTATATATCAGAGTAGGTATTTGTGTTAGGGCTTTTGGGTTTTTAGTTCAGTTCTGTTTTTCACTCTAATACATTTCTTCAGTGTTAGCAGTGAATTAGCCCTAGGCTATAGGGTATCCAGTTGTTTTGGAACCATATAATAGTTTCCAGTGATTCTGAAACCATCCAGCAGAAACCACTAATACTTCCATTCAAAAAACATTTTATTCGGTAACTATGATGTATCATTTGATTTTCTCCTGTTTATTTTAACTTCATGTTTTTTTTAAAAAATGTATCTGAAGGGGAATTACATTTTATGAGAGGGAAAAAAAGCAGTTTGAAAAGGATATTAGTATTTTAGCTAATTGCAGTTTTATTTCAAGTACTAATGAATAACCAGTGTTTTGACAATGTTTTATATATGCACATACGATTGATTCTTGGTTCTTCCATGTTTTTCTATTGAGAATTTATTAACTGAATGAGAAGTAGAATGGGAAAATGAGAATCTGAGTTCTAGACCTAGCTGTGTGTCTTTGATTAAGTCACTTAACATCTCTGGACCTAAGTGGTTACATCTTCAAAGTGGAGAATTAAGTCAGTATTTCACAGTGAGTGTGCTTCTGGTATTTGGGCTGGATAATTCTTCATTATGAAGGACTCTGTTGCGCATTGTAGGAAGTTTAGAATCCTTAATGCTGGCGGTAGCATTTCCCAGTCATTATCATATCCCAAACAACCCTGCATATGTAAACCTCTTCTGGGGGGAGGGACCACTTCATATTGAGAACTACTGGCAAGTGGTCTCTAAGAATTCTTTCAGCTTCAACATTCTGTGAAAGAATTCTTATTTGGGGCATGATTGAAGGGGACGAAGGTAATATATCATACACCGAAAAACCTTTGCTGCTTCTTAGATATGAAATAATTTTATTTTAAAATGAATATATTTTGCATATCTGTGTAGCCCTCCTCACAGATCTACCATTTATGATGTTCCAAGATAAATTATTTTATTCTAGCTTGCCTTAGGCTTTTTCTCTACAGTATTATCCATAGCTATGTGATTTTTTAAACTAAAAGTTATATAGTACCATCTCTTTATCTAATAAGTAAAAGCAACAAGATTTTTTTAAGCTGTACTGTTGTTTTAATATCTTAGCCTTTAAAAAAGGAATATCATTGTATATAGTAATTATTTTCTTTATCTTTCATAGGCATAAAAGAAGGGAAGGAATATAATTCCTGTGTTTAGAAATATATATAGTTGTTGAAGTATGCAAGTGTAAAACCACAGATCAGTAGCATATCTGATTATCCTAAAAAAAAAAAACTACCATGAAATGCAGTAAGAAAAATAAATTATTGGCCAGGCACAGTGGCTCATGCCTGTAATTCCAGCACTTTGGGAGGCCAAGGCGGGTGGATCACCTAAGGTCAGGAGTTTTAGACCAGCCTGACCAACACGGATAAACCCCGTCTCTACTAAAAATACAAAATTAGCCAGGTGTGGTGGCGCATGCCTCTAATCCCAGCTACTCGGGAGGCTGAGGCAGGAGAATCGCTTGAACCCGGGAGGTGGAGGTTTCGGTGAGCCAAGATCACGCCATTGCACTCTAGCCTGGGCAACAAGAGCGAAACTCCATCTCAAAAAAAAAAAAAAGAAAAATTATTGTACCTCTAGTATTTACTATTACTTAAGTCAGAGTTAAATAGTTAATAGGGATGGTACATTAATATAGTTGATAAAGGTGATGATTAATTGAGTACTATAGTTATCTTCGTGATTGCTCATGGCCAACTCCTGTCCTCAACTGTTATACCACTGGCCTCCACCAGTCTGAAATTCATTAGTTACTTCTAGGTAACAGGTTGCAGTGAAGTCCCAGGTCACATGGTAAGTTCCCTGGAAGGTTAACAATGTGACAGTTTTAGTTCTTTTATTTACTTATTGATTTAATTAAAAATATCATTAGTCTTTGGGGTTGCAAGTAGTTTGTAGTTACCTGGATGAATTGTATAGTGATGAGGTCTGGGCTTTTGGTGTACCTATCACCTGAACAGTACATGTTGTACCCAATAGGTAATTTTTTGTCTCTCACCTTTCTCTTGCCTCTTCCATTCTAAGTCTCCAATTTCCATTACAATATTAGTTTTTGTAAGACATAAGTAGAAATTTGTTTTCTACGTAATGTATATGTTGCAGTAATTACTTTTAAATGCTAAATAAAATTACAAGATTACACTCAAATGCCTTTATGGGTTTTACGTAAGACATATATATTTAGAAATAATTAAAAAGTCCTTTTACAATTAAAATTTCTGTTGAAAAAGACAGGTTAATTAAAATCTACTAAATTAAAAGTTAAGCTTTGCTATTTCTGAAGAGCTTAACTTTAGAAAGCTTAACATTCGTTTTTCAATTTTGAATGTCAGGTTTTGTAAGTATATAACTTGACCATATTAATTTGTTTCTTTTTAAAAAAAAAAAAACATTGCCGTGTTGCTTTATAAACCGCTTTTGGTGCATGTTAGACTTTTTGGCATTTGATTTGCTTAAATTATTTTGCTTACAGCATGGTTTGCATTTTAAGTTTGTATTCTTTAATATGTTGTATTTTTATTGTAAATTTTACCTTACCCATTTGAACTTTTGGTTCTATTAAAGGACTAAGCAGTTATTCATAATGTTCAGAATTATGGGTAACTGAGACTCTTGGTCCCCAAATTGTTGCTGAAACTCACTAGTTTAATATCTATTATTTTCATAAACCTTCTAATTAGGCCAGACTGTGATTTGTATTGCCATGTCTACTTCCTGTACTTTTTTGGGAAAGATATTGGGGTGAGTCTGGAATAAATATTAGGTGGTTAAAGATCAGAAACTGCATAGTTAGACACTTAAAGAATACTGAGTTATTTGTAATAAAGGAATAGTATATGCATTAAACTGTTCCTTTTCTGTCATCTCAGGGTGAAGCTGCTTTGATACTTTTCTTATTAAGTTTATTATAAATGATTTGGATTTTTCCTTTCATTTATGATTTTATATTGCTTTTCACATACGTGATAATAGGCTGAAATATCACATTAAGAATCATGATTTCCATGAAAGCATAATAAAAAAACAATAGGAAATAAGACTGTTTGTTTTTCAGATTCTCTTTTATTTCAAGTATGGATTTACGCTCCTTTTAAAGTGTGTGCTATAGTTTGGCTCTGTGTCCGCACCCAAATCTCATCTCACATTGTAATCCCCACGTGTCGAGGGAGGGACCTGGTAGGAAGTGATTGGATCATGGGGGCAGTTTCCCCCATGCTGTTCTCATAATAGTGAGGAAGTTCTCACGAGATCTGATGGTTTTAAAAGTGGCAGTTTTCCCTGCATGCTCTGTCTCTCCTGCTGCCATGTAAGATATGCCTTGCTTTCCATTCATCTTCTGTCATGATTGTAAGTTTCCTGAAGGCTTCCCAGCCATGCAGAGCTGCGAGTCAATTAAACCTCCTTTCTTGACAGGGCACTGTAGCTCATGCCTGTAATCCCCAGCACTGTGGGAGGCTGAGGTGGGTGGATCACCAGGTCAGGTCAGGAGTTCCAGACCAGCCTGAACAACACGGTGAAACCCCGTTTCTGCTAAAAAATGTACAAAAATTAGCTAGGCGTGGTGGCATGCACCTGTAATCCCAGCTACTCAGGAGGCTGAGGCAGGAGAATCACTTAAACCCGGGAGGTGGAGGTTGCAGTGAGCCGAGATTGCGCCATTGCACTCCAGCCCAGGTGACAGAGCGAGACTCTGTCTCAAAATAAATAAATAAATAACCTCCTGTCTTTATAAATTACCCAGTCTCAGGTAGTAGCTTCATAGCAGTGTAACAATGGATTAATACAGTAATGTTAAATTTAATGGAACATTCAACAGAAAATGACAAATTATAGTTTCTGTTAAATAATAGAGCTCACTCTATATGCCATTAGCCCTGTTTCTGTGTTTCAGCATCACCATTGTTGTAAACATGTTTTGTAATTTTATGATGGAGGCTAAAATGTAGAAACTATAGGTGTTGCACATTTCTTTTGCTAAAGTCTATTGATTTTCAATTTAGGATGTATCTCTTAGAGTGTTAAAAGATAATCTTTAGAGAAATTAAAGTTAGCAGAGTTCATTTGAACAAAGAGACAACTCATGAGTTGGGCAACTCTCTGAACCGTTACTGGTGACAAACCGGCACAGGTTTAGAGAGTTCTTCCCAGCAACACATGGGCAGGCAGTATTTATAGAGAGATGGAAGTGCTATACAGAAACAGCTTTTTGTTTACAAGTTGGTGTTTTCATTATTTGGACATGTCTGAGCAATATGCAGCCTGTCATTGGCTGAAAGGTCAGCTCCTATGATAGGCCAAAGCTCAGCTACTTGTTACAAGAATATACTCTTGAGATAGATTGCAGTTTGTTTACATACGAAATTAGATTGCAGTTTGCTACATATAGAGGCAGCTCTAGGCCAAATTTAATTTAACAATTTCGCCCTTTTGATCAGTCTCTCAATTTCGAGAGATTGACCAAAAGTTTGGGCATTGACACCGTTCTTTGTCACCATCATAACAGACTTGTTTGGTCTCTATGCAATTCACAATTGTTAATGTCAGGTAAGCTTAACGTTTATGTTCTTTTCATGTTTTTATTATTCTAACCATAGCGTGGCCATTTGATGTGCATTGGATGGCTATACATGAGCATTTAATACTCTTGAGAGGATGCGGTGCACCAGGGAGACTATTATCATGGCTATCAGGAGGATAATACTGAGAGACTGAAGTATACTTAACAGGAGCTTCTGTCAGTTGAACCAATCAAAATCAAATATACTTGTTTTAGCAAAGTAGCTTACTTACTGATTTCTGGCAACTGAGTTTCTATCATACCAGATGTATTTATGCAAGTGCAGCAGGAGGTGTTAGCTATTGCATAGTCTTCTTTGTTCAGACAGCAGAGTCCAAAGCAATGATACTGTCTGAAGCAATTTTAGCAAGATAATTTGAAGAAGTTTGCTGGGCAGCTATAGCCTTTGCAGTAGAATCAGCTGTAGTAGCTAATGTTTGAGACAAATTTCTAATCATAACCTCATTTACATTTATGCCAAGCCAGGGAAGGAGTATTTTACCAAAAAATGAAAATAAAAATAAAAATGCCCATTTAGAGTCATTTGCCCTGCTGGCAAATTCCCCTTTATTTTATAGTGCAAATTAAGAGGTATAGACCAGTGTTCATTTTCCAGTTGGTTATGGAGTGACACTGATACCATTAGAATCCGTAAACCACATTGGTTCCTTATTTTCCACTTATTGATACATGGAGTTACGTACATATATGATTGATCATAAAATCCTCCACAGATAAAAATATATCTTGGCGGTGCTCAACAGGCAGTCCCTTATGGAATGCTTTGTACATTAGAGGTCACTATTAGAGAAGCACTAGCAATATTTGTCTAAGGTTCCATTATTGAATCATTGCAAGGTTGGAGGCTACTGACAAGGAATTAGGGTTACACATTTGCCTACGAACTGTCAAATCATCTTCCTTTGGTTTTCTTATACAATTTCTGGCCTAATTTAACTGCAAAACCCTCACTATAGGTTTTGCCCACTGTTAGTAGCATGACATATCTAACATTCAATTGCAAAAGCTGTTGGTTATGAAATCTTAATTATCACATTATCTTGCTATTATATAAACAGAAAAGGAATACAGGCCAAAGAGGAAAAAAGGCACAGGTTTCATAGCTACAGAAAAGTCTTGATCTGTAATCTTGGGAAAGCTGTTCACATCCAGGATGCCATCTGCTTCTGGGTAAAATAAAAAGCTTTCCTGGTCAGCCTTACCTTGAGGTCTCTGATTGATATACAGTCTCAAGAGTCTAGAGAGGCCATCTTGAGTTCAGAGATGTGGATCAAAGACTTAAGGCCCTGAAATGTTACTACAGAAAACAAGTTAGTATTGTTTCTTCCAACAGAATTCAAGGGCATTCTTTCTATGGTGTCTTTTTCAAAAGACCTAAACTCCTGGTTCTAGATAGTGAAAAGTCTGATTGTCATCAGTTGGTGGATCATGGAGGGCTTCTTTTACCTGATGATAATATACTTTGGCATCTTGCATTTAAACCTCTCATGTCAATATTATAAGAGTGGTAGATACATGAGGTTCTAATGTAAGAGTTCAATAATATAAGAGTGGTAGATACATGAAGTTCTATTATCGGGGACATAGGCCTTCCAGTAACTGTTGTATAAGGTATCAGTCTATGTTTTCTAGTGGAGTGGATCTGATTGCCATCAATTGGTAATACCTTTGACCAAGGCCATCAAGTCAATTCAGTTAGCTTTGTTTAATGCCATTGTGTTTGTAATACCTTATTCAATTGTTTTACAACTTGTCCATTGAAATGAGCTTTGTTTAATGCCATTGTGTTTGTAATACCTTACTGTTTTACAGCTTGTTCATCGAAATGAGTACCTGTATTACTGGAGATTTCTCTAGAAATACCCTATAAAGGAAACATATTTTCTAATAACCTTTTAGTTGCTCTTATAGCATCGGCCTTATGTACAGAGAGCTTCTATAGAATCATAAAACCTATGTTAAATGTGGTAATTGAATGAAATTCATCTGTAAGTGTTCAAATGATTCATTAGGTGCTAGAAATGTATTACCTGAGGTTTTTTATTATCTTACCAGAATTATGGGTTTGCCAAACCAAACATTAGTTATAAACCACTTTAGCAATCTTAGAACAGTCACTCAAACAGTTTTTCCCCATAATTTGGATCGTTTCATCTCTTCTATGATGAGTCATGGAGTGCAGAGCTTTTAATAATGGAAGCTTTCAGGAGTCAGGAATGACCAGGCAGCTGTCCAGGCTTTCCATGAGCCCATGCTTAACATTGGGTTTATATCCTTTTAAATAACAATTTTATTTCTCTAATTCAGGTGCATAGCACTTGTTTATTATATAAGTTATCATAGGTAATTTGACTTGGAATATTATCTCATAGAGTTCATTCAAATTGCATATCTTAACAATTTCAGTGCTGGCTGACCTACTGTGAAAATCTGCCAAGGCATTTCCTTAGTATTTAATTAATTCTTGTTCTGCTTTATGTTGGGTTAGCAGCTTTATGAACCAATGAGTTTCTTCCTTAGAGTTCTTGGACTCAGTTCAATGGTATGATCTTAAAGTTATCAGAAACTTGTACTTCTCAGAGTTCTTTACATGAATCTCCTTGAGGACGTAACCCTTTAGCCTTATAGTTGCTCAGGAAAGTACATGAGTAAATAATTAACCAAATATGAATGATAAAACTTAAAATGGCCATGATTAAATATTTGATGAGAGTTCATTACAGTGATGATGCAGTTGACAGGAAAATTTAATGATTTCTGTTGCATACAACATTTGAATATAATAACTAGAATGATGACTGATTGCTTTATACCAGAACTATCAGATTGCTATGAATTTCATACAGTTTCTGAAACACATCAATACAAAAGAAACTCAAAGTTTAGCATTACTTATTTGGCAATACTTTTCATATAATTTAATATGTCAAATAAGCCCAGTTAGTTTAATATCTGTCTTTTTATATGAGGAGAAACATTTTTTTGAATGCTTCTCCTTATATAGGAGACGTTTCAAGGGCTTGCCCGGAAAATCAAAGATGAGGTCAAGAAAAATACTTTACTAAGAATCTAATTTTGGGAAATGTGTCAAAAATATCAAATGTTTAAAATACGTGATTAAAATAGTGTCACAGGTCACTGTGAACAGTAGTTATTCATTTAACAAAAGTGAAAATTACAAGACTTCAAAGGTAAATACAGAAAGTTACATAGTTGTAGAGAGAAACCTTAGCTCTAAATTTTAATAGAGAAGATTTTGTTTTCTTAAGTGGTCAGACACCTAATAAAAGCAACATGGACCGCAGGAAATTACTTTGGTAAAACACAGAATCTTTGTTTCCTGGATCAATTACCTAAACGGTAAAGAAAAGCTTTTCACAATTTCCTATTAAAAGTAGACCAGTAGTCCAAGAAATTCTTACTGTTTTAATATAGGGGACCAAATTCTAGTTTTGTATTAGTATACTTTTGATATTAATGCTAGAAAAACTTGTAAATAATTCCCTTCTAATCTTAGCTGGCTTTGTCACACATAAAATTCTTTTTCCAAGATTCATCCTTTGCAAACCTACAACTTTCTTCTGCATTTAGATTTTGTTTTATACTTTTCCTGTTCTCATCTTGGGATGACCATTCTACTTTCAAACAAAAATTACATTTTCCCTTAATGAAACAAAACATCCTCATACTTTATAGCTTTTGCTTACCAAAATCATGTATTATTCTTTTATACTTTATATAAAATTATTTCTCTTATTTCTAGTAATTTTAGTAATTTATGTATTAATTAGAATTCTGAACTCTTAATGACCTTAATTTCCAAAGGACACTAGGAAGCAAGTAATTGTGAACTATTTGTCACACTAGCCATCTGAAGATTTGAAATCTATGAATCATAATATCTGGAAGCATGTACTTTCTCATAGCACAGTTTGTCAGTGTGGGGCAGGGCATATTTACTAATGGCCCCAAGTATCTTTAGTCTCTGTAATAAGAAACTGTAGAAGAAGCAAAATGTTATCTATCTTCTTTGGATTTTTGGCTAGGCCTATTGTTTGTGCACATTATTCTCAGCCTCAAGTTTCCATTCTTGATAATAAGAATGTTAAAACCTTCTGGTACAGGGAAGACATTGTTCACATGGGACTTTTATCTTACCTCTATTTAACTCACTCGTTTTTAATAATTATGCTTGGATTGCTTAGCAAGATGGGACATCAAACAGCTAGTCATCATCTTAAGTTACTTTTCTTGCTGATGAATTTTGTAATGTAGAGATAACATAAGTTTATTTTACCAGTAAACCTAGGTAGGAAAAGTCATGTATCTGTTAATTTTAATGTTAACAACTGTGAAGATATGTCTGTTTTAATCAAACCAATAATATTCTTATTTGCCAAAGATTACCCAAGTTATGTGAACTTCAAAAATCATTTGAGTCATTTCCTATTTTTCTGAGCAAATACTTCATTTCTATAAGTGCTTATTTTTCTTTAAGTCAATTAAATAGCATTCTTATACAAATTGACAATATCATAAGGAAGTAGAAAATATCACACATATGTAAATATACATCATAGATGCAGACATACATAAACATAGAAACAGATCTTACACCTTTCATTTAAAACTTTTAGCCATGTTCCACATACAATAATACAACACTCATGAATGATTATTAAAGAATAGCTGGATCCAAATTGTTTTTCTGGCCAGTGGAATAATATTCCACAAAAAGCTACAACTTTTGAATGATATTTGTGAAAAAGACTTTAAGATGTTTTTACTTGCCTTCTGTAAAGAACCTTTTAAAGAGGCCATCTTTGATTTATCTTTTAAATGCCTCTGCTTGCCAGTTAAAGAATGCATCCCATTGCTTTTGTGGCATTGGAATCCTTTCTTTTCTGATACACCTCACAAGTGAGCAATTTAATCTAGGTTAAAAACTTCCCTATTGTGATCACTGTAATTCTAAGTTGTCCTTAGTAAGATTAAGGACTTTTTTTTTTTTTTTTTTCCAAAAATACACAGGTTCTGGGCTTGTAATTCTTTATAAAGTTAGCCAATGTCCCAGAAGGTGGAGTCCCAGACTCTTTAGATTTAGGGGAAACCACTTTGAAAAGGTACCTACCTGAGTCCAACAACTGGATCCAATCCAGTCCAATCCTGAACCCCATGTAGTAAAAAATGCTCAAATAAAGTCAGCAAGCTCAAAACTCAAATTCATGCTGCTCTAATCAGAGGGATCAATGTGCACAATGGGCTCTGGCTCTTTGCATGGACACTTGGTGCTTCTGGAGGTATACTTCAGATCTCACTTTTGATGCCAAACTGCTAAAAGAAAACCATTAGACAGATTAATTAGAACAAAGTTTATTTGAGCAAAGACATAACTCATGAATTGGGCAGCACTCTCAACCTTAAAAGGTTCAGAGAGCTTCATCCACCAATGTGGGCATACAGTATTTATAAATAGAAAAAGGAAATTATATACAGAAATAGCTTTTTTGCTTACACCTTGTGTCTGCCTTATTTGGACATGTGTGAGCAGTTTGCAGCCTGTAATTGGCTCAAAGCTCAGCTGCTATGATTGGCCAAGATTCATCTACTTGTTGCAAGAATGAATATATATATATGTGTGTGTGTGTGTATATATATGTGTGTATATGTGTATATATGTATATATATACACACATACATATACGTGTGTGAGTATATATACACATATATATATATACATATAATTTTTTTTTTTTTTTGAGATGGAGTCTTGCTCTGTCGCCCAGGCTGGAGTGCAGTGGCGTGATCTCGGCTCACTGCTGCAAGCTCTGCCTCCAAGGTTCAAGTGATTCTCCTGCCTCAGCCTCCTGAGTAGCTGGGACTACAGGCGCCCGCCATCATGCCCAGATAATTTTTGTATTTTTAGTGGGGATGGGGTTTCACCATATTGGCTAGGCTGGTCTGGAACTCCTGACCTCGTGATCTGCCCACCTTGGCCTCCCAAAGTGCTGGGATTACAGGCGTGAGCCACTGAGCCCGGCCAAGAATATATTCTTAAGGTGGGTTGCAGTTGGTTTACATACTGTATCAGCTTACAGTTCACTATGTACTCCGGCAGCTTTAGGCCAAATTTAATTTAACAGTAGCATAACTTATTTAAAAAAGAAATTTATCAGGTGTAGTTTATCCTAAAAAGTATTTTAGATGCATTTGTTAATATTGGACTGAAGGTTTTTTATAAAGAAGTTATTTTTAAAGGGAAGTGTAATAAAGAGGAGATATACAGGTTAAATCTTATAATGAATATTCAAACTTGTGCTGTTTTATGTATTGGAATCTTGTTGTCAATTAAAATAAGTTTGAAATCGTTGCTTGGAACTTTCTTTTAAGGATTTTGTCTTAATGACATTTTGCCTGCGTTCTGAAAACATGAAAATGTGAGTGTAACATTAAAAAAATAAAAATGCAGTGAGATGGGGGTAACTTGACATACTTTTTCTGTGATGAGTTTTGCAGAAATTAAAAAAAAAGCCCTTACATATATTCTCTCTTGCTGTTGCTCTTTCTCGCTCTCTTTGGTTCAGTAATGCCACTTATAAGAATCTATTCTAAGGAATTTTCAGAGGAGCGCGAAATGATTTAGGTACAAGTTACTGTTATTTGAAAGTATGAAAAATAGCAAATATCTAACAATAGGTTATTAATGAAATGACTATATCATGATGAAATAAGTGTTCACAAATAAAATTATTTTCTTAAAAAATTTAAAGATATGGGAAATATTCATTAATGCTTTGTGGAAAAGGCAGAATACAGTTTTGTGTATGTATCTTTGTAGGAAAAAGATTGAGGGGCAATACGTCAAAATATTTATTTCTGATAAACTGTGGACGCTTTTAAGTTTCTTTTCGTTTTCTGAATCTCATTAACTATATATAATTATATAACCTTTATAATTAAAAATAAACCAAATAAATTTAGTGTTTTAGATGTTATTTTCTAATTTTTACCTCAAAATTCCTTTTAATAAAAAACTCAATATCCTCATCCTTTTAACATATGCAGCTATGAATATAAGTATGTAATACTTTTATATAAAAATGGCTTATTTAATGTAAAATATTTGCAGTCAAACCCTTATTATAACAATCAGTTTTGACTAAAAAGCGGAGTCAAAGGAAAAGGCTTTGTTGACTTCTTAAAACTCTATTTCCTCATGAACAGTTTGGAGACTCTCAATTTTCATTTGACTTACTACAACATAAATCAGCAGTTTATAGTAACTGTCTTGTCTTATGTACCTTTTAGCAAAGACTTTAAAATGTGAAACCTAAAGGAAAGAAATTTATATGTAAATATTATCTCATGGATTCTTGTAGATAATTTTTCTATCCTATGTATTTCTACACATGGAATCCTATTAAGAGCAACTTTTCCTTCATTGGGAGGTGTCTAAGAAAGAGGACATGTAAGGAAGTTTGGATGTTGGTTATTTTTGCCACTGTTATGAATAAACTCTTATACTTAGGAAAGCAGAATATTTATTATGCCATTAAGGCTTTTTGTTCTGTGTTCATGAGGAATAGTCATCTGGTTTTCTCTTCTTTGTAAATGTCTTGATTAGGCTTTGTTTTTAATGTTATTCTGTCCTCATTAAATGAGTTGAAGGTATTTCCTCATCTATTTTTTGGAAGAGCTTTTGAGTTTGTAGGATTGGTGTTTTTTCTTTAAATGTTTTAACAATGCATCAGTGCAACCATCTAGGTTTGGAAGGTGTGTGTGTGTGTGTGTGTGTGTGTGTGTATGTATAGTTTTTTGGTAACAAATCAATTTTGTTACAGCTAGTCAGATTTTTGTTTGCTTAGTCTGCTAGTTTAGATAGGTTGTATTTTTCAAGGAATCTGTCCATTTCACCTATGTTGTTGAATTTTGGGTATAATGTTTTTCATAATACTCCTATCTTTTTAATATCTGTGGGATCTGTAATGATGCCCCCTATTTCATTCCTGATGTGAGTAATTCTTATTTTCTTTTTGTCTATCAGTATAGCTAGGGTCTTATTAATTTTGTTGATCTTTTCAAAAAACCAATTTTGACTCTTTATTGTTTGCTTTCTGTTTCATTGCTTGTTTCTACTACTTAGTTTATGTTTACTTTGTAGCTTCTTAAGATAGAACTGTAGATTATTTATTTTAGACATTTCTTCTTTTTAATGTAAGTATTTCAAACTGTAAATTTCCCCTCAAGCATTCATTTAGCTGCATTCTACAAATTTTTATATATTGCATTTTCATTGTTACTCAGTTTGAAATATTTTCTAATTTCCTTTTTGATTTCCTCTTTGGTCCATGTATTTAGAAGATGTTTAATTTCCAAATTTGTTTTTTCATATATCTTATTGTTACTGATTCTATTATAGTCAGAGAACATATTTATGATTTTAATCAAATTTATTAACACGTTTTATGGATCAGCATTTGTCCTATTTTGAGGAATGTGCTATCTGCACTTGAAAGTCTTATGTGTTCTACAGTTGTTAGGTATTGTTTTGTATAAATATCAATTAGACTAACATAGTTGGTAGTGTTCAAGTTTATATCTTACTGATATTTTTGCCTAGTTTTCTGTCAATTACTAAGAAAAAAGGCTTTTATATCTCCAAGTATGATTATGGAAGTGCTTGTTTTGCCCTTTAATTCTGTTAGATTCAGCATCACGCATTATGGAATTCTGTTATTAGGCATAAACATGCAGTTGTTACGCCTTCTGCTACATTGACCCTTTTGTCATTTTGAAATGTCCCTGTTTTATTTCTGGTAATACTCTTTGTCGTTAAGTCTACCTCATCTGATATTAATATAGCCGCTCCAGCCTTTATAAGCCTACTGTTTGTGTAGCATATTTTTTGCCATCCATTTACTTTCGACCTATAAAACTGTAATCCTTGGGATATCATATAGTTGGGTCTTACTTTCTTTATTTGTTTTTATAGTCTCTGCATTTTAATTGGAGTGTTTAGTCCATTAAAATTGAATGTAATTATTGATTTGGTTGGATATAAGTTTGCTATTTTACTATTTGTTTTCTGTTTGACCCTCTGCTTTTTGTTTCTGTTTTTCTTTCCTGCATTCTTTTTGCTTTATTGAACATTCCTTCAAATTCTCCTTCAAGTTATTTATTAGGTTCTTATCTATGTTCTCTTTGTATTTTGTCTGTATGTGTAGTTACTCTAGGGATTACGTATTCTTAACTTTTTGCCAACTCTTATAGCTAATATTGGACCATTTTATTTTCATCATATAAATGTTGCAACTAAATTACCAAAGCAGTCCATTTACTGCCCCGTTCATCCTTAATGTTATGATGTCATATGTATTCATCTACATATTTTATAAACACTGTAAGACAGTGTTATAATTTTTGCATTAGATAGGCATGTCTTTTTAAATTAAATTACTAGGAAAAAGTAATCTTTTATATTTACCCAGACATTTACCATTTCTGATGCTCTTTATTCCTTCCTCAAGAATTTACTTTTCAACTGCTATTTCCCTTCAGACTAAAGAATTTCTCTTGCACTTTCTGTATTGCAGGTTGGCTGTTAACACATTCTTATAGCTTTAGTTATCTGAAATGCATTTTGCCTTCATTCTTAAATGATACATTTTTGGATGTAGAATACTGGACTGACACCTATTTTCTTTCAGCATACTTAAGTCATTGTTTTTTGTGTGTTTAATATGTCATCTGTTTCTCACTGCTTTCAAGATTTTTTCCTTTATGATTATTTTCCCTCATTTATTCCACTAGAAGTTCACTGAACTTCTTGAATCTTTTAAAATTTTTGTCTTGCACTAAATTTGGGAAATTTGTAGCCATTATTTGTTCAGAGTTTTTGTTCCTAGTTTCTCTACTTGCCTTCTAATTACAATTATACATATATTAGCATATATTAGCCCTTTTAATATTTAGCCATCGGTCCCTGAGACTCAGGTTTATTATATTTTCAATCCTTTTAGTCTCTGTTGTTCAGACTGACTAATTTTTAATGATCTGACATCATTTTCACTAACTCTTCTGTCACCTTGATTCTGCTTGTAAGCCTATCCAGGTTACTTTTTTTTTTTAACTTTTAATTCTTTTTTTTTTTTTGAGACGGAGTCTTGCTCTGTTGCCTAGGCTAAAGTTCAGTGGCGTGATCTTGACTCACTGCAACCTCCACCTCCTGGGTTCAAGCAATTCTCCTGCCTCAGCCTCCTGAGTAGCTAGGATTACAGGTGCCCCTCACCATGCCTGGCTAATTTTTGTATTTTTAGTAGTGACGGGGTTTCACCACGTTGGTCAGGCTGGTCTCAGACTCCTGACCTTGTGATCCACCCGCCTCAGCCTCCTGAAGTGCTGGGATTACAGGCATGAACCACTGTGCCCGGCCCCAGTTAATTTTATAATTTCAAATAATGTATTTTTTAGTTCTAGAACTTCTTATTGGTTCTTGTTTTGATATTTTCTTCTGTTTCTCTGATGAGATTTCCTGTCTTATTCATTTAAGCATATTTCTATTTACATCTTTGAATATAATTTTAATTGCTTCTTTAAAGTTTTTGTCCGCTAATTCTAACATTTGAGTGACTTTGGGATTGGTCTCTGTTGTCGTCTGAAAATGAGTCACATTTTTCTTTTTCCTTGTTTGTGAAGTAATTTTGTATGTATCCTAGTTATTGCTGTAATTACTACATTGTAGAGACTCTGGATTCTGTTTTATTCATCTGAAAAGCATTGATTTTTGTTTGTTTTAGCAGACATTTAATGGTTAGGTTCAAACTGCAAACTCTCGTGGGCTGCCCTCAAATCTTTACTTATTTTGCCCTTAGCTGGTATTTTTGGAGTTTTCCCTGCACATATGTGGTTCCACAAGTCAGCTGTAGACTTGAACTGAATGTATGCACAGAATTTAGGACTCTTCCTTTCTGACTCTATCCTTTCCAGGATTCCTCCCTCACTTTCTAGTTGTTTGGTTACCTGGCACCTCATCCTCTGGTTCTTCAGACAGATAGACTGAGGAATTTTCATCAGAGCTTTAGTTGCTCTGCATGTTGTGACTGGAGCCTGCCCACAGGCTGAAAGCTGCAACAAACAGGTAACTAACTCACTTAGTGTCATCTCTTTTTCTGTGTTGATTCCCCTCTAGGATCAACCTGATTTCGATAATCTTCCAGTGCTTTCAGGTAATTTGTTGTACTATTGTTTGTAGCTTGTAGTTGTTCCATGCAGGAGAATTCCTCTGATAAGAGGTTAATCAGCCATTGTGGAAAGTAATGTGGCAAATGTGGTATGTTGAAGTACAAGCTTAATAGTTATCTTATTGTTTTAAAATATCCAGAAAAGGAAGAGAGTATGATGTATATAATACACACAGACACACACACACATACACACACACACACGCGGAAAGAACCGTTTTAACTCCATAGTTCACTTAATAAAACTTTGGAGCAGAACACATTTCCAATGTAAGTGTAGATAGTTTATTATATGTCAAAAGAAAATTCTTAAATTCATAAAAAACGTGTATATGGAAATAAACCTGGGATTTATTGTGACTATTTTCAGGGATATTATACTAGCAGTTATTACATTTTAAAACCTAATCAGATGACTGAAATCTTGGACTGATTTACAAGTTCTGTTGTGTATTTTATAGGTAATTTTTTTTTTTTTGCTTCTGATGTATGTTTTGATTTGCTTCAGTTACCATAAGACAGAATAATTTCTGATTTTAAAAAAATTTGGGCTGCGCATGGTGGCTCATGCCTGTAATCCTAGCACTTTGGGAGGCCCAGGTGGTTGGATCACCTGAGGTCAGCTCAAGACCAGCCTGGCCAACATGGTGAAACCTCATCTCTACTAAAAATACAAAATTAGCTGGGTGTGGTGGCACACACCTGTAGTTCCAGCTACTCGGGAGGCTGAAACAAGAGAATCGCTTGAATCCGGGAGGTGCAGACTACAGTGAGCTGAGATCGCGCCACTGCACTTCAGTGTGAGTGAGACAGAGGGAGACTCCGTCTCAAAAAAAATAATAATAAAATAATTTGATGGATACTTCCTAATAAGATTGTCGCTTTCTAGGAAATGTTCTTTTCATGATTCCTCTTGTACTCCATAGGTTCTTTGTGAAGCAGGAGGCAGAATCTGTGTTTTGATTTTACTTTCCCCTCTGTGCCAGTAGTTTTCCTCCCTGCTGTATCTCCTTTATATTTCTTTCTCTTAACCTTTTTTTAATTGCCTCTAGTTTTTAATTTTTTATGTGTAGTAGGAAAGAAAGATTAGGAATATTGATTACATTATTTGATTTTTTTCTTTATTGCTACACATTTTTTACTTGCCTAGCCCTTATCTTTTCTTCTTTGCTGTTGTAGAATATTTTTAATGTTTTACTCAATGAGTTGGGAATTTGAAGAAGTAAAAGCAAGGACTCCATATACTCTCATTCTACTGGGGAGGTCCTGCTTGTTGAATTTTTAGGTATTTCAAGATGTTCCAGTCAACTGACAAGGGCTTCTCACAGTGTCAGAACTGTAATCATGATGAGACTAATGCACCTAACAATAGTTCTGGTATGTGAATAACCACTTTTGCATGTTTCCTTCACCAGAAAATTCTCTGGAGTATAGCAGTATCCTGTATTCTTAGTTAGAAATTTGGCAAACCACTTGGATGCTTTCAAAGGAGATTTTGAGTTAATCATGCTAATCAGAGAAGAAGAATATGTTTTAATCAGATGTGAAATTCTGTAAGATTGGTATATATCTTCATTTCTTAATTCTTCTAAAAAAGGAAAAATAAAGCTTAAGTTTGCTTTCTTAGAACCTTCTAAATAATATGAAAGTTAATTAAACTTGAGGTTTTAGTGTATTTCTTGCTGTAAAGCCATTGTGGAACTTGTAAAATACCGGTCACTAATGTAGACCATATTTCCTTTTATGTAGGTTATCAGTGGAGATTTATTTGATTTTTACTTTTTTATACTAAATTCCTTAGTTCTTTTGTTGTCATAAAATATAAATAAATATTTTTGAAGATATATATCTAGTTTGTAATGTGTTTGTTTGGATAATCTGGTTGTACTAAATCTTTAGAGTGATCCACTATATGGGTTCTTCTCTATATGATAACAATTAATTCTGTCCAGTTGGTTGACCATAAATAAGGTAGAATTTTCTACCCTTTTACCTTAGTTTATTCTTAAACAAATGGTGAGATGGTTATTGTTATGAGACTAGGTAGGCTGCTTCTTGTAATAATTGTTAATTTTTACGTATAATGATGACACGTAGATACTCTCTGGCTTATAGTTGGGAAAACTTTGTTACTTGTGATTCTGAATAACACTCTACTTTTAAAAGTTTTTTTAATGTATAGAATAACCTATTATCCAGTGTATAGGTTCCAAAGTTAAAATATTCCGTTATATTATATATTAATAAATTAACACTATTAACATATTATAAAAGTTAAAATATTCAGTTATATCAACAGAGATTAAGGAATAGAATACAATTCACTGAAGTCATTGTTTTCATTCATTGCTTTAAAAATATTTTCTTCATTTTAAAGATGTCTAGATCTATTTGCATATTCATGTTTTCCACTATCAATGATGCTTGTTTGTGTATTTCTTAAGTCATCTAGGGTTGCCATCTTAAAGAAGAGTAGCTTTATTTCCAAAGTGTTTTTCTAGTGTAATTAATGCAAACAGACTCATTATCTAGATGCAAGGACTTTAAAGAAATCTGAAAAACAGAAAACAATGAACTTACCCAGGGCTAGAGTCCATGTTAGGCTTGTAACTAAGCTCAGTTTCATTTGCTGGCCTTTTATTTAATCCATACCGATTAATATTTTCTGTATGGACAAGTTTGGTCCATTAACCTAAAGATAATTTGTGAATAAACTCTGATGTTCTCTCACATTGTAAATCTGGTATTTTCTTCATTGTAATAAAAAATATCATGCTATAGTAACTAATTCTTGCCCCATACCCTTTTTCTCCCCTTTAGAAAAATTGGAAGCTCAACCACCCACCCCAGGACAGCTGAGATATGGTAATGGTTCTATAATTGTTAAATATATGTTCATCTATCTTTTGGCCTTGAAATAACTGTATCATTCATTGATAGCACAGAAGAGTCAGTTAATTAAATCTTTCCAGATAGAGTGGATTATCCTGTTCATTATACGAAGCACAAAGTTTATAAACGTGGCTAAGGATGTAACACAATATTGTCAAATATCTAATTTTGTTAAAAATATCTAATATTATTAAAATATTGTTGCCATTTAGAAATAGAATTATTTTTATGATAAAAGTTTTCTTGATTTCCAGGAAGAATGATGTATTTACTTTAGTTTGAATTTAAGTTGGGTAAATGCAGAACTAGAATTTGTAGACCCAAGGCTAGATAGAACTGTTCTCTGGTGGAGAAAATGCTTCTGGCTGGCTGTTTGTAAGAATGAAAAAAGTAAAGTTTATTTAAAACTGCCTGAAGAAGGACCGTATTACAATGCTGCTAGTGTTCTTTCTTTTCTCTATTGTGATAGGAATAAATATTCAAGAATAAATAAATATTCAAGAATATACCAAAATAATGTAAAACAAGTTTGGATGTTATTTATAAAGATGGAAGAAGTGAATTATTTAACAGTATAGTGAATTAGAGTAGGTTGTAAATTAAAGCTAAATATGAAATCTGATTTGCTAACAACTGCCAATTTATAGAATAGTGTTTCTGAGAGTAAATTGAAGAAGCCACAAATTAGTAGGAGATCATTACATACTAGAGAGCAAATTTATATAATTTTTTTAAAAACCTAATGGCCAGTTATTTTTTCTCTGACAGGTAGAATGTAATTTATATTAGAAATTAGTAACTTTCCTCAAATACCAAAACAATTTAAGAATTCTTTAAGACTTCTCTTCCCAGTTAATTTGTTATGGTTCTCCCACCTTAGATTCATACAATCTATAGTTTGTAATACTATATACTATTATCATTTTTTGTAGGTGATATTGAAATTTACTGTTTATATGGCTGTGTTATCATACCTAAATCCCTTTAGGGCCGGGAACCAAGTCTTATTTATCTTTGTATCTCAGGTGCCCAGTGGAGTGCCCTGTACATGTTTATTTAACTTTTTGAAAAACTTTATTTTTTCCTTTTAGTTAAAATAAAATTTAATTTTTAGGACATAGTTATATAGGCATAAACACTAAAAACATATATCTTATAGTTCAAATCTTATAGAGTGCCTTGGTTTTACTGACCAAGTAAAAATTGCTAAGATAGCAATTACTGTAATCTTAATTTAATGGCCTTATCACCTAATTTTAAGATATTTGTAACTGACCAATTTTAGAGATGCTATTAAGTGAATCCCAAAATGCTAATTAATCCTAACCAGTTTCATCGTTATTTTTCTGTACTTAAGTAGCTTTCTCTTCACTGTAAGTGTTTTATTTAGTGAATTTTTAGAATTTCATTATACTCTTTTAACCTGTTAAATTTGTAAATCTGTATTGGTTCTGGAAGCTGCTTTTCATAAAATTTTGAGTGTTCAGTAAATAACCAGATTTAGGCAATAAGTTAAAAAACTAAGGCTAGACTCTTTAATTGAAGAAAAAAAAAATCCCATTTTGTTAATGTTCCACTTGATTTTTACCACCTTTAATAACTTAAGTAATATTCTTTGTAATTAAAAATGTCCTTGATCTTGGACATTCTTACTTAAAAACAAGAAGAAATTTTAAGTGACCTATTTTATACCTATTATGTACTGGTTTATATAATATTGTATAGCTATAATAATATTAAATATAATAGTATTCTTATACTGTGTATAGTATTGTCCTGTGGTCTTGGTCATTTATAGTGGTTGAGGGTGCAAGTGCTTTTTTTCGAGTGCTTATTAGCCTTCCCTGCTAGGTGCAGAGCTCAATATAGTAATATCAAATTTTTATAACTTCTGGATTATATTTCAATTATACTTTCTGTGGAGATAACTGCATTAAAAGAAAAAAAGACTCTAAATTAGTGAACACATATAACCAGTTGGTTTAATGGATTTTTTTTTTTTGGACGTAGTATAAAACTCAGCATTTTAATGTTTGTTGAAAAAAGGCCTCAGTTGAACAGATGTTCACTATACGTTGGCAGTTTTATAGATTAATTAGAATAAAGTCTTTTACCTATTCCCAGCTTTTAATCTGTTTCACAGTCTGCCTTCAATTCTCTCAATCTGGAATTCTCTTCCTTTCCAGGTTAGTGGTCTTCAGCTTAATGAAATAATATTTTTTGAGCATCCACCATGCCCTTGATATTCTGTTGAAGATGTAAATATGAAAGAAATGAGAATAAATGTATAAAAATATGTAGGTATTAGTTCTTCCTAGTTACTTTTTTTTTTTTTTTAGATGGAGTCTTGCTCAGTCGCCAGGCTGGGGTGCAGTGGCGCAATCTCGACTCACTGCGACCTCTGCTGCCTGGGTTCAGGTGATTCTCCTGCCTCAGCCTCCCAAGTATCTGGGACTACAGGCATGCGCCACCACACTCAGCTAATTTTTGTATTTTTAGTAGTGACGGGGTTTCACCATGTTGTCCAGGATGGTCTTGATCTCTGACCTAATGATCCGCCTGCCTCGGGCTCCCAAAATGCTGGAATTACTGGCGTGACCTAATTACACTTCTAATATCTCAGATCATTGAATGTATACACCCAATATATGAAGTAAGGTGTGTTTTTGGTAGCAAGAGGTGAAGTTACAGTTTGATTTAAATCAAATATTGATTGTTTATAATTTGCAATGGCATTTAGGAATATTGATGAATTTTGAGGGGAGAAAAAGACTGCACATAGATGAGGTAATAAAGATGAGATAATCACCTTTTTCTAACATTTCTTTAAAAAAATTAGTGAGGAAAAGCACCCAAATAGCTTTTCTGACATTTGATTTAGAACATTTTCATTATTTCTAATACAGAAATCAATTTTATAGTATCAGACTTTAGTCATAAGAGAAAAAGAGATTGATGTCAGTAGCAATCGGGTAAAACGTGGTACTCGTGTATGTTTACTAACTTGTTCTCTTAATTGTATGTATATATTTGTGTGTGTGTGTTACCAGCAAGAAAACACAAAAGCCTAGCACAGTTATTTTTACATATTTTATATTTTTTTCTGGTTTGTTTTGTTTTTTCCCAATATAGTTTCTCCTTGTAGCAGTAGCAGCATCTTTTGGCTCTGGAAAATGAGAATCAAATTCTAGAGATTATCAAGTCTGTTTAGGATACTTTGATCATATCATCTGTTTTTGTCATTCTAAGTTAATAGAAATCTTAAAATATGTTTTTCTGTTTTTGATGTTTTTCAGTATTCATCCACAATGCGATACCTTTCATAGGGTTTGGCTTTTTGGATAATGCAATTATGATTGTTGCTGTAAGTTCTTTCTCTCACTGCTTCTATTTTGAGTTCGTGAATTAATGTGGTCTACATTTTCCTAATGATTTCTCTATTGTGGTTATAAAGTTTTAATATAATGAACAAGAATATTTTTTGCTATATCTCATATTAGACTATAGCTCAATTTTAAGGCATTATATTTATTAATCATTAAGACTTTAGGTAAAGCATTAGACAAATAGACTTGGTGGAGCATTTAGACAGAACATTTAAGGCCTATATTATCCTATTCTAATTTCAACATTTTTAATAAAGAAAAATAATATGTAAAATGTTCTGATGTTCTTTAATGGTATTGGCAATTATCATCACATATATAGGTAACTATTTGATTTAGTTCCTTGTTCAATTTTCCAATGTGAAAATGTTTTAAAGCATGTTTTGATAACATAGTCTATCTTTCAGTCTAGCCATTGTTTAAAGTTTCAATTCAATTAAGTGACTATATCTCCCTTTTGCCTTGTTCCATTGTAGTGTTAAAAAAAATTCCCCTTTGCTGTGGTATTTTAATGCAAGGGTGCTCCTTAAAAATGTTTAATCTCAGAGATGGCTGACTTACCTTCTTTACTACTATATAAGGCCTTTTGTTAATGGATATCAATATTGGGTTCATATTCTAAAGTCAGAAATAGATCCATGATTAAAATGCAAGTCTTCAAAAACTGCACAGTGCTCTGTTTTCAAGAACATACCAAGTGTTAGCTACAGCTTATGAATTTGTCATAATGGGATTTTCATTACAATTAGATTTGATTTACATTAATTGTTTGAATATCTAGCCAACTCAGATTTTAGTAGTTTCCGAGAAGCCAGTGTGGTTCTAAATAGTTGAGTAAGTTTCGCACATTCACAGTTATATAAATTGGCCAGTTTTATTCTTATATACGTATTATGAAAATGCCATAATCAGTCAGAAAACTATTCATTTTCTTATTTTGTCCAAGTAAAACAGATCGATCACAGTCCAGTTAATATGTCAATTATCAACTTCCAATACATAGTTTTAGAATACCTTATGTGAAGTCGTTCTTTTCAGATATTAGCATTAGATTGAAGGTAATAGATCTTCAATACATTTAGTGGGAGGAGAAAAAAATATCATGTACTTTGAATACCAGTTTATGAGTTCCCAGTTGGGGTCTTTATTTAAACTCGTTTGAGAAAATCGAAGTGCCTCACATCTAGAAACTTTTCTCATTTAGGACTTAGAGAGTTTGTTGTCAGCTTCGCTGACTCTAACTTTTAAAAACATTTTGTAAATGATAGCTAAAGTGTAGGAGACTACTGAAAAAGTAGAATGACCTTAGGATTGTTGAATGTGAGGCAAATAACGTATGAGAGATGCAGGTTTTCTTTTTGGTGTTTTGGAGATCACGTGTACTACAAATGGACATAAATAGAAGATTTGGTTTCAAAGTAGGAATTTTAAAAGTAATTTACGTTGTGTAGATTACAAAATTTATGTAAACGTGGTTTATTCAAGAATAGTTTTGTTTGCTATGTAGTCTAGCCTTATGTCCAGATTGATGGGGATCAGCTACCAAACCAAACACCCACATTCTAGAGTCAAATTATTGTAGTAGTTTGTAGTTCACTATTTGGTGTTCCCCAGGTGTGTGCCTCATTATTACTGAGAGGCATAACTGAGAGTACACTATTTTTCCAGGCCTGAGTTGGCTGACTCCAAATTAGTAATACTCGTTACTCTGTTTATATTGAAATCCAGTTTCAGGGGCTTATCAACCATTTTGTTTATTTTTTCTTAATTTTTTTTTTCCCCAGCACATCCAGAACACAGAAAATCGGTTTTTTATTTAAATAATACTGAAATAAATATTTAAGCCACTGACTTCAGTACCTGGTTAAGAGTAGTAGGTATGGCAAAAATATTATCCTGTGATAGTTGCAAACTAATTCAGAGACAATAACATTTTCCACTGAGGCTTTGTAATATAGAATGCTGAGACTTAAACATACAAATAATGTAACTGTAGAATCTATGAAAGGGGAAATAAGTGATTATTATCTTAAGAATGTTTTTCATCTTGTAATTAAAAAAATACTGATCAACCCCTCTCATTGTGGGATAGCTATGACTGTTTTAAAATAGTAAGTTGAGATAGTTGATTCTTCTTTTTTTCCACACCATAGACGTTTGATGTTTTCCTCCTTCCTGTTAGGTGTACTTTCCCACCCTAGTTGTACTCGTAGAAACAAATTCCTCTGTAAACTCTTGTAATAGATTTGGCCCTTATCTTGGTTGGTATTCATATTAAGCCTTTTGTTTCATAGTTTAAAAAATATTTTTATATTATTGGATTGCTTTTTATAACATACTTTATGGTTAGTTTTGGGTTACTTTACTAACAGTTTAATTGGATAAAATTTATTAGAATTCTAGAGTAGATTCATTGTATTAAGGATAATGAGCCAGGTATAACTTTAAGACAACGATTAGTATTCGGTTTATTTATAATTTCTACCTCACCTATTAACACAATATTTGATGTTACTATGGGACACAGTAAAGAAGTCCATTGCCCCCAAAGCACCTTTGACTTCATTTGGGGCTTTTCCTGCTGTTAGAAGGATCTTCAGCTGTATTACATTCAACCAAATGATTAAGCACTTAACTATTTTTTAAATATATGTATTGCAAAGAGATTTTTCTTTGGCCACTGCCAGCGATTCATTGCTGTTAAAGATGCCATATTTATTTATTAGACTGTTGTTATCAGGTGCCTCTCTTCTATATTGGTGCTCCAGGTTTTTTGCATTCAGATATGATGATACACATCTTTATTCTTTTTCTCTGCCTATTTTTACCTTTTCTTCCTCTTTATTTCTTCTTCGAAATCTGTTTCTTGGGGTATATTTACAACCTTTTAATTTGAACTTTGTGCATCAGGACAAAAGACTTTTGAACTTTAATGCATCATCAGGCTATTGAGTCCATATTCAGCAAGAATTATATCTTAAAGTGATGCAACCAAAAGCTCTAGGGGAAAGAAACTTGAGGAAAACTCTTTTCAGTTTTGTAAATAATTGATGAGTAATGCATTATTTCTACATAAAATATAGGGCATTTTTTCCCTCCACAAATATCATTGAGATTTGAAACATTTTTTAGAAATATTCAAGCATCAGTGTTCAAGAGAACTCTTGAAAATTAAGTCTTCTAATGGCAGCATTGCTCAGGGATTAGAATTGAATTAGTGCAATAGATCCTAGGATTTCTTCTTTATTCTATTAGAACAGTTTAATCGTCTTCACTTCAGTTCCTCCTCTCTAAAATGAAAGTAAAATGTGAGCCCCTCTTTTCTTCAAAGGAATGATGATATACATATAGAAAGTCTTAAACTCTGTCATTAAATTCAGTGGCAATACAATGGGGCTTTGCTTTGAGTGTAGATCTATTGTACTAAATGCCGTTGCTGCTTATAAATGATTGTATAGTTTCACTATTTAATGATTAAAGAGCTAAGTGTTATAAGGATAATTTTATAAACCCCAATTTCCCTAGAAACAGGTTTAGTCTCCTTTTAATCTTTTGATAGAGTAAAAAAGAGTAGTACAGATGTATAGTTCAGAATTTAAAATCAATGTGAGTTGGTCTTGTTTTCAAAGAGCTTTAAAGCATTTTTCTCTGTGGTAGAAAAATAGAAATTCTAGATTTTTAATGATGAACTATATTTCTACATGTGTTGCTAATTTTATTTTTATAAACCTAATTTGAATGAATGAAATGTTATTGATGTTATTTCTGTATGAATGCATATATTTAATTTAATGAATTAATACATTATATGTGCATATAGATGTATGTAATTTTGCAGCACTAACATGTTGATTTAACTATTATATCTGTTTTTATTAATGCTTTGCTATTCTTTTATAGTCACTTCAGTTTTAATTTTTAAGATTAATTTTTTATCATATTTCAGGGAACCCATATTGAAATGTCTATTGGAATTATTTTGGGAATTTCAACTATGGCAGGTATTTAACAACAGTAAATGTTATTATTTCATTGTCTGTACATTTATAAAACATTTCAGTAGATTAGGTTTCGAAGAGGGTAATTTATTTGAATGAGTTTACTCATTGAGATACCTGTTTTCTTCATCATATTCTTCGGATTCTTAGTTTTGTATATGTAGTACTTTTTCTGAAAATTTTAGGTACTTTATATTATGGTTATTGGATAACAATACTCTGCTATATTGATTTCTTAAGACAAGATTTTCTGGCAATTCAGTGTTACCCCTAAACATTTCTACCCTTGGTCTTATTTATTTATTTATTTACGGAGTCTCACTCTGTCACCCAGGCTGGAGTGCAGTGGTGTGATCTCAGCTCACTGCAACCTCCACCTCCCAGGTTCAAGTGATTCTCCTGCCTCAACCTCATGAGTAGCTGGGACTGCAGGCGCCCACCATCATGCCTGGCTAATTTTTGTATTTTTAGTAGAGACGGGTTTCACCATGTTGGCCAGGATGGTCTCGAATGCCTGACCTTGTGATCCGCCCACGTCAGCCTCCCAAAATGCTGGGATTACAGGTGTGAGCCACCGTGCCCAGCCTGTTATTTATTTATTTTTTATTTATTTTTGAGTTGGGTAGAATTTTTTTTTTTTCTTGAGTTGGGTAGAAAAAATCAAAGAAGGAAATACAGAATTAAACATCTGTCTTCTCTGTCCCATTTACCACTCTATTTTTCATGGAGGTAAAATTTGGGAAGAGTTCTATGTTGTATTTGTTGTAGAAAGCATTAGGTAAATGAGTTAATGAAAGAAATATTTTTTTTTCTCCTTGACTTTCTTGAATTTCATAGCTGTACATGCAGCTTTACCAATTCCTTTAAATATTATATGAAAGATACTACAAAGTACAATTAATATTGAAACCAAATGGAAATTGGCTGCCATAACAGAAAAAAACCTACTACTTAATGGAGGCAGAATATTATAATTTCAAAATTGTGTTCTATTCAAAACCTTGAGAGTAAGAGCTGTCCAATGAGTTACTTTGGATATTGTTGCTTTAGTTTGAGAAATGTGAGAACTCTTCCAAGATCAGTGCTTTATTGATTACATAGTGACATATTATAATTATTCTTCTTTTATGTAACAGTTCATTTGTTTATTTTTCAAATTTTTAGCTGCTGCTTTGGGAAATCTTGTGTCAGATCTAGCTGGACTTGGGTAGGTTCATTCACTTATTCATTTGTATATTCTGTACTTGCTGTCTTTCTGTTCCCCACTCTTCTTTAGTTGAGAAGCATAACAAAGGGATATTTAATTTTTCTTTGTTTTCTAGAATTAAAATTTTGAATTTACTTCTTCTAAACTAATAGTACTAAATCTTTGGTATCCATCAAATATAGATGCCTGGGTGATATCCCAGTTTTACATTATTAGTATCTCTGGAGAGGGAACCCGGCATTTGTGTTTAGTAATTTTCATGAGTGGTTCTGATGTATGCAAAAGTTTATTCTAAATCTACCATAATGTAAGCAAAATGGAATTTGTGTTTACTGAAGTATTTATATGTATTTTATAGACATCTCTAAGGGTAAGGCAGGATTAAAAGCAAGAACCTCTCTCATTATTCCACCTCACCCTACTCCCACAAAACCCAAAGAGAAAGGATATGGCTCAAACTTAAGGATACTGATGACATACATGTTTTCTAGAGGGGGGAGCTTTCAAAGGAAATAATGGCCAAAGCATATATGGGTTTGGCTATTTTTTGCTTTCTTTACTTTATGTGGCAGGAATAATGAAACACACTAAGGACAGCTCTTTAGAAAAGGCCCAACTTTCTCTCTCTCTTCACATTCTTGTTCCCAGTGGCAGATGGCCTGAGCTGCTTCCTGAGCTTGGGGAAGGCTGGGGGAGTATAAATTAGACTAAGTGGACATTATTATGATAAATGTGTTCTCTCTTGCTGTGTCTTTGACTTTGTCTCTTCTTTCCTTGGCTCATTTGAGTGTTACGGTTTCAGATTTGAATTTTTTCTTAGAAGTTTACTTAGCCCTATAATCGAGGCAAAGCGGCTTTATACGTGATCTAACCGTAACCTTCTATGTTAGACTTCTGCACCGGAGTCTGGGGCCAAAGCCACAGTTTAAAAAAAAAAGTTTCTTTGCTTTAGGGCCATGGCAAGAATTTTATATTCTTGGAATTCCTGGCATAAATGCATCATGATATCATCTCTTAAACATTCTATTCCCAGTTTCCAACATTAAAGTAAATAATGAGAATATTACAGTCATTGTATAGCTTTCGGATATATTTAATAGAACCAAATGATCTAAGAGATTTTAAAGACATTTAGCTATATATTGTATCATAAAACAATTATTTTTGTTTAGAGATGAAGATTTTTCTTGAAGTCTTTGTATTTAAAAACTATTTCTCGTCTCTCTTTTTTTGGGGGCGTATCATTAAACAACAAATACCACATTTTATGCATTCTCAGATGTATTTTAACATATCTGATATCAGGATCCATCTTATTGTTGGTAGTATACACAGTTTAATTAGCAATGTTTTTCTTACAGTTCATAAAGTAAGAGTATATCCAATAAATGATGGCAACTTAGAATTGATAAAATACTTGAGATTGGCCTGAAAGTTCTAGGGTGTTTTGTTAGTTTACCAGTCTGAGGAATTGTATTTGTTAGTTTACCAATCTTTGGAAACTTTTGCTGTCCGATAAGTTACTAATTTGTGTCTCATGTTTAAGATACAAATTTTGCTTTGAGCTTGGAATAATTGCAGAAATTCTAATTATTTGTACAAATTATTATATACCTTGAATTGTTTTTAAAAATAATAATAGAGAATAATTGCTCTAAGTCAATTAATTTTCCTTTGTGTTAAATATGTTAATAATAAAATATTTTTAAACAATATATACAATAAAAATTAAAAGTTGTAAAGAATGTTTATGCCATTTCTAGGGTACCAAGTGCAAATGTAAAATTATCTTGCTTCTCCTTGTAGTAATTAGTTTACTATATGAGGACATTTGCATGTCTTTTTAAAAACCTACATTTTGTCCTCGTTGTCTTTTGTTTTGTTTTGTTTGCTTTTGTAAAGGCTTTATTGAAACATAACTTATATATCATATTGTCTTGTTTCTTCAAAGACTTGCAGGCTATGTTGAAGCATTGGCTTCCAGGTTAGGTCTGTCAATTCCTGATCTCACACCAAAGCAAGTTGACATGTGGCAAACACGTCTTAGTACACATTTGGTAAGTAATTTACATGGTTTATGACAATGAATTGGGTAGCCAGAACAAGATACTGTATAGTTCAGGATCTTGAGAAATTTGAGACTAAAATGGGTTTGAATGGAGTTTTTAGCAAAAATTGTCCAGACCTTGGCCGTTTTCAGAAGAACAGTATTTGTGTTATTAACTCCTTATTTTTTGTAGGTATACTGAATTTTTAAAAAATATTTGTGCAATTCACTTAGAATTAGGGAGTATCTCTTATAGGTTGGGGTCCAAAGAACATAAATGAATAATAAACTGTGGTTATCCTTGAGGAACTTGTTTAGGTGAAAAACCAAACATGTAAACAAATTATAATTTAGTATGACATATGCAGTAATGAATTATGTATAAGATATAACAATGATACAGGTAAGGGAATTAACACTGTGGGCAGTAACTTCTTTTGGTGGGGAGATTTCTTGGTGATTATTAGATCTAAGCTGATTTTTGAATTATTGATGAGACATTTACTAGATGAGTAAGAGGAATTCCAAGCATACTGGCCAGCAATTAGAAGAGGATGATAAAAAAGGGTCTATTTAGGTAAATACATGAACCTATTTTAGGAATATAATATGTAGTAGCTGTAGGTACAAGCAGCAGCAGAAGACAACACTGGAGAAGGCAGCATGGATCAGACAGGAAAGGTATTGTATGTGAATGCTAAGGAGCTTCAGCCTCTTACCTAAGTGATGGAGAGCCAGGGGAGTTTTAAATAAGAAGGAAACTGGATGGATCATGATGCCATCAATAAAATCAAGAAAAAAAGGAGGAGGAATAAGCTTGTAAGGGAAGATAATGAGTTCTATTTTGGACACATTGAATTTGAGATACTAATAGGACATTCAAGTGGTGACACCTAGTAGGCATTTGGGTTAAAGTCAAGAGTTAGATAGGTCCGAGTTAGTGATAATGGGTATTGTTACTCATTCATTCAACAAATACTTATTGTTTACATATTATATGCCAAGTAGATATACAGGAGTTTTAAATACATTGGTTAACAAAATAAGATCTTATTTCTGATAGATCTTGCATTCAAGCAGTGGGGAGACAGACAATAAACAATCTGATAAATAAAAATATTTAGCATATTAGAAGCTTATATGTGTTATGAGAATAAAAAGGGAAAGCAGAGCGAAGTAGAAGAGTCTGGGAGTGCTAGGATAGAAGCAGACTGCAGTATTCAATAGGAGCGTCACTGTAGGCCTCACTGAAAAGGTAGGTGATTGTTAAAACCATGGGAGAAGATGAGCTTTCATAGGAGAATGGTTCTCAAAATGTGGTGCCAGCATCCGCAGGATCAACATTACCTGGTAACTTCTTAGAAATGCAAACACACAGTCTTCATCTTAGACCTATCTATTATTGTGTAAAAAAGTATTGCAGCTGGATGGGGTTGCTCATGCCTGTAATCCCCGCACTTTGGAAGGCCGAGGCAGGTGGATCACCTGAGGTCAGGAGTTCGAGACCAGTCTGACCGAGGTAGTGAAACCCTGTCTCTACTGAAAATACAAAAATTAGCTGGGCCTGGTGGCCAGGCGCCTGTAATCCCAGCTTACTCGGGAGGCTGAAGCAGGAGAATTGCTTGAATTTGGGAGGCGGAGGTTGCAGTGAGCCGAGATCAAGCCATTGCACTCCAGCCTGGGCAACAGAGTGAGACTCCATCTCAACAAAAAAAAAAAAAAAAAAAAAAAATCATACAAATTCAGCAGCTTAAAACAACATATATTTGTTATCTCTTATTTTCTGTGGGTCAGATCAGGAATAGCTTAAATGGGTCCTCTGGAAGACTGCAATCATGTCCAGCTAGGACTTGGTTCCTGTCTAGAAGCTCAACTGGTGATGAATCCACTTCCAGGCTCACCCAGGTCTTTGGCAAAATTAATTTTTTTGTGGCTGTGAGGGACCCAACCTCTGGCTTGCTGTTGCACCCTCATGTCCTAGAGGCCTCCCTCCATCTAGAGCAAGCTTGTGCAACCTGCTTTTGGTAATCTAAAAGTTTACCAATTTGAGATTTTTTTCTGTGATTTTTTTTTTTAAAGCTATCGTTAGTGTTAGTGTATTTTATGTGTGGCCCAAGAAAATTCTTCTTCCAATGTGGCCCAGGGAAGCCAAAAAATTGGACACCCCGATCTATGGGTCACCTGCAGTTCTTTGCCAAGGGGCCCTCTCAGTAGACCCTCCCACAACATGGCAGCCTGCATCTTCAGAGCCAGCAAGAGAGAAAGAAAATGAGTCTGCTGGCAGGATGGCAAGGTGGAGCCTTATGTAATGTGATATAATCGCAGGAGTAACACCCCATCACCTTTCCTATTATTCAAAGCAAGTTAGAGCATCCTACCGATGCTCAAGGGGAGGAGACTATGCAAAGACTTAAATATCAGAAGGAAGATATCATGAAGGCCACCTTAAAATCTGCCTGCTACAGATTCACAAAATGAAAAACTCTGAACCCAGCAATTTGTGTTTTAATTCTGCTGTACATTAAAATTTGAGAACTGTTGTTCCAGAGAAAATGTGCAAAATTAAAGAACCCTAGAAAATACCTAAGAGCTCATGGTCTTATGGGAGCTTTCAAGGAAGAAGTTTTAAGAAGCAGTGAATGATAATTAATTCCTCTTGATATAAAGAAATCAAGTAAAATTTCTGAAATTTTTTTTTGTTTTTTGTTTTTGGATTTGGTATGTAGTTGCTCATTGATAATCATTTCTGAGCAATTTCTATGGACTAATGGAAGAAGAAAAATCAAATGACAATGGATGGAAGCGGTAATGGGAGCTGAAGAAGAGTAAAATACAAAATTAATGTTAAGCTAGATGGAATTTATTTTAATGAAGATATTAAATGTTTTGGAAGTAAACAGAATTTTTACCTGCAAAATATTCATACAGAGTATAAAAACATACACATAGGCAAAAATTAAATTCATCACTAATCACTTTAAATCACTTTAAATCCGCAATAATTACTACCCTTTAAAATATGAGTAGTAGAAGGATCAAAAGTATAGCAGGGGAAGTGTTTGGTTTTCAATCAAAATGTAGGAAGAGTGTGGAGAAACAAAATGAGGACCTATTTGCTTGTTGTAATTTTTACTTTATAAAGGTTGAAAAGTCTTTTAAGAAAGTAGAATGTTAATTTTGGGCTTTTCCTTTTAGTTTACATGTGTCCATATCTTATAATTTGTAAGTAAAGTGAGACTAGCCCCTGATACCAGCTGGAGTTTTGAGGGAATAAGGATTTTCTAACATTCTAGCAATTTGTCTTAAAAATTTTAGCATTAAAGTTGGGATCAGAAGTTTATTTTTCTGGGGCATAATAATTGTTTTCTTTCCATATTAAAAGCAGGTTCATTTTCTCTTCTCTATGACAAAAACATCTAAATTACTAAACTAGTGTTAATATATTGAGTGTATGTGTGTCTGTGTGTGTATTGCAGTAAACCCCTCACTGGTTTATGGCAACAGTGATTCTGTTCCTTAGTTGTTGACTGTGCTTGTTTTATGTTAGAATCGAATCTTCTACTCTGTAACATAACATTTTGATTCTATACAGCCTGAAGTATTTGAAGTTAGTGATCAGCCTTCTATTCATGACAAAAGCTAACTCTGAAATTTACCCGTGATAGAATAAATACAAATACAGCTGCAGGTTCTAATTGACATAGGTATATTTTAAAACGTCACTTGTAATTTGGTTGTTTGAAATTCAAAAAATATTTTCTTATAAAACAGTATTACAGATGGGACTCAAGTTCTACAATTAGCCCCAGTGTGGTTAACTGTGGGGCCTAGAGTATTGTAAGACATAATAATAATGTGTTAATAAGTGTTTTCACAGTGAAAAAATTTGTTTCAGGTCCTGGATCAGGGAGTAAGAAAAGTATATCACTTTTTTTCTTCCTCTCCACCCTATTGACGTTGTATCTCTTGAGATAATTGGGTCAGAAATCACTGACCGGTATTCCTAAACTGAAGGGTGAGGAAAGCCTTGGTTGCAACAGGAATTCTAACAGAATGGGTGGGAAGTGAAAGTAGGGCCAAATTACAAGTGAGGTTTTAAAATACACCTATGTCAACTGGAACCTGCATGTGTATTTGTATTTATTCTATCACGGGTAAATTTCAGAGTTAGCTTTTGTCATGTTATCTTCTGTATATGGGAAAGTCAGGAGTCTGAAATAGGATATAATGATTTCTCTGCATATATTCAAATGAGTATGTTAAAGTAAAAAAACAAGAAGCTAAGGATTAAATTTATCAGCATGTGGAATGAAGAAAGTTTCTGCTTGTTAAAACTCTGCATGAGTGATACCTTTTAAACTTTTTGCATAATGAAAATAACAGTTTTGACTATTAATATCAAGCATTGGTCATACTACTAATACCACTACCACCACAAAAACCCTCAAAATAACAAAGTTGAAAATTTTTATACAAGCTGTTGTCAAAATATTAATGTCTACTATTAAATTTGGTAGAAAAACTGTAGGATGTGGGCCGGGCGCACTGGCTCATGCCTATAATCCCAGCACTTTGGGAGGCCGAGAAGGGGGTGGATCACAAGGTCAGGAGATCGAGAGCATCCTGCCTAACACAGTGAAACCCTGTCTCTATAGACTAAAAATACAAAAAATTAGCCGGGCGTGGGGGCGGGCGCCTGTGGTCCCAGCTACTCGGGAGGCTGAGGCAGGAGAATGACATAAACCTGGGAGGCAGAGCTTGCAGTGAGCCAAGATAGCGCCCCTGCACTCCAGCCTGGGTGACAGAGCCAGACTCGTCTCAAAAACAAAAACAAAAACAAAACCCGAAAAACTGTGGGATGTGATAGCTAAACAGACAATGTATAAGAGAAAACATTTCATTCAAGACTAAAGATTACGTAGCTATCATAGTATCTGTAATGTTTGATGGAACTTATTTTGTCTTTCCCTGTGTACATAACTAGAAGTTCCTGGAGGAGAGAGACAGACGGCGTTAAGATTAGTCCATCTCCATGGTACACTCAAGTAGAGAGTTTGACACATAGTAGCTTCTCAATAAATATTTGTATGAGGAAATGAAACTTAATTGAAAAGTATATAAACTTGATAGTCATTATAGGAATGCAAATTTTGAAAACCATTTACAAAAATAAAAATTTTAAAGTTTTATAATGATCTGGGTGTGGTGGCTCCCAGAGCCTGTAATCTCATTTGGGAGGCAAAGGTGGGAGGATCTCTTGAAGCCAGGAGTTCAAGATTAGCCTGAGCAACATAGGGAGACCCTGGCTCTACAAAATAATAATAATAATAATAATAATAATAATAATAATAGTAACAAAATTAGGCATAGTGGCATGTGTCTGTAGTTCTAGTTACTAGGGAGACTGAGTCAGGAGGCTCGCTTGAGCCAAAGAGTTCAGGAAGAGATCAGGAAGATGGCTTGAGCAGTGGGCTATGATCATGCCACTGCACTCCATCCTAGGTGACAGAAGGAGACCCTGTCTCTAAAATAAATAAATTAATTAATTAAAATGAAATAAAAGTTTTATAATGTAGGTGAGGTTGCAGGAACATTGGTATGTATGTCTACATTTGTGTATACTGAAATTGCTATGTAAGTATGTGCAGCTTTGTCAAGGATGTACAGCATGACAATCCTTCATGAAGATGCACAAATATTAATACTGTTTGATTTTTAAATAAATCATTGGCGAAGAACTATACACGGAAATGCTCGTTGTTATTTCACTTATAATGTTGGAGAAGTAGCAGTGGCTGTTGTAAAGACAGATTTAAGTAGAATATGGACCCGTCAATTCAGTTGAACTTTAAGTTTAGCAGTTTGGAAAAGAGTTTGTAAGAAAATGTGTGGCTATGCAGGGGGATGGATTGAGGAAGAAAACAAAGCTATGTTTACATAATGATTATATCTACATATAATTAGGTATACACAGGGATAAATATTGAAGAGGAATATATATGAAGGGTAGCAAATCCAAATACATTGAGAAGAGCTGGTGAGATTTTTTTTCCTGCCTTCTTGTTATCAGAGATAAAGTAACTTTTTAAAAATGTTCTCTTTTGTTTCCTTAGGGCAAAGCTGTTGGGGTGACTATTGGCTGCATTCTAGGAATGTTTCCTTTAATTTTCTTTGGAGGAGGTGAAGAAGATGAAAAACTGGAAACGAAAAGTTAATCCTCTTAGAATACCTATAAAAAGATGTAAACTAATGTACCTCAGTAATTAAATATGCTGTCACAACATTTAGGAATTAAGACAGTAACAGTATAGATATGGGATCAAATAATTTAGCATGTATTATGGAAAACACTAACTTATTGTGGCTTGATCTTCTTAGGACATCTTTTTTAAAAAGCTGTTTAGTATCATTTTGTGTAAATTGTTGAAATGCTTTTTCATCAGTAGCAGTCAACATTTTATCTTTTCTTTTATATTCATAATGTTATTTAAGTGTCATTGATGTACTGTATTGACCTGGGGTTTGCTTATTTGTTACTTAACATGTGTACATGCATGAAAGCATTTTTTGTTGTTCCCTGATAGTTACATTTCAACCTGGGGATTTTTCCAAATTACTGAAGATGTTTAATATCAGTTAAAGATTTTTTTACCCTCTTTTTGGGAACATCAATTTTGTACTGTTACACAGTAAACATTTATAACCATATAATTTCAGTCATTTTCTTAACTCGCACATCTATTGAAAATGGATATAGATACAGATTTTAAGTATTGTAAGTATATATTACTTATTTTAATTTTCTGACTTTACTATTTTAAGGGCCAGAGGTTAATCAGAAAGAGCAATTATGTGGTCTCCCTGCTACGTGAAACCATATGTACTAACAAGCATACTATTTTTAGTTGATTTTTTTTTTAACCTTTAGTTTCCCAGTTTTGAATAATTACATGGTGGATTCCGACTTTTGAGGGGAAGAAAATGAGTATTTTAGAGTCTTTGAAATGGGGATTGTGGAATTAGATTGAACTAAGGGATTTAATAATCTGATGCTTGGAAATTAAGAGGCTAAAGCTTTTTTTAAAAAAAGGTAATAGGAACTGTCAAGAAGGTTTATGGTATAAACGGTGAAGTTGAAGTGATGTTTGGAAGGTTAATGAGATACAAATCGTATTATGTGGTAAGGTTTTTTTTTTTGTTTCCTCCAAAGATGTCATCTTCTCATCTGAATGGAATAATAAGTCAGAATACTCCGTACTCATACTCCTAATCTCATGATATCTTATTTAGTGAATTTTATTTATGAATAATTTCTTTTGAAGTGAAAACTAGGTATTTAATATTTTGCTTTTTTGCTACATAGTCCACTCAAAAATTACATGAGGAGAAATCCTTTTTCCCTCTGTTTTTCTTTTTTCTTCTTTTGTGGTATTTAAAGTGTTTTTTAGGTTGAAGTTACTTATTTCTAGTCTTGTATATCTGACTTAAGTATAACCATGTAAGAATTATAAATTTTAGTTTTCTGAACCCTTAAACTTTTTTAGCATGTGGTCTGTTACACATATTAAAAAATTACTCTTACTTGTAACAGCGTAATTAAATACATCATGGAGGAGAGAAACTTAAATTAAAATTAAAATAATATTTTGGCTATTGAAGTTATTTGTGTTGCTAAATAGATGCAGAGGGTTTACAGCGATTTTATTTTAAGGTTTTATTTATACATAATTACTTTGAACTCTTCAGAGGAGATATTGTTTCGCAAGGCAATTTGTCATAAATTCTCTCATGCACTTCAGAATGAGTAAGTGCCATCCTTTAATCATAGACTTTGAGGGGAGAAAGCATAAAAATATAGCATATAATCTAAAACTAAATATATAACATGCACAAATAATATGACATTCTTACTGGATCAAATCATGATTCTAGAACTTGAGATCTTAAATCGAATTTCGGTTTGTATCTCCCATATAATATCCATACACAGATAACCACACAAAAAATCCTTTGTAAAATTTCAGATTGACAGGATTAGAGTGTTTAAATTTTTGGGGGGGAAAGGGTAGGAGGTAAAGTGTAAGTGCTTTCTTTTGTCCCTACCTTGTGTATTGATGGCAGTCCATTCTCTTTTCTAAAAATGTATTTTATTGTGGTGCTTAACTTCTTATTAATTAAATCCCATATCAGAAACCTTGCCTGCGAGTTTAGAAAGGGCTTTTGATTATTGTTTTTTCTTTTTGCTCTTGAAAGTAATCCAGTCCCAGGGAATTATTGGTGTAACTGAACATCTCCAGAATTATTTAAGGTGTCAAATATATATAACCTTTACATTGAAAGATAATTTTAATTTATGGGCATAATAAAAATTTGAATCATTCAGGTAATTAATTTTCAAAAAATGGAGACCTTTTGTCTTTAACTGAAGGTATATGTTTTTTAAGATCATAGTCTACACTAGTATGGTGCTTTGCACAAAGTGATTTCTGAAGAATGGTTCTTTTTAAGATAATGACTTCATGTGATCATTGTTTCATGTTACTTGCCACAAAGAACTTTAATTCAGGTTGAAACTGGAACTGTTTGTTTCTCATATTAGCTACTTCTCTATTAGGAACACAAGAACTATAGTTAAATGCAACATGAGCTACTTTAGTACTGTTTGTTTGAAATTTGTGTTGTCCGTGTATTATGATTTATTAACTTGTTGATGCATGTAAATTGGGTGCATTTTGTTGCCATGTATGTTAAATGGTGACCAATGTTTTTACAAAGAAATTGAACAAAAAAAAGTATCTTTTAAGAAATTTGGAATGTGGTTTTGATTTTGAAATTTGCTTTCTTACTAGAGGACCTTGGTATATTATATTCTATTACTAAAACAAACAGGATTAATGAATACAGATTTGTTATAAGGTGGCAGCAATGTCACTGAGACAGTAAATGGAACAATTTACCACCTCCCTGGAATCTGCACCTGAGATACAACATTACAGAGTGTGAGTGAAGAGTGAGCCCGTAGAAAAGCTTTAGACAGACTCACATAAGTCACACTGATGGGTATTTACAGCAGAGATATCCAAGCTGTTTATGTAATAATGTCTCATTTACTTTATTCTTTTTCTCTAGAACATAAATTTTGAAGGTAATGGAAGTTTATCTTTTATACCAAAAGTTTGTATGAGCCATTTTGAAGTAATCTTTCTAATTTTAGAATTATATTTTCTCACCATCTTAAGACAGTATATTAAATATAATATATAAGCATTATCTTTACATACATTATTATTGTGTGGTAATGCAGTACCTTGAGAATCTAGTTTTTATAATTTTCATTTTTCTCCTGATCTTGCTTCTGGCAACTTTTATCTCTCTAATCTGCTTTTTTTTTCTCAGTTGTCTGGACTTAGAAACTAGTTAGCCTATCTTACCATAAATTATTTGTGAAATACTAAAAAATTGGCTTTCGATCCTGACTGAGATGATGATGATGATAGTAGTAGTAATAAGAATAATAGTTCCCTTTTATTAAATGCTTATTCCTTTATGCACTAGTAATTTACACACATTATTGCATTTAATCACCTTAATGACAACATGAAGTTGGGGCTATTATCACTATCATCTCTATTTTCTCGTAGCTAAATTGAGGCATGAAGAGAGTTTGTCACTACGAATAAGTGGACTAGAATCCTATTTTGTCCGAGTATGAAGCCTGTCTTCTTAACTGCTAGGCAGTAGGAACATCAGTCGCATGGGTTTTGTAATGTCTGCTCTCTGCCTAGGTTCCTTTTTACCTCCAGATTCATGGAGTCATTTTCTTATCTATAATTTAAGAGTATTGTGCTTACAATCTCAAGATTCATTTAAGAAATCTTGTGTTCTTTATTGCATACTATGTGCTAGGAACCATTCAAAGCACTGAGTGAACAACCAGAACGTCTGTACTGAAGCTTCTTATTTTGGGGTCGGGGGGAAGGTAGTAATAGGGGAAGAGAACCCAGAAAAGCAAATACACTTTTTTTTTTTTTTTTTTTGAGATGGAGTCTTGCTGTCATCCAGGCCGGAGTACAGTGGTGTGATCTTGGCTCACTGCAACCTCTGCTTCCTGTGTTCAAGTGATTCTCCTGCCTCAGCCTCCTGAGTAGCTGGGATTTCAGGCACATGCCACCGAGCCTAATTTGTTTGTATTTTTAATAGAGATGGGGTTTCACCATGTTGGCCAGGCTGGTCTCAGACTCCTGACCTCAGGTGATCCGCCCGTCTCGGCCTCCCAAAGTGCTGGGATTACAGTCATGAGCCCCTGCGCCCAGCCTGCAAATATACACTTAAATATTGTTTATGTCAGATGGTGGTAAGTTCTATAGAGATAAATGAAACAAGATAAAGAGGATAGAAAGTACCAGTGGTCACAAATGAAGATGGTCAGTGAAGACCTGAAAGAAGCGAAGGCACAAACGGTGCAGATAATCTGTGAAGAGAAAGTATCATGCTAGGTACTAAAAAGTTGGTGTTAAGAAAATCTCAGATGCATTAAATATGTTCCACTTTGGAATGCATTGTAAAATGTTTTCTTTTTGTTTCATATTACTAATGTCTGAATTAAGCCTAAAAAGTAACAGTTAAATATTAAGATTAATACTCCTTGCATGTTTACTGACAGCAGTAGGTGGAAATGGCACAGAAGCATGGGGAAGCAACCCTAGAATTCACAAAAGTCTGTGGATACTCCCATCAGCAGGACATTTACAGTTGACCCTTGAACAATGCAGGGATTAGGGACACCAACCCCTGTGCAGTTGAAAATCTGAATACAACTTTTGACTCTTTCCAAATTTTACTTATAGCCTACTATTGGGTGGAAGCCTTTCTGATAACATAAACAGTAGATTAACACATATTTCGTCTGTTACATGTATCATGTATTAAAGTAAGGTGGAAGAAAGAAAATGCTATTAAAATCATCAGGAAGAGAAAATACATTTACTCTTCATTAAGTGGAAGTGGATCATGATAAAAGTCTTCATCCTCCTTGTCTTCATGCTGAATAGGCTGAGGTGGAGGAGGAAAAGGAAGGATTGGTCTTGCTCTTAGTGGTAGCATTGATGGAAGGGGAAGCAGGAAAGGCAGGCACACTAGGTGTAATTATGAAAATGCGTTGTAACTTATGTCTGATGTTTTGCTTTTTTTCATTTCTCTAAAAATGTTTCTAAATGGTACTAATCCTTCTTCTACCATTTGCTTTACTTTTAGTGCTTGTGTGGTAGAAGGGTCCATGTTGTAAAATCAGTCTTGAATAATCAGAACACAGATTGTCTAATGTTGAGTTGTTTACTGGTACTGCTTCTAAATGTCTTCCTCCTTATTGTGTGGCACTGATTCAGAGACACTCATCTCCAAAAGCTAAGCTTTTGAATTGCTTAGCTTTTGACTCACTCCAGGATTCAGATCTTGAAACTTTTTACCCTCTACCATTTTATTTATTTATTTATTTATTTATTATTTATTTAATTAACATATCTACAACCTCTTTCACGATTTTCTTGATTGGCTCTGTTGTAAATTCTGTGAAGTCACACACAACATCTGGTTGTTTTCCTCAGCAGTAACTTATTATTTTGGGCTTCATGGCTTTCTTGGCTTCTTCTGTAGCAACAATGGCATCATCAGTGGTGGAATCCTTCCAGACTTTGATGATGTTCTCTTTGTTCGAGTATTCTTGGATGGCACTGGTGGTTCTTTGCATAGAGTACTGTGGGTAATGAGCCATGAAGGTCCTTATGACCCCCTGATCTAGAAACTAAATTAGAGGCATTATGTTTGGGGGCAAATAGATCACTTCGATGCCTTTAGTGTTGAACTCATGCAGTTCTGGGTGGGCGGCCAGGGACATTGTCCAGTATCAAAAGAACTTTAAAAGGCAGTCCTTTACTGGCAAGGTACTTCCTGACTTCAAAGACAAAACATCAATGGAGCCAATCCAGAAAAAGGGTTCTTGTTGTCCAGGCCTTCTTGTTATCCTGCCAGAAGACTGGCAGCCTGTGTTTATCTTCTCCCTTCAAGATTTGGGAGTTAACAGCTTTATAGATAAGTGCAGTCTTGACCATAAACTCAAAAGCATTAGCAAAAACCTATAGCATTAGCCTGTCCTTTTCTGCCTTAAATCCTGGTGCTCACTTCTCTTCTTTACTAATAAATGTACTTTGTGGCATATATATATATATTTTTTTCCAGAATAGGGCACTTTTGTCTGCCTTAAGAACCTGTTCTGGTAGATATCCTTTCCCCTCATTGATTTTCTTAATGGCATCTGGGAACTCATCTGCTGCCTCTTGGCCATCAGGAGCTGCCTCTTCTGTTATCTTAACATTTTTTAAAGCCAAACTTCTTTCTAATATTATCAAGCCATCCTTTGCTGGCATTAAATTCTCTAGATTTAGATTCTTCACCCTCCTTTTGCTTTAAATTGTCATATAATGACCGCCTTTTCTCCAATCATTAGAGCCTATAGGTACATCTTTCTTATAGCAATACTGCACCCACATAAAAGTTGCATTTTCAATATGAGATAAAAAGGTATATCACAAACAGTACAAGGTTTGCTGGTATAGATGCAGTAAAGGCTTCATAAATTTTCTTAATTTTATCAACAGTGGTCCTTATGCTAGATTCATTTATCTTGAAGGATGGGCATCTATAGCTGCAGACCAGTACGCATCAAGCAATCTAACTTTTTCTTGTAATGTCATGACTTTGCTCCTTGGGAGCCCTTCCAGCGTCACTAGTGGGACTAGCGTCCTATGGGTCCCATGGTATTATTGCAAGGTTTATGGTTGTACTAAACATGATGAAAAATAACTGAGAACCATGAGAGATCACTTTTTACTACGATACACGATTTACTGGAGAGATGAACTGCCCATGTGGAGATGATAAACATCACATGGCATTTTAAGTGAATATAGCACTTGAGCTCACAGCAATAGCAACAGGAGGTAGCTCTGAAATTATGGTAGTAGTGCAGTATGTACTATAGTTAATCTTTTTCAGTTGTAATTTAGTACTACATCTTTATGTTTGTCTCAACAGCAAATGGCTCCAATGTCTGTGTATGTGTAAGTTTTGATAAATTTTAACTTTTTTGTTTTTTTTTTTGAGATGGAGTCTTGCTCTGTTGCCCAGGCTGGAGTGGTACAGTGGCACCATCCCGGCTCACTGCAACCACTGTCTTCCGGGTTCAAGTGATTCTCCTGCCTCAGCTCCCCCACGTAGTTGGGATTACAGGCATGCATCACCATGCCCAGCTAATGTTTGTATTTTTAGTAGAAACGGGGTTTCACCGTGTTGACCAGGCTGCTCTCAAACTCCTGACCTCAGGCAATCTGCCCGCCTTGGCCTCCCAAAGTGTTGGGATTACAGGCGTGAGCCACTGCACCCGGCCAATTTTAACTTTTTATAATAGATTTGTATATATTTATGGTAGTAAATGATAAAATAGACTAGTGTCTACATATATTTTATGCATTAATGACACATCATTTTCTTCGTTTTTCAATATTTCTAAGCTACATGGTGCATCTGCAAGTTTTTTAAATTGTTGTAAATCTCGAAAAAAGTTTTCAATATATTTATCAAAAAAATGCATATAAGCGGACCTATGCAGTTCAAACCCGTGTTCAAGAATCAGCTCTATGACTTCCAGTGTCATTTTGCACCATTTCTGCAGTTTATCACATTTTGCTTCAGGCAGATTTGGTAAATCTTCAATGATAGTTCTGTAGGCCACTGTTCTGTAACATGAGCAAATGCTTAATGGGAAATACAATATGTATATACATTCCCTGTCTACCAGTTATCAAAGAAACAAATACTCCTCAGTTTGACTTGACTTCATAAATAAACTTGTATTGGGTTAATGGAGTTAATGGTTACTTTACTTTCTGCTGAATCTGTTCTCTAACCTTTTGCCCTAAGGATAATTAATATTAAGTATATTAATCTACAGTTTTTAGAATCTGTCTGCCCCCTTTCTTCTTAACATGACATTGTTTACTGAACTCTGGGCTTAATACTTTTACTGTTCTCATATTTTATAAACAGTTTTGTGGTTATACTTCAAATTCTTTCAATGTCATAAATCAATTATTTTAAATGTTTTGTCCTTAAGATCTTAACATTTAAGAACTTAGCACTCAGGAACTTAATGCTCTGGAAAAATATCGATGTCCCCAAAGGGTGTTTTCTTTTTCTTGCTTTTAAAAAAGTTTGTATAAATTTAAGGGGTACAAGTGCAGTTTTGTTATGCGAGTATATTGCAGTAGTGGTAAAGCCTGGGCTTTTAGTGTAACCATTACCTGATTAGTCTACATTGTACTCATCAAGTAATTTCTCATCCCTTATATGCCTGCCTCCCACCATTCCACCCTTCCGAGTCTCCAGTGTTCATCATAGGTCTACACTTTATGTCCATGTGTACACCTTATTTAGCTCCCACTTACAAGTGAGGACATACGGTTTTGACTTTCTGTTTCTGAGATGTTTCACTTAAGATAATGACCTCCAGCTCCATCCATGTTGCTGCAAAAGGCATGATTTTATTATCTTTTATGACTGAATAGCATATCATATATATAAAATATATAATATATATATAAATGATCACACACACACTACATTTTCTTTATGCAGCTTCAGTTTATGGACAAGTAAGTCAGTTCCCTCTCTTTGCCATTGTGAATAGTGCTCCAATAGACATAACATAGGTCTCTTTTTGATGTAATGATTTATTTTCCTTTGGGTATATACCCGTTACTGGGATTGGTGGATCCAGATGGTAGTTCTGTTTTTTTCCCAATTAACTTTTGTTTATGAAGGTTTATATTGACTATATCAGAAATGAAAACTGACAAATGTTAAAAATATATTTGCTAATCTATTTTAAAATAAACCAATTTCATGCTAACATTTTATGATAATTATTTTTCAAAAATAATTTAGTGAGAAGAGCAGCATTGTTAATAACATTTTGCAAATCTTTTCAATGTCTGGCTTAATAGAAGACAGCTGGATTATCATACCTGTTTCTCCATTCAGTCTGATATGTTGTTTTGTTTGAAGTAAATGAAGAAATTCATCCTCATGCAGGTATTAAGTTGTAGAAGGGAGGAATATTTTAATAGCCTAGGCTATAGATTTATTCTTGGACACTATACCAAAACTGAACAAGGGGTAGTAGCTAAAAGGTTATTTACAATGTAGAATCTGAAGTCATATAAATGAGACTTTGCATTGAATTTAGACTCCAGTGGTCTACCTTGCACTTTGAGTGAAACTTTTTCCCATGAATAATTTTGTAAAATCATACATTTGTCCCATGGAAACTATTGATTCACTGAGTTATGCACATCTTCCACATGTTAATATTTTGCCATATAAAATGTTTAAAAATCATGTTCAATATGACCAGCAATATCATTTTTAAAAGCCTCTTAAATACTGAAAGGCCATCAAATTCAGATGGCAGATACACATTTTCCAAAATAATTTTCACTTAAAAGCTTAAAATTTATAATTGGCAACAAATACTGTTAGTTAGTTTCTTGAAGTGACAGTTCACTTTGTTCATGTTTGAGGAAATGTCTGTCAAATACCCACATCTGAATTGCCTCCAGACTCACGACTCAAAACACCCTCACAAGTGGTTTTCCTCAAGACAACCGTCATATTTTGGTATCCCCAGAAGTACTTCACATACACTTCTCATTTCTTCATACAGAAAATTTAAAAGACTTAAGAGTAAAGATTTAAAGTAAGTAAGTTTTACTGCTTTATTAAGGACATTGAATGAAACCACCCCTTTCCCCAACCCCCACCTACAGCTGCATGGCAATGAAGAATACAATGACTACTAGTGCCTCGTTTCAAAGATGCTGGTGCTTTTACCCACAATTGTTTTTGCGCCATTGGTGAATGTGTCACCATAGTTAAAAAGACTTATAATGTCGTAGTATATTTTGAAAATGTTTTGATTTCACAAACTCCCTACAAAAAATTCAGAAGTCTGCAGACCATACCAACACACTGAGAACTGCTGTCCTGAACTTTCCTAATTTTATGAGGCTTAGTTGCAAGTAACAAAACCCCAAAATAGCAGCCACTGAAATAAGATAGAAATGAATCTCCTACGGAAAATTATTGTGGCATGTTAATTCAGGGCTGGTATAAGGGTTTTATGCTCTGGAAAGTGGTGGTCAGAGGCTCAGCTTTTTGTCCTTCTGCTTCATCATGTACAGTTTTCACTCAACGTTACTTCGTGATCTAAAATGGCTGCTTCAGTCCCAGCCATCTTACCTACCTTCCGCCCAGCGGGGAAGAAACTGAAAAGAAAGATAAAAAGGCCTTGTGCCAGCTCTTTTCGTATTTCAAAAATTTATTTCAAACTGCATAATGGAGTAAAAACATAAGTTGAAAATGTACCTGTTATAAGGATATTAGTTCAAATATATACATGGATTCTCGGCAGACTGATTCAAATACTACAGAGCCGAATCTTTTAAAATACAACTACAAAAAACAAAGGGGGAAAACCTTAAAATACCACAATATATTTACAGAAATATTACAAACCATAGGAAAATATTTCGAAAGCAGTAGTTTCATGTTTTTTTAATCTGAACTAAATGGAAAGCTGGGATCGAACAAAAGCTATTATAAATTTACCAGCGATGTAAGTTTTGCACTTTTGCCCTTTTAAACGAGACCACAGAGATGGTTTGCCGGTACTTGTTTTAGTTTTTGCCTTTCGTACAATTTTTAAACAATTAAGATGTCGAAATTTGAATAATTTTCTTCTTTCCACGTTTGCAAGTGTGCTAAATTTCAGCTGCAGCATCAAAATGCAGGAAGAAGCTTCTCCTTGAAAAATACTGGCAAATTCTCAGCTTATAAACAGTAGACATTTTGATTGTCATGTTTATCTCGGTAAATACTGTACAAAAGTTGCTTGCAAATATTGAAACATTTTTTCATCGCCTGGAGACTAGCTCTAAATATTATTGGTAAAGACTTGCAAACTTCCTGCAAAGCTCCTACTGTACCACTAGAACTTTTTTAAAAAGTTTTTGGTAGCTTTCTTTCCTCCAAATCTGCACAAGATCCATTCCTCCGCCCTCCCTACCCCCCTGTTTTTCTCTGTACAAAAACAGTTCCCCAAAAGGAAGTTCAGGATCTCTCTCATAAAAGTTTTCTTGTCGGCATGGCGGTTTTTGTGTGAGTGTGAATGGGATTAGTGTTCTCTGGCAGCTGTCATTTGCCGTGGGTAATGGGATATATATATATTTTTGAGCGTATCGGGTTTTCTCCATGCTGTTTCTTACTCTCCTCTTTTGCACCCCTCCCATTTCCTTCGTTTTTCTTTGAAAATTTCATGCCCCTCCAGTTCGCTGTCCTGCCGTCACATGTGCGAGAGCAGTGTGCCCTTAATGGTTGTGCCGGGCACCGGGCCGCTCCTGTAGTGCTGAGACATGTAAAGTCCGCTGGGGCAGTGGGTTCCTCCGCGCGGGGAAGGTACGTGCTGATCACGTCCAGGAGGTCCCTGGCCTGGCAGGGCGCCCTGGAGTGGATGGAGGAGGTAACCACAGCGGGGCTGGAGCTGGCCTGGGACTTGAGCACGGAACCCATGGAGCCAGGAGTGTCCTACTGCGAGTAGGACGTGCTGTAGGTGGGAGAGCCGTTCTTGCAGGTCTGCGAGCTGGTCACGGAGTTGTACTGCAGGGCGCTCAAGTCGTAGTGGTGTATGGGCTGTGTTTGCGCGGGACCGTCCGCGTGGAGGCCCGGGTGCCACGCGTAACCCAGCTAGTCCTGCATCATGCTGTAGCTGCCATTGCTCCAGCCGTTCAGGTGCGCGTAACTGTCCATCCGCTGCGTCACGCCCGCGCCCAGACCGGCACCCACCCCGACCCCGTTGAGCCAACTTTTAGGTTGCCACATGACACATCTTCTCCATCAGATCTATGTCACATGATCACACTGAGCTGAAAGAGAAACTTTAAATGTCTTCATTCTGTATGTCCAATTGTATACCAAAAACTGGAAGAAGGGAAGGACATCTTGGGGGACAACTGACTCGCTATCACAATCTACCACTTTGAATACCAAGTATTCATGCCTAATTTTTTTTCCCCAGTTTGGAAGATAACCATCCACAAGAGAATGCGCTGAAGTTTCCACAAAGTGACTGCATTTACCTCGAAATGTGCCATACTCTCTATAAGGTCTTAAATTAGCTCCTTACTCTAATCTGTAAATGAAAAGAGTATCTTCCCCTACATACCCAGAGTGTAGTGACAATTTCCATTCAGAAAGGGAAAGAATGGGCAACACGACTCCCACTAATTCCTAGCAATTATCAAATCCACCACGACTATCCCCCAGCAGAAAACTGGATAAAATACGGGTGTCATCTATTTGAAGGCAGTAGAAATCTGCCCAAGCAGGGCTCTAAAGAGGAGTGAACATTTCTGAAGTGAACTGACCTGTGGCTGCTTTTAGTCTGGGAGTACTTGTCCATTCTGGTTTCAGACAGGAGACTGGTAATTTTGATTTTGTATTTTTTTGAAGTTTGCTTCCAGGGGACGGCAACCAAGAGAGCTTTTGGTAGAGATATGGAACAGCCTCAAACATGGACAATTTCAACTCAGAAAATTTGCAGTTGTGGTGCTGTTTAGGAGAGAAAACAAAAGTAGGCAGAAAGTTTCATAAAACAAAGATTAGAAATCAGGACTTGCCAGAAGAAGGGATCTGGAGAATATCCTAGGTGATCATTAGAAAACCCTGAGGCTAGGGGCACATCAAAGGTAGAATGAGCCTTCTGCCAAGATTTGTAACTCTGCCTTGATTTATCATGATTCTTGGTTGGATTAAGTTCTAGCAGAAGACAGGTTGAACCTCATTGAAGAAAGACATCATCCAAAGCCTGTAACATTAAAACATCTGGAAATCAATGGAAAATTACAAAACATGCCAAAACCACATGGACCACATGATCAAAAACTAAGAGAGAAAACGTGACACGAGAAACCAAGCCACAGACGATTCACATATTGGAGTTCACTGGCAAGAACTCTAAGATAACTATGACTAATATGTTTGAGACAATTATGGATAAGATAGTAGGCAAAGACTTTTATCAAAAAAGTAATCTATGAAAATCAAATGGACATTCTAGAACTGAATACAGCATCTGGAGTTGAGAACACAGTGGGTGGATGTAATAGTGGATCTGTGTAACAAAAGATAGGATTAGTGAACTACAAGACAGGTCAATAGAAAATAGTACATACTGAAGCATGTATTGGAGGCATGTAAACACAATGAAAAGCCTTTAAAAAGATAATAGGAGTCTTAGAATAGAATGGGGCCAAAGTAACATTTGACCAAGCTCAGAAAACTAAGGCAGAACAAAGAAAAATAGAACCACACTTAGGCCCATCAAAGTAAACCAACTAAAAAGTAAAGATAGAAAACATCTTAAAGACAGCCATCTCCCACAGAAACAATGGAAACCAAAAAGACTGGAATAATACTTTTAAAGTGCTTACAGAAAGTAACTGCTGATCTAGAAATTCATATCCAGCAAAAAACATCCTTCAAAAATGAAGGTGAAATGTGGCTGGGTGCAGTGGCTCACACCTGTAATTCCAGCACCATGCCTGGCTAATTCTTTTGATTTTTAGTAGAAATGAGGGTTGCCCAGGGTGGTCTTGAATTCCTGAGCTAAAAATATCCTTCTGCCTCAGCCTCCCAAAATACTGAGATGACAGCTGTGAGCCACTGTGCCTGTTTTGTTTTTGGTTTGTTTTTTAATTTGGCTCTTTTAGTTGATTTTTGTGGGAGTGTTGATCTGTAGCAAGTTACTACATCAGTAGTTTCCAACCTCGAGATGATTGTGTCCCCTCCCCAGGGGACCTTCGGCAACATCTGGAGAAATTTTTGACTGTCATAGCTTGGGGTCGAACATACTACTGGCATCTAGTGAGTCAAGACTAGAGATGCTAGTTAACATCTGTAACAGGATAGCCCTCTGTAACAAAGAATTATCTTTCCCCAAATGTCAATAGTACCAAGATTGAGAAATCCTGCATTATAAAGTTTTGGTTTCAGTATTTTCTAAAAAGCTCTCTGATTTCAGATATTTTTCTGATTTTACATTTAAAAGAGCTTAAATGGTATAAGTTCAAGTTGATGAACATTGAATTCAATGTAAGTTAACTGAAGAGAATAGCCATTGGATTCTTATGTCACCTTTATTTATCTCTCTAGAGACATATGGAGGATAACTTGGTAGACAAAATACAGTTAGAAGCTGAGAATATTGGTCTCAATTTCAGCTGAGAATTTGGGATGAAACATATATGCTTGGAAGTCATTTATACACAGCTGATAGTTGAAGCAATTGCAATATATAGGTCTTCTAATTTGTAAAGCACAAGAGAGCAGGGCCAAGGACAGAACTCTTAAGGGCAGGGGAAGGAGGGAAGATCATTGGTGTTTAAGGACTCCATTCCTCCATATGATCAACTCAATAGATGCAAAAAAATAAATTGACAAAATGTAACAAAATAAACATCCATACATGATAGAAATTTCCAGCAAACTAGAACTAGAAGGGAACGTTCATAGTCTAATAAAGTGCATTTGTGAAAACTTACAGCAAGCATCATACTTAAAGTGAAAGACTGAACTGCTTTCTCTCTAAGATCAGAAACAAGGCAAGGGTGTCTGCTGTTACCACTTCTAGCCAGTGTAATAAGGCTAAATAAATAAATGAGTAATATCCAGATCAGAAAGGAAGAGATGAAACTGTCTTAATTTGCAGATGACATAATTATCTATGTAGAAAATCCTAATCAATCTACCAAAAAGCTACCAGTACCAGTAAATGTTTCTCAAGGTGGCAGAATATAAGATCAATTTACCAAGATGAATTGTGTATCTATATAGAAGGAGCGAGCAATCAGAAATTGAAATGTCAAAAATAACATCAAAAATAAGAAATACTCAAGGATAACCTGCCAAAAGACACGTGAGACCTGTTCACTGAAAACCAGTAAACATTGCTGGGATAAATAAAATTAAATAAATGGAGAGACACATTGTATTTATAAATTAGAAGATTAAACATTGTTAACATTTATTCTCAAATTTGACGATATATATTCAATACAATGTCAATCAAAGTCATATCAGGCTTTTAAAAGAAATTACCAAATTTATATGAAAATGCAAAGAACCTAGAATAGCCAAAACAATGCTGAAAAAAAGCTAAAGGGAGGATTTACACTAGCTGATTTCAAGATCTGTTGAAAAGCTACAGTAATCACAGTAGAAAGAAGGGTAAACAGATATAGACAAATGGAACAAAATTTGTCCAGAAATAGACCTACAGAATTGATTTTTAACAAAGGTGCCAGGGCAATTCAATGGGAAAATGATAATCTTAACAATAAATGGTGCTGGAGCAAATGGATATCCATATAAACAAACAAATATCAACAACGAAAACAAAGAGGGACAACAAAAAACAAATAAACCTCAATCCTTATTTCACAGCAGTGTTCAAAAAGGATTTCAAGATAAATCATAGTCCTAAATATAAGAGGTAAAGTATAAAACTTCTTGAAGAAAACACAGGAGAAAATCTCAGTGACCTTGGCTTGGCACATGTTTCTTAAACTGGACACAAAAAGCAAGAATTATTAAAGAAAAATAAAATGGACATCATCAAAATAAAGTTTGCCTTTCCAAAGATACTGTTATGAAAATGAAAATATAAACCACAAAATGGGAACAGTAGTTGGAAAACATATATCCAAGGAGAAACTTCTACCTAGAATACATAAAACTCCAATAATAATAAATATTTATAATGATAACTGTAATAATATAAAAAGTATACAGAAGATTTGAAAAGTTACTTCAATAAAGAAGATATATGAATGGCAAATTAGCATATATAAAAAGATGCTCAACATAAGTAGTCATGAAAATACGAATTAAAACCATACCCACTAGAATGGCTAAAAGTGAATAGCTAAAATTGAAAAAACTTATACGAAGAATTGACAAAGATGTGGGACAACTGGAATGTATACTGCTGGTAGGGGATGTAAAATGGTAAAACCACTTTGGAAAACAATTTACCAGTTTCATAAAAAGTTAAACATGCACTTATAACTGAGCAATTCCACTTCAAGGTATTTAGGCAAGGTATATTTCATAATACTTTGAAATGAAATGAATATATATGTCCACACAAAGACTTGTGCACTAAAGTTCATAGCAACTTTATTGCCCCCAATAGACTACAAAACCCAAAAGTCCATCAACAGGAATATGGATAAACAAATCATGGTCTATCTATACAACATAATACAAGTTAGCAATAGAAACTGTTGATACACACAACAGCTTGAATGGATCTAAAACTAATTCTGTTGACAGAAGCCAGACAAAAAGAGTACACATTGTATGGTTCCATATATATAAAATTCTAGAAAATGCAAACTAGTCTATAGTGATAGAAAACATATCTGGTTGTCTCAGGATGGTGAAAGAGCGAGGAGGGCATAAAGGCAGGGACTATAAAGGGGCCATAAGGAAAGTTTTGGGGGTGAGGAATGCATTTATTATCTTTTTTTTTTTTTTTTTTTTTTTTTTTTTTTTGAGACAGAGTCTTGCTCTGTTGCCCACGCTGAAGTGCACTGGCGTGATCTCGGCTCATTGTAGCCTCCGCCTCCCGGTTTTAAGCGATTCTCCTGCCTCAGCCTCCTGAGTAGCTGGGAATACAGATGCCTGCCACCAGGTCTGGCTAAGTTTTTTGTATTTTTTAGTAGAGATGGGGTTTCACCATGTTGGCCAGGCTGGTCTGAATGCCTGACCTCAGGTGATCCACCCACCTCGGCCTCCCAAAGTGCTGGGATTACAGGTGTGAGCCACCATGCCTGGCCACATTTATTTTTATTTATTTTTTTATTTTTTTAGAGACTGAGTCTCGCTGTGTCACCCAGGCTGGAGTGCAGTGGCCTGATCTCGGCTCAGTGCAACCTCCGCCTCCTGGGTTCTAGCAATTCTCGTGCCTCAGCCTCCCGAGTAGCTGGGACTACAGGTGTCTACTACCATGCCTGGCTAAGTTTTTGAATTTTAGTAGAGATGGGGTTTCACTGTATTGCCCAGGCTGATCTCAAACTCCTGAGCTCAGCCAATCCACCCACCTCGGCCTCCCAAAGTGCTAGGATTATAGGCATGAGCCACTGTGCCCGGCCTTACTGCATTTATTATCTTGATTGTGATAACGTTTTCACAGGTGTTTACATATGCCACAACTTGCCAAATTTTAGCAGTTTAAATATTTGCAATTAAACTATATAAAAATACCCCCCAAAAAAAAGAAAAAGGAAAAACATTAAAAACTATTACTGCTGTAAGATTTTCTTTACTACCATCACCACACATCCTCTGGGCAGGAAATAATTTCTAACTCTTCTTTATCCCCAAATCACTTTTTACTTTCATTATAGTACTTATCAGATGTCTCAGTTATCCATTATCCCAAAACTTAGTGACTGAAAACAGTAATCTGCTATTTCTCACATTTTTGTGGGTTGGTTGGGCAATTTCTCTGCCGGTCTAGCCTGAGCTCACTCAGGTGGCTGCAGCCAGCTGGTGAGTTGGCAGAAGCTGGTGGGTTTAAGATGGCTTTGGCATAGATGGCTTGAAGGTGGTGACTCTCACTCTATGGTCTTTCATCATTTTGTAGTCTAAATGAATATATTTTTTCAGTGTCCATACAGCTGCATCCATTTATTTACTTTTTTAGTGAGATATGATTGTCAGACCAAAAAAAGCTATATATATTCAGTGTATACATCTTGACGCATTGAAAGATAAGATTACACCTGTCAAGCCATCACTATATGCAGTGCCCTAAACTTAACCATCACCTCTTAGGGGACTTGTGTATTAGGGTTCTCTGTAGGGGCAAAACTTATAGGATATATGTATATATGAAAGGCAGTTTATTAAGGAGAATTGCCTCACATGATCGCAAGGTGAAGTCCCACGATAGGCCATTTTGCAAGTTGAGGACCAAGGAAGCCAGTAGTGACTCAGTCTGAGTCCCAAAACCTCAAAAGTAGGGAAGCTGACAGTGCAGCCTTCGGTCTGTGGCTGAAGGCCCGAGAGGCCCTGGCAAACCACTATTGTAAGTCCAAGAATCCAAAGGCTGAAGAACTTGGAGTCTGATGTTCGGGGGCAGGAAGTATCCAGCATGGGAGAAAGATGAAGACTGGAAGACTCAGCAAGTCAACTTGTTCCACCTTCTTCTGCCTGCTTTTTCTAGCTACGCTGGCAGCCAATTGGATGGTGCCCACTCACATTGTGGGTGGGTCTTCCTGAGGGTGGGTCTTCCTCTCCCAGTCGACTGACTCAAATGTTAATCTGTTCTGGCAACACCCAGCAGCAACCAGATACACCCAGAAACAATACTTTGCATCCTTCAATCCAATCAAGTTGACAATATTAACCATCACACCTTGTACACTATTGGTGGGAATGTAAATTGGTACAGCCACTATGGAAAACAGTATGGAGGTTCCTCAAAAGATGAAAAATAGAACTACCAAATCATCCAACAAACCTGCTTCTGGGTGTATACCCCAAAAAATTGAAATCAGGATTTCAAAGCGATGTCTGCATTCCCGTGTTCATTGCCCCATTATTCACAATAGCAAAGACATGGAAAAAACCTAAATGTCCAGATGAATGGATAAAGAAAATACGCATACAATGAAATACTATTTAGCTTTAAAAGAGATGAGAATCCTGCCATTTGCTATGTCATGGATGAATGTGGAAGACATGCTAAATGAAATAGGCCGGGCCAGGTGCTGTGGCTCATGCCTGTAATCCCAGCACTTTGGGAGGCCAAGGCAGGATCACTTGAGGTCAGGAGTTCGAGACCAGCCTGGCCAACATGGTGAAGCCCCGCCTTTACTAAAAATACAAAAAATTAGCTGGGTGTGGTGGCGGGTGCCTGAAATCCCATTACTCGGGAGGCTGAGGCAGGACAATTGCTTGAACCCAGGAGGCAGAGGTTACAGTGAGCCAAAATTGTACCACTGCACTCCAGCCTGGGCAACAGAGCTAGACTCTGTCTCCAAAGGAGGGGAAATAAAAGTCAAACATGGAAGAACAAGTACTATATTATTCCATTTAGGAATCTAAAATAATCAAACTCATAGAAGCAGAAGCAGAGACTTGAATGGTGATTACCAAGGTTTGGGGGAGGGTGAATCAGAGAGATGTTGATCCAAGGGTACATAGTTTCACTTATGCAAGGCGAATACATCCTAGAGATCTACCGTACAACATAGTGCCTATAGTTAACAACTCTGTATTGTGTACTTCACTGAATCTTCATGTGGCAATCAGGTACCTAATGGATAAATGCAGAAGCCATGAGGTCTCATGGGTTGCCTGGGCCTTAGATATTGCACTGTCACTCCTGCCACCTTTGACCCTTTGTCAAAACAAGTTTTAAAAAATAGCCCAAATCCAAGGGGATGGAGGAGTTGATGCCACCTTTCTGATGTGGGAAATGACTATGCCGTATTGCAAAGAGATACGGACATGGGAGGCATCGTTTGTTGGAGATCATTATTATAATGCTTTGCTCTTCCAGGTTATGCCTTATGGGCATTTTTGGTACCCGTATCCCTTCTATTAAATCATAAGTTCTTCGAAGGCAGGAATTAGATCTTACTTACCTTTGTATTTTCCTTTGCAATGATCACACACATTGCACAGTATGTAATAAGTGTTGAATTTTTCCTGGATGACAAGATAAGTGAAAGGTAAGGGCAAAAAAAAAAAAACCCAGGGTAGAAGATGCATCATTGTAGAGGTAGGGGAGAAAAGATATATTCCAAAGAATTTAAAATCATGATCTCCAAAGCAGGCAAAAGCAAAGGGCAAATATTGATAAGCTATCAGAATATCTTTATTATTATTGTTGTTATTATTATTATTATTATTATTATTATTATTATTATTTGAGATGGAGTCTCACTCTGTTGCCCAGGCTGGAGTGCAGTGATGCAATCTTGGCTCACTGCAACTTCTGCCTCCCAGGTTCAAGCAATTCTCCTGCCTCAGCCTCCCGAGGAGCTGGGATTACAGGTGCCTGCCACCATGACTGGCTAATTTTGTATTTTTAGTAGAGATGGGGTTTCAACATGTTGGCCAGGCTGGTCTTCAACTCCTGACCTCAAGTGATTTGCCCGCCTCAGCCTCCCAAAGTGTTGGGATTACAGGCATGAGCCGCCATGCCCAGCCCAGAATATCTTAATAATAACATTTTTATAGCCAAATAGGTAAGGGCAACAGATGAGAAGAGTTGAGTAGCTGCTTAAGTAGCTAGTGCTCTATTTAAATACAGCTTTTCTGATTCCAAATTCTAGGCTTTTTTTTTCCCCCCTTCTTCAAATTTTGCAACTCTGGGGTGGTATTATGTTAGGCAATTGAAGAGAGGGGTGGATAATTTAGGGGTTTTAAATTCACAGAGTAAACATTCTGGTGGTTGGTACCATGCTTTTAGTATTTATATTTCCTGGTGTATGGAATAAAAGATTTTAGGACAATGCTGAAAGTGCCTAAAATAAACTTTCCTTATTTATTTCCAAGCCTTTCTAAGCAGTTAGATTCCAAGAGACAAAGTATGTTGTAGAGCTGTTTAGTCTTTCCTCCTGAAATTGCAGCCAGTGTTTTGCCTATCTGCTATTAACACATTACCCTTTACATGACATCTGATATTTGGCATGTTTTATAAACAGGCTGAAAGCTCTAAGCTGAATCCTGGCTACATCAGGTTTTGTAATTATATCCTCCTGCAATATTCTTCCCACTCAGACAGCTAATAAATAGTTTGACTGACATTCAGCTTTTCTCTTTGCCTCTGCAAAATTTAGAAACTCAAAATGCAATTCAAAATAAGTATTTTCTGCATGCACTTTTCCCATGATGTATTTGGTGTCCAACAATGAACCAAATTATGAGGAAGGTGAGTCAACAGAATCATGAGATCCAATTCCTTCTCTCGAGGCTCTTATGGTATCAGAGAGATTTGCAGTCTATTTATTTATTTATTTATTTATTTATTTATTTATTTATTGGACCAGGGTCTCACTTTTGTCGCCCAGGCTGGAGTGCCGTGACGCGATCACTGCAACCTCCGCTTCCTGGGTTCAAGCGATTCTCCTGCCTCAGCCTCCACAGTAGCTGGGATTACAGGTGCCCGCCACCATGCCTGCTAATTTTTTGTATTTTTAGTAGGAACAGGGTTTCACCATGTTGGCCAGGCTGGTCTCGAACTCCTCACCTCAAGTGATCTGTCTTCCTCAGCCTTCCAAAATGCTGGGATTACAGGCATGAGCCACCGCCTGACCAGACTTGCAGTCTTTTGGGTACTCTGCAAGCTCCAGGATTCTGGGATTCTGAGCGACCCACATAGTTTGCAGTGTTGCTGCCAAGTTCTAGTAATGCATTATGTTATACTTTTTTGTTTTTTACATAATTCAGCATATTGGACAATAAGTCACTGTGCTACTGTTCATATTAGTTATCTTTACTCTGCAGTAAGACTTAATGTAAATGCAACCTTTTAAAATAAAAACATTGAATTATTCCAGTTCAGGAAAAGTACAAGTTGAAACGTAGCAATCTTAGAGGGCAAGACATTAGTTCGGTTTAAATTAGTGAATTAAATTCTGCATGATTTTATGGCTCCCTGTGGATACCATGAACGCTCTGTTTTACCTCAGTTGTGCCATGCCTCAACACTGAGCTCCTAAAATGCAAAGGCTATTTCTAATTCATTTGTTGTGTCTTTGGTATTTATCATAATACCATACTATAGATTATTCCTCTTTCCATATGGTTTTAAAAATTAGGATTGGTATCAATTTTGAACTTCTGAAGTCTTGATGAGAGAGTTGTAAACTCATTAAAGATAAATGAGTAGATTTAAGCTATTCACCCATCTTCAGAGTTCTTTTTGTGCCTTGAGCCTCTGAGAGGAATGGTTGCTGCTGATAAGCCTAGCTGCCAGTCACATAGGAAGATATTAATATACAGCAATTTCACAGCTGAAGGCTTTTGCTTTTCCACAGCTATGTTAATAGTATTTGTCATTTGGAATCAAACAAGTCCAGGTTAATCAATTCCTGGGGGAGGGAACTTACACAACAGAATTAACTTCTCTGAGCTCTTCAAGTGCCCCTGTTTATAAAATGGGGACAATAAAATTTGTAAAATGGTGACCTCTGTTATAGGGTTATAAAGATTGAAGTTCTATGTGTTTAGTGCCTGGTAAAATCCTTGACATATAGAAGGTGCTCAGTAAATTATTGTAGTAAAAATACAAGTTTTGGGGGGGCCAGGCACGGGTGGCTCACACCTGTAATCCCAGCACTTTGGGAGGCCAAGGTGGGTGGATCACTTGAGGTCAAGAGTTCAAGACCAGCCTGGCCAACATGGTGAAACACTGTCACTACTAAAAATACAAAAATTAGCTGGGCGTGGTGGTGCGTGCCTGTAATCCCAGCTACTCCAGAGGCTGAGGCAGGAGAATAATTTGAACTCAGGATGCAGTAGTTGCAGTGAGCTGAAATCACGCACTGCACTCTAGCCTGGGTCACTGAGTGAGACTCCATCTCAGAAAAGAAAAAAAAAATAAGACACCAGTTTTTAAGAGTCTTTCTCCTCCCTTCAATTTGGTTGTAAAATATTTGAGAAAAAAATTGGAACCTGTCACATGTTTTGATCTGAAAAATAGTGGGAAAGTGAAAACATTCCATTTTCTCTTTCAGCATTTATTGTGTCACTTAATTATTTTAAGTATTGAATTTTCAGTCTGTCAGACACATTTCTGATGAAAGTTAAGTGCGATCAGGGATCACTGCAACCTCAAATTCCTGGGCTCAAGCGATCGTCCTGCCTCAGCCTCTCCAGCAGTTGGGACTACAGGGATGTACCACTGTGCCTAGCATTTTTTTTTTTTTTTTGTAGTGATGAAGTCTCACTATGTTGCCCAGGCTGGCCTCAAACTCTTGGCTTCAAGTGATCCTCCCACCTCAACCTCCCAAAGTGTTGGGATTATAGGTGTGAGCCACCACGCCCAGCTGAAACACAAATTTTGAAGTTATTTGTGCCACTACTACTCCTAAAATAAATATACTGAAATGCAATGATTTGGATCCTCCCAATATTTTCTTGTGTTATGAGAAGCTGATAGTCTTATGAAACTCCTGTGGGATTATTAAAATAATATTTAAATCTAAGTCTTAGCTCATATGAAAAATGACTACTATACATTATTATGATCTCAGATTTGCTTTAAGGTTAAACGAAATTTTGCATGGGAAGTGGCTTTGTCATTGGGACAGCTGTTATCTTAAATTATAATAACACTAAACAGGCCAGGCGCATGGCTCACACCTGTAATTCCAGCACTTTGGGAGGTTGAGGCAGGCGAATCACTTAAGTCCAGGAGTTCAAGACTAGTCTGGCCAACATGGCAAAAACCGGTCTCCACTGAAAATACAAAAAACTAGTTAGGCACACACCTGTGGTCCCTGCTACTTGGGAGGCTGAATCAGGAGAATCGTTTGAACCCAGGAGGTGGAGTTTGCAGTGAGCTGAGATCACGCCACTACACTCCAGCCCGGGTGACAGAGCGAGACTCTACCTCAAAATAAGTAAGTAAGTAAATAAATAAATAAATACATTACAATAATGCTAAACATCCATAGGGTAAAAATGGGGGCTTTCATTTGATGGAAAACTTCAGACACAGCTCTCTTCTCACGTGAAACAGGACTGACTAAAGTCTGCTGGCTTCCTCAGAATTGGTTAAGAGGAGATATTGATATCGCAGCACCTTTTTCTGATAGGCTGTCAACTGTAGCCTTACCCTCTCTCAATCCCTGGCCTGACTCCTCCCCTTCCCTGGGTTGTCTATATCTACCACATTTTATTTATGATGTTTGGGTTGTGGGGTGAGGTGGGAAACTTGGTATAGGCTAGGTCTCCTTTGCAGTCAGCCTCCCTACAGAGAAATTGGCCATTAATAATTGTATTAGGAAACATTTTGTCCTTGCGGAGGGAGACCCAGGCTTTACAAAAGATTCCTGCGATTTGGTAGCTTAGCCTAGTTCTGGGGTGCAAAATTAGGAAGCCCATCATTGCGGCACACTTCAGCCATATTTCCACCCCTACCTTTATCAGCAGTAAGGCTGCTATTTTTATCTTCAACTACCCGGCTTATTTATTTTCTCAAAAAGTTCAGAACTCAAATGGGAAAAAGTGGTATTCTATATTACCCCACTGAAAAGTAAGGGCTAATTTATCCAAGTCTGGTTCCTCACCGGCTGGCCCCTGAAACACTCCACAGAAACCAGCTACCGCTGTGAGTTTAAGACAATCAACCCAACTTACGGCAGAATTCTGAAGTGGCGGTTGATTGGATTGATGCTCACCCAACCTAAAATTCTGAGTTAGTAGACGGTAGACCTGGGCTACATATGGAGGTTCTATGTTGTTATGCAGCTGCAGCCCCAAAAGCTTGACCCCAGCCTTTTGATTTTGCCAACTGCTAAGTGCTGAGGTGATGACCCAAAAAAGGAGGCCAAGGTTCTGCCACGTCATATTGCTGGGACCATGGGTTTGGACCCCAGCCCTTGATCACACCGTGGGAGCAGCTTGTACTCTCTCAATCATGCAATTTTTTTTTTAAAAGCCCTACAGCCAAAAGACTGAGGTTTCTTTTCCAATACTTGACGTTTGGCCCTGCTGGATTCTTCCATGCTGTTCGAATGCAATGGGCAACAGGGCTCATATATCTGTGATGGGTCTTGTCTCTGAATTTCTCCCCGATGTTCCAGAAGGGCCTGCTGTGTGTGTGCCCTGCTTGACCCTTCACCTCTGGTACTGTCACCCCTAACCCTCAGCATCTGTTCAGAAACAGTGATCGTAATTCATCCAGAGGTCTCTGATTGACAGAGAAATTTCATATAGATTATCCCGTTTGACCATTACGACAACCTTGAAGATACAGGTATCTCTCCCATATCTTTTTTATTTATTTATTTATTTATTTTTATCATACTTTAAGTTCTAGGGTACATGTGCATAATGTGCAGGTTTGTTACATATGTATACTTGTGCCATGTTGGTGTGCTGCACCCATCAACTCATCAGCACCCATCAACTCGTCATTTACATCAGGTATAACTCCCAATGCATTCCCTCCCCCCGCCCCGCCTCCCCATGATAGGCCCCGGTGTGTGATGTTCCCCTTCCCGAGTCCAAACTGAACTCATTGTTCAGTTTCCACCTATGAGTGAGAACATGCGGTGTTTCGTTTTCTGTTCTTGCGATAGTTTGCTGAGAATGATGGTTTCCAGCTGCATCCATGTCCCTACAAAGGACACAAACTCATCCTTTTTTATGGCTGCATAGTATTCCGTGGTGTATATGTGCCACATTTTCTTAATCCAGTCTGTCACTGATGGACATTTGGGTTGATTCCAAGTCTTTGCTATTGTGAATAGTGCCGCAATAAACATACATGTGCATGTGTCTTTATAGCAGCATGATTTATAATCCTCTGGGTATATACCTAGTAATGGGATGGCTGGGTCATATGGTATTTCTAGTTCTAGATCCTTGAGGAATCGCCATACTGTTTTCCATAATGGTTGAACTAGTTTACAATCCCACCAACAGTGTAAAAGTGTTCCTATTTCTCCACATCCTCTCCAGCACCTGTTGTTTCCTGACTTTTTAATGATTGCCATTCTAACTGGTGTGAGATGGTATCTCATTGTGGTTTTGATTTGCATTTCTCTGATGGCCAGTGATGATGAGCATTTTTTCCTGTGTCTGTTGGCTGTATGAATGTCTTCTTTTGAGAAATGTCTGTTCATATCCTTTGCCCACTTTTTGATGGGGTTGTTTGTTTTTTTCTTGTAAATTTGTTTGAGTTCTTTGTAGATTCTGGATATTAGCCCTTTGTCAGATGAGAAGATTGCAAAAATTTTCTCCCATTCTGTAGGTTGCCTGTTCACTCTGATGGTAGTTTCTTTTGCTGTGCAGAAGCTCCTTAGTTTAATTAGATCCCATTTGTCAATTTTGGCTTCTGTTGCCATTGCTTTTGGTGTTTTAGACATGAAGTCCTTGCCCATGCCTATGTCCTGAATGGTATTACCTAGGTTTTCTTCTAGGATTTTTATGGTATTAGGTCCAACATTTAAGTCTCTAATCCATCTTGAATTAATTTTCGTATAATGAGTAAGGAAAGGATCCAGTTTCAGCTTTCTGCTTATGGCTAGCCAATTTTCCCAATGCCATTTATTAAATAGGGAATCCCTTCCCCATTTCTTGTTTTTCTCAGGTTTGTCAAAGATCAGATGGCTGTAGATGTGTGGTATTATTTCTGAGGACTCTGTTCTATTCCATTGGTCTGTATCTCTGTTTTGGTACCAGTACCATGCTGTTTTGGTTACTGGAGCCTTGTAGTATAGTTTGAAGTCAGGTAGTGTGATGCCTCCAGCTTTGTTCTTTTGACTTAGGATTGTCTTGGCAATGCGGGCTCTTTTTTGGTTCCATGTGAACTTTAAAGCAGTTTTTTCCAATTCTGTGAAGAAACTCATTGGTAGCTTGATGGGGATGGCATTGAATCTATAAATAACCTTAGGCAGTATGGCCATTTTCACAATATTGATTCTTCCTATCCATGAGCATGGTATGCTCTTCCATTTGTTAGTGTCCTCTTTTATTTCACTGAGCAGTGGTTTGTAGTTCTCCTTGAAGAGGTCCGTTACATCCCTTGTAAGTTGGATTCCTAGGTATTTTATTCTCTTTGAAGCAATTGTGAATGGAAGTTCATTCATGATTTGGCTTTCTGTTTGTCTGTTACTGGTGTATAAGAATGCTTGTGATTTTTGCACATTAATTTTGTATCCTGAGACTTTGCTGAAGGTGCTTATCAGCTTAAGGAGATTTTGGGCTGAGACGATAGGGTTTTCTAAATATGCAATCATGTCATCTGCAAACAGGGACAATTTGACTTCCTCTTTTCCTAATTGAATACCCTTTATTTCTTTCTCCTGCCTGATTGCCCTGGCCAGAACTTCCAACACTGTGTTGAATAGGAGGAGTGAGATAGGGCATCCCTGTCTTGTGCCAGTTTTCAAAGGGAATGCTTCCAGTTTTTGCCCATTCAGTATGATATTGGCTGTGGGTTTGTCATAAATAGTTCTTGCTATTTTAAGATACGTCCCATCAATACCTAATTTATTGAGAGTTTTTAGCATGAAGAGTTGTTGAATTTTGTCGAAGGCCCTTTCTGCATCTGTTGAGATAATCATGTGGTATTTCTCTTTGGTTCTGTTTATATGCTAGATTACATTTATTGATTTGCTTATGTTGAACTAGCCTTGCATCCCAGGATGAAACCCACTTCATCATTGTAGATAAGCTTTGTGATGTGCTGCTGGATTCGATTTGCCAGTATTTTACTGAGGATTTTTGCATCAATGTTCATCAGGGATAATGGTCTAAAATTCTCTTTTTTTGTAGGGTCTCTGCCAGGCTTTCGTATCAGGATGATGCTGGCCTCATAAAATGAGTTAGGGAGGATTCCCTCTTTTTCTATTGATTGGAATAGTTTCAGAAGGAGTGGTACCAGCTCCTCTTTGTACCTCTGGGGTACAATTTGACTGTGAATCCATCTGTTTCTGGACTTTTTTTGGTTGGTAGGCTATTAATTATTGCCTCAGTTTCAGAGTCTGTTATTGGTCTATTCAGGGATTCAACTTCTTCCTGGTTTAGTCTTGGGATGGTGTATGTGTCCAAGAATGTATACATTTCTTCTAGATTTTCTAGTTGATTTGCATAGAGGTGTTGATAGTATTCTTTGATGGTAGTTTGTATTTCTGTGGGGTCGGTGGTGATATCCCCTTTATCATTTTTTATTGCATCTATTTGATTCTTCTCTCTTTTCTTCTTTATTAGTCTTGCTAGCGGTCTATCAATTTTGTTGATCTTTTCAAAAAACCAACTCCTGGATTCATTGATTTTTTTTGGAGGGTTTTTTGTGTCTCTATCTCCTTCAGTTCTGCTCTGATCTTAGTTATTTCTTGCCTTCTGCTAGCTTTTGAATGTGTTTGCTCTTGCTTCTCTAGTTCTTTTAATTGTGATGTTAGAGTGTCAATTTTAGATCTTTCCAGCTTTTTCTTGTGGGCATTTAGTGCTATAAATTTCCCTCTACACACTGCTTTAAATGTGTCCCAGAGATTCTGGTATGTTGTATCTTTGTTCTCATTGGTTTCAAAGAACATCCTTATTTCTGCCTTCATTTCGTTATGTACCCAGTAGTCATTCAGGAGCAGGTTATTCAGTTTCCATGTAGTTGAGTGGTTTTGATTGAGTTTCTTCGTCCTGAGTTCTAGTTTGATTGCACTGTGGTCTGAGAGACAGTTTGTTATAATTTCTGTTCTTGCACATTTGCTGAGGAGTGCTTTACTTCCAATTATGTGGTCAATTTTGGAATAAGTGTGATGTGGTGCTGAGAAGAATGTATATTCTGTTGATTTGGGGTGGAGAGTTCTGTAGATGTCTATTAGGTCTGCTTGCTGCAGAGATGAGTTCAATTCCTGGATATCCTTGTTAACTTTCTGTCTCGTTGATCCGTCTAATGTTGACAGTGGGGTGTTGAAGTCTCCCATTATTATTGTATGGGAGTCTAAGTCTCTTTGTAAGTCTCTAAGGACTTGCTTTATGAATCTGGGTGCTCCTGTATTGGGTGCATATATATTTAGGATAGTTAGCTCTTCCTGTTGAATTGATCCCTTTACCATTATGTCCTTCTTTGTCTCTTTTGATCTTTGATGGTTTAAAGTCTGTTTTATCAGAGACTAGGATTGCAACCCCTGCTTTTTTTTGTTCTCCATTTGCTTGGTAGATCTTCCTCCATCCCTTTATTTTGAGCCTATGTCTGTCTCTGCATGTGAGATGGGTCTCCTGAATACAGCAGACTGATGGGTCTTGACTCTTTATCCAGTTTGCCAGCCTGTGTCTTTTAATTGGACCATTTAGTCCATTTACATTTAAGGTTAATATTGTTATGTGTGAACTTGATCCTGCCATTATGATATTAACTGGTTATTTTGCTCGTTAGTTGATGCAGTTTCTTCCTAGCCTCGATGGTCTTTACATTTTGGCATGTTTTTGCAATGGCTGGTACCGGTTGTTCCTTTCCATGTTTAGTACTTCCTTCAGGGTCTCTTGTAAGGCAGGCCTGGTGGTGACAAAATCTCTAAGCATTTGCTTATCTGTAAAGGATTTTATTTCTCCTTTACTTATGAAACTTAGTTTGGTTGGATATGAAATTCTGGGTTGAAAATTCTTTTCTTTAAGAATGTTGAATATTGGCCCCCACTCTCTTCTGGCTTGTAGAGTTTCTGCTGAGAGATCTGCTGTTAGTCTGATGGGCTTCCCTTTGTGGGTAACCCGACCTTTCTCTCTGGCTGCCCTTAAGATTTTTTCCTTCATTTCAACTTTGGTGAATCTGGCAATTATGTGTCTTGGAGTTGCTCTTCTCGAGGAGTATCTTTGTGGTGTTCTCTGTATTTCCTGAATTTGAATGTTGGCCTGCCCTACTAGGTTGGGGAAGTTCTCCTGGATGATATCCTGAAGAGTGTTTTCCAACTTGGTTCCATTTCCCCCCTCACTTTCAGGTACTCCAATCAGATGTAGATTTGGTCTTTTTACATAATCCCATACTTCTTGCAGGCTTTGTTCATTTCTTTTTTTTCTTTTTTCTTTAGATTTCTCTTCTCGCTTCGTTTCATTAATTTGATCCTCAATCGCTGATACTCTTTCTTCCAGTTGATCGAGTCGGTTATTGAAGCTTGTGCATTTGTCACGTATTTCTCATGTCATGGTTTTCATCTCTGTCAGTTCGTTTATGGCCTTCCCTGCATTAATTATTCTAGTTATCAATTCTTCCACTCTTTTTTCAAGATTTTTAGTTTCTTTGCACTGGGTACGTAATTTCTCCTTTAGCTCTGAGAAGTTTGATGGACTGAAGCCTTCTTCTCTCATCTCGTCAAAGTCATTCTCCATCCAGCTTTGATCCGTTGCTGGCGATGAGCTGTGTTCCTTTGCAGGGGGAGATGCGCTCTTATTTTTTGAATTTCCAGCTTTTCTGCACTGCTTTTTCCCCATCTTTGTGGTTTTATCTGCCTCTAGTTTTTGATGATGGTGACATACTGATGGGGTTTTGGTGTGGGTGTCCTTCCTGTTTGATAGTTTTCCTTCTAACAGTTAGGACCCTCAGCTGTAGGTCTGTTGGAGATTGCTTTGGTCCACTTCAGACACTGTTTGCCTGTTATCAGCAGCAGAGGCTGCAGAAGATAGAATATTGCTGAGCAGTGAGTGTACCTGTCTGATTCTTGCTTTGGAAGCTTCCTCTCAGGGGTGTACTCCACCGTGTGAGGTATGGGGTGTCGGTCTGCCCCTAGTGGGGGATGTCTCCCAGTTAGGCTACTCAGGGGTCAGGGACCCACTTGAGCAGGCAGTCTGTCCATTCTCAGATCTCAACCTCCATGTTGGGAGATCCACTGCTCTCTTCAAAGCTGTCAGACAGAGTCGTTTGCATCTGCAGAGGTTTCTGCTGCTTTGTTGTTGTTGTTGTTGTTGTTTAGCTGTGCCCTGTCCCCAGAGGTGGAGTCTACAGAGACATGCAGGGCTTCTTGAGCTGCTGTGAGCTCCATCCAGTTCGAGCTTCCCAGCGGCTTTCTTTACCTACGTAAGCTTCAGCAGTGGCGGGTGCCCCTCCCCCAGCCTCACTGCTGCCTTGCAGTTAGATCACAGACTGCTGTGCTAGCAATGACGGAGGCTCCGTGGGCGGGCGTGGGACCCTCACGGCCAGGTGTGGGATATAATCTCCTGGTGTGCCTGTTTGCTAAGACCCTTGGTACAGCACAGTATTGGGGTGGGAGTTACCCAATTTTCCAGGTGTTGTGTGTCTCAGTTCCCCTGGCTAGGAAAAGGGATTCCCTTCCCCCTTGCACTTCCCAGGTGAGGTGATGCCTCGCCCTGCTTCAGCTCTCGCTGGTTGGGCTGCAGCAGCTGACCAGCACCGATTGTCCGGCACTCCCTAGTGAGATGAACCCAGTACCTCAGTTGAAACTGCAGAAATCACCTGTCTTCTGTGTCATTCGCGCTGGGAGCTGGAGACTGGAGCTGTTCCTGTTCGGCCATCTTGCTCCGCCTCTCTCTCATTTCTTAGGAAAGGAGCTTGAATTCTGAGAACTTCAAGATCACAACGAATGACAGAGATGGTTCTTTAACACCGAGGTCTTTTGTCTCTAGATTTTATGTTCTTTGCTTGGGAGTTGGTACTTCCATAAACATCTATTGGGTCACACAGAAATGCCTGATGCCCTTGTTGCTATGGGAATAGTTAAATGCCTTGTCTTCCAAAAGTCTTTTTATTAACCCCAGACAGCAGTTCCAGTGATGGATTTCACTGTAAATAAGAATAGCCCATTTTTCTCTGCCCTATAGAGTTTTTTTTTTCAGTAGAGTTTTCAAAATTATACTGAAGCTGAAGAAAAAAGAATATATATCAATATTGATAGCATTCAGATGCTACAGAAGTGGCGCTGCAGGTGAAAGATACCAGGCTGAGACAAATCTGGAAAAACGGGACTCTTGTAGTCGGAGCTCCAAGGAAAGACTGGATAATAGAGAAGGAAAGATGGAAAAGTCAGAAAGAAGGAGATGTTATAAGAAAGAAAAGTATACACCACACACACACACACACACACACACACACACACACAGAGAGAGAGAGAGAGAGAGAGAGAGAGAGAGAGAGGAGAGAGAGGAGGGTAGGGGAGGAGGGAGAAATCAAATTGGCTGAAAATAATAGCTGACCCCAGGCCTAGCTTTCCTATAGCTACATGCAGCCACAAGAGTGACTACCATAAAGACCAGCAGAAGAACTGCTCAGTTGAGCCCCAAACCAGATTCCAGAACTGTGAGAGAATGGAATGATTGTCATTTTAAGTCACTAAATTTGGGGGCGGTTTGTTATGCAGCAATAGCTAACCAAATAGAAGTTAGCACTCGGATGTGATTTCTTCTGTAACAAGAACACAAAGCTGGTGGCCATGGCTTTTGGCCTGGGTGGTGAGCAGAAGCTGGAGGAGGCTCCAGGAGACTGTTAGGGAAGGCTGGAAGGGCAGTGAGCAGTTGGTATTAGAGTCTGGGGAAAAGAAAATCTGTGTCATGTAGTGGTTGAAAGTTTGGCAACATGTTGACTATAAAAGATAGCAAATGTGTCTAAAGAACTTGGGGATCTGACTAAGAGATTATTTCCAGACAGAACGTTGAAAGTGCTAACTGTCTTCTTTTAGCTGTGCCTGATAAGGCACAAATAGAGAAGGATAAAAAATAAAAGTGTCAACACAGGAAAACTTTCCAACCCAGGACTTACTGAGTTGGAAAATAAAACTCTGTCTCATTGCAGCTTTTCCAGTCTGCAAAAGGTTCCCAAAGGGCCTATAGGAAAAGATCAAATCTAAGGTACTATCAGTAAAATGGAACATGTGGGTCAAGATCAAGTCACAGGCCAGGCACGGTGGCTCACACCTGTAATACCAGCATTTTGGGAGGCCAAGGTGGGTGGATCATGAAGTCAGGAGTTCAAGACCAACCTGGCCAAGATGGTGAAACCCCATCTCTACTAAAAATACAAAAAAATTAGCTGGGCGTGGTGGTGGGTGCCTTTAGTCCCAGCAACTCAGGAGGCTGGGGCAGAGAATTGCTTGAACCTAGGAGGTGGAGGTTGCAGTGGGCCGATATCTCGCCACTGCACTCCAGCCTAGGTGACAGAGCAAGACTCCATCTCAAAAAAAAAAAAAAAAAAAAAAAGATCAAGTTACAAGTGTGGCTATAAGACCCTTTGTTAAGACCCCAGAAAGATTAGCAGTAGAACCTCCTAGAACCTCAGTGCTAGATAAAAGTGTTTCTAAGAATCTAAAGGACATCTTCTCATAGTACTCTCACCCAAAGTATAGAGAGGTCTGTCACAAAGAGATTTGTGAGTATAGCTCTTATCTAATGGAATGAAACCTGTTAAGACTTATAGGAATCCTACATAGTTTTGAAGAGAACTATATTAGCGGAAACACAAAGAGTTGTACTAAAAGAAACAGCTCTGCAGCTGTAAAAAAGAATGAACTCATGTCCCTTGCAGGGACATAGATGAAGCTGGAAGCCATCATTCTCAGCATACACAGGAACAGAAAACCAAACACCACATGTTCTCACTCATAAGTGAGAGTTGAACAATGAGAACACATAGACACAGGGAGGGGAACATCACATACTGGGGCCTATCAGGGGGTGGGGGGCAAGGGGAGGGAGAGCATTAGGACAAATAGCTAATGCATATGGGGCTTAAAACCTAGAGGACGGGTTGATAGGTGCAGCAAACCACCGTGGAACATGTATGCCTGTGTAACAAATCTGCACATTCTGCACATGTATCCCAGAACTTAAAGTAAAATAAATTTTCAAAAAAAGGAAAGGAAAGAAACACCTCGACTTGAAAAGAGGCCTCTGGACTCTCTCCTTCTAGAGGTAGGAAAGAGGATGAGAAAGCTGTTCACCCACAGACACTGGCCATCCCTTATGGGAAAAGAAGGAATAGCCAGAAAGCAGAGTAAGGAACCATGAAGAACCACTCCTTAGGAACATAACTGTCTCTGGAGCAGGGGGAATTGGTGACCTATGCCTGTCTGGACTTCAGAATTGCTGTGGACTGGCCAGTCCTGCATTCCTTCCATTCTCCTCCATGTAGATGAGAGTCTGTTGTGATTATTTTATGCTGGTCTCACCGGTATATAGGGCGAAACAATTTGTCTTCAGATCTAGAAGAAATATACCCGAGGAGTCTCATCTACACCTGGACTTGGTTTAGATGACAAGATCTTGAACCTTGTGCCTGAGACTGCTGCTGTAATGGGATAAGACTCTTAGGGGTCTTGGGAGAGAGTTGCGAGTATTTTGCCTGTGGGAGGGCTGTGAGCCATTAGAAACCAGAGAGCAAACTGTTGCAGTTTGTTTTATTGGCGGCCCCAATAAGCTATGCCTCTTGGTATTCACACCCTTGTGTAATCCCCTTCCTATGAATGTGGTCCAGGATTATGGCTTGCTTTAACTCATCAGATGCAGCGGAAGTGACACTGTGCCAGTTCTGAGCCTTAAGAATGACTGGAAGCTTCTGCTTTGGTGCTCTTGGACGCTCTGATCTGCTAAATAAAAAATCTAACTACCTTGCTAGATGGGCTATATAAAGAGGACTTAGAAAAACTCTGCCATCTCAGCATCTCAGCTGAACCCAGCCCTCAGCCAACCCACACTGAATTCAGCTAATTAGGTGACCACCAGCAAGATCGGTAGAAACTTATCCAGCGAAGTCCAGTCTGAATATCAGAGAGTGAGCAAATACAAGGTTGTGTTTTAAGCCATTAAGTGTTGGGATGGTTTGTTACATAGCAATAGATAAGTGAAATGGACCCAATTAAGATAGTTGATCCATAAGCATATAACAAAAATCATTATAACAATACCTCAAAAGCATAAGAAGGAAAATCTTTATGGAAAATAAACCTTTGGTTTCACTGAAGTTAATTGACTAAATTAACTCAACCACAATTTGAGCATAAATCACAATTGAGAAGACTGACTCGGCGGCAGAGTAAATGGAACAGGCTCAAAGAACTGACTATATTTAGCATCGACTTGGGTTTGGTGTGGGATGCAAGTGAGTTTTAAAATCAGGAAAAAGAAAAAACCATCAAGTCAGAGTAGAGCCTAGAGATTTGTTTATGCTTTTTAATGCCAGAAACTTGAGACTGCTTTCCTTCTTTGAGGAAGAAAAGTATAATTTGTAATCTTGCACAGCTGAGAAGAAATGTTTCCACTACCCCTCCAAACCTCACTCCTTGCCTTCCAGCCATGTAAAGAACCAATGCAACTCCTCAAATGGGCCTCTCTGCTTTGTTCATGTTACTCTTCCTGCTAGTGTTCTGTTTCCCCATCCATCCGTTAACTGCTAAATTTCACCCACTCGACCCTTTTGGAAAATGAGGTGAAGCTTCCACTTGGGGACAATCTTTCTGACAACTGTCCCTCTATGTCAAGCAGGCTCATCACCCCGGCCTTGGGACACCACTGTTCTTTGTTTTCACCTGTATTCTTTGGCTGTACAATTATTAGGATGGTTTGTTTGCTTGTCCTTTACTCCTCCTTGACTATAAATTTCCATTAGAGACAGGGAGAAATCCTACTGAAATGATACGTATATGCGGCATTTATTGCATGCTTATAATGTGGCCTAACATCAGTGGTTTTCAAGGTTTTGGTGGTATCAAGGGTGCCTATTAAAAAAAAAAAAATGCATATTTTTAGCCAGGTGTGGTGACTCACGCCTGTAATCCCAGCTCTTTGGGAGGCCGAGAGGGTGCGGATCACCTGAGGTCAAGAGTTCAAGATCAGCCTGGCCAACCAGGTGAAACTCCGTCTCCACTAAAAATACAAAAATTAGCCAGGCGTGGTGGCAGGCACCTGTAATCCCAGCTACTTGGGAGGCTAAGGCAAGAGAATGGTTTGAACCTGGGAGGTGGAGGTTGTAGTGAGCTGAGATTGCACCATTGCACCCCAGCCTGGGTGAGAGAGCGAGTCTCCGTCTCAAAAAAAAAGCATATTTTCAACCCCCAGCCCCAGACAGCCTCATTCATTTGGGGCTGGGAGATCTGCATTTTAATAGGCACCTAGATCACTGTGATACAATTGGTCAGGCAACTCTGTCTTACAACATATGGGCCTTAGGACCTCCTGTCTTCTCTTGCCGCTCTCTGGCTGCCTAACCTGGGCTATCTCCCTACAGTAAAGGGAAAACCAGGGAAGATAACTGGGTGAAACTCAAATCAGGTAAACACACTTTTTAAGTTCTGACCTGGAAGCTGAAGGTGCAGGCTAAAATAATAATTATTCATCAATGGTATTTATTCCCATTTTTCCTGACTTCCTTTTCCACCACTAGTCAAGAACCGGCCATATTTAAAGTTGTGCTGGTTGATTTTTTCTCAAGGCACCCTTTGAATAGCCCTTCAAAGCTAGAAAAATGTAAGTGTTTGGAAATTAAATTGTGATGAGCTTATCTGTGAGCTGCATGATGTTTCCCCAGTCATTCTGTTCTGGGTGATAAATCCATAATCACTGAAGTCAAAAGCTGTTCATTACATATATTCATATAACCTGGTCCGAAGGCCCAGACTATCTGAATTGGCAGTAGCAACACCAGCTACTATTTACTTACCTCTTGCTTTGTGCTGCAGCTGGGGTCAGTGTTTTACATCATTTTGTTCTTTAATCCTTATCAAACCTTTGAGATAGGTTTTATAGGTAAGAAAGGTGGGGCTCAGAGAAATTTAAAATAACTTGTCCAAAGGGCAAGATGAGGTAGGATGAAAAGATATGTCTGTTTCCCTCAGCACCTGGAATTCCGTACTACACCGTAGGCCAGCTTCTTAGGGCCTGCCTGGGCCCACGGCTAGGTGGTATCAGGGCAAAACTTAAGACCCACAATTCCTGGTCCCCAGCATCATTTTTTTAATGACCTCACACATGGGGCAAAAGGAAAGCTGAAAACATTAATAGTTAATTCCGGTAAAAAGAGAAGGTGGTGATATGGTTTGGCTATGTCCCCTCCCAAATCTCGTCTTGAATTGTAGTTTCCGTAATCCCCACAGGTCCTGGGAGGGACCAGGTGGAGATAACTGAATCATGGGGTAGTTTCCCCCATTTTGCCATCCTGTTCTCGTGATAGTGAGCGAGTTCTCACCAGGGCTGATGGTTTTTATAAGGGGCCTTCCCTGCCCAGTGCCCCCGCCCCACCGCCTTCGCTCTGCATTTTTTTCCTGCCATCATGTGAAGAAGGACTTCCCCTTCTGCCATGACTGTAAGTTTCCTGAGGCTTCCCCAGACATGCGGAACTGTGAATCAATTAAACATCTTTCCTCTGTAAGTTACCCAGTCTTGGGCAGTTCTTTATAGCATTGTGAGAATGGACTAATACAGGTGGGTTGGGGGAGAGGCCCCTGATTTTCCTTTACTTGTTTGGATCATTGGGAAATTTTTGATTACCAAAAGGCTAAATTATGATGTCATTTGTGGCCTTGGAACAGATTATCTGGGCCTTGCTCTGTTTCCACTAACTGCTATTTCTCTAAGTTTGTGGAAAATGTTAAGACAGTTACCAATTCTTCTTGGTCCAATTTGAAGATTTGCTAAACCTCTAAAAGCCTTGTGAGACCCCTTCAGCCACTGCGGAGCTTTTTAATGGAGAATAGGAAAGGATCGTAACTAGGCCACAGGGGGGTATTTTAGTCTGAGAGCAGGCTGGTTTTATGAAAGTCCAGGCTCCCAGCAGCTTTTGTGAATATTAACGTATAAACCAGGGCAGAAAGTGGCGTCAGCAATGCCCTGAGCAGCGAAGACTGTGACTTGATGTAGCAGAGGCACGTCCAGGTCAGCAGCAGGGGCCTGAATTCCAGCACTCTCAGCTCTGCCTGGAACTTGTGAGAACTTGGGTCAAAGCTCTCAATCCTTGTGGGCCTGGTTTTTTGTTTTAAATTCTTCTGATACTACCTCTCCTGTTGGTGGAGGAGGGAAATGGATATGAATGTTTGTGAAAGAACTTGCAGGTAAACTGTTCTGAGTGGAGCTCCATCTGCCATCTTTACTGGCTGTTTGTGGTTTTCCAACAAAACATCATAGCTGATGTGGTTAAGCAGTGTCGTGTTCACAGCAGGAAGGCAACCAGCATTTGGTGGAATTGTACTGCTGAATATTTATAACTGAAAACCTCAAAGAAGAGTCCACCTCACAGATGTCACCCTTATTGCTTGCGTTCCAACTATTTAAGAGCTAACCTGTTGTGCTAGTTTCAGATGACTGTTGCTTTAAGTGTGGAGCGCATTTCACTGCGATAAGCAGGATGCTTTGAGATGTCATGTAGACAAACATTTTTATTAATAATTAGATATCTTTCACTGTGCATTTAAACAAGATTCATTTGGAAAAGTAAGTCAAAATGGACTCGACTAAAATGGATGAAGCAAGTATTAATGCAGGTGTTAGAAGGATATGACAAAATCATGCAGGTGATACATGAATGAGTATGGTTTAGGATATACTCCTAGACTATAAGTCAATAACTTGTTAAGCAAAACTCATGGGGCCAGATGAGTTTCATAATTCAGAATATCTCATGCAGTATTTGACACCCCCAGAGGTAACTGAGACAACACTCTCAAGTCAAACACGTTATTATTTCTGCAGTAAAACTTATGAATATTCATCATAAGTGGGATAAAGTCTATAAATGGACTCATCAATTCAGGACAAGTTTTGCAGCCAAATGAATTACAAAAAATATTGTTTCTCAGATGTTTTTGCATTTTGGAATTGTAGATAAGAGGGTTTTGTTGTCGTTGTTTTGGTTTTTGAGACCAGGTCTGGCTCCATCACCCAGGCTGGAGTGCAATGTGCAATGTGCCATCTCAGCTCACTGCAACCTCCACCTCCTGTGCTCAAGATATCCTCCCACCTCAGCCTCCCAAGTAGCTGGGACTACAGGTGTGCACCACCACACCCAGCTAATTTTTGTATTTTTTGTAGAACAGGTTTTCACCATGTTGCCCAGGCTGATCTCAAACTCGAGATCTCAAGTGATCCACTCCCAAAGTGCTGGGATTGCAGGTGTGAGCCACTGCGCCCGGCCAGATAAGAGATAAGAGATTTTTAACCTGTAGTAAAATAGGCCAAGAGGAAAAAGAAGCAAATTCAAGAACCTTAGGCCTGAGCCATACCTTATAGGATGGCTATACTCCCCAGACATTCTCCCTCTCATCATCTGATTTGTGAGGTAGGTCCTCTCATATTCCAGATGAGGAATCTGAGGCTTAGAAAGGGTAGGTGACTTAGCCAAGATCACACAGCTGGTAACCAACAGGGTCAGAATTAGGAGCCAAGATTAGAATCCAAGTCCTGTGCCTCCAGATATTTGATCTTTTTATACTGTAATCCATACATCATATACACCCTGAAGAGGCAGAGGCTGAATTTTTGAACATGTTCCCTGAGTGCAGAAATGTTTTCCTCCAGGAAGGTATCTTACCTGATCCAGTCATCTCCACTGAGGGGGGCTCTGGAGGGGAAGGATGGGAGTGGAAGACATAACCTTGGCCTTTTAATGTTGAGCTACAGATGTATTCAAGGTGCTTGGATCAATCTCTTTAGATAGTGCATGAAACCCAGCTCAAATGCTTTGACAGTCCAGCTGTATTTCAGAGAACCATTGCCTGCTACTTCCAGAAATTCTAATAAGAGTGGACATTTAGTGAGTACCAGGTATATGCTAGACATTCCTTCCTCTAACAATTTAGAGGGTGTTCTTACCATTTCCCTCCCCCAGATAGAGAAATGGGAGTTCAGAGACACAGCCAAGATTACATTGCCAGTAAATGACAAGTAAGAGTTAGGCCAGGTTTGATTCTGTCCAAGGACCACACT